>NC_135503.1:74026353-74755814 GCF_052857255.1 Amblyomma americanum | reverse complement strand
CAATTATTATTATTATTATTATTATTATTATTATTATTATTATTATTATTATTATTATTATTATTATTATTATTATTATTATTATTATTATTATTATTATTGAAGAACTTTACGACGGAAGAACGCGAGCAAGTTCGCGGAGTGCGCTTAGGAAGATTCAGTAATCTCTCTTGGCAATTTTGATTGCAGACTAGAGTTGCTGTTTACTTCACCCACAGTCCTGCCGGCACTTCTATCGCTAACCTTTACCACTTTGCACAGGTAAGGTACAAATTTGCATTTTCTAACAGAAAACTCCTATCCCAGTGACGTGAGAGAACCCTTGCAAAATATTTAGAAATTTAACTGCCTATTTAGTTTTTTTCTTCTTACATCCAAACCAAACAATTTCAGTATCGTTTCTCAAAGTTTTTCTGAACTATAGACAGTAGTGAGTCACACTGACGGAAAAATTTCTGAGCCATCGTTTTATTTTTATTGTAATTCGAAACAGCGTGGGTATTCTATAAAACGACACTTATATCACACTAGGGACGTTAGCAGCGAATCCAGTTGTCTTTTTTTTTACCGCTATAGAAAGGGCGCCAATGATATTTCTTGAGCTGATTTTGACATGAAATCATTTCAGCACAGTTTTAAATAACGTACAGATACTGGCTTTGCGAGAGGGAACACCAAAAAAGGCCTGTAGATGCACAGTGGTCACATAGTAATGAATGTCATCCGTGACGGAAGAGCCGTTTTCTGTTTTCTCACCCACGCCACGAGTTTTAAGCATCCCCCTTAAACCTAACTGTGCGTGATCTCGCACACATTTACACACCAATGACTGCGTTGCATACAGTGAGGTGAGCGATCTAGCCATAGCAGGCTAGCCGTTCAGGCAGATTTAAATAACAAACATCCTTGTATGATTCAGTATGTGGTCATCATCATCATCATCAGCCTGACTGCACCCACTGCAGGGCAAAGGCCTCTCTCACATCTCGCCAATTAACCCAGGCCTGTGGCAGCTGGGGCCACCATATCCCCGCAAACTTTTGAATCTCATCCGCCCACCTAACTTCATGATGCCGCCTCCTACGCTTGCCTTCTCTTGGAATTCACTCCGTTACCCTTTAGGACCACCGGTTATCTTGCATTCACATTAGATGCCCTGCCAAAGCCCATTTCTTCTTGATTTCGACCAGGATGTGATTTACCCGCGTTTCTTCCCTCACCCACTCTGCACTCTTCCTGTCTCTTAACTTTACACCCATTATTTTCCTTTCCATGGCACTCTGCAATGTCCTGAATTTATGCAAAAGCATCCTGCAGCGCCGTGAAGGCATGATTGCAGGGGTGATACAAACATACATTTTTCAAAGATACATCTTAGAGCATGCGACATGGGCTCAACCTCTGGTACAAAATGTTATGTAAAATGAAAAGGATCGTCAATGCGAAATCACATCAGTCAAAGTAAGGAAATGGAGGAAGCGAAATATGAAGAGCAGGAAAGAGTATCCAAGTGCATAAAGCACATCAGAGGTCCGACAACATTGCACAAATCTTTGCCTCGGACTGGCATTCGATCAAGAGTGAGGCAGCTTGTTCCATTTATGGATGGCATGTGGGAAAAGAGAGCGTTTGTAGGCATATATATTTCTCTCGAGGAATATTGGTAAGCTGTCATTCGTGATCTTAGAGAACCGGCAATGTGCGCCCCATCTTAGTCTATTTCATTTTTAGTGTTACCACTTGGGCACTACCAGGCCAGCTTCTTGTTCTTTCGTCTGCGGAAGAAGGTATTCATGACCCATAAATTAGTTTTCTCTGCGACCGCTGCTAATTAATTCCCCAGCTATTCCTAGAGCCTGGTCTCCAGCCTGCTTCTTGCCTACCTCGGCACAGAAGTCGCCCATCAGTACGTGTACTGTAACTTGACTTCGCGCACTGCAGATTCTACGTCTTCATAAAAGCTTTAGACGATCTGGTCATCACGGCTCAATGTAGGTGCGAAGGCGGGCACCACCCTCAGTTTGTGCCTCTTATTCAGCCTAAATACAATAACTGCCACCTGGCGTTAATACTGTAGAACCCCTATATGTTGCCAGGTATATCCTTATTGATGAGGAATCCCCTACCTAGTTCTCGTCTTTCCGCTAATCGGTTATAGCGTAGTAGTTACCGCCCTTCAGCATTGTGTACGCCTATTTGCCCCTAACCTTACTAAGGCCTTTGACATCCCATTCATTTCCTGCCAGTTCCTCGAACAGTACTGGCACGCTTGCCTCACTGCATAACGTTCTAACGTTAAACGGTGCCAGGTTAAGTTTCCAATGGCGGCCTGTCCGGAACCAGAGATGCTTAGTACCCTCCGCTGCGTCACAGGTCTGTCCGCCGCCTTGGTCAGTTGCTTCGCCGCCGCTGGGGACACCAGGGTGGCTAACTCCCCTTCTGGCAATGGTAGAACTAAATGCTAAAAATTGCAAACGAGTGTTCCACGTGGTGCAGGACACTCCCCAAATACACACTGAACAACACTAAGCTTGGGTCCTTTTAGTCGTATTGATATTAAGCGTACTAACATCACCTGCATTAACCTGGAACACCACATTTACCCTATGATCGCTAATGCAAAGCGCAGATTGGGATACCGGAGACGAACTCCAGTACTGCTCATATTTCACTAAAGCCATTTCTTCACAAATCACTGGTACACTCAAAATTAGAGCACTGAGCATGCTTCTGTGATTCCAGCTAAGTCACTTAATATACAAACTCTGGACCCGGTTAATAATAGCGCTGTTCGTTTCATTCTTTCGAACCTTGCTGCTACTGAGCTATAACCGCATAGCAAACATTACTAACATGAAGGAAAACCGTTAGGATAGCCTGCCCTGTTTGTCACTCCGATGAGATTTTTTTTGTCTCGTGTGAGTCTGTTTCATACAGTTATGACATCACTAGTTTTGGCAAAGCCTCTTCACATCAGAACTGTCAAACAGCACTTAGTGAGTTGATCGCTATAATCGACATCAAACGACTGGAGCCGCTTTCTCATGGATATCGTAGGAATCACCAATCCTACCTTTTTCACCAGTCATTGTCAGCACTTCTTTGCTTAAGTTTTCTTCTGTAGTGAACGCGTTTTTTTTCTTTTTTAGTTCTAAGATGCTTTTCTACCATTTGTATTTTGGTGTTGTTTTGGCTTCATATATTTGTATTTGCTATTTTTATTATTTCACTCTTGTTTTACAACTTTGCTGCAATGTTTTGTCTTTTACGCTTTGTTATGTCAATGTATTTCCTTCCGCAACATTTGTGTGATTTGTGGTAATTAAAGTTTTTAAAAGTTTGCCGAGTAAATTTTCTTCTAACATGCGATTCGTTGTGCCTCTTTCCCTCATTAGATCTACCGCTGCAACTGCTTTCGCAAGTACGACTACGGATTTTTGAAAAATCTAATAAAGTATGGTTCGGTGAGTTACTGGCTCTCTAGAAACATTGCTGTACTGAAAAAACATCGCCAGGCATAAAATGTGACATCCGATGTGAGCACGGCTCCAGATGGATTCGACTGGTTCCTTTCGTTCTCTGACAAGGAGCGTTTATATAAGGTTAAAACACACAATCCTAGCCGTTAAAGTGAGAAGTCGAATTATGCAAAATAGTTTAGGAGCAGTTACGCGACGATAAGTTACAATGCGCAAAGACTTCGGCGAGCAGCAATGGACGGAAACGCTGAGCGCATTAAGTTTGTTCGACTTCCAGCTTTTGTTGTGAGGGCAGTATCGTTCTGTTTCTTTAAGCACATGTTTAGCCAGAACGAATTTTCTCTATTTGCATTTAATCGCTTTTCCTGGTACGGTTCGGTTAGAAATTACATTACGGTTTGAGCATGCACAAAAGATTTTTTTTACATTATTGGCAGTGATCAACCACTCTCATTATCACAGCATAACGGAAAACCGCACCAGCAAGCCCAATGCTGATTAAAAAAAATCGCAACAATACGGAGCGGAGATTTTTGCATGTACGTACCGACGCCGATGCTGCAGTCACCGAATTCAGCCGTGTGAATACGGCTGCAATTCGTCACGAAGAGAAATGGAGGAACTCCTTGAAACGCATCATCCTCTAAATTATGCGCCATTCGAGCGCCAGTTGCTTTTGTATAAACATGTCATGTGAGTGAAAGTATGCACGTTTTTATTGTGAGGGCCTTCTTACGATGCTCAATTATTCTGGTGTATTTTGCACTAAATTACTTCAGCTGCTTTCTCCGGCAGTAGTGTAGGTTAGCAGTATTTCCTCGTTAATATATTGTCGTAACAATATAAGCACTTTGGTTCCTGATAAAACTGTGTATAAGGTGAGTTTTCCGTTATAACGAATAGTTTCGCAAAAAATTCAGAAAAAAATTAAACATTTAAGATTATATTTGTGCTAAGTGGCGAATAGTGAGGTCGATATTAGACATATATGTTGGGCGACTGCTATTTCATAATTGCAGTTGCCATTGTATAAAAAGAATTGCACTGCAGCTTTTTGACGTGTCTTGCCATTCGTGATCCTGCCTTCTCGATGATGTAAGCTTGACTATACGCTGTCCGGCTGTTGAATAAACGTCGCACACGCATTTGCTGTTTAATTGACATCTTTTTGTCACTAAGCTGCAGTCGACTCGGCTTCTGTGTCAGGGGGGCGAGCAGCTGCCAAGAGGCGCTTCTTGGGGCGACGACACCCCCTTTTTTAATTGCACATTCGCATGTATATCTCATGCATTTGTTTTCCTGTGTCGTCTTCGATTATCGTGATTTTGTTGACCTTTGAGAGAAAGGTATAGTGCGCTTCTTCCCAAAATTTTTCAGTATCCCTGGCATATTCAGGCCAACAAAAAATCCTTGATCGAACATAGGTGCACATTTGGATGCACATTAGGTTTCGTGAGACGCTTGTTTCTGTTTGACATCAGCATGTCCGCTCATGTTTCCTAACTACACTAGCAATGCTTATTCTATTTTATTGAAGTTTGCTGGATAAGGTTCCCCTGTGGTGGACGCTGCCACGTCGACGTTGAACAATTTAGGGGAGTACTGCCGTATGGATGCTACCTTCGATATATCGAAGTTAAGATCAAGTTTAATCTCAACCTGCTGCCTTACTGCACAGATTGAGTGAAATGCTGCCTGCTGCTTGTATTACATCTTTGCGCCTGGGTAAAATTGCGCTGTTTTGAGCTTAACGCCCAAGCACGTCAAACTCAAGACGTGTTAAGTTCTCCAGGCATCTGTGTGTTTCATTTGTTGTTGTTGTGTGTACCTTTCGGAGAGATTATACTGTATGAATGCGGCTTTGTTCGGTTATTTTTAAGAAGCTTCATTCCTTTTTCAAATTATGAACAATGCATATCTGAAATGTCATTATCGGGCCCTTGGGCAGCGAATTGCCTCCCAGGAATTCTACACCAGAAAGAGAAGCGTGTTACCTCAGCGAAATGCGTGATCTCTAGGACTCCGCGGGCTTGGTAATTCAAAACATTCGAAGAGATGCGCGCGCACAGTATTACGACTAATATGTTTCATATTTCAAGTCGATTATGAGCATCTTTAACCTCCCAGCTCAAATGCCAACAGCTTTAGCGCTCCTTTCCTTGAGCAATGCGGTCTGGTTGCAACTGTTATGGTTTTTGTTCTCACCGCTGTCAATTTTAACGGAACAAAATTACATTGCTCTAAGTGAGTTATGTGCATTTTCTCCCTTTCTGTTGTCCGAACAGCGAGTGTTTATACTAAAAAGACGCAAATCTAATGAAAGAGTTTTTTGCTCGGAATTCTAATGCAAGTCACCCACACTAACGCAGAGAATATTAGTGAAGCACGACGGTAAATTTTTATTATTAAGGTGACGAAACCGGAAGCTATTTTTTTGTGTTTGTCTATACGTTCTCATTATTTCGCGTTGACTTGCGGAGATCTAGGAGAGTTAAGCCGCTCTAAATTCACCATTTCTGCTCCTGATTTACAAGAACAGGGCTCACAAAATTTATCTTCGTCTGGCTCGGAAACTGAACACACCTTGTCAAGTAGATACGGCCTAATTGTTGTTCAAATCATCCTGAAATAACAGCGCGAATCTCAAAACGTATTCCTTCGCAGTTGCAACCGCCAACATATGACATGACTCTCGTCCGGGCTCCAGTCGGCCTGTACTACAGCAACAGTGACGTCTACTCTGTCCCTGAGGATGTTGCCAGACTCGAGAGTGAACTGCCCAACGTTGTGCGCAGCTACCTGGTGCCGGAAGAAGAGTTCACGCACTACGACTTTGCCCTGGGGATACATGCAGCAGATATGGTGTACAGGGACATGCTTCAGCTAATGGAACAGTACCCCAACCAGTAGAAATACCGATTTAAGCGAATGAACAATGATATAAAGTGTTTTGTTGCATACCGAGCCAGCAAGACCTCTTGTTTGGCTCGTGAAGGCAAGTTCTCTTCTAAACTGTCCATTTTGGCACAGAATCAGGGTTTTTTAAACATTGCATCCTTAGAGCACAGAAAAGTTTTCATCCTTTGAACACAGCAACGGGAATCCGGCAGCAAGCTAAGCATTTTCGTTCTCTCATTAAAGGGCCTTTAGATTTCAGTAGGATTCTAAGTACATCATAGAGTCCCGTACTCTGGCATCTCAGATATTCATAAGATATTTATATTTTGAGGCCTTAGTATAGACGCTTAGATAAGAGCTCTGCGCGTTTTAAGGATTTCATCTATTGTCATTGCCAAGTTTGGTAGGATATGTTTCAGCTTGGCAATTACAATGCTTGGTAAGAACTATTTGCTCTGGCCAATGTACTTATGCCGATATTTTTAACAACTACTGAGCCAACGTTTTGGCTGCCAGAAGGCCTCCGCCCAAGTGTTCGTCACACCGTCATGATAGATACTAACTGTAGTTCTTGTTGTTGAACGTGACATGCAGAGCACCACTTGAGTTCCAAATAGAGGTTGTCATTCATTGTTAGCTTTTTAAGCAAAGTATTTGAAATAATACGAAGCAATTTTAACGTAACATAAGATACAGTTCCGGCGGTCACAGAGTAAAAATTAAGAAGAAAACCCGCAACAGTCTGCATAGCTGCATTAACACGTTTACATGTTTTCGCATCAAGGTGGATGGAGTTATACTTGATGAATTTATTCTACTTTACTATGCTTATTATTTATATGGTTAGTGAAGATGCCGGCTTCCTAAGTTTGCAGTCTCTCCTTTAAAGTTCACTCCATGTAAATCTCTCATCAACCTTAACGCTTAGCACCCATAAATCGTTTCGCAGCGTCGAACAAATCAATCTGCAGTAAAGAAGAGTCCCTCATGCAAAATAAATGCAGCAAATATTCTTGTTCCCAGGTTCAAGGCCAGGAAACTTGTATTTGTTGTACAATAATACCGCTACGGTTGGACACGCACGTGAAACTGCATATTGGAAGGTCGAGAGAATGCCACTTGGGTGTGATGCAGAGAAGAAAGTGAGATGGAAAGGCGAAAAGGTTAACCAGATGAAACACTGGCTCGCTACCGTTTGCTAGACGAAGGGAACGTGCGGGGTATGAAGAAAAGCCGGCTATGTTAAATATTAGGGCTGTGAAGTTTGGAACAACTTTGCGCGTGACAATACAAAGCCTCTGACGCAGGTGCTACGTCCTCGATAGATGAAATAATGCCTCTCAGGCCTTCAGAGAAACGATCGGCACTGCAACCTTGAGAGCGTCTATATCCGTCGGCGGGAGAAGGTAAGGACTCTCTAGTTCACCGCATAGCGCTTGTCTTTTGCACGGTACGCTCAGCATGCCCAGAGCAAGTGTTTAATAGTGGCTTCACCCCTGCAGCTTATGCAGCCAGGGATGTCGGCCATGACGAACGAGAAAGGTACTCGTTTTTGACTGCACCGTGAAGCAGCAGACGTCACGCCTTCACGTCGAGGCAGGCAGTACGCATGTCGAAGTTGAAAACCAGGGTCAATGGAATAAAGACATAAGTTAGAAAACTCGCGGTAAATCTATGAAGCGAGCGTAGTCTACTGCGATGTGGTCGGTAGCCTGTCCATTGCCTCCGATGCAGAAATTGCGACTGGTGCTCGACACCATCATGGCAGCAACACCAAAAAGCCTCGTCAGCGTGATGGCTGCGCCTGACAGCGTAGTGCAGTGGTGGGGACACAATAGCTCATGTCTTTTAATGATGACAAAGTTATTTAACCCTCCAATGTCTGGGACCAGTTCATCACGTGCTTCATGGCAAAGAGCGTCTACAAGTCTTTGCAGGCTCTTCGTTGAGTCCCCAATAATAGCCTGTTGCTTAGGGCTCTCTTGACAGGTGCAGTCAACGGTGGCA
The DNA here is from genome assembly GCF_052857255.1 of Amblyomma americanum. Taxonomy (NCBI): domain Eukaryota; kingdom Metazoa; phylum Arthropoda; class Arachnida; order Ixodida; family Ixodidae; genus Amblyomma; species Amblyomma americanum. Next base: position 74,747,430 of record NC_135503.1, on the reverse strand, counting down.
CGAAAAGTACCAGGTTCTGTCCCCCTCGATGAAATCGGATAATATGCCCTTACCTTCGCAACTGACGACCTCAAGGGAATGACTCCATGGCCCGAAGAACTGGAGCACTTCACTGAGCTGTGTGTGGAAATTGGCAGTCGGTATATACGATCATCAATTCCGACAGCTTCTAAATACGCCTTTGACGTATTGGAGCAACGCCAAGCTTAATTAAATCAAATAGGTTGGGTGCTAAACGCGATGTTATGATGTTAACTACACAGTCGAGACAAGCGGTCAGAGGCGGGATATAATATGTGCACCCGGCGTCAAAGGTTTAGGGGGCATGCAAGTCACCAAAAACGTTTTGAACCAGCCATTTCACGCAAACTGAAATGAAGAAGGGGAACCGATGCATTAATTTGTGAACATGACAGAACAACTGTCATTTTAGGGCTGTGCGTCATGGCTAATAATTAATTAATAATTGGTTTTTGGGGAAAGGAAATGGTGCAGTATCTGTCTCATATATCGTTGGACACCTAAACCGCGCCGCAAGGGAAGGGACAAGGGAGGAAGTGAAAGAAGAAGGGAAGAAGGAGGTGCCGTAGTGGAGGGCTCCGGAATAATTTCGACCACCTGGGGATCTTTAACGTGCACTGACATCGCACAGCCCACGGGCGCCTTAGCGTTTTTCCTCCATAAAAACGCAGCCGCCGCGGTCGGGTTCGAAACATGGCTACACGGAAATAGCCTTTCTCAGGGAATCACGTGCCGCATAAACTTTTGACGCCTGTGGTGAACCTATACTTTATAGGGCTCCAGACACGACTGCATGCGTGTAAGCACCATCCTTCCTATGACTTCCCATTTAGCATTAGAAATTAGCCCTTTATTAATGTGCCATGACATTTATCAGGATATTTCGTAAGCGCTTTGATAAAGTAATTCAATGTGCCACACAATCGTGTAAAAAGCATGAGCGATTACCTACTGTCTCCAGAATACCGAATATATAGAGAAGAGGATTTAAAGGCGGCTTTGTACCTATTTCACGCAACCCGTATTACGCATAACACTCTTGCCTCTCATCCGGCTAGGCCGCGCCCCATATTACCATGGAAATCAGAAAGTATCTTCTAAATTTAAGTTAGTGGTCTAGGTTAATGTCCCTCACGGTTTATATTCTCGTCTTTCCACTGAAAGCGTTTACAGGGCCCTGAAAATCCGCTTTCCGAATGCGTGTTTTTCTTTTCGGGAACGACATTCTGCCCCAAATGAGCTTTTTTTTGCATAATTGTTTGCGTGTATTCGGCGGTTTTCGGCGGTTTTCTCATTTTTGTGTGTAAATGATGCCCTCGCTGAAGGAGGGTACTTTTAAAACCACCTCATATCTTTTATTCCTGGCCTAAAGGTACGAAGGCAATACAATAGTGGCGAGGATGTAATAAATATAAGGAGAAACAGAGTATGAATGCTTAGGTGAAAACGAACCAGAAAAATTCAATCACTAAGTTGTGAAAAATGAGCAGAGGCTCAAACAAGAGAGAAAAGCGAAGTTGGCAAGCAAAGGTCTAAGCACAAAAAAATGTAAGAACCCAGCAACGTAATCATAACGACTTTTATGGCCTAGTTCGTTACTGAACCAGTCGTGCAGTCGCATTTCTTTTTTTTTGTCTGGAGCTCCGATAAGGCAAAGACCCTTTGCACAGCTTCTTAATATTGCGCTGACCAAAGCCACTGAATAACTCTCCTCCACGCTCTTATTGATCAGGAGAAAAACCTTGGAGACGTTACGGTGTCCTAACTGCCATATCGGCCCATACATCTTTGTTCAAAGGCCCAAAATGAGCGAAGGCATTGAGTGACATAACCCTATAAGGTAAAAAGTGGATAGGATCCCTCCAATAGCTTGAGCTAAATGAAGGACAGCACTTTTTTTCTTGTTCTCGGGTTCCTTGAAAAAAAAAAAAAAAAGGTCATTACATCCCCATGCCTTATAGCGCCGCGAATGAGAGTTGTTGGGTGTAAAAGTCTTGTTTTCAGCACAGCAACAAAATAACAGTTTAAAATTTAAAAGATTTTCCCAGCGATGAAGTTGCACGATTTCTGTAATAACTGAATTTTCACAAGAAAAACAAATCATCCATCCTGTTTCAACGGTGATAAAACCATGAAAGTCTGTTCGGAAATTACTCCGCGTTTTGAGGCTGATCGTCGCAAAGACGACGGTACCTTCTAATTTGTTCTGCAAGCCTGCACAAAGTTCTCGCCTGTGAAACAGAAGTGAAGCTTGTTGTGCTTCAAAGCGCGCTGAACGAGACCAACAGCCAGTAACGAGATATCCAGAGGAGGACTAGCTCTCCTACCTGCTATATTTTGGTGATTTTGGGAGAGGATGACTACAAGGATCACCCTTGTTTTCAATAGAATAGGAATTGAGGTTTATTCAGGACTGCGGTTTGGCTGCTGTTGCATAGATGGCGCTAGCTGCAGGTCCTTGTTAGCTGAAGACTATACGGAGCGATGACGTGACCGCAACAGAAGCGGCGCTGCCTATGTGCGTATACGTAGCACGCTCTTCTTTAGCAAAAAATTGGAGGGGACACTTAAGCTCCGCCCTAAGGATATGACGCGAAAGCGTGAATGAGTTAATGCTAATATATGTGGAATTTGTCATTCTCAACTCCACATTCATATGTCCATGGGTATCCTCATACCAATTCTTGCGCAATGGTACAGCGGTTAAGAGATGCTCCACTGCCCTGCGATTGCAGGCGCTGAAACCAGTGGGACTTGTGCGACCGTAGTTGCTTTTTGCGAGCAGCCTCTCGTGGTACTAAGCTTGCCCACAACTGAGTGCGCAGACTGTGATGACACCACAAGGTCATGTGACCAAAGTTACTTATTTGGGTTGCTTCTCCGGCAGGTGGCTACCTGGGCCACCCTACGCCACCCTATTTTTCACTCACAACACCGACAACGCCAACGCTGGATTTTCTGCGTAATGGGTCCTTTAATGCTACCGCATTAAAAATTAACGAGATTGCACATGAGAATATCACGGTTATCTGACGTCACTGCTTGTGCTTGGATAAAGCGCAGAAGGCTTTATCTTTCTTCTTGAGCTATTTTAAGTAGTTGCGCGAACAGATACTTGATGCTGCCATGAAAGGACCACGTATGTACTCTGGGCTCTGTTATGGAAGGCTTCAGCCGATTAACTCGCAGTCTTTGGTCGAAGTTCGGCCAGCAGGACGTTCTGCTGTTCAGGGTCACCGGTGGATTCAATTACGTATGAAGATTCATCCGGTGTCCGTTTTGGCGGTGGTATGACTTGTTCGCTGAGGAAGAGACTGACGACACGGACTAGCCCAGGTGGGAACAGAAGAAGAGCTGAGGTTGATTCAGAATTGGAGTTTGGTAGCTGTTGCCTACATGGTGACAGCTGTGGGGCCTTGTTATATCAGGAGTATACGGAGAGATGGCGTCACCGCAACAGAGGAGGCGCTGACGGTGTGCGTATACTAACACGACCTTCCTGAAATTTGTTGAAGCGCAATCTAAACGCTAGCTGCCAATACACCTACTCGAAGTGCTAGCTGAGTAGGAAAATTTCCTACGGGTGCATTTATACTTTGCACCCGTAGGTGAGACCTATTTACTGATTCAAAATATCTGGCAGACTCGTATACGAAGGATTACATAAGGGGATTTGAAAACACATTACAAATGGTGACAAGCAGGCAAAAAATTATCTTTTACAAAAGAAAAATGTACGCTGGAGTATTGCCCAGCACCACCGGCGGAAATCAAGCCCACCGAAAAAATTATAACTTCGCCTTGTTAGTACCGCAGCACACTGTCTCAGCATTCCAGACAAGCGTGCTCACGATTGCCCACGAAAGCAGTCGCAAGGCGTTTGCGAGTTTACCACTTGTGATTAACGTCGTGCATAGGGGTCTGGAAGTAAATGCACTCAAGTAGCGTTGGCTTGTTACGTCGAAGATCTAGAGTGGTTTGAGAAAGTTGTCATATTCTGTTATGTGGTCCCGTGCGTCTTCCAGTGGGCGCACTTACAGATGAGAGAGCTGGGACACCGAAGCTGTCGCACTTAACTTTTGTTAAAATTAAACAGCGCTACACATTCAGACGAATACACAGAAAGACAGGACAGGATAGGCGCTGTCTTGCAATGTCTTTAAAAAAAAAATTGCATCACAAACTAGCCATGTAACGTGTTTTATATGTCGCACTTAGCATGAATTGAAATACACACAAAGCATAGATTTTGTTCACTGCTGCAAACGAAGCAGTTCATTTTTATTAATGCGTTAGCATTATAACCCCCGCTGAAAGAATTTGCCCTTCCACCCGTTGGTAAGAGGAGTTGGTTGGCAGATAGAAAAAGTGTATCGAGGAAAGTTCCCCTCTTTACTTTAAGAGGAGTGAGTAGGAGAGGACAGATGAAGAGAGGATCCGAGGCGACGTGCGGTGAATGGGGGAAAGTGGAAATTTAGGCGTTTCACACGGTGATTGACGGAGTGAATCACGCCATCCTATCGCACTGCTTGAATAGGTCAGCGGCAGCGGCAGCTCAGCCTGGTGGGAACGCTACAGCTAAAGTATGCTCTGCTGAATCAATCGCATTGGTCGTGAATAAGTTTTTCTCAGCAGGCGTATATATTAGTGATTCTTTTTGCGCGTTTCTAAATGGCATTTATTCCGATATCCTTTGCATTTTCATGTTTGTTTTTCACCACTAAGCAGCAGTGCTTTTCTTGCTTTACTGTTCTTCAGTATTATATTACCTTTATTTTGGAAACAACTGCTAAATAGTTCACCCCTCATGCTACGCTTCATTGAGAGGCTTTTAAAGCATAAGAGATAAAAAAGTTATGATAGAGGTTCGGAAGCACCTGCCAGTAAAATTTACGCAAAGCGTCCAGAATTCAATTTGTCCACATCACATTTTTGTTCACTTTCAGTGCTAACGAGAAATATTTTCTAGAAAGAAAGCAGCCATGACCACATTGTTTTATTTTTCTGGAAAACAGACATTTTGCATAGGTGGTTCGGGCTCACTATTCCTCGTTTTGTGTAATAATGGCGTCAGTGAGTGTGATGATAAAATTCTCTCGAACACTTCGACTTTCTTTAGGATGCTATTGCGCCCCCTGCGTTTAAAATATGCGGAATGGTTGTGTGCCGGCACATTTTCTATCCTTTTCTTCCCAATAAGGGAGAACTGTTAGCATGGGCAAGACGAACACTATAATGACTCTTGAGGTGGTGAGAATAGCGGGATTTGAAAAAGATTACGATGTGGCACGGTTGTGACGCTCACATCCTTGAATCAAACCCAGTTAGTAGCCGCCATGCCAGTTTTCTTATGTCATAACAAAACCTTGTGCCTCAAAATTGGCGAACAGATGTTTTATTTTTAGTCCAGGCAGAGCATTCTGGAGAACCGGTACTAAAAATGTCTCTTTATTAATTATGCTTCAATGTGATAAACTAAATTGCGAAAATGATTCACCTTCGACATTCGTTAGGCAAACAAAACGAGAACAGTTGTTGGCCACACCACGTCTTTACCTAAGTAATGATTTATATCGGCACCCTAATGGTTGAGCAAGATTCAGCAGCAGTTAGCACTGCTGCTGAACTCTACTAAGTACTACGCCTATTGTGGTTTCTGGACATGCAGCGGTTCAACGGCACATAAAGTCCCGTAAAGTAACAAAGTAGGCTAAGTACAAGATCCTTCTTTTCATTTGTACGTTTGTTTTACCAGTTGAAAAGATCAAAATGCAATGGGAACTAAGCTCGCACGGCCACTAAATAAACGAATCTATTATGTTGTGCTGGAAGCACCTTTAACCCACAACGCACAAAGAATTCCTCTTTATGGACTCAGAGACTAATTACACGAGGCCCTAAACTGACGCCTCCTTTTTTATAAAAACTGACTCAACCTAAAAGGCACCACACGCGTCACTTTCAGAGCTGTCGGTTAAAGGACACGCAAACAAGCAAAACCGTCCTCATCGTAGAGACAGCCGTTGTATCCACGTGTCCACGTGCCAACCAGCGGTGCCCCGTTTACGCATCGCACCGCACTAATCGCGTCTCCACATCCCTTTGTCTTTCTTTGTCTTCGTCTTATTCCATCTGCGGCGTTGGGGAGTGCGACGCATTGAGCGACCATGTTGATTACGAGACGGTGAGGGGAGACAGCTCCGAAAGCGGGTCGCCATCTTTCTTCTTCGCGGGCCACCGTGGCGGGCGTGCGGTGACGGCCAGACGACAGGCACGCGCCGGCGCAGACGGACAGTTTGTCTTCAGCGCCAAGCCTTTCTCCCTTCCCTTATTTTCTCTCTCTCGCTCTTTCTCTGTCTGACGTGCCTGGCGACCCTGAAGCCTGAGATATTTCAGCGCTGGGCCCCGGGTTTTATTGCGGCCCGCTTGCCCCGAAGTCATCCGGCGAGTTTGTTGGCGTGCGGAACTCGGGGTGCTGAACTGTCCATCTGACGAAGAACTGCATGCCGGAAATGCTTGTCGCTTGCACATAGCGACTTTGTTAATGGGGCTTTGGCGCAACCGTCGCCGGCAGGAATGCTTGGCACGGCGATTGACTGAATCGCTATAAGGTGTCACAAGTTACGCTACGCGTGTTATTGGCGGGGGTGGTGTTGCATTTTTCCAGGACTGACCAGACTACGCACGCACTGCGAGAGCAACAAGTCACGTGAACCAGTATTGCAGCGTTAGGTGATGTTCCGTGAGCTGACACTTCAGACTCAGGAAAAGGAAAAGTGGTTTCGTCCTACTTGCTGGTCCAGATTTTGTTTGTTTGTCTCTAGTAAAAGGTGAGCAGAAAATATTTTCAATAGAGAGTTGGCCGCGGAAGGCTGTTAATCTTTTCTCCTTTCGTGAGAAGGCCATGGACAAGATCGTGGTTAGCTTCGCGTATTAAACAAAATCTGTGCCATGTAGAAGATATACCATCCTTAGTCATTATTATCAGTGTAATTTATGAAGTCACGGACCACGAACAAAGTCCATGAAACAACATAAATAGTTTCTTGGAATCTTGTAAAGTTTTAAAGAGAGCGATGAAAATTTTGTACTCTTCTTGCTAGGAAGATTTTCAGTAAGACAGTTTCATTCGGCTTGACTGGCGTCAGGCGGTGATAACGTAAAATGGTGCTGAAGTCAGTTAATCCTCGCCTACAAGCAGATCTGGCGAAATCATGATGACCTGAAGATTTGAACTCCGCCGAATATCGCCTCCGTTCAATGCCGCTTGGTTTAACGCGGGTTACTGCAGCCATTAGAACCGCGTAGTGATTGTGGAATAATTTGTCACTGCATTAAACTTGCATAGGGATTAATATCTTGGTTGGGGCTAGTTAGTGAATCATCATGGAAAGCTGCAGCGTGAAGCAACAAGGCCGAAAGAGAGAGACGAGAACACAGGACAAGCGCTTGTTCTTTGTTCTCGTGTCTCTCTTTCATTCTTGCTGCTTCGTGCTGGCGCTTTTCATGGTGCATAGGGAGAGTGTCATTATTAAAGTAACGTTTTCATCGCCTCAGTTAATCTTCAGTAGATATGATGACGGTCACGTCAAGAGACGCAAGGGCTTATTGTTTGTTTGTACAGCGTAATCTGATTAATTTCTCGGATCAGCCGTTCGTGCACTGGTAACGGCAGATTAATGTAAGCCTAATTGTGTCAGCCAGGTTTGCAGCTGTTATATCTACTCGTCGCGGTTGCTCAGTGGTTAGGGAGCTCAACTACAGAGCCGGAGATCCCAGGTTGGAAGCCGGCCACGGCGGCCACGTTTCTACGGAGGCGAAGCGCAAAACGCGCCTTTATGCTGTGCGATGTCAATGCGCGTTGAGAATCCCAAGGGGGTCCAAATTGTTCCGCAGCCGTTCAGTACAGCACCTGTTTACTTCTTTCTTCTTTAACCCCCTCCGTTATCCCTTCCAATACTGCGTGGTTGAAGTGTTCACCGAGAGGTGAGACAGTTACTGCGCCAATTCCTTTCCACAACAAGAATTTTTTGTTACATCTTGTGGCTCCCATTCAGTAACAATTTAACGCATAACAGCAACAATGAATGTAGGATTTCATTTACATCATTCTCTGAAAACAAGAATGCAGGGTTGCTATTTATGGAAGATGTGTAATGAAAATACTCTAAACGCAAAAGCGTTAAGTAAGCTGTCCTCTAGCGCACCCCCTCTTATTGAAAAGAGTGCGCTAGAGAAGAGCGTACTCCCTTTTTACTCCCATGTAGGCGTATTGATGCTCAGAGTGTAGCGCTTATCGCTCGTTCGGTTATTCAGCGCCTAGAAAGCTGCCAAGATGGCTTTAGGCATAAATTTATTGGACTCCTTGTTCCTGACTCATCGCATGGCACGCGACAGCTCTGGAGCGTACGTCACCCTCATCAGCACTTTTTTCCGACGACAGTGCTGAGGCCATGAAAAGCTCGGGTCAGGTAAAAGAGGGTTTGGGCAAACAGTGAATTAAGATTTATTTGCAGCTACTGCCGCGCTTCTCTTCAACATCTGCTGCCAGTTTGTTCGGAAAAGCCTAGTTATTCTGTCGCGATTGAAAAGACACTTTTATTTCTGTGTGATTTACATTATGTGAACATACTGTAGCTATGACCTTAACTGCGTCTTTACTCTTAAAAATAAAGGTAGTAGAAAGGTAGTAACGGCTGTTGTTACTACCTTTCTTTACCAGTTACTACCTTTTTTCAACGGGTTCTACATTTGTACTATCTTCTTTCGACCTCGATGAAAAAGAAGGTAGGAAAAATGTAGTAAGTACAGCTGTTACTACCTTTTTTGACTGTTGCTGCTTTTGTACTATCTCATTACCACCTCATAGAAAGCAGAGGCAGTAAATGCGCGGCTACTCGTATGACACCATCCGGAACGAAAATCGGCGAAAATGCATACAGTAGGAGGTATATAATATCGAAGGTTCGAATCCCTGTAGAGAGCTAGCCTACAAGCTAAGAGGCGTATGGTATATGCAGTGAGAAATCGTATGACACCACCAGCAGCGGTGCACAATAAACGGCTACGTCAAAATTTCGATACGAAAGTCTTGAAAAGCTGCCGCCACATGCACATGCGCTAGTGGTGCGCTCTAACCCCTCGCGCTTCTGGTCACATGTATGGCGCCCGCTTACAGGTTGGTAATAAGCTAGTTCGAGTGCCATTTTTTGCATTGGTTTTGGTTTTGTCGAAGTTCGTATAAGAGCTCTTTTTATAACTCTGGACACAAATTTTTCCAAAGGAAAGAGTTGCAGTGATGAGGCAGTGCCTGCGTCTTACCCAGCATTCTGATTAGAGGTTGCTTTTACTCCTATCTAGAGGTAAACGTCGCTTATGGTAGTTCCTGTCTCTGCCTTCAAAGGTATCAAATGAAATTAAAGTATAGTCTGTTACTACCCTCGGAGGTAGTAAATGCTACTAAGCGTAGTTCCTGTTACGATCTTCACAGGTAGTGAATGTTACAAAAGGTTGTCCCTGTAACTAACATTGAATGTAGTAACGGATTTTAAACGTAATTGCTGTTACTGCGTTCTGAGATAGTAAATGCTACTAAGGGTAGTTGAAGACACTACCCCAAGGGTAGTAACTGTTACTAAAGGTAGGTCCTGTTGCTACGCCTGAAAGTTAGTATCCGTAACTACCTTGCAGTTACTACCTACAGTTACTACCTAGGTATTAACATATGTGACAAGTAGTTACTGCCCTGAAAGTTAGTAACTACAACTACCTTTTTTTAGAGTGTAGGTCTCCGTTGAGACGCGGCGCGTCTGAATTGCAGTTCAATAATTCGCAGCGTTGTCTTTGATTTTCCGTCCGTAATGAGAAAGTATGCATGTAGAAGAAGAAATAAAAGGAGATGGGAATAAACATGGCGCTAGAACTAGCTGCGTTTTCTCAGGCGGAATAAATATTACATACCCTTTTATTTGAAAGACTGCTCTAGGCCTAAAACTGCTATATCAAACGTTTTTTTTTAAATACGTGTGCCGTGGTCTAGGTAGCTGAGGAGAACATTTTTGTGATAGCACCGATAGTAGTCTTTTGTCTCTTAGATTTCTATTTTTCGAACAGATCTTCGCCAGAAACAAAGTAAATAACTGCAGGAATTTGGTGGACGAAACCTATCGCATGCCATTCTTTTCACTGACATTTAATTACACAACTAAATATTTAAACATTATCAATATGTGAATTTTTAAGAACCTTTATAGTCACTGAGAACGGCTCTTTCCTTTTCTGTTTAGCATCTGCCATTTAATGTGACAGCCTATGCTTCAGCGCTTTTACAACAAAGAATTTTACAACAGAAAGTCTTTTACTGCAAACCGCTTTTACAAACGAACATTGTACTCCTATGCCTTTCATGATTTGAGAAAATCTTGGCTTGATTCAAATTTTCCTAAGCGCCACGGCATTTTCCCCACGGCTACTAACAGTGATTCTGAAGTAACAATCTGTGTATTCAAATGCTTCCTATAATTGCGTCTGCTTTATTTTGGCCGCGAATGAATTTAAGAATGTGCACAAGACCAAGTAAAGGTCCGGTGGTTGACTCATGTCAACGAAAGACGCAAATTTCTTTTTCTCATGAATAAATGTGTTCATAGCAGATAAAACAAAAATTATTGTAACCGTATCATACATGTGACAATGTTACTAAATACCGGCGAAGCATTTCCAGGACTTTGCGAACTCAAAGGGGGCAACAAAGGACGACACTCAACGTTCTTTGCTTATGGAAAACAAAGAAAAAACAAAAGAGGAAATAACGGGTTAATCTAAACATGTGTTTCGAACACCTCGTCGTCGACATTAATGATGGCTTCACGAAGCAAACACCCCTTCTTTGTCGCTCCCCTCAGTCGAGTGCTGCTTTGTCCGCGGAGCCTGCGTTGTGAAATGTGGAGCTTGTTCGTTTGCGATGCCCAGTGCCCTCCCAAGCCACCGGCGGTATCGACGTTTCCGATTCATTTCCGATGCGGTGATTTGTCTCAGGATTGTTATTGCTGACAAGGCTCATCCTGCTTTCTTTTTTATTCTCGTTGATACCAATTCTGCCTTGCAGAATTTATGCCAAAACTACTTCTTTTTCCCGCCCACGCTTCGTTTCGTCGCTTTCGCATCCGCCGCATTATTCTTTTTTTCTTTCCTTCCTTCCTCCTTAACGGCGTCTGTAATGCGGAGTACAACGACACCCGAAATGACCATCGAACGACCTGGAGCGGAATTCCAAACAGGTTGCCCCACGCACGGCCCACAGGCGCTGTCGCTGGAGAGTTGGGATCGATACCGCGGCGGGGATGGTCTCCAATGCGCTTCTTACCCAATTCTCGCTCCTTTCTCACGCCTCGTTGTCAGACTTCTTTTTGTTTCTCTGGCGCTCTACAGTTCGCTCTTTTCAGGTAGCGCAGACGCATTGGGTGGAAGTTATTTCTGGAAATGCGTCACCATAGCGCAATCACGCACTCCCACTGTTCTCGAGGTGATGAAAGGTGAATGCGTTGCCGGCCGTATTCCCCGTATTCGCCGTCGCTGCCTTTCGCCTACGCAGAGTGCGCAACGCTGTGTGCCTTCGGCTGTTCATCGACCTCAGTGTGCTTCTTAAGCTTGTGAAGCATACAAGCAGAATAACCTCGACTTAGGAGAGTAGAAGCTGGAAACCCACACAGCCTTGCGGTTGTACCATTCCCCATTATTTCACCGCAGAGGTGACGGTCAGGAGAATGACGTCATCCTGGTCTTCATCGACTACAAAGGCCACATCTGCGAACCCCTGCACCACAATAGCGTACTGAGCAGCAATGTCCACCTGGGACGGAACACCTACTAATGCAGTTTTTTCTTTTTTCAGGATTAAAGCATATATTGTGGTGTATAAGCAGTGATTTTGTACAGTGCCTGATCTTCGCAGGCTATAGTACCCTCTGTATTCTCTGTACGCTCTGTAAGGGACTCGAAACTAAACGTGACTCGGGGAAAGTGCCATGGATAGCCATATTAAATATTGTAAAGTGCAGAACAGAAGCATTAAAGAAATTCCGGTATTCGTTAAAGCAGAGGCGGATGTTGATTCGTGCGCTCAGCTCGCGGGTAAAGGTATGACGCAAATAATCTCACGGCTAGCTGAAATCATGGCGACAAACAGACAGAGTAGGTAACTTAACACCTAAAGTTCCTTCTTATCCGCACTCGCATCATGCGAAGAATTTTGCGAATGGCTGCTGTTGCTCTTGAAATACATCTGCAGTTTCTCCACAGACTGATCTGAGAGAGTGCACAGCGCGTATTCCCGCTTGTTATGGGCACAGTTGAAAGCGCGTGCTATAGTGGCCGTGCATTTCTTGCCATCCGGCAGAGGTGTGTTGTCGCTCTACATTTTTGTGGCCTTCACTTGAGCAGGAAAGTAACAGGAAGAAGGAAATTCTCAGGTTATGGAAAAAAAGAAAAGGCCGTAGGAGGGGCCCGTAAAAAAATAATAGGGAGTAAAACGTCCCACTTATCGTACTTTTTCTCCGCTCTCCCACTCCTTCCAGTAATAATGAAATTATGAGCCATCACTTAAGCGTTACATACCCATAAACTCTGGAGAAGGGCATTTTTCAACTTGAAGTTGTTTGTTAAAGTACTATTTGCTATAAAAATCTCACATTTGCCAATAAATATTTTGCCATCGTCAAAAATGTTCCCCAGTGGTTTTCTCTGGCAGCATTTACAACTCGATTCGAATGAAGGGCAAGCTTAAAGATAAAAGATTTTGCTGCGCGTCGGAAGAATCCACCATCACTTTCAATAATTCAATAACACTATCACAAGATATCGTTGTTGCCTTACAATTAAAACTGATGTTCAAGAATCGTGGACTTGAGTGGATACAGGCACAAACTTCACAAAACACCAGGAAGGCAGAGCCTACAATGAAGGCAAGAAATGGTTGGTGAGACTTAGCTCTGGCTAACGTTCTCTCGTTAGGGCCTTGCACAGAGCGACAAATTGTAATACATTTTTTATGTAGAAATGCCCTCTCTGCACAATACCGCAGTCACTTGTAAGTAACTAATTACTATGGCTTAAAAGAAATTGATTTGCAGTAATTGGCAGAGGAAACATCTTCATGATGGGTAGAAAGGAATTAGCGCATTGAGCCTTGCCTTCCAAGCAGAATCTAATTTTACTCTCTCATAATAAATATCGCGAGTCAGACTTTCTCCTCTATAAGAATCACGCAATTTGCTGTTAATCGAGTTTTTTTTGCCTCTGGTTTCTTCTCACGGGTGCTGATCTTATTCTCTATTAGGGGTACGAATTATGCGCTGCCTTAAGCGTGTCTGAGTGCGACCTTATTTCTGTGTGGCGTTTTCGTTTCTTGTCCTGTGCTTTTTAGCCATAAAAATTTGTTCTGCCAAATAGAGCTGGAGCGGTGAGTTATTCGCTGCAGCGTTAGACGGCTAGAGATAAGTTCGTGGGTTCGAAACTGACCATCGCTACATTATTTTGATCAAGACGACATGCAAAAACGCGACCGCCTCTCGCGAATATCGCACACGCTACGCGAACAGGTAGCACAGCTAGATCCACTTTTTTGCTTAGTAAAAATTGATTCAGTGTCTCTTTCTGGGTATGATAATGTGTTGGCAGCAAACGAAACATTTATCAAAAGTTTTCATTTTAAAATTTTCCCCTTTTTGTTCAAACTCGCAGCATCTATGCCAAAATGAACGCTGTTGTCAGCATTTGGCTTATAAAAACTATTAATAATTATTTTTTAGTTGGAAAGTCGGCTCCATATGGTGACAGTTCTTTTCCTTTTTTGGCGTTTCCAACCCTATAAAGCTTCGTTTTTTAAGAAAATTGCGCACATTTTCACACGATTGTAGTAATCGAATGGTATAGACAAACTGAAATTTTTCTGGGGACCCTATTAACAGTCGTAGGAAATTTAAGTTAAATGAGACGTCTCCCTCAAAAACTGCGCACCTAACAGCCAACATTCTTGCACTGAATATTACACACAATAGATTAATAAGAAAAAAAAAACAGTTCTATCAAGCGGATGCGAATAACTAGAAGTGTAACTCTAGCTCATGAGGGGGATGGCGCTATATTGTTGCATGACGGCAAACCGATGAAGAGAGAACGCCATGGCAGATGGTTATGGCATGATTGAATGGTCATGGGCCTATAGCGCCAGCGCTCTGTGCTGCGCCATTGCCCAATTTGCCGCCTTATAGTGACTACCCGGAGCCACCCAGCGATCGTCCCGATCGCGCGAACTAGAAGAACGGCAGTGAGGATGAGACGCAGGTCGTGACGATGGGCGTGACAGGAGGGATGAGCACAGAAGAGAAGAAGATGTAGATTTTGCCGTCACGATGAGAGAAATGAGCAGATGATCGGATTAGCACTAGTCCACATAGCTTCCGGCACACGGGTCACCTTGAGTCGACAGCCCAGGTCCATGGGCGCACCAAACGACATGGGCAAGGGGGCTTTGTGCTCGCGTGTCTCGGATCGGTCGAGTTGGTTAGGGTCTGGTCAGTAGGATCAGTTCGTCGTCTCTTGGAGTCGAGGTGGAGGACGGGACTGGGGCGAACGGCGAGGTCGGTTTTGTCCAGGTGGGATGGGGCACAGCCGAGCGGCGCGAACCAGGAACACAAGGCCGGCGACCAAGGCAGACGCAGCACGCTGAAGATCCAGGACCAGCACGGCGATGATCACCCCGAACCTCACACTAAATGTTACGTGACGGCAAGCCGATGAAGATTAGATTGGATTGGAAAACGCTTATTGTTATCACTGATCCCTATTCGTCACTATACTACGAGATGGCTTCGAGCCCATGTCTCTCGGCGACCTTGTGAGCCCACTCAGTGGCCCGGAATGGTGCCGTAGGGTGTGAGGTGACCAGTATGCCTCCCACCACTCCAGAGAAGCGACTGGTAGTAGGTCCGCTAGTGGCGGTGCCTTTTTGCAGAACTACAGAATGTGATCACATCCGGCTATCTCGCTGCATTTTTTGCAAGTTGGATTGTATTGCGCTGGATACAGGAGTGCTAGTTTTAACGGGCTAAACAGGGCTCGCGTGTGGAGCCGACACCACGTTACATCCTGGCTTGTGTCGAGCTTCTTGTCTGGTGGCGGAATATCCTACTTTCCAGCTTAAACTGATTAGCGTAGTCGTGAAAGGATATGAATGCATCTGTCGTGAAATTCGGGGACTCAAGCGGGCTCACTACTCGGCTGGCATAACCTCGAGCTGTACTGTGAGCAAGCTCGTTTGCCCTGTTCCCCGAGTGTGCCGGCATACATATTAGTTCCACCTCTCTTCGGTTCCAGTCTTGATATCTTAGGATTCGTACTTTCTCCTTGGAGATCATATCCAATGCGAAATTGTTTATAGCGACCTTGGAGCGACCAATTATGGTGACTGCATTTGTGCTGTCCACTGCCATAGAGATGGCCACCTCCTCCGCTGCCCCTGAGTTCTTTGTTTCCACCGAACCGGCCGTTAATGTTTCACTCGAGTCGTTTACGCCCACAACCACAAAGGAGTCTCTTTCTTCGTGTTCCGCCGCGTCTACACAGGCTGTGTATTCCGAGACTTCTAGCTTGGCTTCGAGGGCCTTTGCTCTTGCTCTCTTTCTGCGTTCATGAAAAGCAGGCTGCATTTTTTAGCGGAATAGTTTTAATTGTGAGTAATTTTCTCTGTTCGGTCGGTAGTTTTTCCTGAGCGTATCTTTCCTGTATTCTGTCATGTTGTCCTTGGGTGCTCAGGGTATCCTATCTCGCGGGTGTGGTTGCGAGCGTCCTTAAGTGTGCAAATATATGTTCCTCGCACAGTTACGTGGTGTTGTAGACCCCCAGTTTAAGAAGTATTTTCGCAGGGGTGCAGTGGGGGGCCCTGAAGCTGCTTTATATTCCTGCCTTATGATACACTCTATTTTGTTCTTTTCCGCCAGCCTTAGCTTGAGGTAGGCGATGGCGTGTTCTATTCAGCTTATCACAAAAGCCTGAACAACTCGTCACAGATCTTTCTCTTTGACTCCTCGCCTTTTATTATCTATTCTCCTTATGAGCCTGGTTGCCATGTTAATTGTCGCCTTAAGCCTGGTTATTGTCTCTGAGCTATTTGTATTGCGTTGGTATTGCGTTTTCTCGCCCACCGGATGACCAGAAGTTCCGACTGGCTTGGCGATGAATTTAACCCTGCCCATTCCGAGTATTCCTCGACCATTTCGATCGCCTGTTGGAGATATTTTTATAATGCCCCATCATTCCCTGTGTGCGTCCATTTTTCTTTTATATCGTCCGCATATGGCGTATGTTTTATCCCTTTGACAGCCATCAGTAGTGGCGGTAGGCCCAGTATAGTTTTGGCGCCCCCTTTGTTAAATGGGTCTACGATGTCTGCATTGAGCTGGAGGGTGACGTCCTGCGTGGAAAACGGGCTTCTAAACCCTAGCGTTGTTTCAGAAAATACTCATCTTTTTTGTATTACATGCTCCATTAGCTTCCCCAGGCAGGACGTTAGTAATGTCGGCCTGAAGTTGTCCACTTTAAGTTGCTTCCCGGGTTTTGGAATAAAGATCATTTTGGTGTCTTTCCGTTCCGGCGGTAGACTACCTCGTTTCTATATTTCGTTTAAGTAGTCTGCGACTGCCGTGACCGAGACTAAATCTAGGTTCCTTAGCATTTTGTTGGCTACCCAATCTGCCCTGCTGCCGATGTGGCTTTTAGTTGATTCATTGCTCTCCATACCTCCGCTATCGAGATTTCCTCGTCTAGCTCTGCGTTAGACTTGAATAAATAAGGCGTTACAAAGCATACGCGAAGAGACAGGACGACGATACAGTTACCATCGCGTCTCGTGTCTCAGGAGTCTCGTCTCGTGTGTCTTGTAGCGCCGTATTTCTTGTAGCGTAACATGCATATCCAACTAGCCCAGCAACAAACTTTAGCGCTGATTCTCTACTCCTAAGTAAGCTGGCAATGAATCCCCTTTCTGTGTTAAGGCACCTGCTCTTCAGTTCCTCTATTAGGTCCGCTGCCGTTCTCGGGTATTTGAGAACCGATCTTTTCAGCTGCCCTTGTGCCGCCGATTTAGGTTGTCCTGGGTCTAGCAGGTGGCGAAGGAAATGCCACGTGTTCTTGCACCCTAGCTTCCCCTTCATTTCTGCGAAAGTCTGTCCCCAGTGTTGACTTTGAAGCTCGTTCACGTACTCTTCTATCTGTCCTTCGAGTGTCGGTATTCTCTTCTTGACCCTCCTAATCTGCTTCGCCTTTTCCCACCTCTTCATGGGGCTCTCGTGGGCTTCCTACATGTGGTTCCAGCCTAGAGACTGTGATGTCATGCCCGATGGTTGGAGTCTCTCTAGTGTGTCTGTTTTCGTCTCTTTTGAGTGCCTCGGCTCATTGGTTTAGATCCGAGACCTCCCTCAACGCGGTTCTGCCCCTGAGGTTTATGAGAGTATTCCAGTCAGTTTAGTTTTGCGCACCTTACCCTCCATCGGACTTGTTTCTGTTTCAATCTCTGTGGTATAATGAGAGCTACCCATGTTGTTTACTGTATTAAGGCGAAAGCCTTGAATGGCTCATACTCCCGGTCGAGATCCTGTCCGTCCGTTACATCGCCAACCGGAAGTCACGACAACGGAAGTGACCTCATACCATCCGTCCGTCCGTTACGCTCTTCAACTCGTTAAGAAAAAAAATCTTTGTGCACGATTGGAAGGGCACCACAATCCTTCCGTTCCGCAGCCGAGCGTGCTGACGATTACGCTACTGCCTGCCAACGCATATGTAGATTTCCTTCTCTAGGACGCTGGAGAGTGTTTGCGGAAAGGCGCCAAATCAGACGGATGCCTCCCAAACACACTACAGTGTCTCCAGCATTTAAGGTTCACAAACTATTGTGTAGTTAATTAACATCTTAACCACACATCAGTGACAAAAGCAGCAAAACCGCGCTGAAGGCTTTCGTCTAACCGCACTTTAGTACAACAAAGTGCGCCTCATGACTTTTTTCACAAGCTCTCACCCTGTATGTCTTTGCCTAGCGTCAAGTTCGGGGACGTGCCTACTCTGATGCTATTGCCCATCCTCGTGGGTTCTTGCGGGTTGTTTAGTAGCGTGACTCTTAAGTTTTGGATTTCCATCCATAGATTGTTTCCCTTAGAGATGTTGGCCGGTTTCCCCATGCCGGGTATGGGGGGAAGGGGGGGGGGAGGTTGAAGTGTCCCGTGATTACAAGTCCTTTCTTATTAGTTAGTCATGACTTTCCGTAAGAGGTCCGCCAGCCCTGTCCACTGGTGTCTCGGTGGGTTGTATGTATTCAGCATAAAGAACACTGTTATCTCCCTTTATGTTTGGGATTAGTTCTAATTCGCTGTTTTTTTTCGAGTCGTGTTGCACGGCTCTCAGATTTCTCTGCACCAGCGTGGCCGGGAAAGACTTGGGTTTGTGCTCCCCTTGTATTTCTAGCGGCGTGTACGCGGCGTATACGGTTAGTTTGACCATGCTGCTTGCCTCTTCTAGCGTGATTACGTCCGATGCGGTTTTTTCAGTGTGTGCCTGCAGGTTGTTTCTTTTTGAGTGGAAGCTTCTGCAGTTCCACTGCCAGATTCTAAGTTGTTGGCGAGGGGTCATGATGTCCTATAGAGACTGTTGCTGGGGTTGCAGCGAAGGGAGGGTGTTGCCAGCAACTGGGGAAAGCCTACCTTCTATGTTTTCTAGTCGCTCCATAATTTGCCGGAAGCAAGCAATGGTTTTTTGCCGGAACATGACGAATTCCACCGTCACGTTGTCAGAACGTCGGGTTATTTTGTCTACCCTAGCGGTAAGGGCATCTATTCTAGTGTCCTGAGCGTCAACCTGCTTCATGGGCGTGTTCATGTGCGACCTAAGCTTCCTATGGGTTCTAGTCGATGCGTCCCCATTTGTAGTTCCTGCCACCTTTTTGGGCGTTCTCTCTTCGGTGCTTCCTTCTCTGGGTAGAGGTCTTCTCGCGGTGACTCTGCTGCCAGTATCTATTCATCATCATCATCATCATCATCATTTATTTTCCCCTAAAGGCCCCAATGGGGCATTACATAAGAGGGGGGGAACAAATGGTAATAACGGGTCACAAAGATAGAACACAAATATAAATCGCAAGCACAAATAAACACAGTAAACGCATTGAAATTACCAAGACAATAATTAGGTAAATAAAAGGCATTCTACAGAAATTGAGTGGAGAAATAAGCAGTTCATAAGTGTTTAAATTTTACTGAGTTGGTTTCATTGACTATATTGTCAGGGAGTACATTCCACTCGGATATAACAGTCGGCAAAAATGAATTATTGAAAGCTTTAGTGGTACCATGAATACGCTGAACACTGCTGCAATTAAACAAACGTCGGGAGGATCTCAAGGGGGGCAGAATAAGGCTCTCACGTAATTGCGGCAAATTATAATAAAGTTTGTGAAAAAGGCAATGTCTTGTTATCTTACGTCGTGATGACAGGGGGGCTAGACCAATGGAAGATTTGATATTAGTAACGCTCAGCCGAGAATCTTATTTGGATGTTATGAAACGAGCAGCTCGGTTTTGGACTGCTTCTAACGCCTGGATTAGGTATTCTTGATGGGGGCTCCAAATAGTCGATGCATATTCAAGTTTGGTACGGATAAATGTTTCATATGCGATTAGTCTAACCATGGGCGGAGAAAATCTGAGAGATCGTCTAATGAAGCCTAGTGATTTGGAAACGCGTGCAGCAAGTGACTTGATGTGCTTTGACCAGTTCAGATTACTTGTTATTTCGATGCCAAGATACGTGTAAGATTCAATTTGCGATAGCACGGTCGAGTTTAGCGAATATGAGTTGAGCAAGTTAGATCGTTTTCGGGACACGTGCATAAACTTACATTTAGCCACATTCAACTTTATGAGCAAGGTAGAGCACCAGTTTTGGATTAAGTTTAAGTTATCCTGCAGCAGAGACTGATCACTATTAGAACAAATACGACGGTAGAGAACACAATCATCTGCGAACAGACGAATGGATGACGAAATTCCAGCGGGAAGGTCATTAATAAAGATTAAAAACAGAAGCGGGCCAAGAACTGATCCCTGAGGGACTCCAGAGGTAACATTTGTAGCGGCAGAAGGATGACTATCAATGACGGTGTATTGCGAACGATTAGTTAAAAAGCAGTGAATCCATGATAATAATACTGGGTCCAGAGACAGGCAGGAAAGTTTAGTTATGAGGCGCTGGTGGGGAACGCGGTCAAAAGCCTTAGAAAAATCGAGGTAAATTATGTCTGTTTGAAGGGATGAGTCTAGGTTTGAGATGTGGTCAGTCGTGAATTCGAAAAGCTGAGTTTCACATGAATAACCAGAACGAAATCCGTGTTGTTTAGAGAAGAAAAAGGAATTATTATCTAGGAGCGTTGCAATGTGAGAGTAAATTATATGTTCGATGAGCTTGCATGCAATGCACGTTAGCGAGATAGGCCGATAATTGGACGGATCGGAGCGGTTTCCTGCCTTAAAGGTGGGTACAACTCTGCTTAACTTCCACTCGGACGGCATTTGGCCACTGTAAATAGACTGCGTGAAAATTATTTGTAGGATACGGCTGGATATTAGTTTGGTACCTTTAAGAATTTTGGCAGGTATGTTGTCGGGCCCAGGGGCACTTGATACCTATACGTTATCTATTAATTTACTTATTCCATAAACAGAGATATCAATTGGCGCCATTTCAGGAAAATTTAAGCTGGGCGGTAAAGGAATATTTGTAACCGGTTCCTGTGTGAAAACCGACGAGAAGTACTCGTTCATTACGTCTGAACGGAGCTCCTTTAGAACGTGAGAGCCGTCTGGATCTAATAAAGTGATATTATGTGACCCGCTATGGTTGGGAGTTAACAAAGACCAGAACTTTCTTGGGTTATTTCGGAGGATGTCAAGTAGGCCCTTGTCGTAAAATTTGTTTGGTGCTCCTGAGCAACCAGGTATAATTATGCAGACAGCTTAACTACTTTTCACATTTAAGAGCTGAGTTCGAGCTCTTAGCTGCCCTTAATAACCGTTTTTTTCTTGTTACATAATTTTCTTAAGGAATTTGTAAACCATGGTTTGCCGGCATCACCATTGCGTTTTGTTTGTCTCCCCCTTTGTTTGTGTTACACGTGGGCGCCTTATTCGCGTGTTTAATCGCTTCAAAAGTAGGCTTTGGACAACCCTCTGCTGTTTTGTCTTACAGTTAATGAGATTCCTCATCTCCCCCATTTCCGTCTTTATGGGGCCGAGCTCTCTGTCTCTCTTAGCGAGCTGCTGTACCAGTTCTTTCTCCAGAGCGGATTCCCAAGGGGAGGCTTTACCTGGACAGCTCACCTTTTTGCCTTTGTCTCTGTTCTCGCTTGAGCCTCTTCCTTTGCTCGAGGTGCTGCCTCTGCCAGAACCCGAGCTACCACCTGCGGTCCCCGGTGAGGGTGGGAAGGAGTTCGATCTGCTTCTCCACCGGTAGCCTCCGTGGTTGCCGCTGTGGTCCCTGGTCCTCCATTTGATTGGTGTCCGAGTCATGTTGCCCCGGGTCGTTCTTGGTTTTATACGGTTCTTTCTCGGCAGGCTATACTTCCAGTTCCGGCAGTCGGTGTTGTGTGCACCCCCGCATACGATGCACTCGGGCTTGCATGTCGGTACTTCTACCTTCGGTGGGTCTAAGTGGTCTTCGCCGCGTCTGTGGCAACGCTTTACCCGTGGCTCTCGGTGCGGGTAGACGATCAACACTGATCCCAGTAGAAGACTTCACTGGATAGCTTTTTCTCTCCGTATGTGATCAGAATTTATCTCTACTTGCCGATTTTTCTGGCGTTGAGTACGGCGTTGCCAGGGTTGCGTTTGATGAAGCCTTGGCGGACTTCTTCCGAGGTTCCGATGTCGTAGGCGTTTTATATCATTCCCTTACGGGCATCGCCGGGAGCCGCGACGTAGGTTGCCATGTCGAGGGCTTTTGCCCGATAACTATCGTCTTGATTTTCACGTAGGTATTCACGTGTTGACAATTCGGTGTGCTAATTGTGTACCTGTTGTTCACAGAGTTGGTATCGTCTTGAATGTCTTCTTATGTTAGGTGTGCGGCTGCGCACGTGGCCTGCAGTAGGCGACGTGGCACGTGGCCGTTCAAATTGGAGCCTCTGGGCCTGAAGATTATTTTATAATCGCAATTCGGGAGCTTCGACATCGGTGCCCTTTTGCGGATGTTCGGGTTTTTGCTTCTTTTCGTGAGTGTTAGTTGATTTCTTCTCTCCGGCACCGTGATCACTGGCGTTCCCTCCGGCTTTACCGGTGGCGTTCGTGTCAGTGGTCCCGCTACGGTTCGCTGGTTTCCCGCATTTATTTTTCATCATGCTGTTGTGCATGCCGAGAACGGTCTCCCACTCACCATTCTCAAGTTCTGACGGGACTAGTTCATCTCCGCCGACAGCGTTTATCATCGTGGTGGTCTGTGGGCCGTAACAGGGGTCAACTGCCGTCGATACAAGGGAGGCTATGCAAGGTCTTAGCATTAGGCCTAGCTAGCTGCTACGCGTCCCAATGGTGTAAGTTCCATGAAATACGAAATAGTCCACCGATTGCCTGAAATCTGCGGTGTCCACTTGCACGGAGAGACAATCCGGATTATTTCGCTGTGGTTTCGGTCCCGACGGCCCAAGTTGAACGCCGGAAAGGAGCTTCTTAGCGGGAGGGCATGCGACGCACGTCCGCACCGTTGGCCGGTCCTGATGGAGTCCGCCGACGAAAAGGGAGAGACTTGATAGATGGCTATGGCAAGATTTCAAGGTGGTGGGCCCATGCGCTCCGTGCCGCGCCGCTTCCCACTTTGTCGTGTTCTAATCCGTGACAATTAAATATTAATGCGAAAGCAATATTCTGATGAGTAAACCCCAAGCAAAATTCTGCGATATTTGTGGGTGTGTGCCGAGTGAAATAAATAAATAAAAATTAATCAAATAAATATCCGCGAATAGCATAGAACCCGCAGCGGCGCGATAAGATCAGCTTAGCTGGCCACTGCACGAGAGCACTTTGTTATCGCCGCAGTCAAACACGGCTCATGTTAAACTGCAACACACTGTCTCGCTGTGGAGTGCCCATCGTCTTCTTCATCAACTGATACTGCAATCAAACTAATATTCGCTGTTTGAGGTTAGTGGCGCTTGTGACAGAGAGATGTGCACTGCATGTGTTGGTGTGGACAACGCTGTGGCAGAAACATGGTACTTAGCGATACTCTTTGCGTTGACAACATTGCTGCATGACAACATTGCTGCGGAAACGCGGCATTGTAGTGTAGGCTGCCGGCGTACATTGGCGTTGACGATGAGAAAGTTGAAGACGTGCAGAACGCATACGCTTCTGATGATTTATAAAATGTACGTCCGCCCAATTTTGGAGTTCGGGTGTGTATTATTCTCAGGAGCTCCTGCCTATAAACTTCGCCCTCTTGTGCTTTTGGAGCGTGAGGCGTTGCGCCTTTGTCTGGGGCTTCCAAAATATGTCGCCAATGCTGTTCTGCACCTTGAGGCGCGAATGCCTTCGTTATCAGCTAGGTTTCGCCTTTTAACAGTTCAAACATTTTTAAAATTGTGCGACTCCCCTCTTCACGCTTCCAGTATAATATTTCTTAGTCAACCTTCCGCCTTTTTTAGTGCTGCCTGGTCTCGATTTCATACCCCGCAGATATGTTACGTGCAGTCCCTCCTTGATCGCATACCATTCATTTCACTGATGTCCGCCAAATATATAACAACTCCTCATCTGTCCAGATTGAATTCGATGACATTTTCCCATTGAATGCAAAGCTGCAGCCCTTCCCGCTTCTTCAGGGTCTATTGCAGGACCACCTAAGGTCCTTTCCCTCTCATGTTCTTATTGCTACCGATGCCTCGCAGGATCGCGAAAAGGCAGGTGTGGGAATTTTTTCACCTTCACTTGATTGGTCTTTTTCTCTCCGTCTTCCTGACTTCACTCCAATTTTTCTGGCTGAATTATTAGCAGTAATCTTAGCCTTACGAAAATTAGAATCTACCGTTTCCCAGGTCGTGGTTATGACAGACTCTCTGTCCATTTGCTCTTCCTTATCCTCGCCCACTGACTCTCGGCCATTACGCCTCTTTAAGTTCCTGATTCCGCTGCATCTAAATTCGGTAAGGTTGCTTTGGGTACCAGGTCACATGGGCTTTCACTTAAATGAGGTTGCAGATTCCTTAGCAAGAGCCTCTCTCAGCGGCCCCATTGTTGCTGTCCTACCATCGTGTGCATATACAGCTGCGGTGAGGTTTCGCAGCTACACAATATTTCAGGAATTTGCTGCCTCGGCTCTTACATCGTCTCCCGAATATCAGCATCTTCTGCATTGGAGTAGCAAAGACTGGCGCTCACGCAGACTAGAGGTCTCTTTCACGCGCTTGCGTTGCCGGGTTCCCCTTCTAAATTTCTACCTTCACAGATCTGGCCTGGCAGCTTCCCCACTGTGCCCTTTTTGTGCCGAACCTGAGACAATAGATCACTTCCTGCTTTTCTGCCGCCGCTTTTCTCATTTGAGGAAGCGTCTTTTGCAAATTCCATTTCATCAACTGGGCTTGCCTGTGTCTTCCGCGGTTGTTCTTTCCATTGGCGCTTCTTTGCTTGGACGAAGCGACAGGAGTGTGCGCTCTGCTGTGCAAAATTTTCTTCAAGAAACGCAGCGACTCCCATTCTAATTTCTTTTCCCTGATCTCTGTCAGTAAGACATTGCAACATTACAGGCATCGTGTACTATTATGCACATTAAGCAATTGTCCCGTCTTCGATCTCCAAGTTAACTGGACCCCTTTCCTTCCCTCTTCCAATCTATCAGACTACATACTATTTCCACTGCTTTTCCCGTCAAAAATTTCCTGTATCCAGTAATTAACCGCCTGTGTCTTGGCCACTCCCCCGTAGTGGGTATGTGCCAGCAACGTCTAAGGCCTGCCTGCCTGCCTGCCCTAGGTCAGTGGACACCTCAATCGTTCTTTCAGGTCCATGGCGGTAGTGTCCACCTGCAGAAAACTACGCTTTCGCACAATATTTCATGCTTAGCTGTGAAAAACCGCCAGCCATTTCTTTTTCTACTGACGCCAAAGGTTGCCTTGTATCTTTTATTTCTGTACTGGTAAGGTAGAGATAAACATGTCACTATGCACTCAATATGACTTTCCGCAAATGCCGTTCCGTAGAGTCATCTGTTATTAGACAGTGCGTTACTGCCCCGTTGCACGAGTGATTTATGGACCCGTGTGGAGTAGCTATAAGACAAACAGAGGGATCCCAAGCGACAAGCGTAATGCCGATCATGTAGTACATGCGCCTTAGTTCTTGACTTCCACTACACAAAAATGACAAGGCAGGGTTTGTGTAAGATTTTTCATAGAGTTTTAGTGTTTCACTGGGGCCACGGGGCACCCACTACTTCACACTAAGATTTATCTTTTAAACATACCTCCTCCGGTGGTCAAGAACATAGGAAACATCGTGCTCTACGCCGTTTTTCTTCCCCAAGAATTACGCTTCCGAATTGACCGTAAAAAGGCTTAAGTGTCGAAAAGAAGTTGCATCCTAATCGTCCGCTTCGAACCTTCATTACAACTTATTGTCGAAAGATTTCGTGATGGCACTGAGCTTCGTACGTTCTTATTTTATTCTCCAAGCTCATTTACAGGAAGTTTTAGTGTTCAATTTTCACACCAGCTTGCATGAGAGATCCTCCAGCGGAGGACCACTTATTCTATACTTACATTTTTCTTGTCTCCCTAATCTACAGAGATTCCAGTACACTTAATGCAATCTAGAGCTGACGCGCCGCGCAGGAATTCAGTTAACGACGCGCACTTTGACTGCAATCTGCTGTAGCCCGGCGCAGATTACCGCTTAATCGGGAATGGTTCCGCTGGCTCTGGTAATTTGGTCTAAACTCCACGATTATTACTTAGCTGGCTCCGTGAGTTTCCTCCAGTTTGGTCCTCCTGATGTCTGCTCTCGCGTAAACCGTTTCTGCTTTGGAGGAAGTGGCGTAAGAACAGACCGCACAAGGTTGAGAGCCGGCTTTTGCTTACCTTTGCTGAGTGAACACCAAGTACAATAATGGTTTGCAGGCGTGCAACGCATCTACCCTAGCGTTGTTTTACCATTCCAGTGATGGCCGCTGGTTTATTTTTCTTTCCTCTGAGCTCCGTCTAGCATTTCAGTTCTGAAACTCTTCGGCCCTACTGAAAAAGCTCTTTCCGATACGCTGGAATGTTCAGGAAAGTGTGCTAACCTAAAGCAGTATGCTTTTTTCTCCTGAGAGTAGAAGTGCAACGGTAGGGTATAGCTGACTGATATCGTCAGGTGACGGATGATAGTTTGAATACTGTATTTGGGATTGAGGATCAGTAGCCAGGACATCATTCAGGTAAGGCAAAAAGACGAGTTTAAGACTTACGCCTGCGGCTGCAGTTGTGTGTGCTGGTTATTAACCCAAAGCGAAGCTGAGTACAATTGCATTCAACAGTTCGGAAAAAAAAGCATTCATGAAGAGCAACTTAGATTTATTAATAGATATTGGCTGTCCCCACACTTAAACCAAGCTGCAGGCATCAGCGACGACGTGAGAAAATTGGGCCTCTATGATCACTGTTAGTATGTAGGTGGTGGTGTGGCCAAAACATCAAGAATCAGCGCTCAAAAAAAGTATTTGACGTCATTGCGATTTGGCTTGAAATATGGTGTGGGTAGTGGCAGATGTGATAACTTTTACCGCGCTAGAACTGTAGTCCTCTTTTTGGCAAAAAAAAGTGATACCGCCAAGCTTACAGACTTAAGTGCATCAATAACCGAAAACTGTCATTGTTTTGGTTTAGATATTTAGCTATCATTTAGCCGTGGAATCTACACCGTGAGCAGTAAGAGAAAGCCTAGTCATGCTCTTGCAAATCAGCGAAGTCTCATTTGCCGCCGCTGTTTCCTCCCTGCCTCTCTCTCTCCTTCATCACGCGCTGTCCCTGTCCCTCTTCTCCCTCAAACCTGAGAGGTATTTCCCTCACTCCTGGTGACAGGGCTGGCAGGTGGCAATTAAAGTGAATTTCGTTTACTTAATATAAATTTGCTTAAATTCAATCAAATTACAAAAATTAAGTAGAATAAATTCGAAGGTATTAATTGACAATTTAATGGCATTTAGTTTAATGACCATAAGTTAAAGACTTGAAACAGTTATGTTAAATAAAGTTATTGTACTAATTATGTAAATAAGGTTTTGCGGCTGACGCTATATATTTCAGCGTACAATTCACGGCTATATGGCTTAACGAAAGCCAAAGCAGGTTTCGCTGTGAAAAACCATGCTATGTGCGCACGTGTGTGTGTGCCCTTGGGGGTCCCCAGAATCTCCAGCGTCCCTAGGGGGTCCTAGCGATTCGGGGCACCATCTATGCCCCTTCCGGAGCGCCCTCAGGTGCAGCTTCGAACACACGCCGTTAAAAAAGCATCTCCCAACCATGAGCCTCCACCCTTCAGAAACTCCACCAAGCTCCACCCACCAGCAGGACTCCACCCGTCGCCATCCACCAGATGTTTACGCAAGCGAAATTTTATTAAAATAGACATTGGGAAGGAGATCAGTGAAAAAGCTTAATGTATACAACGAACACTTCTAATGAGGATTTCTCGCATCACGTCTCATGATCAGCTGTACATTTGCTCGAAGTTTCAGCTCTTACATGTCCTGTTTTAAAGAATGCGTTTAAGTCATTCAATATGTGAAATTAAATTGGAAATTGGTTTTTGAGGAAAGGAAATGACGCAGTAACTGTCTCAAATAT
Source organism: Amblyomma americanum (assembly GCF_052857255.1). NCBI lineage: Eukaryota > Metazoa > Arthropoda > Arachnida > Ixodida > Ixodidae > Amblyomma > Amblyomma americanum. Next base: position 74,719,493 of record NC_135503.1, on the reverse strand, counting down.
CTCGGTAGACACCTGTACCACGCCCTAAGGGAAGCCATAGAGCAGGGAGTAAAAGAAGAAAGGAATAAAGATGATGATTGTGGATTTTTATGGCGCAAAGGCATCTGCGGCCAAAGAGCGCCATGACACAAGGTGCTTTCGAATACTCAAGGTAAGGTCAAAGACCTATTTTCTAAGCATTTCACCCCAGATAAGCCGAACACCAGGCCAGGCGAAGGCGTGTACACAAAGTATCACCGGTGGGTAGCCGGCGGCACTGGGGATCGAACCCCGCTCCTCACGCATGCGAGGCGGATGCTCAACCACTTGGCCACCGCTGCGGTGAAAGGAAGAAAGAGGTGCCGCAGTGGAGGTCTCCGGAGTCATTCCGACCACCTGGGAATCTTTAACGTGCACCGACACCGCACAGCACACGGGCGCCTTTTCCATTTCGCCTCCATCGAAACCCGACCGCGGCAGCCGCGTTTCGATGGAGGCGAAACGCAAAATGCGCCCGTGTGCTGTGCGAAATTAACCTCTTTGTGATTAGAACAAGGTAATCAGTTTAATATTGCCATGCACAAATTCTCCTCCCCAGTGTGTTATAGCACATGCGCCTTTCCCTCCGACATAAATTGAGACAATAAGAAAGATTAAAAAGACGCTTAATTAGAGTTATCGCATATAGGGGACTAAATTACTAACTGTTACTGCTGCTGAATTTGTGGGAGAAAACTAATTTAAAAAGCCCCAATTTGAACGTGTTTATTGACAGCATTTAAAACTACAGTATTTAGTAAGCGTTCTTTCGTAAGCAGAAAATAGGACTCAAATTCAAGCTGTCAGCTTCAAAGTCGGCAGGTATTCGCGTCCACTTGATCTGCCGCTAACATGCTGGGACAGCTGAAACTGCAACCCGTTCATAAACGCTGTCAAGGTGCCAGGCTGCGGTTCTTATATATGCTCTATCCACACAACTAGATTTATTTTGATAGGGCATATGAGAGCAACGGAAATCTAAAATATAAAAGAGACCATATAAAATCTGCTTTGCTACGTGATACATTTTCTCTGCACCCTCTTGAACATACAGACTCTACCATTACAACGCATGTAAAGCGCCCATATTTGTCCAGGATCAAACTTTGTGAATGATACTACTTGCCTCTCACAACGCACAAGGGGAACATTTTACCAGCATTCATTGCCGGATCTTCAAATGGCCAAATATTTTATCAGCTGTTCCTACCGCACCTATGGCCCTTCCTGTTCGTGCAGCGGTCATGCCGACAGCAGCTGTAAACAAATAAACTAAAAATAAATAAACAAAAATAAAATGAACAGACGGAGTCAGGAGGAGAACTACACCTTTTGAGGGACAAAGATAAATATTTTATTCTGTGGAGAGCAATCTCAGAGGTAAAACTCAGTCCATTGCTCTGCGCGGAAAAGGCGAACTACATGCCGCTCCTATGGTGTCAGCGCCACTGCCAGTACAGTCCTGGCAGTGATCTATAAACAGGGATGCTGTTCTTACCATGGCCATCGGTCCTGACTCTGCTCACAGTTAAGAACATGCAGAACACGCTGTCAAACGAGTTACCATCAGAAGAAAAAATAAAGAAAAAATGAGTGAGCGTCAGGAAAAACAAAAATAAACAGACGGGATGAAAAAAAAAGGCACGATGAACAGTGGAGCAGCCAAGGAAGTGTTGGCGGTGGTCATCTAAGCACTATTTCTAGGCTGTAGGGTTAATGCGCTGCATCGTTCTGTGCGGCCGCGGGAGACTTTTTTAGATAGTTCGTGACGTGCTCCCAACGGCCGCTTTCTTTCGGTTGATGAATCCAGATGACTTCGAGTGTAAATGATAAACTGCCGGATTTCACCTGCTACTAAAGTAAAAGTGCTCGTGGACGAACCACCCGACCTACACAACTAGCATGATCAAGGACTTGTCCTTTCCTTCGCCAATTCGGGCGACGTTTCTCAGCGTATTTCTATTGTTCGTTTGCTTTGTGTATGAATACCCATGAGGCCGTGTTGCTTCGGCACATGCACTCGGATGGAGGGCCAGAGGGCAGCACTGCCCCCAAGACCATCTCTTGGCGCCTCCAAACTTCCGCGGCCGCCGAAATGTGCTTTTATTCCGGGGCACATCTGCATGGATCGCACGACTTCCACAGAGTCAGGAAGGAACGGGACGGAGGGAAAGACGGGAGGGGCGGGGTGGATCTTGGTATACCCTAATCGAGTTAGGCGCCCGGTTCGCCCGGAGCGATGACGCGGATGCAATTTGCAAATGCCCTCGCGGCGGGGTAGGCCTCGGGGCCCTGCTCGAAAGGCAGCTCCGCGGGCCGCTAGAAAAAAAAGAAAGTCTCCGTTATCTTGGCACCCACTCGTTCTGCTCTTTTCCCCTATGCTCCTCAACGACAGGCCGTTTTTTTTCCTCTTTTCCACTTTCTGTGCCTTCATACGTTCACATCCGCAGAGGAATTTGCCTACGCTCGATTTTCGGTCGTAGAAAGACGTCTGAGAAACATTCGCTCGACAGGAAAGAGAGAAACTCTCGCGAGAAAAGAAAGATCGGGACACGCGCTCACATTCGGGCGTCTCGGCGAAGCGGAACCGGAAACAACGGCAAAGAGAAAACGAGCACTGCTCCCCTCCCAAAACTCGAATGACTTCCGAGAAGCGTGACCGCTGGAAGCGATGGCGGTGAGGTTTCTATTTGCGGCGTTAGTGATGTGATCGTCGAATTTCGCCGTACAGACGTGACGTTGGCCGTATGGCGGTATAGTGCCATGTCAACTACTGGTATGCATCGACGTTGTCGTGCTATCGCCTCATTCTCATTTCTGTTATTTTTTCAGCGCCTTTCACTCGACAGAGAATCGCAGGGTCTTGCGATGCCAGCAGTAAAGGTCTTTCTTCCCGTGCATTAATGTGCCCACGATTGTGGGCGTTACCTGCTTTTGAGCCATAGTCGAAAGCGCGCGATCATTTGCACATGCGCTCTCTGGGCGGCTTGACGGCTATTATTGCGCAGTGCGGATATTAATCGAGCAGGTGATCATGTAGCCGGCTTGCCGACGTTCTTTTTGTTAGCTTGGTCGTGTTGCCTTGTAAGCTCGGTTAAGGTTTCTAGTGAAAACTGTTGTGTATATTAGGGTATCCGCAACATGCGGCATTCTTTTCTCTCAAGTCTCCGCTGGGTAAGGCCTTCAGAATTTCTTTTCAAGCCTTCAATAACGAAGAGATATATATGACACTTCTGTAATCACTATATACTTACCGGAATTTTAAAAATGCGGAATCTATAAAATGAAAGAAGCTGTAGAATGAAAAAAGAAGCCGAGCTCTTGCCTTCACATATACGTATACTATTTTTATAAAATGGGTAACATGTACTGTACATGCGGCCACCCAATTTGTCTACTGTGGCTTTGGAGTATTAAGTAAGCTTTTCTTCCGTCACGAGTTCGTTATTATGCTTAATAGGGTGTGCATGAGGAACTTTTAACTGATACTAAGCTCAGTATAATCTACAGCACTACATCCAGATAAGAACTTGAAGGGCTCTAAAATCGGTGTCACACGTGGCAGCCTGAGGAAAATGGTTTCGCCTATTCTAAGAGCTCAGCTCTTCCGCACGTGCCTCCACCCTTTTTTGTCGTTGTGCGCTGACAGCTATTATTTGCCTTACAGGAATAGATTGTCAAGAAGTATTCGCAAATGCGTCAACAGTGCATGAAATTCGTTATTTCTTCGTCATTTAAGTTCATATTCTCTGCCGTTTAATCAGAGGTGCCACCTCTCATTGGTGAGAGCTAGGTGGATCGCCAATTATTTAGCTATGCGCTTTTGATATGTACGTATTCAGTGGCAATATCCCTCAAAAAGAGAGCGTTGCAAAAATGAATCTCGGTGGCACTTAATATGGGGTAAAATTTTTAAGTGTAGTGTTGCTCATACATTGGACTTCGATTCAGAACCAACGTTTTGGTGCTAAAGCACTACTTGACGGGGTGAAGCCCGACAAAGGATCTTGTGGAATCGTTAACCGTGATCGTACAGAAATAGTATAAACATTGCCGCGACTAGGTTTCGAACCCGCTGAGGCGCGAACAGACCAGCTTCGCCGGTCAGTGCACAAGAGCACTATGCTATCGTCGCCTTTTTTCTCTTTATTACCCTATGCTATCGTCGCAGGCGATCACACATTCTGATAAACTGCAACACACTCGCGCTGTGCTTTGCACATTGTCGTCTTCATCAGCTTCATTCTGTGGCACGAACAGATTACTTCAGATCAACCTAACCTCGATAAGAGCATAACCTAGGTCTGATAACGTCGCCAGACTAGCCGACGACTCAGCAAAACATAACCATGAACCAAACAGGCTAAACACATGACTTCGAACGTCTAATGTTTTCAACTATGATAAAACCCTACCACTTTTTTTTTCTTACAGCAGTTGATAAGTCATCTCATAGTAAACTTTAGTACACCTTGCCACAGCAGTATAAGTCTGTCTGGTTGGGAAATTAACTTAGTAGAAAGAGGACTGACGCCAACCAGGTTAATGTTTGAAAAACACGACGTTTCGGGACCGGCTCGGTCCCTTCTTCACGATGTGACTACGGGCGAGGCGCAGCTTGGCTTTTTAAGCCCTCGTGTTGAATACCTCCAGGTCAATCACCGCAAACCATGGATGTAAGAACTATATCAGTATACTTCTAACAGGAACTTGCGAGAATATACTAAATGTCGCTTCAATGGGATGTAAAACACGCGAGATCTTCGTTCTAATAACGCTACTCTAAAGCTTCTGCGTGGGCTTCGTAAGTCTCGAAATTGTTGCATTTAGGCAATAAGAAGGCAAAAAATATAACGATGATTACATCCGTGTTAATGCGAAAGACAGCTCTAGATGATCCACATTGTACTTTTGCAATTGCTGCCTTAACATCGAATGCTGCTACCACGCATGTTGGTGTGACGATTGTGTTTATCGTTTCGGTGGATTGCAACAAGTGTTTTGTAGTGTGACACCTTTGTTGGCGCGGATTCGCGCATACTGTCGCGCAACGCGTTTACGCGCGGCATCCCTAAAGCGCTTGACCTCTGTTATACGCCCACACGTGCAGCGTTCACACCGCGGCGCTTTGCCTCGGCTGCATTCTTGTCTTGCACAACGTCGCATTTGTTCCTCGTTGCCGCTGCGGCAGCTGCTAATGGAAAGCAGGATGCCGTGTCATCCAGTCATTGCAGGATGTCTTCGTGAGAGGCTTTCTAGGCTTTTGGCGGCCTCTTTAATCGACGCCGCGCTCCAGCTGACGACTAAGCTAGCCGTGACCACGTTATCGCGGAGCCTGGATGGGGACAACTACCACTACAGAGAGTCGAAGGTACGTTGGCTTTAATATTCCGCGTGGTAATAACGCAAAAATTTAAGGCACCAGTTTTTCCCGCTTTGAACAGTGTGACAGAATGAGTTTGATTTCTGATGAGCGTTTTACCACGAGAGCTGTTAAGGCCACGTGTGCCGATTATGTGGCATCGTTATCGTGGCGCACATGAAGTGCAATGCTCTACGCTAATCACTGAGACAGGAAAGGAGTAAGGTATGGCGTCACGGCAACGGGTCAGACATTCTGAGTAAATGTGGTGATATCAATAGTAACGTTATGCTAAGGCGACAATCTTATTTACCAGAATTTGGTTTGGTTTATTGGGATTTAACGTCCCAAAGCAACTCAGGCTATGAGGGACGCCGTAGTGGAGGGCTCCGGAAATTTCGACCACCTGGGGTTCTTTACCGTGCACTGGCATCGCACAGTACGCGGGCCCTTTGAATTTCGCCTCCATCGGAATTCGACCGCTGCGGCCGAGATCGAACCCGCGTCTTTCGGGTCAGCAGCCAAGCGCCGTAACCACTGAGCCACCGCGGCGGCTTATTTACCAGAATTACAATCACCGTTTGGTGAGACCTCTCTTACGGCATTCGAGACGGCATGAGCTGTCCATTCTTTCTGCCCATTTTCCTCCCTCTGTTTGAAGCTCCGGACGGCCAGCATATATAAACGGATACGGGTGAATGCGTAAACGACCTTGCGTGACGCACGCTGGTACGCGTGATAGCGCTATACCGTACACCTATACTTCCCGCACATCCGCTCGCTTCCCGCTCTCCCCGCCACACGACATTGCTTCTACTTCCACACTTTCAATAAAAGGACGCTTCGCCTAAAATTACTCAACAATCCGACTGACATTGACATTTAACACTACCCCATCTATCTTTAATAATCACACTACAGAAGGATTTAACAGCAAGTCATTTATATGTTCAAGGTGCAGATTCGAATATCTGAAGCTTCGAAATCTCGGAGCGGATCGTTTTCTAAATGTTTCATTGAGCGCTCGGCAAGTATATTGATTTCAAGCTCCTAATGATCGTGAGGTTCCTCGCATACAGAAAAGACAATAGGCTAATAGTACACGGTCCTCGACAAGGACTATCAGAATGAATTTTTCCGCAGCGTTTCCTCCCTATGCACGCGCGATCGAACAAATGACCCTCCTTGCTTAAAGTTGCTGCTACAGGAGAAACAGTTTCGTCGAAGTTATTTATTTTTTGATCTCGCGTATTTAGATAAAAGCTCCCTTGAGCGATCGTTATGCATTTGGGCTCCTTGTCTGTGCTGAAGGACCCAATCCGATATTCGAAGAGGAAAGCTGTCAGCGCAAGAAACGGAAGTGCAGAAGAACGCTTGTTTCATAACGCTCTGATTATCTTCGTATCGACGAAGAGTACGCCGACATTATTAAAAAAATTATTCAGTCATGGCGGTCAAGAAAAAAAAACGATTTGCAGCGATCACCGTGTAGATCATCCAAATACGCGAATCATATTGGAGTTCCGTTCTTCTTGTCCCTTTATTCTCCCGATGACTGTTCCTATCCTTTTGTTTTGTCGACGCCCCAATCGTAGAATTGCCGTGGTGGAAAACACAATTATTTCTAAGTGCATTGTTAAGCTGTCAGCGTCCGCTGTGTCTGCAAAGAATTACTTTTTGTAGGTATGTGCGGGTTACTCTTACTGATTCCCATTTTTACGTATATCCCACCCACCTATAATAATGCCCTCCGGTCGCTGTAGGTATTGTTAATGAATAAATAAATAAAAATCTGCCCTCGGTGTTATCTCCGCAAAGGTGTGTCGGTTGGCAGAGTTTCGCTTGTTTACAATAACACTTGCCCGCTGAATTACCCACGTCACAGGTCCCCGAACTCTATTTATACTTTCAACGTTTCTGCACGGCCAATGAAGCAGGGGATAATAATGCGCACTTACCGTCTGCATTCGCTATTTGATGCGTCTGCCACGCCCGCTGTTTTACCTCCGTGCGTAACAACCGCAATGCCCCCGTTATCCTGAAATAAACAACACCAAGGTGTTTTTGGGCGCCAACACTGCCGACACAGATGCCCAGGATGAGTAGGCAGAGCCGTAACTGTTGCTGATGATTTTCGACGTAGTAAAGATTTCACAGCATGAAATGTACAACCTTTGCTAAATGTAACCAGGCTAGATGGTTTGGCATTGAAGCTATGCCAGATCTCAAGCTCTAAATCTCTGTATGGTAAGGAGAACCCTTGTCCTCACTTTCCAAGAACTTTTTTATCTTTAAAGAAGCCGTAAGGGTTCTGATAATCGAATGAAAAGCAAACCATGCAGCCTGGCTACTTTCGGCAAAGTCTGAACTTCTGCCAAAGTTCTGCCCATTGCGGATTTCTTATTTACATTATTTGTTATTTTAAATGCATTTCTTTATTTAGTTTTACAATAATTATTTTTCTTAATGTAATATGTGTAAAAGTGCATGGCTGGGCATTAGAGAACGCATATCACAAGAATTAAAGCAACCCGAAGAAGCCGAGAAAGTCTTAATTCTCTTGCCATATAGGCTGTGTCTGTGATGTATCCACAACAAGAGCTTTAACCCTGCATTTAAAACAGTAACCTGTACCTCGAATACTTGTCAAAGTTTCTTCTTTGTCATATCCTTGCCTTTAGTACACTGTAGCAAGAGCAACTGTCCAAGGAGACAGAGTGCAACTGCAGCTACAAACAATAAACACTAGCAAACTCAGGAGTAACAAAACATTCGCGTTGGTGCGGCATGAATTCATAAGAAAGCGGTTGCAATGTTTCAGACTCAGCTTGAATCCAGCGTAAGTTGTATTTTCTGTTTTGGTGCGGCTTGCCTGGTAGCGACGTTTCCAAGCCATTAAATTAACATCGTTCCACTTGAAAGACGCGCGACAGGAAGCACGCTGGCTTTGTACAATAAACACATCATGAAAGCCCTTAACGGTTCGCGGCTGCGCGCCGCAACCATGGGCGTTCGTGCGATCATGTCGCTCAAGATGATAGTCCGCCGCGTGATGGATTCGCGGTGCTCTCAAGCTGGCAAGCACCGCGCATTGTTCAGGTTAGGAGGGAAATATATTTGTCCTCTTTTCTTTTTCCTTTTGAGGGAGCCTATAGGTAGTTGTTTTTCAACGGTCTTCATTAGTTACGCATTCGCACCCGCAAAAATAAAATTAAAGTTTCTTTAGAAATCAAGATTTTTTAACTTCGTATTTTTGTCCTTGCTTCCACCTTACAGTATTTCGTTTTAAAAAATATATTTAAGAAAAGTGTGTTTACGGAACGATTCATCAAACTTCAGATTCGTGCCAGTTTCTTGGAAACGCTTTCAGAATAGAAAAAAACAGTCAATGCAATAACAGTACGGCTGAACTAAGATCAAAACTGAGCAGAGGCTCCGGCACTGTGTCGAAGAATTTTAGAGTAATATATGTCCTTGAAGCGGAAAACATATCAGGAATGTAGTTCCAGTGTTGTGTTGGTGGTAATAGGGAACACATAAAAGCCGCACTGCTTCTGTGTATCTATTTTTCTCGCTAGAATTGAGGAGCCTCCAGTACTGCTGCGTCGTAATGCGCTCAAGCAAAAGGTGATTCTGTCTCGCAAGCAGCTTACCATGGCCGCTGCGGAGATCTAACGGCGAACACTGAAAAAGAGGTCGCATGAAACCTCTTGAAGAAGCTACATATCACACTGTATGCAGAAAGGCCTCCAAGTACTCTGAGAAAAAAAAATAGACATAGTCCTGACAAGAATTTCAGGAAAAATAGGCAACGATGTTCAACGATGTTACCCCCTTCATTTCCATCCGCGCGTCATCGTCGTGAAACCCAGGCAGAAAAAAATAGAACAAAAAAGTATGACGTTTAAAACGCGCGTGTAGCGCCGCTGTCATGAATACTAGAAACGGCGGGCAAGTTCTGAAAACATGAGCTCAAGAAAGTGAGCTATTTATTTTTGCTTTCAAGCTCACCTCTTTCCGCTCTGCATTTACATGTGCAACGAGCACGCACACAAAAAAAGAGAGAGAGAGAAACGTGTATAAGCCTCGGCACACGTTTCACGGCGGACGTTCGCTAGGCGCGCGTAAATACATCCGCCGGAAAACTGGTGCTAGGGCTCGCTTTACGCGCCATAACCTGCGCTCCGCTGGACTCATTCACCTCTATTACGGATGGCGGAGCCTGCACATATGCCAGCTCGCGCCCGCGCGCCACCTCCAGCATGTGAGAAAACAGGGCGTGCTTGTGACGAGGCCTAATGGTAATCTACGAGGCCCATTAAAAAAAAGGGAGGAGGAGGGAGAAAACACTAGAAGGGAAAACACGAAGAAATGGCCGACTCAAAGCAGTGGCGACGCAGTCGGTCGTGCCTGGAACACGACGCATACTCGGAGCCGCGAAACGGCGCCAAACGGAAGAAAACCCCGGCGAGATTTACGGCAGTAACGTTAGCCAGCGCGAAGGCGCGCGACGCTCTCCGAGACCAGCGAGGCAGCGAACATCAGGAGCAGCTACGACGGCTGGTAGAGGACACGAGGCTGTCGTCTTGTGTGGAGACGGCTCTCGAAGTGGCGTTGCAGACGAGCGCGGTTTGACAGAAGGCTTGATGCGTGTCACTGCGCTGAAGTTCTCCACACCTGACGTCTGAGAAGTTGTTAAAAATCTATGTATATATCTCGTCTCCCAACAGGGACGCCATTCCGCGCATATTTCGCCATTCGGGTTGGTTTTATTCCTACCTGCGCTCGACCGTACGCTATCTTTTCTGCGTAGAAGTGACAGGAGCAGCGTTGGTTGCACTTTCGGCCTCGGGACCACGCGTCAGATGTCGAAACACACCGCGAGTTTATTTTCAGACGTCTACGCTCCGCGACTGTGGCACGAAACGTTCGAGGTTATTATTAGTCAGTGCCTTGTTTGCCCTTCTTTTTATAAAAGTAACATGAGTTGCTTTCCATAGAAAGTGTTCAATTTTAGGCGTGTGTTTTTCTTTTTGTGTGTGTGATACATTTAAGGCGCGGCTGACAGAGCCACCTTATTTTATCCGCATTTCAGACTCGGGATATTACACCCCGCTCTAGGACGTAACAGCAGGCTTTTCTCTCTTGCCTCGTAACCTCACCATACTTTAGAATATCATGAAGTTCTTATCAGTCTTGGAAAAGAAGAAAATCAGGTAGCAGACAGGACGGCTACATAGTAGAACTTCCGTTTACTAACCCTGACAGGCAATACCAGCGAATTCTTGTCAGTGCGGGCAATACAGCAAATCAGATCACTAAAGTTTTCAACTTCTTGCACGAAACGCTTGCAACATATTCTGTGCGAGGACCCGCTCGCTGAGCATATGATATTGGCACAGATTTCTGCTTGCTGCTTTGGAGGATCCAGCAAATTTACAGTATCTTCGACACCTTTTCCGCCAAAATCATATAGTGCAAAGCCTCGGATAGAGTTATTCGAATGCTTCAGTGGACCATTTTCCGGTCCATTGACCTCATTTATACAAGTAATGAGAATCAGAGCTTCCAAGCGGTCGCACCAGCGAAGACGTGAGGGTTTTCTTAATCTCGAATTTTCGTTTTTTTTCCTGTAATGCTTTCACTACAGGTTATGTATTTCACAGGTTCATGTCACACGATGTTAAAAAAGACAGTGCTCGACACTTCATGGATCGAATGTCTGTGTGGGAGGATCACTCCTGAAGCAACGCCTCAACGTCTGAGCGTGCAAGAAAATTCAATCACTGCTTGTAATGGTTACATTTTTTGACAGTTTTTGCGTAACGGCGGTAGCTGCCTTCATCAGCACCCATTTATGTTTACTGCATCATGAAAGCATTTTCAAGTGATTCCTTACTAGTGCTGTCACACGTAAGCTGCGCCGCTTAAGCATGATCTGCCCGTGTTTATTTCTTCTTTATGATTTTACCTTACACATTATTACCTCTCATTTGTTCCCTGAGCCACTGTGCTCATTTCCATATCTTAACGTTAACCGAATGATTACTCTTTCTACGGCTGTATCCTCTGTCCCTAATTTAATTTGGGGGTATTTCGTTAGCCTCCCATTTGTTGTCCCTTCAAAAATACGTGTTGACAAGCTATTACATACTTTCATCTTGGGGGATACTAAAAATTTTCAAACACTTTTACAGCACGCTGACGAAATTTGACAGATGTAAAGGCAGGTCTCTTTCTTCTGAGTAAAATGCCATCGGCGTCACCAATGCATGTACCGATCGAATGATCTCTGTTTCAGCGGCTACCAGAATATAGTGTAAAGCAGGCAAGCCTGAAACCCTGCTGCGATGGCTTAATAACGGCAGCGCTTGGCTGCTGAGCCGGACCGTGAGGATTGAATCCCGGCCGCTGAGACCGTATTTCGGTGGAGGTGAAGCACAAAAACGCCTGTGCGCAGTGGGCTTTCAGTGAACGTTAAATAACCCCCGGTGGTCAGACCTAACCCGCAGCCCTCCACTACAGCGCCTCTTGTATCTCACGAGCAGTTTTCGCGCGTTAAACCACACAGCAACTAAAAAAACAACCATAATCATACAATACTAAAGACCCTGTGGATCAGGATATTTTTTTTCTCAGCTATGTGCATTTGTTTCGTCACATGATGCTGGTGGACCCAAATCTAGATGGGCTTATGGTTTTTTTTAATGCTTTTGGGGGAAAGGAAATGGCGCAGTATCTGTCTCATATATCGTTGGACACCTGAACCGCGCCGTAAGGGAAGGGATAAAGGAGGGAGTGAAAGAAGAAAGGAAGAAGAGGTGCCGTAGTGGAGGGCTCCGGAATAATTTCGACCACCTGGGGATCTTTAACGTGCACTGACATCGCACAGCACACGGGCGCCTTAGTGTTTTTCCTCCATAAAAACGCAGCCGCCGCGGTCGGGTTCGAACCCGGGAACTTCGGATCAGTAGTCGAGCGCCCTAACCACTGAGCCGCCGCGGCGGTTCTGGGCTCATGGGCCAGGCTGGGAATTTGGTACGACTACGCTGCCAGTTCGTGGCTGGAGTGTAGGCAAGAGTTATTTCTGCTGTTTAAGTGAAGCCTGCGTTTCATTGTACCAGTACTGCGTTTCATTGGTATTCTAACGTAGCAGTAACGACACCAAAGGAAGGGTGCACTCAGGCGTGGCGCAAAGATAAGTAGTTTATTTGGAAGAAACAAGCTTGGTTATAATATTAGCCAAGAACACAATTCCCGATCACCAAAAATAGGCGCCACGGTGCCTCATTGGTTATGGCGCTCTGCTGCTGAGCCGAAAGACGCGGGCTCGATCCCGTCCGCGGTGGTCGCATTTCGATAGAGCTGAAATGCTAGAGGCTAGTGTATTGTGCGATGTCAGTGCACGTTAAAGATCCTCAGGATGTCGGATTTCCGGAGCCCTTCACTACGGTGTCCCTCATAGCCCGAGTCGCTTGGGATTTTGACCCCCCCCCCCCCCCCCGCCCTAAACCGAAGCTTTCTTATAACCGGGTACCGACCGGCGGAATCTGTAGGTCGCTACCATTTAGGCATGGCTCAAAACAATCTCGGCAACGGGTGCCTATCGTCGTGAAAGTGATCATTTATCGTTGCGAATAATTTTGTAGCGCTTAATACCCAACGCCATATATCCCGGCGTATGTAGCTATAGCAGATGAATGGTGAGTCAGGAGCGGACAATGATAAGTGAAGGAAATTGTTTAAAACGTAAGCGCTACCAAACAAGCAATAGAATTGCGAGTAACCTGCTCAATTGTATTCTATCATTCCAGCTCATCAGCGTTACTTGAGCAGCATCTGGTGAAGATGCGAAGTAGATAAGAGGGGTCACTCAGAAAAGGGTGATATTCAGGAGAAAAGGAGGCGTGTTCGCAGCAGCTGCGAGGAGCTAGAGCAGAGTGGGCCGGATTCGGCTAAGGATAGGACCGGCATGTAATTTCTATAGCAAGGCAGTAACTTCTGCGATTTAAACCTTACCCCGCTCGGCGCAAGGAACACACCGACTTCGTGCTTTTACGTAGCGCGCTCGTTTGATGTTATGTCGGCTGTCGATCCGACCAACGAACCGTGACTTTCAAGGCACTTGCTCCGCAGCCACGCTTTGCGAGATTGATCCGAGCGGCTTTCAAGGAGCAGCATGGGACTGAGGCTTGAGTATTGCGAAAAAAGTGCCGCTGTCTGATGAGGCCTCGAGGGGGTCGCTTCGGCTTGCTAAAACCGGTGTCGCAAACTGAGATGTACGACTGGCTGCGTGAGTATGCTAAGCTTAAGCGCTTAGCTTCTGCTGCCGCAGTATTTGTACAGGCAGAGCGAGCTCAGATTAGCCCCCCCCCCCCCCCTCCGGGACGGCTAAGAGGTGAACGACTGCACGTGGCGGCCTGACAACGCATGAATGCAGCAGGCGTGAATGATATCCAGGAGCAAGCATCCACTCTAGGCTAAGAGAAGCAGCGGGTGCAAAGCGGACTGGAAGAGAATGCCTCATTATTCGCATTCGCTATTTCGAGTAAAAACATCTAGGCCCTTTAGAATCACGCAGAATATTATGCGACGCCCCATCAGTATTCCGAAAGGTCGTATTTTCGGCTCTCTATGCCACGAAAGCGTCCAAAATAAATAGACTTGGTGCACAAGTTCTACTTCAGGCCGAAATTTAAAACTTTCATGGCCACAGCGAAGATCAACTCACTCCTTGTGAAACAAAATGGCGCCACCAAACCAGACCAGTGATTAGTCTGCACTTTACCATGCCGAGTCGCTGAACACAGAGTTATTGATTGACTTTACAGGGGAAGCGAAAGCGACGGCGATGCCCACACATACATCCTTTCCACATTCATGCTATAACCGCCTAGGCAGCCATTACTGTAACCCTTCTTTATAGCCAACTCTCATGTAACTCTGCGGACAATATACAAGGCGTACTTAACTGGCAGCACAGATTTGTTGACATCGCATGATTTTAATCGGTACTATGATTTTCACAATTTATGCAGCGTTTTTTGCGCAGGAGGCTGAGAAATGCGAAAACTTTCTATTAAAGCAGATTTAAACTCTTGCTTAAGTGAACATTACCTCACTCGATGCCTCTTACTGTTCAGGAATTCTTGGCAGTACCATGATGTCGCCGCAGATGGCTAGCGCAACCAGCTCTCCGCCCTCAACAGCGGCAGCATGGTAGCGAAGAGAAGCAGCACTGCGAGAGGCGCAGTGCAAGTTCAAAAACGCTGTACAGGGCAAGAACGTTGAACGAGCTGTCATGCCTCTGCAACGATGAACGATAAGTGTACGCCCAAAAAAGCATGCCGAGTTCGCAAGACGCACAAAAGAGCGCGCGGTGCTCAACTATGTAGGAATCGCGTAGCATTTCACATTGTTGGCCGTACAATGATCCCCGTAGCGTGAACAGGCGAGCGCGCTACGTTTGACGAAAACGCCGTACACAATATCCAGACATTCATAGGATTTTCCTTGTGTCAAAAACACACATATAGGTCGTGAGGTTCTTCTACAGCAGACGATGTGGGAGCGTTTCAACGAGACGGTGCAGCGAAATACAGGCGCACCCACCTTCACGTAGTGGCGTACATAAATATACCGGCTGTCTCCAGCGCAGTACATACAAGGTTCCGTGCAATTGAGTGAAACCAAGCGTGACTTCAGTTATATTTATAAAATAGATGTTGCTCTAGGAGAAATCTTGGAATAACTGGCCAAATGGTGTCGCATACGTTGAATTTGTTAGTACATCGATTACAGCCTTGCGCTCTCAGCAAAGCAATCGGCAAACTTTTCTTGAGTGCGTTTTTGCACGTAGATACGTACTGTTTAGTCGGAAGCCGGTATAAATGCGCGGATACAGCTTGTGATGCGAAACATGTTATTTTCACGTGGAAACGGTCTGAAGGTTACGAAGTTTTATTTATAATAAGTGCTATTCGGGGAGGCAAAAGGGTAATGCTTGTCTCAGGCACGGTGGGCACCGAGTGAGAGACGATATATTGTCACGTGCTTTGTGTCGACGACGAAGCGGAGGAGATGAGAAGCGTGGAGGAAAAAGAAGCTGCTCGGCCTGGCCGGATTGAGCTCTCCGTCCACGTCACTAAACCTCTTACATAGACTCCCTAGACGTGCTCAGTGCGTGCTGAGTATCTCACATCCCTTCTACGCCGCAGGGAAAGGAGTGGAGCAGAGAGTGAAAAACTCAAGAACGGGAAGGAGGGGCATGTTGGAGGGCTCAGCATAAATTTCACCTGCCTGGATTTTTCTTACACAAATATCGTGCAGTACCCGGGCGTCTTATGTATTTCACCAGCATCGTAAGGCGAAAAAAAACCGTAGAAATGATTTTAAAAGAAACGTTGTACCGCACTGCTGTTTAACCTGCGGGAAATTATTAAGGCGGAAATGAGAACCTATATTAACCATTCATTCAGGCACTTGAAGCTGTCGTGTATGTGACACGCAAAGCAAATGCCATTCGAGTTCAAACAAAATACAAATCGCGATTAAGATACTCCATAATGTGAAATATTAGCGCAGCTCTGTAGGTGTCTCCGCCTCTGTCGGGGCATTATTTTGCTGTGCTGGGTTGCCAGCATGTCTGGCGACGGTATTAGTTTCAGTGTAGTATTAGTTGATGAAGACCACGATGTTCAATGCACAGGGCGCGAGAATGTGTGTATTAGTCCGATAGCAGTATTGGAGAAGGCGTCGATGTGCAATGCACAGCGCGAGATTTTGAGCACTAGGCGGCAGCCTAGTGCTCTAGTGCAGTGGCCAGTGAAGTTTATCTGTTTGCGGCGCCGCGGGTTGGAAACCCATTCATGGGAATTATTTATTCATTTACGGTTTGGTTCGGTTACACCGACGGCGCCGACGGGCCTCAACTCGCAAACGGGCGCTTAAGAGCTTCCCTCTAAAATGCCCAAGGCTCATTCTGTTTGCTGCACTGAAGACAGGCATCAACTACCCTGTTTCGTCGTGACTTCGGATATTCGATAAGGAAGGACCCTCTTCATGTTTCTGGTGCGATGAAATTAAACACGCTATCACGCTTTTTCTCCGTCCAATTAACCGTTAATGTAGTGAAGTCAAACTTAGTAATTTTTAGTTCCAAAAACAAGGCATGTCATATACCCAATGACCTTTAATACCAGTCAAATATAATTCAGATAGTAACCTCATTTAGGTTGTTAGGTGTATTTTTTTCAGAACACATGCAGTGGATTGAGCATAATTTATGGTTACCGTACGGACATACAGCTAGGCATTTTTTCACGACAATCGGTATTGTAAACGTGCTAAATCTTTATAATTACAGGTTAATTAAATATTACGGAAGTGAACAAAAAGCCCACCTAAACACAATTTTCCACTTAGCCTACCTCTAGGATTTCGAGACTCCATAACCACATCACAAGCCACACTAGACTTTACCTGCTGCGTGAGCTAATTATGGCCACCAAATGCCTATTTAGCGACTCCCACTACTTTCAATAGATTCACTGATTCAAATAATGATGCCACTCTTGTTTCATTTTAGACCGTCTGAATTTTCGTAATTGAAAACGTCTACTCCAACCATCCTTGATCATGAGCAAAACCTCCTGTGCTTGTGAAGCCTTGTATGAAGCCTTGTATTGTGTGTTATTCTTTGCTGTATTTTACTTTTTAGTTTTCCCTATATATCTGTAGATGACGTATGTGATGACTGTAAGTGTTTCTTTGCTGTATGCCACTGCTTCAAAGGTGCTGAGAACTCTGTCAAGCGCCTTGGTTTTTTTTTATCATCCCCTGCGTCATTTCTGTAAGCTATAACGGCAATAAAGATTTATATTATTGTTATTATTATCCGCGCCTCATTGGAGCTCTTTATTTGCTGCGTGTTTTATTTCTTAGGGCTCTTCCTCAGCCTCTATGTTTGCATTTATTTACGACACACCCTGTTAGGATATGACACGATAGCATTTAAAACACACATTTCTCGCCGTATTTTCTTCTCTTTTCCTGTTCTGTTACAGAG
This sequence comes from Amblyomma americanum, assembly GCF_052857255.1. NCBI lineage: Eukaryota > Metazoa > Arthropoda > Arachnida > Ixodida > Ixodidae > Amblyomma > Amblyomma americanum. The sequence goes on along the minus strand of NC_135503.1, from coordinate 74,702,046 downwards.
CAGTTACTAGGAGGAGAAACCCTGAAGTCTCTTCTGCATCTTAGTAAGGAAATGGTTCCTACAGTTTCGTGCACTTTTCCTGCGCCCACTGAGTTCCAGATTCTTGCTAAAAATAAAGGCCGAAACTATGAACTAAGCGCATAAATGCTTAGTGCATTACGGTGGATTAATGTTACTAGGCAGTCGACACAGTATTATTAATTGCGGTTAATACTTTATTCCAAAACCCAACTCAAGTGTTGCAAGTCGGTTGGCTAGCCACACAAGGCCTAGATTATCACGCTGCATGGCGCAACGCTCGTTTATCTGATATGTCTATACTTATAAACAGGGCGCAATGACCTAAAACTTGCACACTACGCGGGCACTTCGGTGGGCACAAGTGTCCCCTCCGAAGCGCGGAAACTACGCTGAGACCTTGCGGTTCGGGCCATAATGCTTCATATTTAAGAAGGGAGGCTCCTCTATCTAGCACGACCTTGTATTTGGCGCACGGTATTTTAGTCTTTTTTTATCAGAGATAAAACGCGGGCCGAGAATGCGTTGATTTCAATTATTCCTGAGCACGTGCACTGACTCTCTCAAGAGAAGCGCTTGAAAAATGGCGAAACGCGCCGCGCCTAAGCGCGGTCAATTCATCACCGTCGAGCAACGTTGTACAAAAATATACAGGGGGCGTTCTCGGGCAAGTTACACCGGCAGCTCGGCGCTTCCATTAACGTTTGACTGATGGACGCGTTCATAAGAAAAGAAAGGCGCACGATGGCACATGCTGCAAACTTGCAGCTTCGCACTGGGAAACTGATGGCTATAGCACCCAGGTGAGCACTCGCCCGATCGAATCCGAACAGCAGCCGGCGCCGTACGCTTCTGGGCCCCCGTGTTTTCGCTTATCGATTGAGCAGGCTCGTCTTTATTTTGCGCTGACTCAGCCTCGGCATGGGAATAGGGTGCATAAGCTGTTAACACGAGTGGAGGAAGAGACGTTACGCAAAGCACTGTGGGAAAAAAAGAACTAAAATGTTCCTAGCGGTGCGGAGGTGGATACATGCGCCGAGGGCAAGTTGAAGCAAAGTTTTCCAAATGCTGAAGACTTAAAAAATAACAACACAAGTAACGTAGTGCACGGTTCACTTGTGTTGTTGGATCATGCCTAGCTTCCTGGAAACTGGCTCTCGGGAAAAAGAAAACGGAGCTTATCGTTCGCTACTCTAACTAGGAGATCAGATTGTTGATTTCTGTCGAATATGACAGACAAGTGAAAGTTAGACAATTAGTTTATAAAAACCCAGGGGACTCACTTCTTAGATGTAAAATAACTGCTTATTGGCTTGCGTATTCTTCAAAATTACTAACAATAAATAGGATTTTTCACAGGATTGTCTCTAAGCTGACATATGGTACTCGTTAGCACAGAAAGGCCGCTACAGACTGCGTGCTTCACTTAGATATCTTACATGTACAGAAACAATTTATGTTTGACGTTCTCAGCAAAAATATTACCTCAACACTTTCAAAAACGCTAATGTTAAATCAAGAGCATTACGCCACACATAAATATGTTTTCTTCTACAAATATTTATGAATTACACTATAAGAACACGTGCATACTATGCACCGTATCACTTCAATAAATTCCATACACACCCCGCCAGAATTTCTGTTAACGAGATAAAAAAGGTCATTAGAAAGTGGCTAGTGTCAGATGAATGTAGCATCTTGTAAGTGTTTACGCTCAGTATTACCTTTTTATGAATATACAGTGCCCTTGTGTTCCTTTCTTTATGTCTTATTATGTATTTAGTTATTTTTATTTCTAAATGTAGTGTTGCTCTACTTATAGTTTGTATACTTTGCCTTTTCATGATTTTTAATTTTTTTCCCTTAGTTGCCTAACATTCTTGTTTTACAAATGCTCATATTCTGCATTGGCTCTATATGTATGTACATGTTTCCTATACGATTTATTTATGTACTGCTGATGAACCTTGATTTCTTCCATGTGGCATAAGCAATGTATATGATGTCCTTAAGGACAAGGCTGTGTAAAAAACCTGCTAGCTTTCCTTGTTTTTTTTTGTTTTTTTTCTCATTGCTTTTGTATGTTTTCACGCTTAACCGACTACCCTGTTCCACACACAACCGAAAACGCTTAATTGTGAACAAGAGTTCAAATAAACACTTCGATTGTATTCTTCTTTTCTAAGGAGAATGGCTAGAAATGGACACAGCAGAGCATGATGCAGCAAGAGAGTACGACGTTATATTCGTGCCAACCAGCAAGTCCAGGCAATTAGCATTGTATGGTACTGTGAGACGGAGCTGCGGCTACAGTTTGCCTTAGAATATTTTTCTATACAAATTTTTTGCACAATACATTGTAATATTAACACTTCTATTCGTCAGTACCTAGACTCTGATTGTTATCCTTCAGTAAATAATAAGAGAGTAGAGATCATGAAAAAATGGAAGTTCTTGAAAACGGCTGCGCGAAAAGTTTTGCACCGCTTACTTACACCTTTGTGTCTTCGCAATTTTCGTATTTAGTGCATCGCTTGAACAGCGATGAACGCCAGGAGATGGAATGAGCTCCAAGTGCAGCTCTTCAACTGCAGATTATTTCCTGAACTGTGATGCCTGGCGTCGCTGTAGAAGAGTGGACACACACGTCAGCATTACCAGCCCGCGCCATCTTGGAGAAATTGGCGCTTTCATTTCAAGTTGTCCGTCAGAAGATTTCAGCAGGTGGCATTGCGTGCAGCAATTCCTCTTGGTTTTTATTGATCTTATAACTAATATTCCTGTCAAGATGACACTCCTTGTCATATAACACATCCACAGCATGTCTTGTTATTAATTTTCCTGATGTCGTGCGACATGAATAAACGCTCTGTCATTGTCGTTCTATTTGCTTAAGTCTGCCATCTCTCGTCAGCGGATAGGATCAACAGTGGTCTTAAACCGAACTCGGGAGGTTAAGCCATCACTATGCCTCGTCAAGCTATGTGCGATGAGCTGTCTCAGCACTGGCGTGTCAGATTTCGCTTGTGACTGTTTCCAGGGCTGCAAAGTTGTTACCAGCGAGAATGACGCATGCTGCTGGGCGGAATGAACCTGCTAGCCTTGTTATGCTACTCTGGAGACATAAAGCGGAGTAAAACGCCTATATGCAAGTCAAACAGCTGCTGCCGTAATGAATGGGCACCCGATGATAAATATTTGTAAATTTCACGCTTTCAATAAGCTTTCACTGAGCAGACGTCCCGACTTCGCCTCCATGTTCAACGGTTTTTTCGGTTCGGATGCTATGCGCTAATAACGCGAGGCACCCAGCTCTGCACTGCTGACTCGCAACTTTTATACATTAGTATCAAATACCTTTCAGGCTGCGCTTTGGAGAGGCCCTATCAAAGGTGTATAAGTTTTAATTTTGTTTCCTCTATGTGTACTTTCCTGCGGGTGAGTTCTCGCCTTTACTGCGAAGTGGATGGCTAACGGCTTAATTTTCAAAGGCCGATTGATAAGCTAGCTCGTAAAGGTACCTTGCAAACTATCGTCGTTGTGAAATTTCTGTGGCATGTTACTCTGGCTAGAGTGCTGAGTGCGAGTGCGACAAGATGGAAAAGCCAGCTGGAGCGCAATGCACTTGAGAGTAATGGCCGAAGGAGCCAATTTGAATATTGTCATAAATATTACCACTGATCATAAAGTCTCTCACTTCCAAGAAAAACTAGGAAAAGCTCCAGCTGCTGCAAGAGGAAGACTCGAGTTCTTTTTTTCTGCCATGCTTACACTTTCACCAGCATTTCCATGACTGAGGTGCCAGTGAGTGAACCAGCATCAGCCGGTGCGTCTGCCTTACATTCTCGCGTCAGATGTGTTGATGGCACGTGGAGCTCTTCAGATGAGGTAACGTAAATGAAGCAGAAAGCTTCTCGGATGTTTACTTTAAAAGGATGCGATCTTTCCACACTTCTCCACTTTATTTCCTCTAATTCATGTTTTCTGTCATGTTTTGAAGATCCCAAAGGAGTGAAGAAATAGGGAGAGATGCCCGTTGACCGCATTCTAGAGACGCAAGTCAGCACAGAGCGGATCTTAGAAGCATTAACATCTTTAATGATGCCAAGCTGAGATAGTCATATTTAGTTCTGGTCTCAGCTGAACTGCAGGACCGGTTACATGCCGAAGCATTCCGTCAAATATCGACGGCACCTCTGTAACGTGCATATATTTTTGTTTTTGTATCTTTGTTTTACTGCTAATAAGGTGCCTGACTATTCGCCGCTTACTGCCTAGAAATGCATCAGAACATGCTGAGCAAATTACCTTGCCACAACTCTTTTTCTTTTCAGCACATAAGTACAAGTGCCTAAGGTGGGCTAGCGCGGACCTGGCCGGAATTACTTCGCGCCAAATAACTGACTGAATCGAATGATGCCTCTTCTTCTGGGCTGAAGTGACACATGCACGTCTAAGTAATAAGAAAGAAACAGACGCAATAGCACTGCATCTTTTCATGACGCGAAGATATGCTCGGGTCGGTCATCGAGAAAATAATGAAGTAGGCGCAGGAATGGGGAAGGGCCCGGGTTATCGGTCCACTGCCTCCCTAGGGGTTCCTTCTTCCCATATACCCGGTGCGGAATGATGACCGTGGCAGAAAATGGCTCGGCAGCGCACACGTGCGAAGACAGCGTGTCGCGCTCCTGCTGCTTATCTTGGCGCCTACCCAACGACTTTCATACGCCTCCGGTCCCCCGCGTGGTGCTGCGCTAAAGGGAGCGGGAATCAAGACAGATACACCGGGCAGCTAACTAGAGCTATCCACACAAGAAAAGAAAGTGCCTGCAGCGACCCTGTATGTGCTGCTGCCGTGGTCTCGCAACGAGGCTCTGGGCAGTGAGGTCGAAATATTGCAGGCCATTCACGCAACGGCTGGCGATCAGTTTTCCTGCGCCTATTAGAGCGTCCGCTGAGCCCGCTGTGCCTTGTGTTTATAGTCCCTATTTGTGTTTACTTTACTGTGTGCTTACTTTGTTCCGGTACTGCCAAATTGAGAGCCTAACAGGAAGTATTGGGTTGTGGTAGGCAGGCTGTATATATTCATTTATGTATAAAGTAATAAGAAAAGGCGCCAAGAAACTCAGTCGCTGGTTTGCGAAGCTTCTCTAGAACATTATATTACAGCGCGGCACTTGTTGGCGGGGCGCTGCAGGGTGGAGTTATGTTTAGCTCTGAAAAATCGAACCCGAGTCTAAGGCAACAGGTTGCGTTGCTCCAATGTTCAATCATATTTGCTGCGCAGAGAGCTGAACATAAGAACCAATCTCTAAATAAGAAAATAAAACAGCAGTACATACACTGCATGGTCTTGTCCTGAGCAAAACAAAAAAGAAGAATGCATAACCATTTTTTTTTCTGCAGAAAGGAGTTGGGGATGTTAGAGTGTTGATGTTTACACGCACAAAGGTAAAAATGATTTTGTACTAATGAATGCGAGCAAGTACTGTTCGAAAATGCGTACTTTTTTTGAACACTGAGTTTTTTAATGAACCAATTTTGCTCATTATTTGATTTGATTACAATCCCAAAGCTGGTACTCGTTTTCACCAGTAGGAAATTGTAAATGGTCCGACAGGAACATTATCATACAGGTAAGGAGTTAAGGAAACCTTTATGACAAACTAATTTACAAGCTTGCTCCGCTTTCATGTAAGTGTCGCTTCCAGGTAGGTTGAGATTCCTAGCGTGTTTCATTCATACTGGCCACGAATTCGAGGCTTTGCGCCGCGAAAAATTCTATTATTTTCAAACCTCGCAACACCAAGAAAGACAATAATAATATCAACCGCAATGATGTACTGAAGAGCAAGATATCATCCAGTCCTCACGCCCCCCCCCCCCCCCCCCCCCCGGGCTACTGCATTAGTTTGTATCTAGTACTTCAACCAACAAAACTTTGAGCATCTGTCGTAAACACAGTGCAGCGCGTATGCAGCCATCTCACGTTTCTCTGAAGGCTTCGAACGGTGCGCTGCGGAGTGGGTATCACAGCCAGGCTTCACTCTTCTGTTCAAGGAGGGGGGGGGGGGGGGTTCCGCATAACGATTCGCCACGATGTGTACAATGCATTTCCAGCTGAACGATCGCTTTTGCACTTGCGCTGCTCCAGAGCTTGGGACCAGCGTGCCGGAATCCGTACACTAGGGCTTTGCTGTCGGATTCGCCTCGGTGTACCGTTCTTTAACTACTTCATCTCTGAAATGGAGTTCTCCAGCGAACCAACACTACCAGCATGTGGCGTGCGTGAAAACCTGGATCACTTATCTTGCAACTGTAGTAATTTCGGGATGGCCAGCAAAGCAGTGAAACCTGAAGTGCACCCTCTGTCTGTCGGTCTATGGTGTGACGCGCCATCAGCGCTACGGGCTGAAAATGCCCTGCTACAATATTTAAAGGCCGCAGGCATCATAGTCTCACTGTGATAATAATGTGTGTGCATGTGGGAGCGCGAGTGTTTTGTGTCAATATGTTTATCTTAATCGTTCTCACCAACACGTGGGGTAGTTGTAAGAGAATTAGGATAACCTGAGAGAGAGAGAGAGATAGAGAAGGAGAGGGAGGTTAGGGATGCTAGCCAGAAGCATGTTTTGGTTGGCAACCCTGCACTAAAAAAGAGAGATGATGGCAGTGTTCAATAAAAAATGCCTCCTCTGGGCATATCGATGAGCTTTACTACCAGCTTTATATATCTACCAAGACTACATCAGGGTTATCTGCGCTTCAACGCTGGATTCAAGAAATAGCAAGCAAATGGTTTGCGCCCTGTCTGTATGTATCTTTCTTGTTTGTGTAAACCACGAGTAGCGCAATAACAATATCGATGATTAGAAACCGACTAGGCCCATTTGAAGGTCTTCGTTAATAAAATTCGAATGCGATAGACGGAACCTCTACTGACCTTGGTGATTTTGAAGGCTCCTTCATAGTGGCAACAAAAATAGCAGTTATTTTACGATCCATGGTGAAGTGTACTCTAAATGAGATTATCATTATTCGGAATATTTACTGCATGGCAGATATGCAAACCATGCGGAAGATGCGGAGTCCGCGGAGAATACGTACAATGCATATAGAGAACACAGACGCCATGTGATGTGGTACACATTGTGTGGAAATCACGAGGAAGCTTTAGGGCAAGAATATGGAAGCTGCAAGAAAAGCATTGCCCATCCTACATGGATTGCGTATTCCTATCATTTGGTAGGCGCGACAACACACGGCACTCTTATTATTTTTTTTGCACGTGGAATAACTTGTTCTTTAACTGAAAGCCTTTTTCGCATACCTCAGCGCTCGGTACTTAAAAACTAAGTGCTGATTGCGAAAGCATACTTATTCCAAGAGACTTCATTGAACTTTCCCGAAGTGGCTATCTCAGCCCTTTTGTGACACATGCCTTGACATCCTTCTCTTATGCGACGCGCGTCATAGGAACCGTCTGCCTTCATCAAGGTTGCGTGTGGTGTGTGTGCGCACACTTGGCATAATACACATGTGTTGCCACGAACACAATACAGATCAGCAGAACTCATCTCCATTTTCTCTCTCTTTCGGTGATTCCTTATTCCCTCATGACTGTTATACGTTATAAATATAAACTATTATAGGCTCGGCACACAATCAAGCGACCAGACTCTACCTTTTCTCAAAATATTGTATGGATTATATTTCACGTTTGCCTTTCATCTTTGCTTCAAATGTTTTCGTTATTTTAATTACGTATTTCGTATCATTAGTTCAATTTTGTATGACATATCTTTTGTTTTCTATTGTTTAATTTTCCCTCCCATTTACCACATACCATGTACCCTGAGAGGAAAATAAAGTCTTCATCTACACCCTCTCTTTATAGTTGTCGTTTTGTTGTGGTATTTGTACTGTAAATAGGATACGCAAAAACGTTTAAGCAGGCAAGAGAGGGCTATTAGGGGCTCATAGCTGTCTTGCCTCCTGCTTTCTGCCACAACACCTTGTATTTTAAAATATTAAAAACTAATTTGTGAGTGCGATCAACACCGGCACAAAGAGTAACATTGCTTGTGCTTTCAGTGGCTTCATTGTCGTTAGAATATTGGCATATCTTCATAACGGGCACCTCAGCGCCCAGATTTGTTTGCTTAATAGCGTAAAAAGGGTCTTGATTCTGACTCTCTTGATTCAAATAGGTAGCAGTGCAGAGTCTGCACACTACCTCCAACTCACCATCTCCTCATCATCTACGTTTCGTTCACGGTACAACGAAATGTTTCACATCCGCTGATGTCGCCGGTGATTGCGCTGTGGACAGTGTGAAGTTCAGGCGACGTTACAACAATACAGTCGAAAACAGACGAATGTCCCTGACGCAAACCAATCACGACGAGGTCTTACGCGCAAGATTTGCTGAGGGCTTTCGGCTTCTCATCCGCTGTCGTTTGCTCAAGCTTCCAGTTCGCTTAATGCAAAACGTGCAAAATATTATTTTTTCTTTTTAAACTTGAAACGCATGCTCTCGAAATGTCCCTACAATATCTCTGGAACAGCAGGTAAATGGTCACACATAATAAAGCAATGTCAAATTGCCGAGGTTTCGACTAGGCAGCAATTTTAAAGCCTTTTAACAAACCTTGATTTACTGGAGGAGTGGTGCACAGATAACTGAAGCATCATGAGCCAATCAGAGGCCGGGTTGTCTAGAAAGAATGATACTACCGGTAGTAGAGGCAATGCACATCGGATGAAAACAAAAACTTTTTGTGGCTATGGAAGACGGCAGTGATGCGCATGCACCGAGTGGAAATGAATGCCGGTTCTGGCTCATTCAACATGATTAATCATGGATCTGACTGTGGGGCTAATAGCAGTTATTTCTTCGCAATTCACCGAACAACAATATACGCTGGTCGTTATAAATGCAAATAAAAAAGAGGGCATTTGGCCTATGAAGAATGCGCTAAAAAAGATCTACTGAATAAAAGGGCGTCGAGGGTATACATGTGATCCAAATCTCGTTACATGATACGTGGAAGGAAGAAAAACAAACGCAGATACATTGTAGCTTAATATCCACCTTTCTAGTTGATGTGCACTCGGGAGTCTAGTTCGCAAGGCCAGGGATTAGTTGCTTCTCCAGCTCACCGCTGAAATGAAAAGCATATAAATATCATATGGCCTCGACGTATGGAGTATTAATAATAATAATTGTTTTTTGGGGGAAAGGAAATGGCGCAGTATCTGTCTCATATATCGTTGGACACCTGAACCGAGGCCGTAAGAGAAGGGATAAGGGAGGGAGTGAAAGAAGAATGGAAGAAAGTGGTGCCGTAGTGGAGGGCTCCGGAATAATTTCGACCACCTGGGGATCTTTAACGTGCGCTGACATCGCACAGCACACGGGCGCCTTCGCGTTTTTCCTCCATAAAAACGCAGCCGCCGCAGTCGGGTTCGAACCCGGGAACTCCGGATCAGTAGTCGAGCGCCCTAACCACTGAGCCATCGCGGCGGGCCGACGTATGGAGTCAGCGCGAGCAAAAGGCGGACGGTGTCTTTCCAAGGACTCCTTTCTGACTCAACCGATCTATGGCTCCTCTTTAACCACGTAGACAACTGTGTGGAAACCAATGCACGCTGATATCACGGTCATCTTCTCCATCCGCCACCCAGCATTTACCAATCCCTTCCTATCGAAAAGAATACCTAGAATAAGAAAGCTTCCCACCGCCGATATTGCGGCGCTATCAGAAAATGCGTGGTCAGCGTTCATATCGTATATTCAAAAGCCGTTTTGGGGTGCGAAGCAGGCCGAAAGGTCATCGTTGGGGCGTGCGCTGAACCATAAAACGTTCGGGCGTCTGCCGCCGCTTTCACCCTCTTCCATTTTGACACCCTCTCTCAATTTCCACCTCTCCTTTCTCTCTCAGCTCCCTATTTTCCCGCCTTCCCTAACCGCCTTCCAACACCTCCTATGCGTTCCCCTCCCGCCTCTTTTTAGCCTCCGATATCCGTCGAGCGCGTGGCTCCAACGGCCGTCCAAACAGACCCGCGCCACTCCCTCACTCTACGAGGAGGAACGGAGAGGGCAGGGGACGTGGAACCTGACCAGCTCGATTTTAAAGGGCGAGCGCAGCCTTGGCTCCAATTTTTTTTTTACGTCCGCCGACAGCACCTGATAGCCGCCTGACAAATGTTCTTCCTTCCGCTGTTGGCGATGGCAGATCGATGAGGCGGCGCTATGCCACCGCGCGCCTTCCCGGAACTATGTGTAGCAACTCGGAAAGAGAGGCGGGTGGGGAGGTTCCTGTTTCGCGTCGCTGCGGTAGACGCTCGAGTGCGCGTTGTTCGCGTTCCACACCGCCGCGTTTCCCCTCGAATTGTTCGCGCCACGCAGGTTTCTTGTGAACCGTTTCACGGAGTATATTACGCTCGACTGTATCAAGGTGCAGAGCTCTGCTGGATATAGTCAGATTCGTTTCTTTCCGGTCATTTCTTTTTCAGAATTCTGTAACTTTTCAAGCAAGTAATGGTGTTGTCTTATGACAACCGTTCTTGTTGGCTTTTATGGCATGGTGATACGCAGCTCTTTTTATTCAATTTACCCTGCTGCCTGAATAAACAGTGTTTGTATATCAGCCATTATGGCTTCAAATTTCCTTGCTATAGTAGAATGAAAGTTGGGCCATGAAGGGCATCGGTTACCCAGTATCCCGTTTTTGGAACCAGTTGTCCAACTCTGGATAAGACTCCCATTCCTAAGGTACCACGCCTACGCATCCGGCACCTCCACACATAGCCGAATGGCACCGCTGCCCACACCTTACACTTTCTCAATCAGACCGCAGCACAGACCTTACGGATGATTACAAGGGTGTGCAAGAGGCATCAGGGATTCAAAGAGATTGACACTATCCGGTTGATTCAGGCGCTAGTTATTAGTCGTTTGACTCACTCCACCCCATATCAATTCTTAAAGCCTAGAGAGCTAGACAAGGTTGGCATTCTAAATCGCAAAGCCTAAAGCAAGCATGTAGCCTAAAGTTGTGAACATATGCCGAGAAGCCCTTAGGCCCACAACACCCCATCCCCACCAGAGAACGAATGCAAGCCCGCTTTTGAAGGCAAATTTAAAGCCTGACCCTCAGCCCCACCGGAGTTCGCTTGCTGCAACGCCTCGGGTATCCCTTATCTACAGTTCACAATAACACCATGTCGACACTCTTACAAGTCACCAATGAACAGCTACAAATCGCATCCATTCAAATAAGTATGCACCCCGTCTACCAAACTGGACTAAAGAATGAAGGACTAAGGACAAGAGAAATTATCACACGTCCGCAACACGGACTCAGCTCACTACCCCTACCAAAAAGTCACCACCTTAAGCGCATGTGAATATGCGCTAGATGCGGTCGCTACAGCATTCATTCTAGCCATTACCGCATTCGGAGCGAGAAAGCATCCATAGCACTAGGAACTGGATTCAGCGCCCCGAGTGGCACTACGCACGTCATCACAGGCTCACAAGATACATGTCAAAACTACCATTCAGCCACGTATTCCTGTATGCGGCCAGAACCATGACAACGTATGTCACCACCACCCCTAAGGTCGTACTAGTATAGACCCCTGGCTATAAGTGACTTCCTGAAAACAAGCTGCGCATGCTGTCGTCCGCGCAGTCGCTACCCAGGCAAAAAGCCCACAGAGTCTCACTGCAACCAGTGCCAAACCACACGTAAATCTGATCCAGCATCAACGCCTGGGCAGGCACAGATATCCACTACCCCATAAATGACTGACGCGAGTTGAGGCCTTCGTCTCGCGCCAACTATAAGCCAATAGGCACACTCATTCGAGCTTACTTCGCAACCATGATGAACAGTGGCGCAAAGGGAACACCAATGACGCACAGGAAGACGCAGACAGCGCTCGTATGCGCTGCTTTTTCAGAAAAATATCTACCAACACGCCCAACTCGCCGCAGTTCATTACTAGTACAAAGGGATCTTTCTCCTCGTTTGTTGTGTCCGATCCGTGCTCAACCGTTTCACGCATTGCCGTGTCAGTGTGCCGAGCTCGGGAACTTTCCTTCTGCCTTCGAGCCAAGCGACTACCCGAAGGTGTCAGCGCATTGTTCGGTGGGCTTCCGCCTTCCATCGGTTATGAAATACGGGTCGTTAAGATCCTCAGATCGAAATGGAGACGCCAAGCACGCCTGTACCGAGATCGCCTGTGTGTCCAGGTCTGCACCATGGGCCACGTTTCCTCGAACGAACCTGAGCTGCGGCCGTTCCAGACCTTCGCCGACCAAACAACGGAGTTCCTCTGGCAACAAGTGCTGAGAAGACTGAGGGCCAGGCCTGCTGAAGACTCGCGGGGACTACAACGCAAGGTGCACGTCGTAGGTGATGTAACTTTGCCAGCCTACGTTAGCCGTGTCCTTTCTCTCGGCCCTATGTTTGCTGTGCCGCCCAAGGAGTCGAGGATAGAGCAACTGTCTTTAGTTCGTCACGTGTCGCGCCACGTCTCGATTAAGGCGAGCACTGACTGTGTATCAGAAGGTGTTTATGTTCAGCGCCCAACCTTGTCTTCTCGTCTTTGTCCACGTCTTTTTTGCGCTGCTTTTTCTGAAAAATATCCACCAACACGCCCAACTCGCCGCATCAGCACTTGTCTGCTTTATCCTATCTGTCCTCCAGGTTCCCTTTGCAGTATTTTTCATCATTGAACGTACACCAGCTCGCCTGAGTTTCGATGTTTTGCTTAATGCGGTTTACCTTCATAAACGACACCCACACAATGTCTCAACATGTGCCCATATTTTAATGAATAAACTTCCATATACCTACCACCTGGACGTGTCAAGTCTACCCAGTAGCCCCCGCTAACCCTAGACTGACAACTGGCCAATGTGAACCCGTGCTGCCAAGCTTGAGACCTGGATGACGACAGCAAGCTGGTAGACCAGGTCAGCCTGACGGCAGCCGTTGCAGAAGCCCTTAACTGAGGGTCCCTACTGGGCTCGGGAAAACACCTTTTTAGACTCAATCAATGTTTTAGGTCGTCATCATGATCCAACTATTATTATTAAAAAAGCGATGTTTAGGACATTTAAAAGGAAGGCAGAGTAACGAATTCACTTTTTTGCAAAATGGCATTCTTCTGGGCTAGGTGGTGTGATTCCATCTGTGGGCCAGCGTGAACTTTGGGACGCAGGGACGTAAGAGAAACACACTGAAACACGTGTTCCATGTTCCAATGTGTTTCTCTACGTCACCGCGTCCCAAGCTTCACACTTGCCATGCGCTGGATTATATTATACTTTCCGCACTAGTATATAAGCTGTCCTAAAAGAGTTCATAGAAATTGCAAAATTCATATTTCCCAGTGTGTGAACTTCAAGCTGGCTTATATTTCTACCACCTTAATATTTCCAATTCTTCTTTAGGTGCGCCTCATATTAGCGTCTCTTCATATTTTTTTCCCAATATAGCGAGTCCGGCAGCAGCTGCGGTGGCGAAAAACGAGGGGTTCTTCTTGATGAACTAGCGCCGGGCTAAAATCATATATCAAAAAACAGAACGCAACATTTTCCGCTACACGTTATCTCGTTGTTAACGCTTGTGACGCAAATGCAGCTTCCTCCACTACGCGGCTGAAAGGGTGGATGTGGTGAGGCCGTAGTGTCACCCGTTAAATAACTGCGGTTGTAATCGACGACACGACAGAGCCAAACGAGAAATATATATCGTCAAGTACAGCTTGTGTAAAGGATAGTAGGCTGCAGACCATTGGAAGCATTCGCGGGCGCTTAACTCTGTCGCCTTTTTGTCCCTTCTTAACACGTGTATATGCTAGCTTTATGCAGCATCCGCAAATGCTTCCATTTTCAGACTAGGAAGCTTGCGGCCACGTCCACCACCATAAGATAATGGCCAATATTGTTATCATTATCGATTAATATTATATTTCTAGATATTTACCAGTTGACCAGCGTGAAAAACAGTGTGCTTCATGCCTTAATATGTGCATCAAACAATGTAACATATTGCAAACTGTTTCTGTGTTTTTGCTTTTCTGTTCGCGTACCTTTTGCCTTTATAAACTAACAACGATAATTTTTGCAGGTACCTCAATCAAAATTGCAATAAGTTTTTGAAAAATTGTAAGAAACTCCACCCATGTTTAGTCGGCCTGTGCGCGAAAAAAATATATAATCCAAGCAAAACAATCGCCTGGAAGGAATACCCCGAGTTCCTTCTCCTTCAAAAATCTTGTAAACATGCTTAGTGGAAGTGTGATAAGCAGTGAGAATTTTCAGCCGCATTTAAGGCGCAGGAGAAGAGCCATTTTTAGAAAAAATGAAAAAGGCAATTGCGCGTTTTAACTTACGCGGGATCTAAAGAGGACATCGCGCGTGAGCACTGCATGGAGTTGAAGGAGAAATGAAAACTTCCGCGCAAAACACCGCGCTGATACAGGGAACGATTCACTGCTACTTAATCGGACTTCACCCGACGTAACAAAAATTGAAAAATTCCTGAAAATTTTGCTCTACACTAAAAACAATGTTTTGTGCTTTTTCTTCGTGCTCATTTACATTCCATTGTTTTATTTTTGCAAAAAAGGTCTTGCAGGTGTCCAAGAACAGTGCCCTATTGAAACTTTTATTTATGCGTATTTTATTGTCTGATGCCATAGAGTGCTTCTTTTCTTCTCTCTTCGCAAAAAAAATGTGACATTGCATCTTTGTCTACTGCCCCACTCTGCTGCTGTGTTTACTGTAAGGGGGCGGAGGATTTCTCAAGCCGGGAATGCACAGCTTTTTCCTCCGCCTCCTTCCGCTTCTTTGTGGAATATAAAACATGTATGTATGTATGTATGTATGTATGTATGTATGTATGTATGTATGTATGTATGTATGTATGTATGTATGTATGTATGTGTGTACGTACGTACGTATGTATGTATGTATGTATGTATGTATGTATGTATGTATGTATGTATGTATGTATGTATGTATGTATGTTTGTGCGTATGTATGTATGTATGTGTGTATGTATGTGTGTATGTATGTATGTATGTATGTATGTATGTATGTATGTATGTATGTATGTATGTATGTATGTATGTATGTATGTATGTATGTTTGTGCGTATGTATGTATGTATGCGTGTATGTATGTGTGCGTGCATGCATGTATGTATGTATGTATGTATGTATGTATGTATGTATGTATGTATGTATGTATGTATGTATGTATGTATGTATGTATGTATGTATGTATGTATGTATGTATGTTGTGTATGTATGTATGCATGTATGTATGTATGCGTGTATGCATGTGCGCATGCATGCATGCAT
The DNA here is from genome assembly GCF_052857255.1 of Amblyomma americanum. Classification (NCBI taxonomy): domain Eukaryota; kingdom Metazoa; phylum Arthropoda; class Arachnida; order Ixodida; family Ixodidae; genus Amblyomma; species Amblyomma americanum. The sequence goes on along the minus strand of NC_135503.1, from coordinate 74,686,641 downwards.
GCATGTATGTATGCATGTATGTATGTATGTATGTATGTATGTATGTATGTATGTATGTATGTATGTATGTATGTATGTATGTACGTATGTATGTATGTACGTATGTATGTATCACCTGTCATGTAAAGAGAAACACGGGCAACTGCGGCAGCCGCACCGCCAGCGCATGGCACGAGATCGTCGCGTTGGCTGTCGGAGCTCCGACTACCATCTTTGCTAGCTCTCCCCGGGCTGTTTTCATTGAAAAAAAAAAAAACCCCGTAAATTTCGTTACGACTTGGTGGTGGTGCTGGGGACGGCCTTTGGCCTATATCCTGGAGCTTCGCAACAGAACTATTCCGTAAACTATGCTCACCGAAGCAAACCAACCACCTGCGCAGTTTCCTCTGTACAATTACATTTTTTTATCTATTACCCGCAGCGCTATTCGGCATTGCAAAGAGGGTAGGGGGTTGTGGTTTTAAACGAGAATTACTGTGCGGGCTTTAAAGGGAATTACAAATGCGTGTCACGGTCAACTACGCGATAAACTAAAGGCTCTGGGGAAATAAACTTAAGGCCAGCCAAAGACAGACGACATAACGAGTTTTCCATCACAACACAGCTACGGAATGAGAAACCATAAAAGAAGTTAACGAACACTACCACAAGGTGGGAACACACACGAGCGCACACAATGATAGCAAAATGAGGCAGAGAATGAAGAATAGGGTTATCGCCCCCCCCCCGCCCCCCGGAACCCCAGAGACCCTACCACAAGTGAACAGCTGCCCATGAGAAAAAACAATGAGGGCGCATGCCCACAGGTGGCTTTCTGTCTCGTCATGTACAGACAAAAAACACAGAGGGCACTTAAGACTGCCTACGTGTTTTGAATGAGAAAGCATTTTAGAAATTTTTATTTCCTTTCTATATTTAATTTATATGTGTAATTTTTTAAGTTTTTGCTCTTCCTTGAAAACTACACACCTAATCATTAGAATACAGTCCTACGGCAACACATATGCTGTACTAGGATACAACTTCAAAAACAACAGTTGCTAACACTGGTGCACGGTCCGCCGCGTCCTGTATTACTCCGCTAGCCAGTCACAACAGTAAAAGAAATCAGCTTTTAGTGCTCGACTTAACTAAACGAGCCAGATATCAAGATTATCAAGCATACAATTATTTTCTTCTGATTACTTTCTTGTTTAGGTGATGAGGAGAGTTTTAACTACCGAGTACTTTTTTGTCGCGGAAAAATTCTGTGCGGCGGTCGTGAATGTGTGCGGGGCTTCACTGCAGAGTTAACACTCTTGTCTGGGCGAGTTGGTTCATTTCTAACAAATAATGCACTTGCGCAAAGAAAACAGGTCACAACAAAGTAACACATACGACAAGAACTGCGCTCGGTTCTTGTCGTATGTGTTACTTTGTTGTGTCCTGTTTTCTTTGCGCAAGTGCATTATTTGTTAGAACTGCAGAGTTGAGTTGTATGCGACTATAGGTCCCGTTTTGTTCGCCAACAAACGAAGCGGCTTTGTGGCCTATGGGTTCAGTGCTGGCCTCGCAGTCTAAAAGTATTGGCTTCAATCTCCACATCCAAAGCAATTTGCTTTTTTTTTTAACGGTGATGTCATTTAGAATATTTGGTGCTATCGCAGCAGGTAAACGCCGACGCCCTGTTTCGTTGCCGATGTGTCATATAATGGTTTCATTTAAAATACAAAGAAAACAAAAAATGTCATTTCAATGCCGCCAATTCGTCTAGCAAAGAATAAAACGGGTCACTGGATGTACAAGCTACGACCGTTGAAGGCAAACAGTTCCATTATATGATTGTTTTGAGGATAAGAGAACAACTAAATGCGGCAGTAATATCGAGCCAGTTCGGCTAATATGGCGTCCCAAGTTTCGAAATGCCTTGCCCAAAATTTGCTTGCGACGCCACTTTGTTTTGGCGCCATCTGTAATGCTCCTCGGGATGTTGCATTGTATTGTCTTGGGGCGGCTTGCAAATACCACGAATACAGCGTTGTGTTGAGCGGAAAACTTTGAAAAGGAAACACCTGCTTCAAGAAGTGTGTAATTTTGTCTTTGAAAGCCAAATATTTCGGATGGGCGAAATTAAGGCGGTTCCCACTCTCCGACACTGACGATACCATTTTAGCCGCCTCTGCAAAACTTTAAGGCTTAGTATCCTAATATGCGTCGCTGTACTACATTTGCCTCTTTGACGCGCATTAAGCAGTAAGGGCCCCGCGAACAGAAAGAAGCACTCCGGGGAAATCTTCACTTCTGAACACTCTGCGCATGACAGACAGGCGCTGACGTAGGAACGGATCTGCTCGTCCAATCTGTCAGCGAAATAAAGATTAACGGGCTTATGCAAGCCCAGACAGGCTTGTTTTGCAAGGCCTAAGACCATTCCTGCGCATCAACTTTTGGTGCGTATTTTTATTTAGTCTTCAGGTTTTATTTTGCCATTGGTGCGTGTCAGCTTTCTTTTCCTCCCTTAGTGTGCTCCTCTCATTAAACGCGCTTAGTTTCCCAGTGTGCTTTGCATTACGCGATAAATATTCGCGGCTTCCGCGTTATTGCCTTGCTGTGCTTCGTTATTACTTCCGGGCGTCTCCGTTCTTCATCATCCTTCCCCCCCCCCCCCCCCCCCTCGTTATGTTCGGTCCGATATAAAACTTGTCAGTAGTAGTGGCGGCGGTAAATCTGCTGTTAGAATTAAAAAGAAATTATTGAGAGACGCTGCTGAGTTCTGGCGGGACGCAACTCGCCGGTACTGTTTCCAAGTGACAACTAGACAGCGTAGTAAGCGCTTCCATTACTGCGACAAGAGATAAAGCTATTAACAAGCGTCGAAGGAAACGCCTAAGGGAAAAAGAGCAAAAATGTTACATACAAGCAATCAGAATTAAAGTGAGGCAGGAACTTGTATTTAGAGACAGAAAACCTTGGGAAATGCACTGGGGAATTGTTTTAGGTTTTTCTTTTAAACGAAGCAGATTATCCAGCCGCATATTAAAGGTTTATAGATTTTTCCGCATCGAAGCGACAATGCTGAATCCGGGGCGAACCGTAGTGATGGCTGCCAGATTGGTTCTGAAGATAGGAGACTATTTACTTGCCCCAAATGTAAGTATGAGGGATATTTAGTATTAGGCCACCAACGAAAGACATTCGTCATTGTCGGAATCGCACACAGAATCGTCCCCAGATTTCAAATGCCACAGCTTCTGGGCCACCATGAGCCCTGCCTGTTCACTTACATTAATATCGCGATCAAAACCTCATTGGAAGCGAGTGTGGAGGAAAAAAATCCCGACACACTCACGTAATCAAGTTGCCAGAACTGTGTCGTTATCAAGGGACGGCCTTGCTTAATCTGCTGATTATCACGCAATTTGGTCGCTAGGTGGAGCTACAGTAATCTTTTTTCCCGGAGCACGAATTCCCGAAACTTTTAAGGCGAAAGCCTTTAATGGCTCAAACTCGCGGTGACCGTCCGTCCGGTCACGTAACCTAGCTGTGTCCGTCCGTTACATCGCCAACTAGGTCAAGTTACGTAGTCACGTGATCAACACCTGCCAACTGGACTGTGGGCAGACTGCCTGCTGAGGCGGGTGGTGTAATGAAACGTGGATGATGAGAAACGGCTTTCGCCTTCCCGCAGTTAAGAGATATCTAAGTGCCTCCAATTTTTTATCAAGATACTGCGTGCGACCATGCAATTAGCGTGCACGCAGAACACAACAATAGTTGGATTAGCATTCACTTGAACACTGGTAGAGTGGCTTCAACCTGAACAGAAGGCGTGCTGACGTGCATATGTTCTCTACTTTAAAGCACACTACGCTTGTGTTGCTAGCAACAATAAAGCATGCATCTTTACCCACCTGATGTAAAAACGGTAATGTATGACAACTGAACATTTACTTTTATGTAAATTACATAAAAGTAATTACATACATTACATAAAAGTAATGTTTTGATTTGCAATTTATTATCGTGCTCAATGACCTTGATACTCCGATTTCCGAATGAATGGCTTCGTCGGGTACAGTCACATTTTACTGTCTCTGCTCTGGCTTCTGTGCACGATGTATTCATTATGAACATGTTCGCTCGTATAGCCGCGGCAAGAAATATTAGAGTGGACAGTTCAGCTCCGCCTTGAGGGCATGATGCGATAGCGCATTGGCTTAATTCCCGTATATGCAGAATTGGTCACTATCTACTTTATATTCAGATATCCTTGGGAGTACTCCCAGCTCTTCTGGCGCAGTGGTGCAGCGGTTAAGCGATGCGCCACAACTCTGGGATGAAAAGTGCTACCACCAGTGGGCCTTGTGCGAACCAGCTTGCTTTTCCCCGGTCACCAAATAATAATTTAGCTGCCACTCCGGTGGATGAGCAAAATATTGACTGTAACTGCCAACCAGTGATTCACCGGCTACCTTAACTGGGTAGGTACCAGACATCGCACGGCCTGGTGCTCGGATTCCTAGGATTCATGGCGTGGAAAAGGAGCGTACGCCTTCATAAGAGAGAAATAGAAACACAGAAAAAAATGTTGGCAGCTGCATAAAGTGAAAGAAGTTCCTGAGTGCAGCCAGCCAAGCTCTTACGTTGCGGCTACGTGCTTGTAAGGAAAATCACTGGAAACGACGGGCTTTAAGAAAAAAAAAATATATTCCGCTAGTGGAGGTTTCATTCTGTTTATTTCTGTAATCAAAAAGCTTAAGAAAACAGAAATATTTTATGGAAAATAACAAAAAATGAGACCAACAACACTTTTGCATATGCGATTACATTTAAAGTGCCACAGACGAAAGTGGAAGCTCATCCAGCACTTTTTAACATTTTAAGTGGGGCCACTCTGCGCACATATACCGACGAATTCGCGCAGGACTGCCACATCCACATCAGCGTGAGGCGTTTGAATACCCGTGTTTAAAATACAATGAAGATCAAGGCCCGCAAAAAGATGGAAGGCATGTGAAAGTTTTCTGTCAGCGGAAACCAAATTCCTTTCAGAGCTGTGGGAAGTTAATTTTCATTGTTCGTTTTAAAACTTGAAAAATCAGGTCCCAGCCGACCATGAAAGAGTCCTGTAGCTTCTCTGGTTTGCTATGAAGTGCAAAATTAACAGTCTATGGAAAGATGACTGTTTTTTTTTTGTCGTACCAATAATTTGTTATGAAATGCGTTTCCATGCAATGTGACCAAGATAGCCTTTTCAGCTGGTCTCACCGGCATCTCCTTGCAACGTTTACACACGTATTTTCCTAGTTCTTGACAGTATATGAGAGCGCACTTTAGGGGAGGCAGAAGAACACCCGAAATTTCTCGGTACATTGTCTTTCGGGCAACACCACCTGCATCCACTGGCAGTCTATATCAGTGGACCACTTGAGTGGCGAAATCCTCAAAGCCTGTTTAGTTACTGCACACGTCATAAGACGGCAAAGTGAGAAGTGCGGTTTGTGGTGAATATGATATCCTATTGCCTCGAGGGACCGCACTGCCTCCCGTTAAGCGCAGATGTCAGCCCCACTGATCGTGCCAGAAGCACGGCTTCTCAACTCCCGCTAAACCTCACCGCCAACCTACACGGCCAGGCACAATAATGAAAAACATGGTTAAACGAACACCCTTCCTTTTTATCGTCAACCAACAATCCCTGATAGAAATATTTTCATAACGACAAACATATACTCTTTATTCTGCTGTCATCGCTAAAACCAAGTGCGTATGGGGCTACCTCTCTCATCAGTTGACTTCGGAACTTCCCATAAATCTGCCGTTACTCTCTCGGCCCGCGTTTCCTTTCAGATTCACTGGCATTCGGCAGAAGCTATCTGGGCTGCAACGTCAAGGAGAAACGGTGCTATCGATACCAAAGGAAACTCTAAGGCAATGGGCTGTCGTTTAGGGAAAAGCTTGTCAGGGGCATCAGAAAACAGTAAGCGGAAAGTGCAAGTCAACCGGGAACATTTCTTCCCTTTTTTTCTCATTTGGATGGAATTGCACAAGACGGCAGTCTCTCCCGGGTGCTTTTCCACCTTTAGCTCCCCTTTGACTCTTTCTTCGAGGCGCACTGCAGGCGTGACGAACACGACCCGCCGGCATGGGAAACGCACGTTAGGATGCGTCCCTGCGAAGCGGGCACTGATGGATCGTTCTCTGATGCATGCCTCGACGAAGCTCACTCCAGACACTCTAATCTCGTCTTGTCGTCTCTGCGCGCCCTCGTGCCTTCTTTTCCTAGTCCCAGAGCATCCTTCCAGCTCTTACTTTTCCATCCTTTATCCACACATGGAGAAGCGTTATTGTGTTGTACTTGTTTAGCTCCTCCAGAAACTTATTTTCTTTGTTCCACCGCACCGCACCTCACCGTGCCGCGCCTCCATGTTCAGCTGGATGTTTTTTTCCTGTTTGCCGTTGGTTCACGTGTCGAAGCAGCCGCAATAGCTGCGCTTAAAGGCAGCTTTTCTATTGCTGAAACTTAGATGCACCCCGAAAAGTTGAGGCGACCGCTGTTAAAGGAATAAGGCCTTATTAAATCTCTTTGTCGCGGGTTAGCTAATAATGACAATTTTGGAAGTGTGTTTCCAACTAAACAGTAACCGCGACGAATAAACGCGCCCTGTTCCGCGGCAAGGAATGTGTACGGGCAAAGTGCGAGGGAAGAAAGAAACGTGTTGAGGGGGAATACGTACGCTTGGCCTTTACCTCTATGTGACATAAATGTCACAATAGCTGTACCGAATCTTCCACTCTAACAAGATAGCCGCAACTGCCAAGCTAAGCTGGATTACATCACCTTAAGTTTAATGTTCTATAGAACGTACACTCGACGCGGAGCACAAGTCGCTTGCAAGAGCCGAACGTGCTAGTTCTCGGTCGCTTCCTGACACGCCCTCCCTCTTAACACTAAAGCAAGCATCATGCGCAAACATTGTTGTAAACTGGGGACGCAATTCATGTGCGGTTTGAAGAGAAGCGAGTTCCTCCCATCCCGGCTGTTGTAAATATCAAGGTTGAAACATCCAAAGGTGGCGAGTGTTGGATTTTTCCTTAGGAACACTGCCTGGATTTTCTGTTCCCGTCTTTCAGAGAGAGCACCCCGCTGGACATTCGTGCAGAGGAGGAGTGTGATCCATGAGCGCGATCAAGGTGAAGCTGCGGAGTCTGCTTTGGAAATTGGGGATGCGAGGAGCAGGTGTCCCATAATCTACTGAGGCCACGTACAGGCGAGGGAGGAGGCGGAGTTAGGGAGCGCAACCATTTCTCAGGTGCTCGATCGGCAGCGTTGCCGCTTGGTTCAATATTTGCAATCAGAAGAAGACATAGACCTTGATGTTCTATATAGGCGCTTGCAGCTGGGTCAGATTTTGCCAGCCCTTTAGGTATCTTGAGGCGAGAACGGAATATTCACCTGGGTCTATCGAGCTTAAACAATTCTTTAGCATCTACTTAGATTGTGCTCTTTATGTTCGAGTCACTGAGGTGAATGCATATTTCCTTGTGGAATAGAAGGCAATATTTGCCGCACCGTCCCATCTTCCACAGCTCGCGTCGCATGACGAGAGGCCACATATTGTTTCTCTCGAGGGCTTTCAGGCCCTTTGAAATTAATAAAACAACTTTTTAAACTGCCTTGGCGTGCCCAATTGTCGGTTTTGTCTTTGTAATCTTGACACAAAACTCAGCTACCCAGTCGGTCTTGAAGCCCACCATTTACTGAGCTTCCTGTTCCTGCACGGTCTTCCTCCTCTTGCATTTTTCACGGTGGTGGGCAGGGACGCTTTATAGCCTGAACTTCGCTCCGTTTTCTGGCCTCATCTCGTAGAACATGTCTCCTGTGCTATCTACCCGAACACTGTCACCGCCCTCCGAGATCACGCAGGCTGGTCCTTCATCCAAGACAATTCTTCGTCAAAACCTGGCCATGAGCTTCGTGAACGCGCGCGTCAAAACCTAAAATAAGCTTAAAACTCAGTCACCCTTTCAATTTAGCTTAAACCCTACACTGGACCCTACCCTACTGGCCTCACTCACCAGTCTTCCACATCGCCATAGACGTTTTGTTGGTACCACAAAAGTGACATCGTAAGTTTTTGTAGTCGCTTTCAGCAAATGTAAATCACATTTATTACTTCATCAAAAACTGAGGGGCTACGCGAAGAAATGTGTCTGCAGACAAACGTTAATGCCGGTCGCGCAGCGTGGATACCTTCTTTTATGCTTTAGCTGTATAAAGCTTACGATATAAAGAGCACGCAGTAGTGATACGAGCGAAGCACAGACCGTATGAATCCCGATTGATTACATCTGATCAGTGATTGCTATCAAAGTCGGTGTACTCTACAAGAGAGGAATGAACAATGAAAATAATTCCTCTATTGTAGTCCAATACAGGCGGGTTCGGGGCATGCTGACACGAAGATCAGGCTGTAGGTTCTCCCAGCTGTGAACGGTGCTTCACAATTACTAACGTGATGGTTTCATCACTTCACCATGGGGACAGCAGAGTACTTGTATTTATTTCTCACAGTGGAAACAAGCACCTCTTAGCTTGAAAGGTTACTTGAATGCGCTTTATTACAACATTACCCAAACTCTTGCAAAATCAGTAGCAGTTCTCTAAGCCTGCCCAAAGAAACTGACACAACACGACCTTCCTACGCAAATTAGAAGCAAGCATTCGAAGCAATGGGGCTGAGTGTGAGTTGAATTTAAAAAACAAATACCTTCGGCATTTGAAGCTACGATTGAGATCCAGTAATAGTTTACAAAACAAAAACCAGCAGTGTTGTCTTTCACGCCTGAAGCAGTATAGACGGGAGCATCGAATTTGAAAAAAATGCTCTCAAGTGTTATGTCCTCAAGCTACGCTGGTGCCTTCTAGCTCGCCATTGACCTAGAGAATGCCCACAGCCTTGCTCACAAACGCGGATGAAGTTAGTTGGGCAGAAGGCACTGACATCATATTGCAGGGGGGACGCAATTCTGTGCTTTTTTTAAGGCAGAAACACGGCTGGCAATGCGACTTTCACAAAAGCAGCGAGGGCCTAACGCATGACAATCCCCACTTGACTAGACATCTTGTCGAGTTCGTGAACAATAATTTTTAAGCGTGCGCATATATAAAACCAAGAAGTTGTTAGGCTGTGCGCGATCAAATTATGTGCGCATGGTGATACGGGAAAATTCATCCAGTGCGGTTTTATTAAACTGTTTGGTGGTTTTGCACGCTCTCTTGTGTGGGCTGGTTATGGTCACGTCGTTTATCCAGTTCGTAATGCTCCTTCATAGAGCTCAGCAATTAAGTTGGTGCTGCAGCATCCTACCTATTCTCCCTAGCGTCGCAATAGGCTTCTTTCCTTATGGATCGGATGTCAGGACTTAGGCACGACTGTCTAGGATGTTTCACAAAAGGCATGTTTTGACTGCTCTGTGAGGGACTGCGGACGTGCTTTTTTTCCTCATTCATCCCGAAGTGACACTTGTTTCTGGCGCATAAAGTAAAATCATTAATGTCCTCTTATGACTACTACGTCGACAATGACAGTGATGGCGATGCATGCCATCCAGGTCTTTTTGCAAAATTTGGGCACAAAAAGGAACTAGCAAATTACAGACTACAAGGAGCTTAGCATAAGTTCAAAATGGGTGTGGTTCACATTTTTGTGAATTCCGGACTGCGCTATTTTCATTTGTGATGTGTACATCACACTGGCTTGGCTGATACAGTTTATCCTATTATGCCCTATGCTTTGGTGAAACAATCTCTTGTCCATCTAACACGAACGCGTTTCCATCTTAACCAAGAAACCGCAGTGCTGTTTAACGTAGGAATTAGTGAAAAAAAGAAAGAACTTCTAATCACCACTAGTTGAGAATAGCGGCAGCCGCTGCTACGGGCACGAGCCGAGATAACGCTCTCTCTTCCTAAAATAAAGGACCGCAATCTCCAAGACGAGAGGCTTCTGAAAACGGCCCTTGCTTCACACCATTCACCCCCTGTGCATATGTGCCTGAGTGGCCTTCGCAGCTAAACCAACCGTAAATGGATGTGCGCCCGTCTTGCAACCACACCGCATACAACGTAAAGTGGTTGCCACGACGCGGTTGCTAAAACTGTGAACTGCCACCGAGAACGAGTACCCAAGGGAAGAAAGCTTCTCCGCAGACTTCGCTTTTCCTCTAGGGCCTGTCACGCGGGCTGTTTACTTAGACGTGCTTTCAGGCACGACAGGATGGCAGTGGCCCTGACAGCGGCGCAACTTATTCATCTCTCTGACGCAAGCTGCAGCCGAGGTGAACACCCACGCTGTGCAGTACTTCTTTTCAATTTTCATTCTGCAAAAAACTACGGCACAGCTGTGGCAGATGAATAAAAACAACAAAATTTATGTTTGAATTAAAGATAACAAGTACTTGTTTGCATGCCACGTTTGCTTTCGGTTACATATTGCCGCGAACATTTGCAGTGTTTGTTCATTCTTCAAATCTGCCGCCACACAACTTTATCGCTTTGTTTGTGACCCAAGACGCGACAAGATTTATCTCGATCGATCGCAGCCAGGAAGAGCTTATTCTACGTTGTTCCGGAATGTTCTAGTAACTTTGCATGCTTTATCTCGAAAGTTCGCTATCAGCTTTAAATTGAGCACGGCCGACAGCGGCGGGCATTCTGTTCGACGACCGCCGAGCACGCTTATCGCTTCGCCGCCGCCGAATGATTCAGTCCATTTTTGGCGCAAGTCAGCCCAAGTAAAGAGTTTTCTCTTAGAAGACCTTTTGTCCGTCTTCATCGCTGCTTCGGCTGCCGTCACCACTACGGGACAATATATATGAATTTCTCTTAATAATGACCAAGAAGCCTCCATCTTTTATATTCGTTTAACTACTTATTTCGAAATACTGTTGGCCGTGGGGCGCTATAGTGGTGGGACGTAAAACGTGAAGAGCAACATGTTCGCTGGCAATTCTCAAAATAATTACAAAAGTATTAGATCCATGGTGGCATAAATTTACCCACGCGTTTCGCAACGCGCGTTTAATCACTTGCTCTGATTTGCTCGGTGGAAGCCACGTACTGCGCTTCATTATGACACTCATAGTGCCATGTGACGCAGCTAATCCTTGTCATTTATTTTACTGTATGAGCCGAACCCGATTGCCTTTGCTTTTTGTTGCTTTAATGCTTTTATTTTATTTTTGAAATGATGCCAAAGGTGGCCGAGATACCCACAGTGCTAAAGTTTCTTGCGTGAGAAGATATTTTCTAAAAACCTCCTTTCTCGCAGCTTAGTCTACAGCAAGATATAAGCCGTTTGCAGGCTGTCGGCAAGAAATGCTGGGTGCACCTGACTCGGAGGCCATGCGCTCTAGACATGACGGTAATTAGAGCCTTGCTTCGTATCTCTATTCCCTGGCCTATGGCCAAGTAGTTCAGGAAGTGGAGGAGGTAGACATGCATCATCGTCACAGTTTACTAAGAGGTTGTCATAACTATAATGACGATCCCCTAGATACGGAAGAGGGCGCTCCAAAAGGTGCTTATGGAACGTTGCTAAGCGATTGCAACTGCACTCACGCGCCTTGAGAGCACGGTATTAGACCCTTGGTTCAGTGCGGGGAGATCCTTCGTTCCCTGCAGCTCTAAGCAGAGTGGTCAGCTCTGATTTGAAACGGCGAGTTCCAAATCCGAATTGGGTCCCGAGCGCACGGAATTGGCAATTGGGAAACTGGGCGAAAATGCCGTCTTGATTAAAGATGTTAGAATCTAGGTTCCACATAATGTACAATGTACAGGGTGACAGAATGTATATGTAACGTACAGAATAAGCGCATGTGTAACACATGCGCTCATTCTCGTTTGATTTACCGCTATGCGCTGTGATCAGCCGTTGGCAAACCGCCTGGCCGATTGTCGTGCGATACTATTAACAAATTGGCCGGGTGTACAATACTATGCAAGTACCGCGTGCTGAGTACAACGCACTGCATGCGGAACACAACTGATGGAATACCTGATGGAACACAACTGGAGTCGAGCCCGGCGATGGTTCGGCAGGCAGTTTCTTACTGTTGTTCACGATAGTACCTTAGGAAGGGCTAATATGACATTCCTCAGTATCCTGTGCAGTCAGATAAAAGCTTAATTGACTAATCATAAGCAGAATAAGAATCAGTTTTATTTATTAGATGGACATGTTACATCTGGGTTGGCATTTGACGGGTAAAAGAATTAAAGCAAGAAAACTGCAACATTAATACTTACTAGCATTCGAGTTGGGAAACAATTCAGCATCAGAAGTTTTCTTTTTCTAGGTAAAAATGATGCTCTTCTAAACAGAGCCTCTATGAAGGGCGGCACACTAGGTGCGCTAAGTTTCGGAATTGTCCACATTTACTACTCCTGCCACGGAAATTTTCTGCGCCTCAGTTGTATATGGAGCGTACGAGTGTGCATTTTTTAGCGAGAACTACTTTACGCGAACGAAGCTTAAAGAAAGGAGTTTTTGTTCCATTATAGACATGTGAAGAAGAACAATGATATAAATTTTGTCAGAAAGTTCTTGACAAAGTGGTTCTCCTACTTTTCTCTGCCTCTTAATGTGTGCGCGAAAATCGACCCAGGTTGCAGACAAGCGAAAAGATGGTTCCAAAAAAATGTTCACAGTTTCAAGTCATAGACTTTGCAGCGTCCTTGTATTCTTGCTGCATTAAATACTGAGAACGATAACGACTTTTTAAAAGATGCTCGGAAGAGGCGGAGCAGTAAATAAAGGAACCAAAAGATAGAGGAAAGAACCTGTGATCTAGATTGGAAGCGTGGTGCGGTGTGTTCATAGCTGCAGTTTGAAAATGCGTCAGAGATAGAACGCAAGTTTTCGGGTTCTATCTTTTAGTTGTCTTGTGCTGCAATCATTTTAACAATCCAGTCGGTAAGTAACGCTTTTTACAATATAAAACCTTGTTTTCTTCTTCATATGGCTTTAATTTATAGAATGAGAATTTTTGAGACCTTGAGTATGGCGTTAAAATACATAAAAAAACGTTTATGTATAACAATGGCTTCTCTTAAGTAGACGGTCGTAACAACAAAAAGTGGTGTACTAATCATAACACGCCGCACATTTTTCTTAATAACATGGGTCTCCAAGAATATTCAGGGCGCAAATCAGGCCCAAGAGTCCGTGGTGTAACGCATCTCGAATATATGAAATCACATCGGTCCTATAGTGTAAAATAAGTGACACTTGTGCATTGCTCGGGCAGACTTGGTCATGCGTGATTACATACCCAACAATTCTGGGCCAAAATCATTTTGAATGGAAAATGGTTTGTGGAAGCATATTTTTCACAATGTTCTCAAGTTTCACGATAACAATCAATATATCCGCATATCTCCTTTGTGGAGGCTTGCATTTTATTGCTCTTGACGTTTTTGCTACCCTCAAAAGTCTTCCCCATTGGTTTTCTACGGCAGTCTTAACTGCTCGATGCGAGCGACGGAAACACTAAAAGAGAAAGATTTCGCTACACATCGGAAGACTGGATGGTTACGTTCAATATTTCCATAACAGTACTTTACTGTTTTCCAATATTCAAAGTTTTATCCAAGATAGTTGGACATGATACGGATATGCTCTCTAATAATAATAATAATTGGTTATGGGGGGAAAGCAAATGGCGCAGTATCTGTCTCATATATTGTTGGACACCTGAACCCCGCCGTAAGGGAAGGGTAAAGGAGGGAGTGATAGAAGAAAGGAAGAGAGAGGTGCCGTAGTGGAGGGCTCCGGAATAATTTCGACCACCTAGGGATCTTTAACGTGCACTGACATCGCACAGCACACGGGCGCCTTAGCGTTTTTCCTCCATAAAAACGCAGCCGCCACGGTCGGGTTCGAACCGAGAACTCCGGATCAGTAGTCGAGCGCCCTAACCACTGAGCCACCTCTATAGGCAATGTGATTTCAACAATATCTTACCGTAAAAAGCGCTCATGGTCCCGTTATCCGTCATACTTTGCCTGCACAGCATCTGAGGTCGAGGTCAATTGAAGACGACTACTTTTTTGGGCTTTAATATCCCAAATCGACGCATGAGTTTTGAGGGACGCCGCAGTGTGGGGCTCCGGATTAATTTAGACAGCATGGGGTTCTTTAACGTGCGCTTACAATGCACAAAATACTTGGGTTTCTCTATTTGCCCTCTATTGAAATGCTACAGTCGCTTCCGGGATTCGATAGTGCGACCTTTGGATCTGCAGACGAGCGTCAGTGCCAACTTAGTTATTGTAGTCGGTGTCATTTAGCAATAATGTACTCCATGTATACATGCAGGATAATTATCTGCATTATATGCAGTTGACAAATGCATCATCTGTATTACTGATCTACAGTTGTGAGCTTTCACATCCCATCAGACAGTGTACACTAAGTGAAAGGTCATAATCGACTGGAGAGTGCAGGAATTGTGTGCAGCGTAGGTCCTGTAAGGCAACCATGGGACCTAAGCTGGCCCCTCAAAGCAGTCGTCGTCCAACTCAGCGTACGCTGTTATTCAATAACAAACAGTGACAACTCGTTTGGGCTTCCAGCTCGCATGTATTAGAAAACTGGATCATGACGACCTTCTTACTTTCCACATTACATCCCAACAACAGCACCCTGACTCGCTATACCACGATTCCCGACTGACTGCGATTCCTGACATCCATTGAAGCGGCATACGCTATAGCATTATGATCCTCGATGACCACATCCATCCGGTTCTTCCGAAAGCCTGCAGTACCCTTGCCAAACACTCAATTTAATCTCTCCTCTTTTTATCATCCTTCCCTCTCTGACGCTAACTTAAAGCCTTCTTTTTGTTGCAGATTTTTCACTTCCTACTTCTTTTCCCGTCCTTTCGGCCAAGAGGCCGATATTACTCTCCCGATGTCGCTGAACCAAAGTCGATGATTTGTTCATCGTCAACCATTCGAATCATCCTATATCAGTTCGAGCCAATAATTTAGGGCGCATTGAGTATCACCATGCAGGGGTCGATGCCCGATGCCCGCTATGGGATCCTGCGTACTCGCGAAGTTAACGCTGTGTGCGTGCGTGTTTATGTGCACGAGGTGCGCGAGGCGAAACGAGACAAACAGCAGTGACGGGAAGCGTAAGGTCGGAGACGGCGGTGTCCTCGTTGAATAACGGTGTGCGTTCAAAATCTCTCGGGGCCATGACAAGCGGACAAACAACCCGATGGTGGTCCCCCCCCCCCCCCCCCCCCCCGGTCGCTAATGCGGCGAGCCGGCTTTTCGCCGCGATGACTGATGGCGGCTTCCATTCGGGCATTCCTTTGCTCCTGCAAACCCGCTCGCTGTTACGCCGAACCGAGCACGTAAGGGAGTCCGCGGAGGTCCGCCGAGCGAGCTAGCTGGGGAAAAGTGCAGCCGTACGCTGCGCTGTGGACGATAAATGGTTCGGCTACCCCGTCATGAGGAGTGCGTCTGGTAGCCCCGCTAGCGCGCCGCCCGTCAAACGCGAAGCGAGCGAGATTTAAACGCGCCAGGAAGAAGCGAAAAGATTGTCCGCGCTACGGGAGAAAAGGGAGCCGAGGGGAGAAAATTTCATTTACTCCCTTGCTTTTTTATCCCCCATCTCGCGATTCCCGCGCCCGACGGAGCGGTTCGGGCTCACCGTCTCGGCTCTGTACGGTCTCTCGGAGAGCTACGGAGAAAATGTTTTGCATTCTTTGGCGTCGCCTTTGGCCTGGTTGTTTGTTTGCGTTAAGTGCGGATTTATGACCGGCCTGACGAGACTAACGACGGAAAGGAATGTTTGCTGGGCCAGAAATTGAAGCGAGCTGCTTTTTGCTTCCCCTTGGCGTTCATCGCGGGTGTAGCTCGACAAGCCGGCAAGAGGTCGAAATCATCCATCGTCCGGAAGTGCGCCGCGAGCGCGTATCTGCGAACACAGCAGCGTGAAATAATACCGAAACGGAGCGTGCAAAAAAAAAGGGAGTGAAGGAGGGTAAAGGATAGCACAACGGATACAAGATTAGTTTTGCATAGCTCTTTCGGGCTGTGCTTTGGAAAGCCAGGCTTTACGCTCTATGGAGGAACGACAGAAATGATGCATTTGCGTCTCAGTTCTTGGAAGTAATAAAATTTAAGCCTGCGAGAGATGCGCATCGCGAACAACGAGGAAACAGTTTGCTATTGCTCGCAGGGAAGCGTTTACATTAGCTAGGGCCCGATGCGGTGCGTTGAGTTGAGTGTCATTTGCCTCAGAGACGATTGCTGACATCCCACTAGTGGAAGCATGCTTGAATGCTCTTTGCTAAAGTATCGGCAGAGCGCAGAGCGAGGAAAGAAAATGTAAGCTAGCCCTTTGTCAGCGCACCAAAAACTTACGCTGATTGAGGCTGTTGCCCCGGCAGCATTATTCGGACTGCACTGTTCAGTTAGGAAGAGTTTAGAGCGCTTTATCGGAGTTACTGCTTCATTAAATACCCTCATCCTTGATGCTGTTTCGTACGACATTGAAATGCGCTCGCCAGACATAGAAGAATATATAGACCCGTAAAAGGCAGGCGCTCTCGGTGGAAATAACCCGAAAACAAAGTTTTGTCTCACCATGATGAATAAGCAAGATTATCACTTTCAGCAGAGTGCTGCGTTTCTGCCAAGTCCCCATAGCTTTCATAGCAGAAAAAAGAAGAAAAAGCTAAACTAGAGAAGGCATATGCCGTGGCAACGAATCCTTTTCCTCGCTCTGGGGCCACAAGACCAGCGCAGCTTTGAAGTTAGAGGATTTCGGCCAATTATTCTCGCGTTTGCTCCGCAGACATCGCCAAAGACACTTCAACGTTTCAGCGCAATAAAAAAAAATTTGCCCACTCGTTTGGACGACAGCCAGCGTTTCCTTAGAGGGCAATGCGCGCGCGACGCCTAGAGGAAGAGATTTGTATGTTCCGCCCAGAATGCAAATTCTTTGCCCCTGGGGCCCAGTCTAGCCCCTGTTTAGCCGTGGCGTTTAAACATCCGGCCCCGTTCTTTGAGGAATTCGAAATTATGCACTCTCTGGGTCTCAGAACGCACGGATCGAGAGGGTGCGTTCGTCCGAATCTTGGCTCTTCGCTTGTGATACGTCGTCCATGCGTGAGCGTATGCAAAACGCATGTGCAGGAGAACACAAGAGGGTGTGACAAATAAAAGTATGGGACTTAAGTCTTCCTGACGTATACTTTTCTTAAGTTATCATCTGTGTAAAATATGGGACATTCTTCCAAGAGTACACTTTCTAGAGTGTGGAAGTAATACAAGAAATAAACCTCTTTAGCAAGCAATAGTATAAAACAGGCAAAATTGTTTGTAAATGCGATACTGAGAGAAGGTCGCATTGAACTAAGCATGCCGAAAGAATAACTTTCTGAAATTATCATCTGCGTAAAGTACACGACACTCTTCCAAGAGTACACTTTGTGTAATGTGGAAATTATACAAGAAATAAAACTGTTTAGGAGGCAATAGTATAAAACAGGTAAAATGTTTTTAAATGCGATACAGAGAGAAGGTATCGTTATCAAACTACAATGCTAGCTTTCCTTCCATAAAGCCTGCAAATCGCAGTTTTATTGGCTTAAATGTGAAGCTATGGCTGTTCCTAGTATTACTCAATGTATGGTCATGCAGTTATTTGCTATTAAATCAGTCATTCGCGCATATAGCACCTTCTACATTTCTCATCAATGTGAACTTTTGAGGGAATAAAAAAAAAACAAGAAAAAACCGGTAGATTGCATTGTCACTACTTTATTTCACATGTGAGCCAACTGCACGGTGCGCTTGGCTATTGTAGCAAAGAAAAGGTCCCAAACAAGCGCTTTCGCTACCATCTGTGTTCCAGCACTTTTAATTCTTGCCCTACCGTAGCATGACAGGATTACAAGTAACGAGGGCAAAAAACAAAGAGGTCATTTGGAAGTCATGAAAGCAAATTAATATTGTAACCGTTGGAGAGACGCTGAACTGGGAATGTCGTGCAGAAGAGAACGAACATCGTGGGCTATGCACCCTGGCCAATCCCCCGCCGTTGGTGCGTGCCATTAATCTTGAGGTCATGTTCATCATCATCATCATCTCTTACTCTGGTCCCGCAAGCTACCCACTGCTGACGGCTGACATCGGATATACGATCCGACCTAAGATTTCGTTATAAAAGCAACATTTCACTAACAACCAAGATACCCGAAGAAGTTCAGTTGGCAGGCTTGAATTTTTTTTGCTAATAACGTTTTTGCCATCGCGAAAAGCGTTCCCCTTTGATTTTCTAATGCAGCCTTAACTGCACGATGGGAGCGATATTAATGCATAGCGGAAGAATGGATCGTTACCTGCAATATTTATATACCAGCACCTTAATGTTTTTCAGTTTCTTTAAATTTTTGTCCAGAGCTGAACATGCCTGAAGACACTTGTCGAAGATCGTGTACTTAAGAGTCATTTGTGGAGGAAAAATTCAGTTACCGCAGCGGTGGCCTACTGGTTTGAGCACCATTCCTTGCCTGCGGGCGTTCGGTGTTCGATGCCCACTGCCCCAGGTAAGCACTGCTTGTACAATGCGCACAAGTTTGCCCCTGGCTGGTGCTTGCTGGGCTTCTCGCTCAGCCTAAGAGGAATTGCTAAGAAATTAAGTCTTTGACCCGAACGTCCGTAGACGAAAAGACCTTGTGCCACGGCGCTCTTGGGCACTGATGCCCTTGAACCATAAATATTCATTATCATCATTGTCAAGAAAATTTCAGTTCTTGGCGCAGTGTCTGAGGGACATCTATTTCTGTTAAGAATTGGTAAACGTTAGCGTCTCCTTGCTCGAAACCCATCTGAGCTCGATATGTGAAGACCTGACAGGCCCTTTGCGGTGACTCAGTGGCTGAAACCGGACCGTATGTCCAATTCCAGCGGCGAAGGCGCATTTCACTGAAGGCAATACTCAAAGAACCCGGACATGAAGAAATTCAGTCCACCGAACGCAGCGGCTCAATAATCTCAGGGTTGGTTTTACGCGCAAAAATCACTCCATTCCTCGTCACCTGCTAGCGGGTTGATTCGAAACTAGTCGCTATGGAAACGAAGTCTAAGACTAGGTAAGCGAATGGAGGGACATACACTGCAAAATAGAGTTTGCCTGAATTAGTCTCACTGCCTTCGTTTTCTGGAGATTTGGACCACAGAGCTCTAAAAACGAAGTAATTCCTAAATGTTCTGTGGCTTAATGGCGTGGCTGTTATCATAGACGGAAGCAGCAAAGAGGGCTGCCGTACGAGGTTTTCTCTAGGCATTTGTACACCAGAAGAATGCGTCCATATCCACATACATCAAAGTTGAAGGCAGCAGAAGAAAGTTTCAAGATGCTCAACCAACTAGCCCGCCAACATGCTTTACTGATCTCTCGATATGTATTTCAAATAATTGTGTTATTCATCGTTCAGCCATACGTACTTCGCCGTGATTGTTTGCCAAAGCCGCCGAAGACGGGCGAGTGCTATGGCACATCAAACAGCGAAAGCAGCGAAGGAAGCTGAGCGTCCTTATCTATATAAAGCTTCTGATCGCGGAGGTTTCTCAATCGGCGAATGCAACCAAAGAGGTCCAGACGGCTTCCTTGATCCATATCCACATCACCTTCACCAGTAACTGTATCTGGTATCCCGTCAATGCATCTGTATGTTCTACGGCTGTAAACACAATTCTTGTTCCAGGTTTGACACAATACAGCAAGGAGCCTCCATGCTCCTGTTGTACCGGCCTTTCGTTGCCCAGGCTCGTAGCGGAACTCTCTTGAACGGTGCCTGAGGTCGCCCTGGCTGGCTGCCCTCCCTCGTTCAGTACAAAGCGTCCATCGTCCCCCCAGGATGGCTGAGGAACGTTCTGGTGTGATGATACAGCAGATGAAGCTTGCGCAGAGAGCAGGCTGTCCTGGTACGGCATCGACAATCCCAGACTAAACACAGGTGCTGCGTCGGTTATGATTCGACCTCGCCTTCAGCCTCGGCCTACTGTAAGCTTGCTGGCAGATAAAGATGGTGGAGCGTCGCCGCCACTTTGGACGGCCGTTCGCACGATGCTGTTTCCTGTCTTGACCTCGGACTGCAAAGAGAATTGATGATCGTGGTATCACGGCCTTTCTGGCTCGTATGGGACTTCGCTGGAACAGTGCACCAGGTACCCTCGGCTGGCTATCGTTTCTCGAGCAGCGCAACTTTCCCATCGTAAATGCAGGATGGCTGGGACAAATTCTGGTGTGTGTGATGCGCTGAAGTTTGTGCAGAAGTCAGGCTGTCCTGGCACGGCTGCGACCATCCCTGTTCGGCCACGGGTGCTTCAGGGCTCGAGGAGTGGCTTCGCCAGTGGCCTAACGGTCGCTCGAACGCAGTGAAATATCTTTCTGTATCGCGCCACCTTGTACCGCCGTCGATGCTGTTTGCAGCCTTCACCTCGGACCACAAAGGGAATAGCTGGCTCCTGGCGTCGGGGCCTTTTGTTCCTCTGTGACAACATGCACGAAGTTCCCATTTTTTCCTTGTGTATCTTGTCTGCACAGCAGGCTCTCTTCTTATTATTATTCTTGCTCTTAGAACATTGCACATACCCACATGGGGAGATTGACCAAGGTGTGGTGGCATAAAAAAGGAAATTTCCATAGGAGATTACGACAAAATATTAGCATATTTTGAGAAATGCATCAATGAAAAACGACAGCATGTTTAAAGTAAAATATTATACAGCATTTCGGCAAAAAAAGCTCGAAGAATTTCAAAAAAACAGCAAATCAACCTACCAGTAGCAATAATGTAATCATGGAGAGGCCCACAAACTGAACCCAATCCATATCCTTTGGCGCTCGCACCGAACGATAATAACACTGGCAGAGATAACGGGAGCCCTAACGTAGATAGAGGGACCTCCAGGTAAATCTCTCTGAAGTGCGAACTTTGGACAGTAGGGGAAAAAATGGTCTACAGATTCAACTTCCCCGCATGCGTCACATAGGTTTGTCGGTGTCCGGCTACATGACCATAGTTATAAATTTAAACTGGGAGTCCTGCACCGCAACCGCGTCATTGATAAAGCCTGGTTTTACACGAACGGACGTTCGCCAATTGAGCGACGACAGTTCGGCTAGGCTAATGCCCTTCTTTTCCTTCTTCATTAAACACAGAACCACGACGACTACATAGACTAGACTCTAGTAGGATACAACTAAAAAAAAACAGCAGTTGCTAACACTGGGCTATGGTCTGCGGCGCCCTGTATCCAGTAGCCAATCACAACAGTAAACGAAATAGGTTTTTTAATGTTTTACTTTATTAACACGATCCAGGCGTCAAAAATCTAGAGCTTGTATTTTTTTCTTGTGATTAGTTTCTTGTTTAGGTAAAGAGAAAAGTTCTGACTGCGGACTACTTTTTGTAGTGGAAGAATTCTGTGCGGCGGTCCTTAATGTGGGCGGAGTGTTACTCCAGACTTAAGTTGCATCCGATTATAGAATTTTTGTGTGTGCGTCACTGCGGCCGTTTTATATCGTATTCATCGTGTACTGCGCAAAAAAAACCACTTTTGTGGACATTATGATGTTTTTAGTTATTCATGTATCGAGGACTAAAGAAAAGACGACGCGGTGTTTTGAAGCAGTTTGGCCTAAGGGCAGTAAAGGAAACATATATGCAAAAATGTGGTCGTCCGACTTGCGGGAAAGCTTGGAATAACTGCTATTTACGGTCCGAAGACTATGAAAACTTTCTATGCCAATTACGGCGTTATCAACGCAGATAACACGTGTGCCTGGCGCTACATGCATGGTACTTGAAGCGCATTCGGTCCTTTACTACCAGGGCTTGTTTTAAGATAAATGCTTACCAACATCGACAGTATGAGAAGGTCTCAGAATTGCCAAAACGGATACATAAAAAAAACTGCGCGCTTTGTTTTGTCTCTCTGTATTCCGGAGGCGCATCTACTCATGTGTAGATAGTTTTTTTATGACTAGAGAACGCCCACTGTGCACTCTTGAAGAGCTGACGCAGCTGCCTCTTCATTCGTTCATTGTTTCAGAAACCTAGGGAAAGCAGGCGTGAGGTACGAACAAGGCAGTCAGCGCAGGCGCTGTGCCACAAATGAATACTTATTCCATAACAAACTCGATATATTGACGCGCAGAAATAACAGTAAAACTAAGGTAGGACAAGTCGTCAAACTGCAGTCAGGAGCGGCGCACTCGGTGGGGATCCCAGATGAAGTAGAACAAAAACAGGAAGTACCGTGTTTTCATGAAGTAAAAAATAAAATAATGAGTCCAAACTGTCGATTGCAAGGAGCTTCCATGCAGAATTGAAATATTATATCTAGAGCTCGCAAGAACTATACAATGGTGCTGCAGCCATTCGAAAGAGAGAGAGAGAGAGAGAACAAAGCTTTATTTCGGCGCCTATTCTGAAGCGTCTATTCTCCCCCCCCCCCCCCCTCCCTCCCGCACCCTTCACATTGCGACTAATCGCTGGTATGCTAATCCTGCGGCGCACGCAACAGCAGTTAAGCAGGCCCGTGGGGTTTTGTACTCTAGAGGCAACGGAAGGTTCTGAGTTGTTGCGAGGTTTGATATATTCTGTACGGCATCAGAAATTGCTGGAACTTTAGTTTTTAGTTCTTTTCAGGGTAGCTATGCCAGTGAATACATTTCGGCATGTCAGTAGGACCTAGTAGGAAGAGTACCGATGCTCCTGTCAGTGGGAATGGTGTCAGGCAGAGAGACACGATCTCTTCACTGCTCTTCACCGCCAGTTTACAGGGGGTCTGTTGAGGCGTGGATTAGGAAGAGTTGGGGGATAATAGTTAATGGAGGATGCCTAAGTAGTTTGCGATTCGCTGATGACATCGACTTGCTAGGTCACTCAGGTGATGAACTGCAAATCATGATCAATGATTTACACAGGCAGAGCAGAACAATGGGTCTAAAAACTAACGCGCAGAAAACCAAAGTAGCGTTCAACGGTCTCGCAAGGGAACAGCAGTTCACAACTGGTAACGAGGTCCTGGAAGCGGTAAGGGAATAAGTCTACTTAGGGCAGGTAGTGAGAGCTGATACGAATCATAAGAGGGAAATAACTAGAAGAATAAGAATGGGGTGGAGCGCATATTTCACGTTTTCTCAGATCATGAATGGGAGTTTACTATTATCACTACAGAGAAAAGTTTACAACAGATCTATCTTGCCTGTACTCACCTTAAGGCAGAAACGCGAAGGATAACAAAAAGGGTTCAGCTAAAGTTAAGAGACAACGGAGCGAGCCATGGAAATAAAAATTGATAGGTGTAACGTCAAAAGACCGGAAGCGGGCAGACTGGATGAGGGAACAAACGCGGGTTAATGACATCCTAGTCGAAATCAAGAGGAAAAAACGGGCTTGGGCAGGGCATGCAATGCGAAGGCGAGATAACCGCTGGTCCGTGAGGGTAACGGTGTGGATTCCAAGAGGAGGCAAGCGTTGCAGGGGGCGGCAGAAAGGAACTACAGAAAACAGAGCTGACTTGAATTAATGTTATAATGTTCATCAAAAGTTTCTTACTCCGCCGTTTTTGCGGCTGTAGCATTGTTCCTGTGTTAACAACTGTCTCTCATGGAATACTACTAAGTGGTCATAGTTTCTTTGAAGAGTACAACAATGGATACCAGTGAAAATTTTGAGATGAAGAACCCACAACACGTTTCGTGGTTGGCGCTGTAACTGAATGCGCTAGAAATGAGCATAAAAATTATTTTCACACGAAAAAAAAAGCCCTTACTTACTACAATAGACATGCCTTGCATAAATAGCCGTAACGTGACAATTTTCAACCCATGAACAATTTTGCAGCAGTAATAGCAAAATATGCAATTTTCAGCTGGTAGGATTGTAAGGAGCGTATTACTAGCGGCCAGTTGGTACAGCATGATTGAAAATACAAAACTGGGCAAGAGACTAGACAAAGACAAGTGAGTAATCGGCTGTGATTCAGCTCGGCTTTTTCACTTCTCTCGTTGAGTGGCTTGAGCAGTTTTAACTTTTAAATCATGCTAGGAATATGTTCGGAATGCAGGCGCTGAGTTCACAGCGTTGAAACAGAAGAACTTTAAGATCAAAGCATACTAAGCCTATGACAAAATCATAACCAATTTAGGGAGCTTTTGCGCTGTGAACTCTTGAGGAAAAATGATATTTCGTTATTGTCCTCAATAATTAGATGTACGGACCCTGGAAGGCAGCACACATAATTCTAAGTTGAGAATGTTTGGAGAGGCTGCACTAAGGGAAAGAGACCGGGTTCCCTTAAACTAAACAGCCGCGAGTTCGCGAATACTTGCAAATTTCATTTTGCCGTGAAGTAATAGCCAGAAGTAGTTGCATGCGAAGAATATTCGATTTATGTCTCTCATAGAATTCCGGCCCTCAACGCGGCCGAATAACGCGCCCGGACACAAAGATAGGGCGTCTCGGAAAAGCTGTGTTTGTCGGCCGCCAGTGGGAGCCTCCGTCCGCTGCGCGAAAGAGCCCTCCCCACCACCGCGCTCCGTCAGCGGTTCCGAGAAACACCGAGGTGCGGCGACCAGTTGTCTTGCGAGCCGCGCTTTGCGCCGCACTCTCGCGTCGGCGGGAAGGGTGATCGCGTCTCGCTCCGAAGTTTTGAGCCCACTTCCCTTCCAAAGACTTTTTCTTGTTTTTACTGCCGTGCAGCATTTTTTCTGCCTTTGCCATTGCCATTTGACGCGCCGAGGAATGTGTTCGTCGTGGTCATCCTCATGGCCTTTCGCTACCGGCTTCGTCGGACATCCGTTGTTAGCGAATTCAATTATAATCATTGGTGCCACAAACGTCGCACGAAAATCGAACATCTCGGATTTCTGCCTGCAGTTTAACGTGTGAACCCGTGGCGTTGTGCTGGCGCATTGTGACTGACTTTGTTGACAGTGTGCGCTTGAGTAACCGTGATACCATACTATGTGTGAACAAACACTTTCTTTGCGAAGCCTCAAATCTTCGTGAACACCACAAACACTGAGGATTTTCCCACAAGACAAGGGAAGGCTTAAAAGCTCTCAAGAAATGCGGTGCTTCTACTCGGATTATAACTCTGTCGATGGATAAGTCATTCGAGTGCCCATTGTCGGTGCCCTTGTGCCAACGATGCAGCTCGTCGGTGCTCCATAAGGGAACTGGCGATTTTCTTGTTAGCCCTACATCGCGTTTTCCCGAAGGGTGATGCGGCACGTGTTTGGTGTCTTCTGAGGATGACGTCCATACTAGCCGTCACCATCGGCTCCCTAGCCATTGTGCTAGTCTTCGGGACGTTCGCATACGCAGGCGAGTTGCCGACGGTTCACATAGGTGAGTGTGTTCACCATCGCCGCTGTTATATCGTTTCCACTGTGTCATTGTGTTCTTAGTCGTCGATGGCGGGATTATTCTTTTGTATTTTAAAACTTCCATCCTTTATTGTGCAATGGACACTTGTCGCTCTTGTTCATCTCTAAGGCGAATAGTTATGTACAAGAGTGTCCATGTTGTTGGCGAGCATATTGTATGGGGTAATTAGAAAGCTAAGGTACCTGACGAAGCTGCGTTGAGGTGAGCTTCCCATTATTGCCTATTCCCATTATTACCTATCACCTACATAACTCCGAAAGATTCATATACTTGAAACCCGGCAACCAGACCCAGGCCGCTGAGGTATCTGTTCTGGAAGTGAATTGTCTAGCATCACCACCACCGATGTGCTGACAGCTGTCTTTCAAAAAGCCAAAGAGATTTTGAGTTCCTAAAAAAATATTGAAATTGATATATGTATAAACATATAATTTCTTGGTGGAAGAATGAATAATATGCTTAACACAGCGTGTAAATTAAGAAGCGCTTTCTGCAGGTCCTCCTTCTCGCTTTTAGAGAACAAGCGTTTACAGGGAACCAAGGCATTAGACTTGCCTAGTTATCGAGGCATGCACATGTGGTTATGCAGTAAGCAGTAACATAAAAAACATAATGAATTTTCTCACATTTCATATCGGTGATTAATCGGTGCCCTGACATTTCTTTATCAAGAAGTGCAGTATCACCTACGAAATGATTCTCCTTTACTCTGCATGCTGTTCATAAATTGGGGATTTTCACTGTACGGAGAACCGGTATGTGCGCTGCTAAGAGGCGATGACAAATTAACAAAGTACTCCTGGTGGAGCGCCTTTCGAAAGCGTGCAGCGGCATCCGAAACGTAGTGACTGAGAATAACGGCGTTTCTTAAAGAGCAAGAATCTGTCAACAATAGCTGCCTAAACCGACACAGTGCTCTTACAGTTACTCAATTAGGTTCCAGACTAGCTGCTAAAGATAGCAGCGAATATTCGTCTCGATGTCACAATGTGGGCCGCGTATCTAAGCGACATTGACGGCTTTACTAATTGTTTTCTAACATAAGAAAATTAAGAAAGCGTGTACTACAATGTGACCTGACTTCGACGTGTTCTTTTTTATAATCCAGATCATTCATGCTGTCATATTTTGGCGTGAATTCAACACGTTTCTATAGAACTCGGCCCCGTCGGTTAAAATACATTATTAGGTATGCAATATGAAAATTGGTCAAAAAGAATGGAACTTCTATGCCTACTATGTTACCGCTCCTTTATTCATTTTCAGAGGTCCTTAGTAGCTGAACGTGTTTGAGTTATTCTTATAGTTGCAAGCAGCTCAAGTGCAAGTGATAAAATCAACGTATCATTACTTATTTCCATTACATATCACTCTAGTTAACAGTAGAATACAGGAGAAAAAAAAAGGAATCATAAAGTGGAGCATTGAAGCTCAGCGTGCTTGGGGAAGCTCATCCGCGCTGACCTTGATAAGAAGTTCCAAGCCAGCATAACGCTGCACGAGCGATGATGATGAACATCATGATGTCCTCAGACTTAATGGCACATATCTGCGGCGGGGGATTGGCCAGGGTGCATTGCGGATGCGAGTGCTTCTCAAGTGCCCGTTGCCACTTCGTCTTCTTTGAGCCTCAAAACAAAGGTTGCCGTGTTAGTAATTCTTTTGCCAGCTTTCTGTCCATGCTGGCGGAGGCCCTTCAGCAGCATCAAGCGACAAGGCCGTGCACGCCTATGGCTCTTTCGTCTTCTTTGCGGCCCAGAACGGAGGCAGCAGGCGGCGTGCAACTCCGTCGCCATGCATTGACGCGATACACTCGGGTCAGCCGCAGTCAGCTGCCCAGCCTCTGCGTTAAACGAAGAGGCGGCGACGGCAAAATCTACCCCGTACTTGAGGCGCAAAGCGCAGCTCCCTGGCTTCGAGGCCAAAGCAAACATCGCCGCTAGATAAACGCAGCTTAAGTTCGGGAGAGAGAGGAGGTGGAAAAAATTTATTCAAGGCCAGTAGTGATGAGGCCCCGAGAAAAAAGTGCTAGCTCCGCTAAGACCCGCGGTTCATCTTCCGCGCCCGAGTAGACCTGAGAACTCTAAGAGGAAGGGGAGGGTAAGCGAAGTAATAAAACCATTGGAGTAGCTGCGCCTTGGCTGTACTCGGACCGTCGACAGAGTTGCCGCCTGCTGTGCGTGGGCTAACGGATGAACAATGCACCTAAAAGGTCGAAGCGCATCGGCAACGCCTCCGAGGACGGTGCAATGCTGGTGTTCAACAGTACCTCAGCTCTTGCAGATGTTCATTAAATAGTATTCTAGCATGTACAGCGCCTCCTATGTGATAACTATCAGCAAATGAAAAAGGATGACCTAACCACTTAAATTTTAATACAGCCGTTATACGCGAATGAAAAATGTGGCTTAACTATTTAATGGCCAAATGGGAACCTGGTATGGTGCCTCAACGGCCGTGCGAAGGCGAAGTCTTAATATTAGTTATTTTAATATAATTCACCAGCAATCAATCCGCACTGGCGCGAACGACTTACACTGGCAATTTCCGGCCGCTGATGTGACGTGGAGTGAGTAATTGGTGGCTCTCTCGGTGATTGGGTGAGAAAGGACCCAGATGTTGTCTGTTTATTTAGATTTTTCATGCGTGTTAGGAGTTTGGTCCCCTGTAAACTCAATGAGCCTATAGTGCAATGCCCGCAAGCTGTGACGCCGATTCACACCGGTTACCACTTTCGCCACGAGATGGTGCCCCCGCTCCAGTTAACTGCTTTGCACATACGTGGCATACATACAGCCGGTGTTCCTACGCAATTTTTTTTTATCGCGCTGATGAACTTTACACGCGAATACATATGAAACTGCAGCTAGATTGGGAAGTATTAAATATATATTTTGTTTTACCTGCTGCATGAGCGCGTAGGTGGTTATCAGTGCCATACAAGCAGGACTCATCTTCACGGCCTCCCACGTCGTCAGCCGCAGCCTCGTAGCAGCTTGTGTTCAAGACTGGCGACGTTCTAAATGCTGATTTTTGTTGGAGATGATAGCACGGAGTTGAGAGAGTAATCAAAGTGCGCGATCTTTTACTTGTTGCGCGCAATACACCTGGCTGTTGTAACTACTCGGTAACGTCTTTCGTAACGGCGCATTTAAAAAGTGCAACTGTGCTCTTCCTTGGACAAGCCGTCATGGCGCACTAGGGTTCTTTACGTCAAAGCCATGCGCATCTCCGAATCGAAGTGCCCAGCTTCGGGACTGGCATTATCACGAACTTGGGAAAGCTTCTTCCTTACGCCATTAAGCCTAGCACCCTATGGCGTTTCAAATGGAGAAATCGCTTTTTTGTGTAATTAATTATTCACATGAATAACTTGGTTATTCTTCAGGATTTAGATTCCCGTTTATCTCTCCCACATGTCAAAAACAGGGGCCTCTCAAAATTCTCTCCTAGCGTTTGTTGAAAAGCCCTGCAAAGTTTAAACATTGCGGGTGAAAGGAAAAGATAAAAATATATAGCGCTTTTAAACGAGAAAAACACAATTTTTCAAGTATATAGAGCTCCGATTGCCGTTTTTCATCAGCTTCGGTTACAGCTTGGGTCTGGGCTTTGCATTTTTTAATCATATCCAGCTTGCTCGGGGAAAATTTTTTGAAAATGGAAAAATTGTATGACACTGGTATGGAAATATTGAAGCTAATGCTTCATTATTCTGATATGTAGCAAAATCTTTATTGTGCAGTGTTTCAATCAATCGCATTGAACAGTTAAGACTCCCATAGAAAACCAGTGGAGAACGCTTTTGAGGACAGCAAAAACGTGAACTTGAAAAAAGAATAGAAGACTGCCGTCGGGTGACCTGCGGATATATTGATTGTTGTAGTCAAATCTTAGATTTTATGAAAAAATTGCGTTCATAAATGGTTTCGCGCACAAAAATGCTTCTGTCCCTTATTGCTGGATTTGGGTGTTTGCCGAGAAAGACAGAAAAAATTGTCGCCAAAACTGACATATGACGCTCTAGGGCTATAGGTAAAGCGCCCACAGGCTCGCATAGGTCGTGCCGCAGCCAAGTGGTCAAACGATGCGCTGCACAAATAGAGAAGTTCTCCGATGGAACTTTCGCGTCTGCTTTTGATTTTTTTGTTCTGGACAAAAATGCACCCGTTAGCTTCTTGTCATATGACACTTTGTGGAAAAGCAAGTGAACTGTCCCGAACTCCTGCTTATGACACTGAAACGAGTGAAGGAAGTCCTTCGAACTGTGACGATTTCGTTTGCTTGTATTTCGAATCCGATTAGCAAGGAAGCTCTCGTTCCCGCGCGCCTATTGCTGCAAACATGCTGGAATTTTTATCGGCGCGGCAAATATAACTTGCCGGAAAGCAAGAAGTAGCTTAATCGGAAGTATCGTAGTGCCTTTCGAAGCGTCACAAATTCCTTAAAAAATTGACGACAGGCAGCTATTGTTCCACAATATCTTCTCGGCGGTACTTTTTCTTTTAGTCGAAATAATTGGTTATGAGAGCCACAGGTCATAGGAAATTCGGTTGACATTTTTTTTTGCTTATTGCAAGAAACACGTTCAAAGTCCCTGTACTCACAGCAACTTGACTAAGTGAGAAAACACCGCAAAACTAACGCCCGTCGCTGAGGAAATTTATTACTTTGCCTTCATGCTTTTTACATTTTTGCGCTAATGCCTGCCTAATTATATTTCCTTCCAAGGCAAAGCTCGCAAGGCACGATAGCGCGGTTCCTATACTGCCAGCCGCCGTTAATTTAATTACTCTTCTGAGACTTTATGCTTGCTCCTCTGACGACGTTCATTTTAACTTTGCGGCTACTTGTCTCGGGCTCCAGCCTCTTTTTTTTTTGTCTGCTTTTACTAGACAAGCCCCGAGCCATCTCCTTCCACGTGTCCAGATTATCTGGTTATTTTCCGCACTTTTTTTCAGCGCCACGCTCTTATATTTTTTCCTGTTTGATGTCTGCTTTGTTTTCGGCCCACTTTAGATACTTGAAAAACGGCAAGAAAGGAGACGGCACTCAAGACACCCAGTTTCGTGTTATCTCTACAGGAAAGAGGGCTCCACGTGCGAGTCTTATGGGGTTCTGAAGACAGTGCAGAAAATACAGGAAAAGTTGACAGTGAAATATATCGGATGCTTTATGGCATTGGATAACCTTTATGGAGAGGCTTCGGCTCAAGTAGCGTTATGAACGTTGAGCAGTGTCTTTGAGCACAACTATTTTTCTTTATAGGAATTCACAAGATATAAAAACTTAATAGCTTGAAGCTATATACAGTAGCTTGAAGCTATATACAGTAGCTTGATACTGTTTTAAGGTATATCCACAGGTAGAAATAGAAGATTTTGTTACTGACTTGAAATTTCTTGCCATAATAGTAACATTTGTCATCGAGAGGTGACGATGTGAGAGCACACTGTGCAAAGTTCTGACAAAGATGAAGCAGCACAAGTCGGCGGCCAGTGTAACAACTCTGGCGATAAATTTTTCGTCGTTAGAAAAATACCTTAAGTTTTTGTGAGTATGCTGCAATAACTAAGCGGTAGTGGTGATATATTTTACAAAGGATTGTATTTTTACTCTTTCTTTAACTTTTTGATCATCCTCTGCACTGTTTCGATCATCTGGTTGTGTGAAGCATGGAATGAAAAGTTCAAAATAGTTTGATGGTTGTATGTCTGCTTTATAACAGTGACAGAGAAGCTTGTTCTGAAAAGTATTTTTTTTATATTTCCTATTTGCGATATCCTGACACTGCTCTGTAGCAGGCTGTCTAGAAAAAAATTATTTACATATGTAGACACGCCAAGGTTACTGAATATTCTAAGAAAAGTTCATGACGGCATTTGGTTTCATGTGAACTGTGGCTCCTGGTGCTTTTCTAATACCGCCTGACCACAACCGTACCGCCAGTTTTAAACCAGTTCAAATACGTGGCCAGGAAAATCGTAATAACGACACTCCTGAAATGAGAAATGTCACGTAATTTTCAATCCGGCCCGCTGAGCTTTTAATATATGCAGGCACATTGATGAAATATAGAACGCTTATTGAGCGTTTTAAAGAGGTAAATGTTTCGTATGGTGTTCAACGTACTCGCACCACTATTGCTTCAGGACTTAGATGTAATCTTTGCTCACATGTTTCTTTTGTTTCTTTTATGCGCAAATAATACAGCGGCTTCGGATCCGTGCTCATCATGCTGCATATCTTTAGCTTTATCATGAGTAAAAGTATGAGCTGCCGCAGGCGCATTCTTTCCAGATCAACATGAACTTCTTTTGTGATAATTTGACTGTAAAATGTTTGTATAAAAGTTTAGCAGAGTGACGTTCTTCCGTGGCTATTAAGATATGAGTAAGCCAATTTGCGGCTAATGGCCTTCAGTTAGAACTTGATCGCAGTATTAACGAAGGAAAAAATAAAGGCTACATGTTGACTGCGAGTGGTGAGATGGTAGTAAAAAAAAAGCAAAACCGACCCAAGTTGAAATAACAACTATTTCCGAGGCTTCTCCGGTAAAAAAAAATATATATATATATTTGAAAACAGGAGAAAATAAAAATTCTTTTGCGGGGCTTCATTTAGGTTTAACGACTTCCGGATTTGCTTGGATCGTCGTGGAAGCAGCCCTAATCATATAATCATCACCATCACACTTATCGTTTCCCCCCCCCCCCCCTCTCCGACAATCGCGATTTGCGGCTCGCTAAAGAGCACACTTTAGATATTACAGCTGGCGAAAAAACCCCAGGGCCAGGAAGCAGGCAGCGTTACAAGCGCTGCCAGGCGCCCAGCTCGGAAGCCAAGGGAGTGACGAAAAATGTAGATAAATGAGCCGTGTGGGAGACTGCTAATACGTCACACGGAACGGCATCCATTCGACTTCTTGCGGTTGACTCTCCTTTATGCGCGCCGCTTTCTTTGTATTTCGCCTCGCATTTTACAGTTTATTACCCGGGACCTAAACGATCCTTGGATGCAAGCGTACAAAAAAAAAGAAAATAAATTTCGGTGCCACGAGTGTTTGTGAAAAGGCATCAGGTCAGCTACGATTACAGTTGAAAGCGTTTAGCTTTGCTAGGCGTTTGTTAGGCAAAAAATAAAAATTTGACCAAAAAAAAACCTAATGGCAAACAACACAAACATTTAAATGTGCCGAGAAAGATCGAAGGAGCGCTTCGGTGAAAACAGCGTGGCATTTAAATAGAAAAAAAGGGGGAATTCATGTGATAGCGTCAAGAAAACAGCAGAGAGCTTGCACTTCACTTAGCGCAACAATGAAAGAAAACGAAGACCTTGGCGACAATAAGCCCAGCAATAAAAGGGGCGGCTTGAACGATGGCGGTATCGGCGCAAGGGCGTTCATTTCTCAGCGTGTCAGGTTTAATACGGCGCTCGTCGAAGCGACGGCACTCGGGGGAACGCTCGCGAGGGAGGGGAGTCGTGAAATTCGTACCCCGCTTCCTTGAACATTTCAGCCGCGGCGAATCCCCCCCCGCGATCCTGCGCAGGACACGCGGGGAGGCTGAAATTGACGACGGATGTGCCTGGGCGCCTGGCTAGAAGGAATAGGTGCAAGAGAGGCACACTATACGAAGCCGCCCTGCGAATCCGGAGGAGCCTTGCGACGACACGCATCTCCTGCTGGATAAAGCGTGACTTGCAGTTGTCCTAAATTGCCTTAAGCCCTTCGTGGAGTAGGCGCATTATGAAAGAAAGAAAAGGAAAACACGGACACACGTGCTTAAGTAATCTGGAAAGTTCTGGGAAAAGAAGCCAGATAAAGATTGCACGGCACGTAAATTACCTTCGAGGGCTCGGCCCTTTAAGGGAAAAAATAATGAAGACCTAGATAAGCGATAAATAATGGAGGAATAATCTTAGCAGCGAAAGCGAGCCAGTTGCTTGAACAGCAACCGACCGCCAGCCAGCTGCAGCTTTCTGTTGCCTTCCTGGCTGGCTTCATTTCCGGTTCATTCAAGTTTAAGAGTTAATGTCGAAGAGCACAGAGGGCTCTGTAGGCTGGGGCTAACGCACGCACGGCGCTTCACGTGTGCCTGAGAGCTCGCAAGACAAGATTTCCAGTGAAACAGCGCAACAGCACAAGGCCAGAGGACAATAAAGGACGATACACAGCGCTGCAGGAAACGAACCACAAGTGGGTCATGGACAAAAGTACTTGAGGACACGTGGCTTGGCTGCGCCCTGAGAAAACAACTGTGACAAAAATTAAGCCTTGGTGCTACGTGACAGGCTCTCAAAGAAAGGAAGCTTCGAAGAGATTTCCTGGCCAATATATTTTCAAGATTCATTGTGCCTCATCAAAGAAGTTCTGTACGAACAATACGATAAAATTACAGTTGCCGATCTGCTCCCTGTGTTTTCTTATACAAGAAAAGTATATAAGAAGGGAACTCTTGCCTTGGTTTGTTTGTTAGCACTTACGCGAAAAAATTGTTGTATACACCTGAATTTTTCAGACCTCTAGCCCGAGCCGACGCAGAGAAAATAAAAAAAATAAGTTAGAGATGTAGTCGCTTTCCTTTTAGCGTATGACAACTAAGGGTGCTCGTCTTTGGGCGAAAAGCCTCTGTGTGTGTGTGTGTGCGCGCGCTTCGCCCGCGTGCTTGTTTGTTTAATGATGATGAATTTTTATGGCGCAAGGGCAGCTATGGCCAAAGAGCGCCATGTCACAAGGTATTTTTCTTTTTCTCAAGGTGGGGTCAAAGACCCATTTCCCAAGCATTTCACCCTAAATAAGCCGAGCACCAGACCAGGGGAAAGCTTGTTTGTGTGTGCGCGCGTGTTTATGTATGTATGTATGTATGTATGTATGTATGTATGTATGTATGTATGTATGTATGTATGTATGTATGTATGTATGTATGTATGTATGTATGTATGTATGTATGTATGTATGTATGTATGTATGTATGTATGTATGTGTGTGTGTTTGTATGTGTGTATGTATGTATGTATGTATGTATGTATGTATGTATGTATGTATGTATGTATGTATGTATGTATGTATGTATGTATGTATGTATGTATGCGTGTATGTATGCGTGTGTGTGCGTGTGCGCGCGCGCGCGTGTGTATGTGTGTGTGTGTGCGTGCTTGTGTGTTGCGGAGAAATGCGCTTAGATTTTACAACGAGACATGTTAAGAGCGCGTTTCCCGGCTCTGTGGAGTAGCGGTTGGCGTCGTCGGCGTAACAGTGCCCCACACTGATTGGTCAGCACGCACTGACGCGACGTTTGACATCGCTGCATTGCAGCCCGCGGATTTGTTAAAATGCAGTGACGTCAAGTGTGACACCACTGCACCGTGTTTTCGCAATGGGCCACACTGGATGGTCTAGGATAGGTGACATCGCGAATGGCACCATAGTGACGTCACGCGCGCACTGCTCTAGAGAAGAATAATAATACCGAATAAGTAATACTGTATTCAATACCGTAAAGACAGGCGTTGAATCTCGCGTTACAGAGTCACAACTGGCGTTTGATGTTTTTTTTTTTCTTTAGTACAGGAATTGTGCCGATTGGATACCTGAGCGGCGGAGCCATTTCTGTGGCGCTTTCAAAGCCATATTCCAAAAGTGGCCGTTGCCTGGAAGGGGAGGGGAATCTTATACGGGTGAAAGGCCGTTACCAGCGCTTTTGAACTCAGCGCATCCAACGCACGAACGGTGGTTGAGCGGCTCGCTCGTCACATCGCCAACTGTGATCGCGGGGCGTTACAGTAGCAATTGACGGGACCGTCAACAGACGCTCCTTCTTAAAGTGCAAAGTTTCGAGAATTTCGACAATGATTTATTTCGCTTCGGTGCATAACGTATTGCTAGACTCAATGTGGCCTATACGGCATGATGGTGGCAGCATCATTTTACCGAGACACGGACTTGACGGATACAGGGGAGGAGCAGAATTAGTGTCAATTTGAGGTTCATGTTTGTTACCAACACCTCGAAAAAGAACTATGCAAAAGACGCTTGATGGAACCCGCAGAGGATTTCATTTTTTTTTTATCTCTTCGGCGTGTTCGCAGGAAACATTAGTTGCAAGTTGAAGCATATAGTGTGTTTCGTCTTTATGTTTTCTACTTTATTTTCGTTTTCCTAAAAAAATCTTGTTTCCTTGTCTTAGCTTCTTACTAAACAATTTTTCGCGCACCATATAATAGGCGGTTTGAACATGGAGCTTAAGACATGTTTACCGAAACACTTCCGCAATGTTATCGCAACGTATAAGTTCCATACGTACGTGATGCCATGTGTCCTATTCTGTTTAATTCATCGGAATAATTCCTACTATTGTTGTTATAACTAAAAACAGGTTTCTTTCTTTTAGCAGGCCTAACTGGTGCTTTTAAAGCTCATGTTTTCGAATTATTTTCGGGACCTCGGTACGCTTTGTATGAGAGTAATAATGATAGAGCACGTAGCCCATAGGTTTTAAAGCCTATGCGTCATTAACACAAGAAACGAAGAACAGCTCTCACATTTCGGTAACTCATGCGCTTAGCCCTCATTTTCGTCATACAGCCGCAGCCTGGTGTGCACATTAAGCGAGAAGGCAGTCTCTATTTTTTTGTCTGGTCCCGGTCATTTCCTTAATGGGTTGCGCCCGTAGCGGATAAGATCAAAATGTGGCGCGAATTGCAATTGTGATGGCGGGCTAAGTGGCGCAATGGGGGCGAGTCATTGCTACCCGACCCGTGCTTAGGCCTTCATCCGAGCGAGCGGCATAGCCGAGAAATTTATGAATCCGCTTGGTGGCCATATCAAGCCTCCCAGGATCCCCAGACCGCTCTCGCATTTTTGTTTTTTTAGCGTCCATACACGGCCTGAATAATTCGATGGCCAGCTATGAATATTTCATGAGATCA
Source organism: Amblyomma americanum (assembly GCF_052857255.1). Classification (NCBI taxonomy): domain Eukaryota; kingdom Metazoa; phylum Arthropoda; class Arachnida; order Ixodida; family Ixodidae; genus Amblyomma; species Amblyomma americanum. The sequence goes on along the minus strand of NC_135503.1, from coordinate 74,650,242 downwards.
CACACCCCGCAGATGACCTTTGCATTTTCCACAAGTTCCTGATTTGTGGGGAAAGAAAAGAGAATAGGGAAAGACAGATATGGTGATCTTTAATATAAATGATGGATGCCGGGACTGCGTAATGAGACGAGAAGAAATGCGGTGTTGCGCAATGCTCCCATAACAAGAGAGAGAAGACCTCTATGAGAAGTGCGCGGCGAGAAAATGCGGCGATGATTTCGAGAATTTATTCATTGTTCGCCGGCTCATCCGTCCGTTCCGCCTGTATTGTTCTTGAGAAACTTCATCGCAAGCTTTTCGAGATATTTAACCTATCATCCCTGCGTTCGAAAATTTCTGAGAACAATTGCCATAAGAAATACGAAAGTTGTGAAATGTCTGAAGAATTTTGCACTCTTCTTACCTATCTTTCTCGCAAGACTGATGAATTAAAGAGGCAGGAATGACAGATAAGCGCTTATGTTTAGGCTAGTTTCTGCTTTCCGCAAAGGGTCATTCGCTCGCGCTTTTTTTTTTTCAGAGACGTAGCAAGAAGCATCCGGACGAGCTCTGCCCCTTAAATGGGGTTTAAAAGGAACCGTGCACAAATATAAACGAAAATGAACAAGCCAAATTAACGCGGAAACGCCGGAGCTAAATTTGTATCCAAATATGGTACCTCGGTTTTGTGCAAAGGAAACATAGAGAGCTAACTCAGTATTCATCATTCTTTTCAATTCGGTAGGCAACAAATACGTGCCCAGTACGTTTGCCCCTATTAAAATGCGCAAAGTCAATAATGCTGAAAGCAGGCGAACAATTATACACTTGACCGTGAACCATAAAATTCTTGCTGGCAGTAGTTTGCAGGGAGAATTTATGTTAATTTTACAACACTTCAGGACAAATAAAACCCCGTTTTACCCATGCTCCCGATGCCAAGTAATAATAGAATCTTGTCCGCTACCAAGTGAACAATTGCTTAGAGAAGCAGTAAGCCATAATAAGCAGCTTGCGGTTCAATCCGTCAGTTATGCAGCACGACAATCGCATGGCATAACCGGGCAGTAAGCATTTCAGTGGCTGCGGAAGGCAAAAGACGCCCGTGGGTTGCGCTATGTCTGCGCCCGCAAAAGAACCCCTGGTGGTCGAAATTAATTCTGAGCCCTCCACTACGGTCTCCCTCATAACCCACGTGCATCATTTGGATGTTAAGCTCCCACATACCATGTTGTCATGCCACGCCACACGACACCATACCATACCATATCATAACATACCATACCATACCATATCAGAACCATAACATACTATACCATATCATACCATACCATATCATAGCATATCATATCATACCATACCATACCATACCATACCATACCATACCGTACCGTACCGTACCGTACCGTACCGTACTATACCGTACCGTATCGTACCATACCGCACTGCACTGCACTGCACTGTACAGTACCGTATCGTATGACACCACACATTCTATTAGTGTCGTGCGGGCTTGAGAGTGGCAACTCTCAGAAATGTACCGGAAGGAGTCACGTCGTTCAAGACACGTCTGGTGCATGAACATTGATTGACGAGAGTGAGGCTATTTTGGGACACGAAGAAGAGTGGTTTTCTTCAACTCGCTTGTGAGTTGGTAGTTATGGATTTCAACGATATTTTAGCGAATAATGTCCGTGACAATGACGTTGCCAGTAAAGTTAGGTCAGCAGGTTTAGTATACAGGTTCCCCTGTGAAGAGAAGCCAAGTGGAAAATAAAAAAAACAACAACAAATGATTCGCCTGCGAAATCTACCTGAAGCAACAAGATTGGCGGCAGCTTAAAGTAAATGACAGTAACATTTCTTCAGAGTTAACAAATTAGTTTCACAGGTATAATCATTCTCCGCTTGCAGGGAGTGAGATACTGCAATAGTTTCAAATGAAAAGTGTTACAGTCAGGAGAAAGCGCAAGCGACGAAATTCCCAAAAACAAGGCTCCACAGAGCGTGAAATGTTTCTTTGCACGCGCTTAGAAACCTGCGTTGATAAACAGGCAGAGAATAATTTTATGTTGCAAAAGAACAAACCTGCAACCGCTCGTCAAGTCTGACAGCTAACACGGCTGTTGAAATTTGGATGTGCTGTACATATCTGGTCGCCATATGACGGCGCTGCCGGGTGCATGAAGCACACAAGAAGTGCCCATGCCACGCATGTTTTATTTATTCAAAGCACAAAAAAAAAATTCTCGATGAAGTTACCGCTACGAACGTTACGCAATATGTGGGTTCTGTTTGATTGTCTAGAAGTCTCTAAATTATAATTTCGCATTCATTGAGCGCTTTGACAGCTACCTAATTAATTCTAAGTTATTAATTTGACGTGATCGAGTAATAAAGTAGCCCTGTCTGCTCTTGGTTTGAGAAAGTGCTGGAAATTTAGCTCAGTTTAGTTTTTGTATTGTATTTTTTAGCCTTCGGCTCACGTATGCTGGACATTTCGTATACGGGAATAATCATAAAATTCGTAACACTACTGAACTCTTCAGCATTGTTTTTTGGCTTTCATGGCGTTGCTTTTGCTGCACCTCGTCACTCGGCCGACTTTTAGTTTAAATTTTCATTGTTGTTAAATAGCAACTCAATTGTTATCGAAGTATTGTCTCCGTTACGTCAGTACAAGATACTTGACTTGTGAATGCACGCCACGCGAGAACAAGCAGTTCAGGATGAGCATGACGTACTTAACCCTTTAAAGCGCGTTGTACGCTTTTGTGTATAAAGTGAATTTCATGATTGTTGTGAGGCTGTGCGGCACGTAGAGGTGATTTCGTTGTTTCGGAACAATTTAGGATCTTTCATCTCGCGCGTGAAATGTTTTTGTATCATCTAGCGAACCCAGTAAGCATTTAACAAAACAGTGACGCTGCAAACAGGCCGTCCGCCAATTTTATGGAAAAGAGTTTTCGATCACTAATATCATTACTTTTGTTTCCTTAATTTCTGTGTCCGTGTGGATTTTAGAAACAAAGTGTCTCAGCGATCCGTACGGTGCATATTTCGCAAATGCTTGCAGTTAGATGTTATAAGTTTTAACCAGTGTGGCACGCGGTTACAAATGTTGTATATACTTTAAATAATAAAACAATGACGCTGCAAACAGGCCGTCCGCCAATTTTATGGAAAAGTGTTTTCCATCACTAATATCATTGCATTTGTTTCCTGAACTTCGGTGTCCGTGTGGATTTTAGACACAGAAATTGTCTCAGTGATCCGTCCGGTGCATATTTTACAAATGCTTGCAGTTAGATGTTATAAGTTTTAACCAGTGTGGCACACGGCTAGAAATGTTGTATATACTTTAAATAATAAAACAGTGACGCTGCAAACAGGCCGTCCACAAATTTTATGAAAAAGTGTTTTCCATCACTAGTATCATTACTTTTGTTTCCTGAATTTCGCTGTTCGTGTGGATTTTAGAAACAGAAAGTGTCTCAGCGATCCGTCCGGTGCATATTTTGCAAATACTTGCAGTTAGATGTTAGAATTTTTAAACAGTGTGGCACACGGCTGGAAATGTTGTATATACTTTGAATAATTACCTGCTGCTGTTTTTTGTTGGAGAAATAAAGATTTTTCTTGAAGCCTTTGTATACAGTTACGAGGAAATTTTTTTATTTTAATTCAAAATAACGAGCCTTGGCGGAAGGGTTAAAAATGTAGCGTGATGGCCGCAGCTACACCCGCTGTGAAGTTGCAAAGCGTCAGAGAAGCAGGGAAATAGGAAAGTATAATGTAACGCCCAAGCTTCTTCATAGGCAGCTGCGATCACAAGAAGACCAAAACATCGGTGTGGGAAGGGTAGAGTCCCTCTACAATTACTGGTTGCTTAGGCAGATCAGAATTTATGATTGCGTATGCGTAACTGGCGAATAAACATTTAATTGTACTTGGATTTTCAAGAAAGATAAAAGGAGGAAATTGGGGCACGTCTCAAGACCATTGCGGATAAGCATACATTTGCGAAACATTATCGATGAGTGTGTTTCGAAACAATTTTTTTAACAACCCAGTTATGTCACTAAATCATTTTCGTACTGATATTCACTGCAATGTGTAATGCGGAGCAGACCAACTCTGTTTTCTGTAGTCACTCAGTAGTGCAGCCAGTGATAAAGCTGACCGAACATTGAAAACATTTCAATGGGCATTTGTAACTATCTTTTGTTCAGTAACTGGTGAGATGGACTACTGCATTTTGCAAACGAATAAGAGCAGTACACGTAAAGCAGTAGTTTGTTAACACAGTTGTTTGGCGTGTCCAGAGGTTTGAGTATGTATGATGAAACGCACTTTTATGCTAGTTTGCTTTCACACACACGCACGCACGCACGCTCCCCACACACACACACGCACGCACACACGCACGCACGCGCGCACACACACACACACACACGCACGCACACACACACACACACACACACACACACACACACACACACACACACACACACACACACACACGCACACACACACACACACACACACACACACACACACACACACACACACACACACACACACACACACACACACACACACACACACACACCGCGCGCGCGCGCGCGCGATGTATGCGTGCACGATGTGTAATTAACAACTATGTAGAAATTACGCAGAGCTTATTTCCTTCAAATTGTTTTCCAGTTTGCAAATAGGGCTTTCGTAGTCGTCCATTCTGGATTAGGAAAAGTATTTCATGCGTTTTAGGAGGTGGAAAGAGAGGAAACCAAATAGATTCAGATCATAACGGTATCATTATTACACGCCCGTACGGAGAAAATTAGTCAATGAAAAGAAAGCAAATGAAACAATTTTGCCGCATGTGGCTGCAGTCTTCTATCAGAACCTAATGACACTTCCGGATTCTTGCAGCCTGCGTATAAATGAGCCCCATAGTTAGGTATACCTCCTTTCGGGCAACAGATGAGCTGTTAACGAAAATAATTCTTTCCCCTTATGGGGCCGCTTTCGTAAATCGCGCCGACACCTGACGCCTCCTGCCTAGCTACTTCGCGAACGACTGCGCATATGCCGGAACCGTTGCGTGCTGAGCGGCGTGTCTAAATAGCTTCATGGTTAATGAGGTGAAGCTGACATTAACGCAAATTCATCAGCTCCGATTCTCCGAAGGAGCCCCATGTGAGAAGTACCGCATATTTCTGCATCGTCACGTCGAATCGGTGAAGTGATGAGTGCGCTCCGAGTGTCGTAACAAAGGCAGCCATTTTTCGCAGCTACCCTAGCTTAAGGAATTATTGCACCATGCCTATCGCGCAAATATTTCTCTCTCGATAATTATGCGCAAGAAGAGGCGGGTATTCGAGGTGTCTTGCTAGCGCGCTGTGTTTAATCACCAAATTTCGACCGGACAACATTGCGGAGCTCTTTGAAGTAAAGTTAATCGATCAGTATTTGTTGCATGTGACCGGCGGGCACAAAATGATGTTGGAGCTTCCGGTGGCTCCCATCTACTCTCACCACCTTATTAGTCACAGCCCTTATTCACTAATCACCGGCTTGATTAAAATCTATGTAGACATCTTCTCAATGGTGCACATCTTTCAATTGCTAAGATGTGTTCTTCATTTGAACCTGAGGTCAATCAATCAATCAATCAATCAATCAATCAATCAATCAATCAATTGTTTTATTTTCATCGCGAAATGTTGAGGGTTGATGCAGGCAAAAAGTGGAAACAGCTTCCACTTGAAACAGCCTGAACCCCCGTTTACATGGCTGGCAGCATGGGGGAACACATGTACAAAAAAAAGAAAAAAAAGAACACGGCTAAAATTTGCGTGCGAAATAAACTGCAAAATATTTGGCACTAAGATGTGCATTCTGTTAAATCAAGAAACATGTCAAGTAAGGCGGTCACTAGTGTACAAATATATTACAAAAAGAAGTGCGTCAAGTGCTCTAAATGCGGTCTCCGGCACAAACAACATAAATGAGATTACAGTCGTAAACATATGTCCCAGATGTCTTTCGGACTGCAGGTGGGAATACGGACGCTCTTCAAAATAAGTTTATTTAGCAATACTGGAACGTTATGGCGCAGCATTTGGTGACCATATGTAGTCCGTGAGAAAGGGGTCCACCAAAACTCAATTTCGAAGAGCATATGTTGGATCATTTGTTTTTTGCGCGCACATGTCTAGAAAGCTATCCTGGATATAGGGATATGGAGAAGGAATTTTTTATGCCTTGTGGCTAAGTAATATTCGTAACTCCTGGTGTGACAAAATTTAGCGCACGAAAACCGTCTACAGATTCCAATAGGTTCTGTCATATTGGCTGAATACTATGTGTGCTGCATTAGGCGTGGCAAGCAGCGAGAAATGTGAGCTCGCAATTGTTTGATAAGTCATTTCTGAAGTTATCCGAATGACTGGCTCTAATAGAGCGTACTTAAAGATAACATACTTTAGTAAGAACACCTTTTTAAAAAGAAGCTAAATGTCTCCTTGGAAACAAAATTTCTGGTTTCGAGCGCCCTAACCATAAATTCTCAATCACATCCGCCTCCATTCTTTTTCATTTGCCGTGCTCATTCTGTAACAGTAATTCCGCATCGCAGTCTACGCTAGTATAAGGTGCAGCAAAAGCAATCACTAGAAGAAACATGTGGACTATCTCCAGAGGAACATGAGCTTATCTTTTTTGGATATTCTCATCCAGGAATGAAGACACAGGATTAAATCTTGGCCGTACCACTGAAAGTGGCGTCGTTGATTTTTCCAACACTACAAAACCGAAACTTTATCTGAAACTCCTCTCAAATTACCATTGATTTCCAGAAGAACACGGAAGTAACGTAGGCGTTAAAAAATATAGCCACTCGCTGACTTCAACTAGGATTAAACGCATTTCTAACGAAACCGACCTAAAGCAAAGGCCACTCTTCATTGTGGTCGTCTCCTTTGTGAGGGGCTTTCCAGTAGGTCGAAATTGAAACAGTCTGATGAAAAGGGATCAAAGTTTGAACGCTCCGTACAGGCTCTCACCCCAACTCCCGCGTCGGGAGCGGGAAGCGCTTTCAGTCTGGCGGCTTCGGGCTTCCGCGACGTCGTCGTCTCTGAAGTGGTTCCCCGCACCCTAGACCACTTCCGCCCGCGGAGGCGGAAACGGTGCGGTGGAAGCCCTTGGCGCGTGACTCCCGGAAATTGGCCCAGCCCTCATGGAAACCACATCTCCCAACCTACAGTGGCGAAGCACATTCTACGCGTCGGTCCGTATGGACCATTCCGAGAGAAGCCTGTCACAGTTGAGATTCTTTTTCCTACGGCGCGCTAGTTTAACCTGCGACAACGGCTGTAACACCGAAGTGAAGAAAAAACACGATTGAAGGGATCGTTGCTTAACTTTTCCGAAGTAGATAAGTGGATTATATCCTCGTCGTTCACTCATCGGCCGATATGGTACTCTTCACGCAGATTCCCCTTTGAGAGCTCAGTGTTACGGAGCGTTTGCTCTCTTTTTTTTGTGATATAACTCATGTAATTTTTTTCGACGCGATAACGCGAAACGAGAAACGCTCTTCAGAGGACCGTCGAGCAGTTTTGTTGCATGCCGTGCGCTGCTACTGCTCTTCGTTGTAATATAGTTCCGGAATCGATAGAATTCCCAGCAGAACGAAAAGCGATTTTTAAATTTAGGGACAACTTCAGTACGGAGATACCCGCGCGAAAGTTTGTCCTGCATAATTTGAGTAATGACGTGAAACGCGTTTTTGGTGAGGAATGTATTCTTACCTTTTTTTTTACACTGCAATGCGAGCCACACAGAAGAAAGCACGCGCACGAGAAAAGCATATCTCAAACAAAATGAAAAGCAGAAACGACAAATTAATCGCTTTTATGAGGTCCTCTCAGAAAATTAACAAATATCCTTAATCATTAACATCGTGTTCCTAAAGAAAGCACTTTCTACTGCATTTCGCCTGGTCAAAGTTGTCTTTTTATTAAGAGTTATCCATCGCGGCCCATATTTTTTACCTTTGAAAGATGTGACCAATAACGAGCATACTTTCTCTCTGCTCTTACGGGAAGACTGCGTAGTTGTTAGCCTCGCAGTAAAAAATAAATCGCGCCGTTCTCGTTTCTAGCGTCTTTCTTTGTCCTAGAAGAGAGCAAATAAAACTTTTTGTCTTCGCGAATGAAAAAAACAAATAGAAAAATGCTAGCGCCACGCAACCAGGCACATCCCGTCTGCAGTGTCTTTGTTTAGATTTTGGTGCCGGCTTTGGGGCGTGAAATTACAGGATATGGCGAAACCATATTTGACGCAGGGCAATACAAAGGCGAGGAGCCTTTTTTTTTTCTACCCGCTCGATATTTCTGGCATGTATTCCTTATTTCGAGCGTGACGTCTCACGTGCCTGAAGTTCTCGCTCGCCGAGCCGTGAGAAGATAGGAAGGAGTCTGACGTTAAACCCCCGCGAGTCTGGAAGGACTGAGACGTTAAGGACGATGCTTTCCGCTCTATTACCCACACGTAAACCGGAGCCGCTTGCGAGGCGGCTGACGAGAAATGAAGAGACGCGGGAAGCGGGGACGATGCCGGTGCATACTTCACCTGGTATGCGGAAGCGACTGCGACGTCTTTAGCTAAGGGGGAATCTGGAGTGAAAGACAAAATACCTGCGTGCATTTTTGACCGAAGTACAGCGTTACGTATAGCACCCAATGATATTTGTTCGCGGGGGCATTGTTGTCAAGAATAAAAAATTAGACCACAAGCTCCAGCTCCATCTCTCCCCAATTTCAATCTTTTCCATCTTTTTGATCTTTAACCTATCCGCGAAACCAGCATGTGATTTTTTGTCTATTTTTTAGGGGGCTTTTGGAAAATAGTGGAGGCGAAAGTATGGCAAGTAGCCTATGAAACACGCTCCGAAGCACTAAATGCGGCTCCACTGAGCGTATTGAATGAGAAAAATAGGCATAAGCCAGCAAGTACCAACACAAAAGTCAACCCAACTCCAAGTGGGAAGCGGGCCTCGGAAATGCAAATGTTGATATTTTATGAAAGGTGCGCAAATACTATTTCTTATAAGTACGGAACGCTTAGCTCATGAGGTTTGTAGTTGCAGAGAAAATTATCGTAGCTATCAATCACTCTCTCAAGACGATATCAGTTTATCGTCTTCGATATGGTGGATTTTGCCTGCCCTGCTTTTTTTTTTGCCTTCAAAGCTATGTGACATATTATGAAGTGAACATTTCTATATAACACTAAATTTAGAGACTTTTTGTCATCCCTACGATAATTATCAGCCTAGCAAACCATTCTCTATTCATATCCATTTTCTGTTCGATGTCCTCCAACATATCCTTCCTATCTGTATTCATTTAACGTGGCGACGCCGGACTCTGAATATGACCTAAGGCGTCATCAAAATTACTGCCTTCGCCAGGCTATTTTGCTTTAACCTTGGGGTGCGGTCCTTCCGCTTTCTGCGACAAATAACGAAGGCCATTTTGGCATTCGTCGGAGAAACAAGAGTTATCTGTTCTCTTTGAAAACTCGTGATTAAGTGTCTATACATGAGTGTATGTATGTGAGATTATTTGGAAGCCTAAGTTTTGTGTGAGTGTGTATTCCTTCGAGCTGTACTATCATCATCCGCAATCGCTAACATGTCTATTTTTTTATTTATAACATACAGCAGATTGCACTTTGCCGGCCATGGCCTAAGCATGCACGAGCAAGAAGGAAAAACTAGACACGCTCACATAGGAATTATCAAATGAGGGCCCTTCATGACATTTAAAAATGAAAGACAAAAATTATAGAAAGAAGCGTACCGAGAACCGAACCCTGAGAAGCACCGAAATAACTGAAAGGAGACGCGAATGAGAAATGCCTATCTTAACGTGACGATTGTCTTAAAAGAGCCACGCTTCAAGCAAAATGTTTTGATTTCATCACTGCTTAAAAGACAGTGGAGCAATGACAATAAATAACTGTGAAATACCCGGTCAATAGCGTTTTTAAAGCAAATAAATACAACACAAATTTGGTCACAATTGTCCGGTAGTTCTTTTAGTTCCGTCGTTGCGTAGGTAAGTTGAGATATCACCAACAGACCACTACAACACCCACATTACCTTTGAAAAGAAGTCGTTGGCTTCAAGAAAACAGGATAGCTGCTGCAAGAACAGATCACCAAGGATAGTGCAGACTTCTTTACACTAAGTTTGTCCCATGATTTTTTAATCAGTGCTGCCTTAGTTGATATGAAATCTGGGAATTTAAATTGTGCACTAACTCCTATTGAATCGAATATAGAGATTTTCGCACCAATTTGTGTATCTGTAAAGAAACATTTTTGGCAAGCTATCTGGACCGGTCAACTTTTTAGTGTTTTAGTTAAACAGAGCCAGAATGGACCCTTTTCATAGATAGTGAGATTTAATGAATGGCATACATTTCAAAACGTACGTCAGTCTAGAGTACCTGCCGTTCTTCTTTATTAACTCGTTTGCACTGTTCACATAGCGAAGAAGTTTTGCGCAAAAGAGATTCACGCTGACTTTGTAATGCCCACCAAACACTTTTTGTTAGCATTGGCTATCTGATGCGCTGGTGGGGTCACTGAATGTTGTGACTAAAGGTTCTTCCAAATCATATTAAACCAAGATATATCTGTGGTTGATTTATTGGTACTAACGGTTCGCTGCGCATGAGGTACAATACAGCTTAAAATTGTAAGTAATGCTCGCATTTTATCACCTTTTGCTGTGGTGACGGTCAAATCTTTAACAAATCTCTCAGCAGCTTTGTGGGGAGTTACGAAACCTCTGTAGGCTTTCTGGTAACGTCGGAAAGCTTTCTAATGCTCCATGCTCTCATCTGTGTAGAGGACGCCGCTACTTGTAGCTTGCTTCAAACAAGACCAAGTTACGGTATGTCCCTATTCACAAAGGTAGAGAATACTGTTAGGGATTACTAACAAAATAACCAGCCCGCTGAATAATCACCGCAAGTGAGGCAATCCTCATTGCATGCCTTGTCTATTTTCAGTCATATTCCAGACATCACGTAAAAATGAGTGCAAATCAGCCATGAGAGCAAAACGCAAGAAGGGTTGAAACACCACACAAAGATGCATCCATTTGCGTAGCGCTTGCCGTTTCGAGTTCTATCGCCAGACTTTTGCCAAGTTCCTTTTCTGCCAAGAGCTGTAACACGTGCGTTTAGTCTTTGTGTGGCGAAATATGCTATCCCTTACAATTTCGGGGCAAACCATCCCTGGAGTCCCCGGAGTAAACCCACGCTCAGTGCGGATAATTGTATCATACGCCCGAGTTCTTGTCACGAAGAGGTTGCCGTGCAAGGTTTCTGAGCAGTGACGGAGATGGAACGACACCTGAACGTCACGTATATGGATTCTTTGTCCCAGCGGCTGACCTTTCTGTTGCAGGGTATGGCGCAAGGCGCACCACACCAAAATCCGAGATGGATATAGCAGAAAGGAAGGGCGCTCTGTTTCTCCGAACCCGATCTGTATGTTCTTCGTTGCGTCAATTCTCGCAGCTTTGGCTGCGGTCGATGACCAGGAGCGTTGCTGCGGTTGGATGACACTGCATTTTGTCACATTATCTCGCATAAGCCTAGCTTGTCGATCATTGTGGCTGAGATTGGCAAATCATATATTCTGAACTGAAGCTTGTTGATATAAAAAATAAATAAGGGAAACTGATATAAGCCCTCAGTATCCTTGCTATGCTTTTAAAATTCTAACTTATTTATTCATTTTGTTTAATAAATACTGCGCTCTCACAGGCAATGCGGGTGAGAAAATTGCATTGACAACACGTCAGTAGTGAAGAATCCAGGCAGTATAGGTGCACTTCGGTAAAACGTTAGGCACACAAAAATAAGACTTTCTTCTATGTGCCATTGTATCCAAAAGAAAATCTTTAAACGCTTTAATGTCGACATCGAATTTTTTGGACAACCCTAAAAAAGGGCCTAATCTCAAGACACAGAAAGCAGCCAAAATCAGAGCTACCAAAGGGCGTGCATCCAAGGATTGTTGCTGGAGAATTTATTTAGGTCAGACTATGACCTTTGGAAAGTGAAGTTGACATTTCTGCAGCTGACACTTGGCTGCCATGCCTTGCGTGGGTTCTTGTTTCTTAACGCTCTGTTCGTCTTGCACAAAAGTCTTCCACGGCTTTTCGAAGTCAAGGTCGAATGGTCAATAGACCCTTTGTCAAGAAGGACAGACGCAAAGTAACCTAAACAAAGATGCCCGTATTCTCAGATGATCTTCTGACGTTGTAGAATAAACAGCCAAAAGCCTTGCGAAAAAGGCAAGGATCGGTAACCTTTCTGGTGAGGCTTGTCTAGAAGATTCTAAAAATAAGCTGCCTATGTCTAAAAGCATCTTAGTGTATGTAAGCTAATCTGAAACAGAAACACTGGCAGGCTATACACAGGAACCACTGTACACTGAGCTGTTTGTGTCCATGGCAAAAGCAGTTCATCTTATTCTTCGGCCAGCAGCGTCCGTATTCCTATTTCTGGGCAGCGCTGTTGACAGAGCGCACACAGTGCGGGCCTTAGGAGCGCTGCACAGATGTTGCGCAGCCACCTAGGAATGATCTTGGGAGAGCCGGGGTTCTACTGTCGGCATTCGGTCTGATATTCCAGCTCGGTTGCACATATGCGCGCAGCTGTGCTTCGCTATCGCTCCGCCCCTCTCCATTGTGAGAGCGTTATTTGTTTGTTGGTGGATTTGTTTGTTTTTCTAACTCGTCGGTGGGGAGAGTGGGGGGAGAGGGGCACGTTTCCTCTTACTCGCTCGACTTCCTCCCCATTCGCGCCGATTTATCGCAGCTTTGTATACTTTTTTTTTTGCATGCCTTAACCGTTCCTCGCATTCCTCGCCCTTGTAGACGCCATCTTTCATACCCGCGTTGGAGACGGGGTCAGGACTTCAGGCGTGCGTCCCTTTTATCTGCATGAATACGTCTACGCCGGTGACAGCCCTCTCGGCTTCGCAATACAGCTGGTAGTGGGCAGAAATATGCTTTAGTGTGTGCGTTGGTATCTTGCCGGAAGGGTAAAGCGAGCACTATTTTCCCCTCATCCTCCACACACGTAGGAGCTTGGTCGGTGTGTTTACGTCATCTTTTTTGCCAGCAGCTTTATTGTTTTGGCGTTATGTTTATTTTTTCCTTTATGTTTATTTTCTTGCCCTTCTGTCCGCGTCTGAGTGGACGCCGGCACAGAGCATGGTCTGCGCGTCTGCTTGTTTTCATCTCGGCTGTTTTCTCGGAACTTCCATCACCGTTTGCCGCTGCTTCGCTGGCGTTCATAGCCAGCTAGCCTTTCTTCCGCATTTCTTCGTTTCCTCGGTTCTCACGCGAACGAGAGGGTGTCAGCTGCTGGTAGAAAGTAGGTTCTGCTTCTGCGCCTCTTACCGCGTCGCTCCCGTTCCGTTCTTGACGTCGCCGGACATTTTCCTCTTTCTTCTTCCAGACAATTCGTCTCAAGTCGGGCTAGCTGAAAGTCCGGCGATGGCTATCTGCTCGTCCATCCGTCCAATATTTATGACTGTGACCGGGTAACATGAATGCGACAGACGGCATCTTCATTTTTTTTTCTTTTTGCATCAGATCCTCCACTGGAAATGACGTCGTTATCTCTAACGCCTGTCTGGGCGCAGCCATTTTACGCATAGGAAGTATTTTGCCTCCGCACTTAGCTTTCAAGGCTTTTTACTTTATTTTCGTCTAGAAGACAAGTCAGAGCCGTAGGGCCTGCAATTCAAGCGTCTAAGCAGAGAGAGCACTTCAGGCTCTCGCTGACTAAGATGTATGGTTTCAGAATGCACTTGCAGCTCTGAACGCGGTGAGGTTGAAAAGCAAAGAACTTGGCGAAGGCTGAGCAGAACGGAGGTTGTGCGTAGGCCATCCAGCATGATGCGCCAGGCCAACGACTCACTTCGACTGTCTTTGCGCAAATACAGCTTTCTCCTACTCCTAGAAGTTGTTCAAGAATGTGCTGAAATGGGCATCGCAGCTGCTGAAGTTGCTCTGTACAACGCACGGTGGAATATATATATATATATATATATATATATATATATATATATATATATATATATATATATATATATATATATATATATATATATATATATATATATATATATATATATATATATATATGTGTGTGTGTGTGTGTGTGTGTGTGTGTGTGTGTGTGTGTGTGTGTGTGTGTGTGTGTGTGAAGGAAACCAACAGTCAGCGAAACCAAGCAGCATAGGGGTATGTTTATATTTTTTTCATAATTTGGGGTGCTGATCAATGGGAGAATAATACTTCGACTGATCTGTCGCTTGAAAAAAATTACTTATAAAGCAGTAGAAAAAAGAACCATGCCGCCGGCGGGATTCGAACCCACACAACCTCCGAATATCGCTTCCGGTGCTCTCTCTTTCTCTCTACACACACACACACACACACACACACACACACACACACACACACACACACACACACACACACACACACACACACACACACACACACACACACACACACACACACACACACACACACACACACACACACACACACACACACACACACACATATATATATATATATATATATATATATATATATATATATGTTCTGCATTTCTTAAATATGCTTTTGAGCTAGAAGAGCGCAATATCCCCCGCAGCATTGTCTGCTTTGTAGATCAGCAATATACAGCCAAGACTTGCTAAGCAATAGGCTGGTTAACTAATATTGAATTGTTAACTTTTTAATTATTACTGTTATAGTTTTCTTATTTATTTAGAGGTGTATAGCCCACCGTAAGTAATCTTCATAGCAGATTTTATAATTTGTAGAACGCGGTTAAGTTCGGCCCTGTGGCGCAACAAATTTTGGCTATTTCGACGGGTTACGTGCACAGGAGGGGTCACGTGTGCTGTGTTTCGCTTGTTTTTCTTCTAATTTTTTAGCGTGGGTACAAGAGCGGACGCTCTGTGACGGGAGCAAGAGGCGACCGCAGGCCTTTGAATAAACGGAATAAACGAACTGGTGAACAAACCCAAGAACGAGAGGACGCCAGGCTGAGTGACTGCTTTGTCTTCGAGGGGCCCGTTGTTACCTGTGTAGCAGTTCCAAATAACGCACGAAAATTTGCAGCTTAGTGAATAGTCACCCCGTGGCGTGTAGTTCGCCTATGGGACTATCTTCCCACGGCGTGGGCCACTGTGTCCCCGCCTATATATCTCACACCGTGGCAAACGTAAGTATGTGGTCCAGTTGGCTTTGATTCATATGGAACAACCGCGCAATAACGTTACGGTTTGTTGTTTTGATCGTGTGCCCCAAGTTTTCCTGCATTCGTTTTTTCGACAGTCTTATTTCGCTTGTTGCAGATCGACAAATATTACCACTATACTTTGCGTTTCGTCTCATGTGAGTCGTCTAGCAGCAGACACTATGGGTGCTTAAGCAGCGCGGTTGTTCATCAAGTATTTTGTGTGCCTCGGCAGGAAGAAGTGTCTCCCTCGCAAGGAGCACTAGCTTGTGGGTGCAGAGCGGTGCCATACAGACCCAAGATATTATAGACACATACCGTGTTACCGGGTACCGTGTTACCGTTACCGGATTACCGGGAGCCCGCCCACAGCCGCTGAGCACGCGCTGATCGGTCCCGAGCGCTGCAGGCGCGCGCGCAGCTGTCGGGTACCTGCCGCCATCTCTCGCTGTCAAGGTGATCTGCGCATGCGCATTGGATGTGCGTGGGCTCCCGGTACTCCGGTACCCGTAGCACGTTATGCTAAAGGTGCCTAATAACGAAGCTTTTGCACCGACGCCAGTGAAATGTGTGCGTGTCCTTCTGATGCATTTTATGGAATATAGTGCTTCAGCCGTACAGGGTACATTTCTGCTGCGCTGTCCACAGTTGTGGGGTAATGCGCAGGGCGAGGAGGGAATAAAAAAGCAGTAGTGTTCCTCTAACCGCTCCCACCGGAAGCAGAGTTGCGCGACTGTTTACCCCGCGCAGCATGTAGCACTATTCGCGTAGCGGCGATCACATGATCCCGCTTACGTGTATTGTTCGATTTCGTGTCGGCTCATACATAGCATATGAACCGGAGGGGGTCAGCCGCTCTCATATTGAGCACGGTCTGCTTTTTTATCGAACTGAGGGGGTATTGTTAAGTCCCCCCCCCCCCCCCCCCGGCATGAGGAAGGGTGCCTCCGAACTGCCTTCTCGTGGCGCTCCTGCCCCACGAGAACACTAATGAGAACACAGTAACACTAACGAGCAGAGGAGTGGAGCGCTGCGCCGACGGCTGCCTAATGGTGACTCCCAATCGCAGAGTTGGAGCACTTCTGGAGCAACGTTTCCTGCTCTTTTCGGAGCAACTGTATTCCAAACGCAGATCTGAGACACGGATCGCGTCTTCCAATCGTAGACAGGGAGCGGTTGCCGAGCCGAGATTGCTCTGTGGAGCAGTCGGGACTGCTCCACCGAAATCGGCGGATCCGACCGGAAATTTGAGTGACGTTCCTTTTCAGCGGCGATAGCGGCGCCCTACATGCTCTGGCCTGCATGCTCTGGCCAGAGCAAGTGTACTCCAATCGCAATTTCAGGTCGCGCGCTCTGCGCCGGATTCAGGCACTCTGTCACAGAGCGTGCAGACCGCTCCGGGCCTGCGATTGGAATTCACCATAAGTTATCTGTGGCGCCCTCTTTGTACAGCGGCGCGAGCTAGAGCTTCCGCCATTTGCCGCATCGCGGATTTGTGCCGCCATCTTTGCGCTTCGGCTGCGCAGTTCACGCCATCGTGGTATGACTGGTCGGGCAACGACTGTAGTGGGATACAACTCAAGAACGCTGCGGCTTTGCCCGTCAAAGGACCCCCTTCCAGCCAATGACGTCTGCCGATTTTCATGACCCTGCTAGCGTGACCAACAAGGGAGTGGTAGCTGAAACGGCATAATCCCTTCCCCCTATAGTAGGGGTGGACCCCTCTCTTCATTGCAAGGCCGTTCCCTGCATTGTGACGCTAGCAGGGTCATGAGAATCGGTCGACGCCATTGCTTGGAAGGAGGTCCTTTGACGGGGAGAAGCTACTGCATTCTTGAATTGTATCCGACTGCAGTGCCAAGGAATCTGTTGGAGCCGGTAAAACTTCACGACGGAGAAAACAATAAGAGGAAAAAGAAGACAGCAATAAAAAATAAAGATATATTTTTCACCGCGAACTGCTGGCGCAGAATGTCCCGTTACACAGGTGTGGTGACTAGCTGGGGAAATTTTCTTGCGTGTTTCACGACTATTAAAGCAGGTGCATGGGTTTGATGCTGCCCGGCTTGTGTCATAAGCTAATGCGGTTCTGATACATGTTGGTGGCTACTATTACATGTTTCTAAACTGGCCATGCACTCTAAAATAATTTCCACACTTAAAGGTGGATTTCAGAGTCTATAAATCAAACTCGGCACCCTCCAAAAAGGGTCCAAAATATGGTTTTCACATCACTATAGGGGTGGTGTGAAAGTTGTATTTGCGTCCTTTTGCCGCCTGCTGTGCGATTTCATAACTTCTCACCATTTTAAAAGACGGTGGTAATTTTTTACCGCCCTGCACTCTTGCAGAGAAGCTGAACATTCCCTACGAAAAGCTTCTGACGACCTGTCTAAATTCGCACTAGAATTACGGCATTCCCAGCTATTATTATGACACCCTGAGGTGTCTCACGGCGTGTCCGAACCTGTTCGCGCTGGATTCACATTCATGATGTCTGCATAGTGTTCATGGTGCGATTTTTTGAGCGCATACGAAAGAGGAAAAAAGAGCCAGCTAAAAAAGAGGCCAACCTTCAGCGAACCCTCTCGGAGAGTTACACTATGCTAGCAGAGCCATGCATTTTTGCCGGATGAACGTAAACCTGTATCAAGGTTACCAGAATGAGTCATACAAAGCTATTGTGTTGACCGATTTCAACACAGAAGATACCACGGCTGCGCGGATTACTTACTTGTCGATTGCGCATACTTTCTCCAAGTTTATACACTCCATTCTAGCGAGCTCCGATTGGGCTCAGAGATGCTTAGCAGTTCAGCCGAAATAATTTAGTTATCACATTATCGTAGAGCACCCGTACATAATTTACACAGCTTCGCAACCCACAGAGCTGCAACACCCTCCCACTCGTGCACCCATGAAGGGTGCGTGGGTGCATTTACAGTGCTAACGTGTTCAGCGCAGCCTTTTTAAAAAAGTAAGAAAATATAAAGGTGTACAAAGGGTTCTGTCATCAGTCTTACGCCTTTAAGGGTAGAAGTTGTTTTCGCGTGTACAGCTACACACAAGAAAGCAGTCGTCTTCCAGAAGATTTGATAACCGCTATTGCTTTATGAGGGATGAAATAGCTGCGTAATCTGCCGCCAGGCATTATGCCAATGTTTCCTTGAAAAACGCAAATTTTCAAGATAGCAATATGTGCAGAATAAAGAACCATATCTATTTTGATCTGAAATTGTCAGGTTTTCAGCTTTAGAACGGTGGTAATGTAAGTAGCCTATTACAGCTTAGAAATCCCGGCAGCGACCTACTCGTGTATTAGAAAACGCCCGTGTACCTCCGTGTAGATCTAGAAAATACTACAGCTCAACTTTCCTTCTGTAATGTCTCCCGCAATTACTTTGACCGAGAGAGCATTCTTTTTTCTTCTTCGGGTACCTCCTGCCCGGTGCAGAGGCGAAAGCCTCGCGGCAATCCATCTCGGCCAAATCCAGCAGTAGTAGTCAGAAAAGGA
Organism: Amblyomma americanum; assembly: GCF_052857255.1. NCBI lineage: Eukaryota > Metazoa > Arthropoda > Arachnida > Ixodida > Ixodidae > Amblyomma > Amblyomma americanum. The sequence continues at coordinate 74,631,389 of NC_135503.1, read as the reverse complement.
CAGAGATCCATATGCCTTCCATGCCACGGATTGCCGGCCCTTAATTGCCGGTTTTCTCTCTTTTTATCGTGATAGAATGCCCTGCGCTGGGGAAGAGCTTTTTTTTTTTTTTGCCTGGTAATGGCTTTGTTCTACGACGAACATGCCAAGACTTCCCTTTGTGGAAACAATTTCCTGTAGGTTGGCTCATCTTGTTCCCTGCCTGCCGGCGAAGAATGCGCAGTCCCTAACCTTGGGAGATGTTCCTGCAGACTTTCGGAATGCATGAGCTGAGGGGCACTGTGCAGACGTGACTTTCCCTTGGTGTGATTAAATGTGCGTTTGGGATGCACATTTTGCCGTTACCTCAATGGGAGCGAGAGGTCGTAAAAAAAATATACCCCGGCAGCTGATTTTGCCTGCTGCGCCTATTTGCTGTCGTGAGTGCACATTGCCATGGCTCGTATGGTGCAAACATAATCAGGGAGCCAGACTATGTGCTCTGACGAGAAAAAATGATTGCTTTTGCTGCTATGTGGGAGTTATCTGTTTCCATTTCCTGCGTGCCGCATCCTTATTCTCATCAGTACACACCAGTGCTTGTTTGGGTAAATTACATGTTCTTAACTTCCTCAGATGCTTATATGGTTGGCGAGCAAAGACATCTCTAAAAAGGTAGACAGCTCTCTGTGAAGTGCAGTCTAGTAATACTTTTTTTCGATATGGCGATACACTCTAGCTATCAAAACTTTCATAAACAAAGGGCGAGAGGGTCCTCGTCACCTTAATATTAATTGAGGCATCCTGAACTATTCATTGATTTTTATCCTTACTTTCAAGCTGCCTATAGAATTGCGCACTGGGTTCATTCGGCCGTTAGCTGCCCATATTACGAATGTTATTTTATATAACCTTACTATTTATCCCCGTGCTCAACCATTATGTCTGCATTCATCGCTTCATTTTTTGGTCGTCTGCGTTTTTTAGACCTGCTGAGGATGCGTACATTTTTTTATTTGCTACGCAGAACGGGCCGAGGTATGGCAGTGTGTTCTCTTTTTTATTTCTCTATCTTTCTCGATCCTTAACACTCATTTCACCGGTTAACAGGATGCGATAAAAATAATTTTGGACTACATGTTTTTGTGAACGTGCTGGATTGAAAATTGTACACTTTCTTCGAACTTTAGGTTGCTTATGAAAGGCTCTGCGAGAAGTTGCGCTTCGCCCTCACATTATAACAATGAGCACAGTTAAATAATGAAAATATTGGTAAATAAATAAGAATGGAGTATTAAATCATTTAGGTGATCAATTTGATGAGTATATTTTTAAAAATAATTTTCCTCCCACTGTTATTTGCTTATGCCTAGATAGACAACAACAGTCGTTGGTGTCCTGTTGTGGCTATGTTTATAGATTTTGTGTGTATTTCAGCAACCTAGTAACACATCTATGTGGTGTCAGCACAAGTAGCTACTAATCAACCCTGAAAAAAATCAATTCATGGTTTTCTGTTTGTACCCCATAGCTTAATGGAAAATACCATAATGAATTTCATTAACTCGGTTCCTATATTTCTCACTGACCGTTGTTCGTTTTGGACCAGAGAACTTAAGGTCTCACTAAAATTTCCCGGCCTACTACTCTTCTTCACAAAAAAAAAAAACCGCTTATGATATAACCGTTCTCCTAAACGCAGGCATAAATTTCCACCTGCGAACCCTAACACTGTACCAGGCTTTCATTAATAGCCATGTCAATTATTTGTACAGCATGCAGTATCACTTGTTTTTCGCGCTTCGCACCGTTTCAACACTTCAAGACCCATGTATAATAACTTTCAGTCAATGCCGCTCCAATATTTCTATATATTTTACGAAACTTACCATCATTACCATTTCGGACTTATAAATTTAGCATATGCACATGTGGTTTTTTATTGAATGTAGGCTTCTGCAATTCATATTGTAACGGAAAACAGGGAGACAGGTCGCTAACCAGCAGAATACAGCAAGCAGCCAGCCAGCCAGCGCGAGACACTTCAACGTCTTCGAAAACACTTCAGCGCCACCTGAGAACACCAGGTGGCAATATATACATTCAAGTTCTTGTTATTCCCAATGTTACTAGGTTCTTGTCATAAGGCAGTTTCTTCCTTCAAAACGTTCGTGCTAATTATAGCATCACAAAGGATGGTCATCAATTAAAGCAAGTAGTTAAGTCTCTCTCGACATTTAATCTTGTTTACATTTGTTTATACTCTGATACTAATCTTACATCATTTACTCATAAAACGTTGCCGCCTTTTAAAGTATTGCGTAATCACACTGCAAAGACTACTGCCTCATAATTTATGGCAGTTCTTTTTGCATTTCAATGGTATTTGTACACTGCATTCTCCTACATTATTGTTATTCTTTCGTGTTCTTTATTTTTGCAGTGTTTGTATTTGTAATTGCTTTCTTCTTGATTGTTTGAATTTCGGTATCCTAAGATTTCTGGTATTTTTATTTCATATCTTTCTCTGGCGTTGTCCTATTTGTTTTAATAGTTTATACTGTAATCAATACTACGCGCAGCCGTGGGCAAAAGTAAGAGCCTTCCGGTCGTTTTGCCAAGCTTGCCGCTTTGAAGGAGGGCATCGTCAGGTGGCGCCCCGGGCTATTCAGCGCGGCAAGCTAGGGAACTCGCGGTGGTATTGGGACAGCTCTTACATTTACCCATGACGTTACCTCTGTTGTCACTGTTGACACGTCACACTCCATTTTACTTAGTTCAAGAGTTCCGGCGCAGTGCTTCACTATGGAATCTCGTTCTTAAGTTATTTAGTGAATGTACTATTGTTATGTGCACGAATAAACTAGAAATAAACGAAACAATAAACGCAGAACAAATATACAATTTAACAAATTTCCTGCAGCATTTGCAGTGCGAGGGGCTGCAGAAGAACGTTATACTGAAGATACTGCACAGAAAAACTACCAGGGATTCGGACGATTATGCAGCGTTTGCGCTTAACTCGTTGCAAAAATATATTTCGACGTAGCTTAAAAGAAAAGACAGACCGTCAAAGGAAAGCAGAGGCCAATTGAAGATTTTTTGTTTCTTGTTTGGATTATATACTTGACGTTCATTTGTTGGGTCACCCCAGCTTAGTGGCATCGCGAATCTGCTCACTGATTCTGAGGCGCAAATCGGGAAAGACGGAATTTGCAGTGGCGCTTGACATTACTTGAAATGAGCAGGGTGGTGATCATATTTTGATCTTTACTTTATACAGACCGAAATAATCTGGATACACGTCATGGTACATGAGCTCTCATTGACGGAAGCTGTAGCATTGGGGTCTGTGGCAGCTAAATGTGTCGCTCTCCCAGACAACGTGGATCACACTGCTCCGTTAAATGAGCGCGATCACATATTTGTTATTGCAGGTTGTAAGGATCGCGAAGAAAGCGCTATCTTCAAACCAGTTAACCAGTTAGAAAAACTAATTGGGTCCGCTAGTAGAAAAAAATATTCCTTACGCCCGTTTTATACATTGAATCTAAAGCAAAGTTATGAAACATGTGTAGATGTCATTGAAACGCGTCCGACTGTATGTTGGGAAATATATCTGAAACATGTCACGACACTAGAAGCTTCTGGTCTATCGGGGTTTAACGTCCCAAAGCGACTCAGGCTATGAGGGACGCCGTAGTGAAGGGCTCCGGAAATTTTGACCACCTGGGCTCTTTAACGCGCACTGACATCACACAGTACATGCGTCATCTAGAATTTCGCCTCCGTCGAAATTCGCACCCCGCGGCCGGGATTGAACCCATGTCTTTCAAGTCAGCAGCAGAGCTCCATAACCATGAGCCACCGGGCCAGCTGCACTAGGCCTGCAAGGTATTGATGTCCGATCGGATATGAACACTGGCCAATCCCCCGCCGTGGGTATGTGGCATAGTGGCCTGAGGACATCATCATCATCATCAACAACAACATCAGTGGTACATCGTGAACGTAGGCCCTTGGTGTTTCATTATAGGACAGGGACCACCGCGGTGGCTTATTAGTTATGGTGCTTGGCTCCTGACCCGAAAGGCGCGGGTACGATCCCTGCTGCGGCGGTTGCATTTCGATGGAAGCTAAATTCTAGAGGCTCGTGCACTGTGCGATGTCAGTTTACGTTAAAAAACCCCAGGTGGTCGAAATCTCCGGAGCCCTTCACTACAGCATCCCTCTTAGCCTGAGTTGTTTAGGCACGTTAAACCACTACAAAAACCGAAACCTTTTATGGAATCGATAGGGTTCACTATACCAGGTAAAGCAGTGGTCGCGTAGACCGGAGAGTGACCTTTAACGACCTTCAGACCAACCACGTTAGCCATGTATGACCATATGGGGTACAGTTATGGTGTCGAGCCCTGGACTCGTGACTTTTAGTTGACCTCTGACCATTGATCTTTGACATTTGACATTGGCTGAGCTTTGGGTTGACATTTGGCCTTAACAACACATGATGGGGCAATGCGAAGCCATGTGATGACATCCGATGGGGGTGTGGCAAGACCATGTGATACCACGTGATAGCCACGTGGTCGTGTGGGTAATATAGAACGGCTGTCGCGAGCGTCCAGCGGAGCTGCCATTTACGAGCCTCAGACGCTTAGCACGCGTGCTTTCTTTTCGCTAAATTCCAGGGTTAGCCATGTTAAGCCACTGCCATTTTTTTTAGTCTCTTTGAAGTAACTTCCGCAATGAGAAAAACATAACATCACTTACGGCCCAGGTTCCAAATCCTCCTGAACGCGAAGTCACCTTCTAAGATTCACGTGAAGCCGTTGCCGTAGAGTGCGAGCAAATAATTCCTTAACACTACTATGGGAGAATATTATGCGCGCCGTCTGATCCTTTGCTGCCTCTCATTCCAATCACGTTATACAATATTCATATCATCACGAATTCAATCTTGTTAAGGCAATGAAAAGAGCGCACCGTTCTATACACAGGCACACACGCGGATGTGCGCTGCGTGGGCTGGCTGCCTTCCTCATAGGAAGGAGATTCCGAATTATTCATTTCGTGGAGAACGAGCTCGCTGACAATGCATTAAAGAAAAAAAAAACCGCTCTCAGCTCCGAAGAACTTCCGGTATTTGCACGGAATAGTTCACTGCAAAGGTCGAGCTTCCGATAGTGCTGCTTATTTTAGCGGCACGTGGCGAGGCAACAAAAACCTCAGACGCCTCGTGCTTTTCTTTTTTTTTATGCCTCGCTTTTCGTTCCGTTTTCTGTTTTTCTGCTCATGAGATTGCGGGGTTTTTTTCGATGCTATTAGCTCCGTGTTTCTTGTCTCGTTCAGCGCGCGTGAATTGGAGATAAACTGATTCCACGATAGGTAAGCAGTTAGTCTTGCGCAGCTAGGCGCGAGGTCACTGGATCGATACCCGGGAGTTGGAACATGTTTAATAACTAACTGTATGTAGTCATAAAAACGATATCTGATCTGTTTCGTGATTCTCCCTTCTTAGGCGAGGTGCCAGCAATGCCGGTATATTATTTACGTCGGCAGGCGTATCTCTATACTTTAATCTCCTTAAGCACTGTACCTAAAGCAATGATATTAGGCATGTTTCTCCAGCTCTTACTGGGAATTCTGCGGCAGTTATACTCAGCATGTGTGGGAAATAGTGCATGTGGTAATTGTGAGTGGAGTCTCGAATGCTTTGCCACCATTTAAGGCAAAACTATTCACCAGTGATTTCTACGAAAAACGAAGACCGGACATAAACCACATAGAACGGGTTAAAAAGGAAATAAATCTGCCTAGAGTCAAAGTCCTCAATCTCCGCATCTAATTTTTCATTCGCAGCCAACATACTGGTGCAATGGCCTAATAGCATCGCAGCGAGTTTAAATTCTGCAGGAATTTTGTTTCAAACCATGAACAGTAGAAGATAACTTGTTCTGTATTAAGCAGAAGAAGCAGGCAGTCATGTTTTCGTACTTGTGTTCGGGCAGGCCGAAGGCATCACGATGCAAATAAAATTGATGTGTACTCCTGTTGAGGGAACTTTTCAGCCATGGACAGGAGTCGCATGAGCGCGGCCTCCGTCCACAAAGTGCTGAGAACCAAGCAGTGGACGTCGCCTTTATAATGAGCTTGTCCGAATTTACAACAGTAATTTAAGGCAGAAGGCTGGGCTAGTTGGTGTTCATATTTACAGGACATAGTAGTACCGCTAACAACACGGACGAAAGAATAGAAAGAGACAACACAAGCCCAACACACTAGCGCTTGTGTTGCCTTCATTTATTCGTCCCTGTTTTTAGCGCTACTACTATGCGCTCTCAATTATAACAGTCACTTAAGTAAATTTCGAACTGCTATAGATAATTTAAGTCGGCAAGCATGGCGAAATTAGTTCAACAATGGCTCAGTATATGTGCGATTGAGTTTTCCCCGCCAATACACCTCTCCTATTCAAGCGTATGTATTTTAATGCTCGCACTTGGTATTGTGTTTAAAACTGCCAAAGATAAGTCACCGTTTTAACAACACCTCGTGCCTGCATAGATGCCCACTGGAGACTCATATTCTTCTGTGTGTTTCACGTGATTTCAATGAAACACTTCTTTGGAGCATCCCCGGAGCACGAGACGAGATTTGAATTGGTAATGTATGATACATGAGAGCATGATTTTGCTGGCAGACAGCCACGTTACATAACACCGGAAGCACTAAGGTACGAAGATCTTAACTGGCGTTGAATGAGACATTACAGCATTGTTTTGCTTGAAGGCAACCACGTTACAAAAAATTGGAAGCACGGGGGGAGCGAAATACGGCTTTCAAACTTCTCCTTCGCATACTTAGACAAAACCTTCGAAGTTGGAAGTGCGTTCACCGGCTGCAGTTGCTGATTGAATAACCTGGGGGCTTCGAGCAGACCTGAATACTTTTGGTTTCCCGACATTGCGCATTCAACTTGCCGCTCGACGCTGAGGCTATTGGACTCTTTGTCGGAAGAGATACTTCGATCATCACTGATAATACTACTTCCTACAGCAAACTGAAGACGGGCACAGCGCTACAACATACGGAAGAGTCTAGAGGGACAGCCTTCGTTCAAATATAACGAATGGACAGGAGTCTGTCGTGCTTCAAAGAGCTACCTAGTCAGTCTGAAACAAAGCCGCATCTCCTACATAATTTATTCCAGCGCCCAAACTTCCACACAAGGATCCGCTTTGTCTGCAGCGCACGCTGGCGGCGATGAGTGCGTGAAGGCCTCAAAATACAATGGCCCGAAATGTGCGCACTAGACAGAAGACTGCCGAGCTGACTATGGAACACAGATGCGCGGCATGGCTGGCAGACGCACACAATGACAGCTAGGAAGCACGGGCAGCAGCTGCTCGCTAGTCCGGCCATTGTGTCTGCAAGTTTGCTCCAAAGATAAGGGTTGCAAAAGAATGAAATAAAATGAGGTTGCGCGTGTTCCACAATACACAAAAACCCAGGGACTACTGACCTGATAACTCTGTGCACGAAAGCTGTTTGGTATTAACTGTCCTGGCATGCAGACAAAAAAAAACTGCATTAAATTTCCGGGGTCATAATTTTTAACCTCCGGTTTACAGCAGCAAAATTACCAGCATCGCACATATAAACAACCGAGGTTGATTCTTTAGCATGTCAACAATGGAAGCCCACTAATTTCTAACGAAACACTGTCGAAATTTGCCATTGGAAACAGGCTTCACGTCAGAATGATTTTCTTAGAGAAAACCAAGCACCTCGATCAGTACAGGACTCGCCTTGTAGTCTCTGTTGAATCTGATGGTGATGTGAATCATGGAATATTGTGCTCTGCTCCCACAACAGACCTTCTAGGTCAGCGACCTTCACAGGATATTCTCGTTTAACAGAACGTCTCTCGCGAAACTTTATAGAGGTTTTCCGTACGGTATTATTCCTTCAGCTATACTAACCGTGCCAACTATGCCTATTAGAATTCTGTGCTCTGATCGTTATCTTTGTAACTGCGCTCGGTTTCGGCGTGAGCGTGCACTCCTGGCTGCAACACTCCGCCGTTTAGATCCTCGGTCTTTTACTGAAGCCAAGATTCCGGGTCCTTGGTGTAAGCCTTCATCGCAGAGAGCAGCTTTGAAGGCACTTTTCAGGTTCTTGAAGGACTCAGGACTGAACGCAAGGTTGTGAACTATCAGTGTGTGGCCTGTGTACCCTGCAAGTAATGGCCAACGGACATGTGGAAAAGCGATCATCAGCCTTCGTTCTCTCCCCTTTCTATCTCTCCTCCGTTCCCCTTCACACGTGTAGGGTAGCATACCGGGCCATGCCTATTAACTTCCCTGCCTTTCCGTTTGTCTTTCTCTCTCTCTCTCTCTCTCTGTGCTCTGGCTCCGCCGCAGTCACTGTAGTTCCTTTTTTATTTGACAGCTGTGATGCGTTGCGCCATTGAAGGAATGCGTGATATACAGTGGAATAAATGGAGGAAAAACCTCAGGCTGCAAAATAAGAATGTTCTTGCGCCGGGTATTGAGTGCGCATAGCCCTTTTGTAATTTTTCATTGATTTTCCTGTTTTATACTATTACTAGTATGTTCTAGTTACTAGTGCTACTCGTGACAGAAATGATTTCAAACGCGATGCTTTGAGCAACATTGTACACTCAGGATGTAAAAAAAACCGCAGTAAACGAAAACAAGCACTACCCCCCGCTTCCTGACAGCAAGATTTTATTCCATCACCGTGATAAAGTAACAATGTACATAGTAAAACCAAAAACAATAATCAGGCAGTGGGTCTTGCGTAAGCAAACTCTCCATCAGCCGTCTTAGAGAAAAATTGTGTGTTTTGAAACATGCGTAGTAGTCGTCGAAAAAAGCAATATTTTGGGGGGCAAGAGCATTCCATGTGCGTTGTCACCAACATGTGTTTTGTATTTTGGCCTAGTAAATTGTACATACGCGTATTCCTGGTCTTTCGGTTAACACAATGAGTATCTATACTTTGACGGTTCGTTTCGTTTTCTAGCTTGTTATTTGCACGTGAATGTTTAGGGCGGTTTTTTTTTTCAGCAAGTTCATCACGAAATACTCCAGTGTGCACTATGCGCTACATTTCTCTAAAAAAAAGAGTGTTGCTGCAACTAGCCACCACATTGAATGCGTAGTGTTCCTTGAAAAATAATGTAATTTCGCAGAGGCGTTTATATATTAGCATGCGACAAAAAGCACCAACAGTTTTAGATCGGGCTCCAGCTTGAATTTACTTCCGTGACGTAGTTTGTTAAACAAAGGCCCGGCTAAAATTTCTCAAGCGTTCTGAACAAAGTAGCCAACGAAGGGAAAGCGCAAGAGGAGAAAAATGATGTGACAATGAAAATTTTTGCCCGACCTAGTGATGAAGGCTTGCCCATTACCAGCAGAACCACTACCCGCTATTTGCGGTTATGTGCGCAAATGAAGGTTAAGCCGAAATCATCTAACCACATGTGATATGTTTTAGAGAACCCAGGCGCGCTGGCTACATGACACTTGTGGAGGTAATTCTTAGAGCGCTCGCAGGCCATTTTGAGACAAGTCACCGGTGGACGACATATTTGTCGGCTTTGGTAGGTTCGCCTGTGCCCTGTGAAGGGCACGCAAGTTCCCTGTAAATATGCTCTCTTTGGGTTGCTCATGTAGCGTATGGACGATTTGAATCTGCACTCTGGATATGTCCTGTGCGGTTGGGCCACACATCCCCCATTGATAGCGCTCGTGTACCCTCAGGGCACGTTCCCTGGGGTTTTCACACGTATATATCTGAGCGCGGCTAGCATATTCTCTACCAATATGTTTCCTCTGGTTAGAGTCACATCCCATTTGGACGACTTGGACGTCCTCTGTATCTGTGGTCATGTTCCCTCTGGTTGGGTCACACATCTTATTGTGGACGACTGGCTTCTCTCCTGTGGACGTGTTTCCTGTCATCGCATCACATACACCCTGTGGGTGGTTTAAATGTCATCTTTCGATATGTTTCCTCTAGTTGGGTAACACATCCCATGTGGACGAGTGGCGTGCCTTCCGTGGATATGTTCCCTCTGGTTGGGTTACCTATCTCCTGTGGGGCATATGTTTCCGCTGATTAGCACACCTATATAACTGTGGACACCTTGCATATTCTCGGCGCGCGCGCGCGAACTACAGGGGAACCACACACACACACACACACACACACACACACACACACACACACACACACACACACACACACACACACACACACACACACACACACACACACACACACACACACACACACACACACACACACACACACACACACACACACACACACACACACACACACACACACACACACACACACACACACACACACACACACACACACACACACACACACACACACACACACACACACACACACACACACACACACACACACACACACACACACACACACACACACACACACACACACACACACACACACACACACACGCACGCACAGGCACACGCACACGCACACGCACGCACACACGCACACGCACACACACACACACACACACACACACACACTTGACTTAACAGCTTTCATGCCCTTAGGGGCTTGTTGCCATGTTGACATCTCACACGTCCTCAGTGGATACGCTCTCTGTGCGTGGTTCTCATTTCTCCTGTGTACGGCCAACATGTTTGCTGTGAACACTATTCATGAACGGGATGTGAACACACGGGTTTAGTTGTGCCATACTACAATGCTGACAACATGTCAACGACGAAAGTTGCACGTCACGTTTTCATTTTGAAGAGTATTGGACTTCATGCCAGGAATACAATATGTAATTATAAAACACCATTTCTTTGTTCAGGAACACCTGTCCACATATATAACAGTCCTGTGTTTCAAGTGTTTTACATCAGTGTAGCCAGTTTCTTTTCGTACCCAATTTTTCTAGCGTTAAGCCGTTTCCTAAATGTTAAAAGAAGGTCGTCAAAAATAAACAAGGCTTCGCGGCAGGGCCGCTATTCGATGTGTTCTCATGCGCCAAAGCCGTGGCCGCAGAAAAATCTTCCTGCTTTTCACGCGCATCGCGGTGCCAAAGAAAGCAAAAAACGCATCTAAACTTCCCGAACAAACGAACAAAAGTCAGAAAGGCATCGAAAATCCGTGCGGCCACAGACAGTGGACCACTCCTGCGTGGCGCCTAACCTCTTCGCCAGCCCCATCAAGCTATCGAATTCCAATAATCGACCACTCCGCCTCTGGTCACTCGGATGGAAAAAAGAAACAAACTTAAAGGCAAAGCACAGTGAGGAAATAAATCACAACCATAGCGACTCCTTTGTCCATAGTCAGTATCTGCGGATTGCTCATGACTTTTGTCGCTCCATAAAAGCTCAGCAGAATTTTCGGTTGTTTTTTCTGCCGAATTCGTGCCGTCGGCGATGGAAGCCACTGTTCTCTAGCACACGGAAGCTGGAAAAACAACATGAGAGGAGAGGGTGGCGCAGAAAATGTGGGTCGAGATGTTGATTACATTGGGTTTAGTATGGTATGAGCTGTGTGTTCACGAAGGAAGAAAAACCTTCTATAGTATCGTTTGTTAAGTTTGGTTAGGGACCGCAGCGAGTGCATAACGTGGGATAGAGCTATTAGAAATCACAGAAAAACTTAATTAATGAACGAATTCCACATAACAACATCAGATGAACGTTGAGCGGCATTCTTCCTTAAGCGATGCCTTGCCTGCTCTCACTTCCGGCATTTGCTCTACATAACTGCTAAGAATATGAAACAGTGGGGAAATTCAATAATTTAGCCCATCGTAGTGTGTCGGGAGCAGAAGGCGCATACGACTGAAAAATAGCGCGGAGACGTTTTTGATACGCTTGCTTTTCAGGTCAAACAAGAATAGCCTGCAGCAATGAAAGGAATATATAACGACCATACGGCTGCATTTTACGATTTGCATATGTCAAAAAAAAATTGTCGAACTTATCTGTATATAGCGCTTTATTTTTTCGGCCGCAATATCCACATCTTCTAAAATGCTTAGTAATAATCGGACCCTTCTGCCTTAAGCATTTTTCTAAACCTTAGAGATAACTCTTAGCGTCTCATAATAGTCTGGAGACCGTTATGTTCTATGCAGGCATTCATCTTTTTATACGATCCTCTCCCTCTCATTCCATCCTGACGCAACAAATGCAAGGTTGCAGACGCTGCAAAGAAAGGTTTGTCGCGTCCACTGAAAAAAAAAAATTGAAGCAAAAATTAGGGTGGTCCATTGGCACTTTTACTTTCCGTACCGCAGGTAAAAGTTCGCTCCCCTAGTTCGATTTGAATTTTAAAAACTGTTTTTAACAATGGAGCCTTTTAGCTTCTCAGACGCCGACACTTTTACATAACATACGAGACAATCACAAGGCGCCAGGAGATCAAAATTTCTTGTTCTTCCGACCTACCAGGTCTCGGAAAACAATTCCCATTCTATCGCTGATGGATTTCGTTTTTGCAGTTCCAGTTTCGCGAGAGGCAATGCACATTTAGGCTAAATAAATTCTATGAGACACAGCGGTGACCAATGCATAAAAACAGCGAGTCTCTAGTGTTGTTTAACCTGGTGCTATTTGCAAGAACTTGAAAGGCTGGCGCCAGGGTTAAAGGTCAGAACGGTATTAAATACACGCAACATTGCCTGTGCGCGCCTTTTTAGCAAAATCTACGCCTTCTTCCTTCTTGAGGCGCATTTTTATGCCTGCTGGAAAATAGCTGCTGTAAAGTCTAAACGCAAGACGGTATATAACTATTAACTGTTCTTCACATGAACTTGTTCCAGGCATACTTTTTTTTGCCGATAATGTCTATCATTGAAACTCCGTGCTGTACACACTTGTTCATGTCATTCCATCGGTAGCCCGCTCTTTGTGTCTTGCACCAAATGGCATGGTTATTCTGTTAATTCACGGTTAAAGTTCTTTCAGGGATAACTTCCTAGGGGTGCTTTGTGGGCTAGTCTTTCTTGCACACCAGCTTGTTCTTTAGCGTTTGAATGCATCAAGCTTTGTTTTATACGTTCTTTGCTAGAGGCTACCGTATTTTATGCTGCATTGAAGAAAACTGACAGCTTCAGTATGCTGTAGCTGCACTTAATGAATAACATTTCTTTAAGTTGTTCTGAGTACCTGTACTTGTACCTGTACTCCTTACTCTTGTTTTACAGCTTAAGTGAATAGTTAATTTTTTTTATTAAGCCCGATGATGTTTTAGCTGTTCTTCAGAAGCAAGTCCTCATTGCGGTCATCACTGTCTAAGCACGTGGTTTTTACATGCACCTTACCAGATGAGCTGCCCATAAAGTCGCCTCTTAAAGAGCACGCTACCGCTCGTGCATTTCTCATCTATGAGGGCTTCGCCGGCTTCCTCGTTGACAAGGCGCCATTAAAAGAGAAAGTGCGCTCCGTCCGTGTCTCGGTGTATTACTGAGAATGCCAGCGCGACTTGGTGTATCTGCATCTCGTGCCGCCTTACCACGATTATCCGTACAGCTGCCTGAGGGATCCAGGAAATTTTTTACGTATTTTAAGACCCTAGATTTCTTCTAATTGCCGGCATATCTGAGACTACCAAACTGACGAATGGTTAAAGCGCAGTGTCTATTGCATCATTTCGTATGCATCCGAAAGTGGGTAAATGGTGTGTTAAGCGCGAGCAGCTCAGACCACACCTTTGAGGAGAGTAAAGTGTCCTATTCGTTTGTCTCCTAACTCTTAATGAGGAGAAAAAAGTTACAAAAAGTGCAAAAATACGGTTTAAAAAACGAAACAAAAAATAAGAAAATAAGAGTGACCGAGATCACTATAGAGGAAAAATAGCTTAAAAAAAAGGGCTTAATAAAGGATAGATACAACAGGAAACACGCACTAGGGAAACAAGTACATTCGTTACAAGCAAAATTTCCTACGTGGGCCCTCTAAACTTTATATCCGTATTTATGAGCAGGAGCCTTCCTTTTTTCTTTCCACGGCAAACTCTCGGGCCCGCACAAACCTAAGAAGGGACCGAACGCACGCGACGTGAATAAGGCACCAGCTGCGAGATTAATAAAACTTCTACGCCAGCCACACGGTCCCACCACGAGGCTAGAAAAAGAAAGTAAAATAAAAAGAGTAATAAGCTGTGAGGCCAAATAGGACGGCGAGATTGGATTCGAGCTTGCTTCTCTCTTGGTTCTTTTGAAGCAGCTCGCCAGCGTTGTCGCCAGAGTTGGACTTCTGGCACCAAATGTACTGTACGTAGCACTCAGTGCCCTACCACCTTCCCGGCAAAGGCTTTGCGCTTTGAGACAGGGTGTGGAGAGGCCGAAAAAAATATAAGGCTGCCCCTCCGAAAGTCTGCAGAGAGGCTCGACTCTGGCGTTTCCCGCTAAACCACGTGACACGCCAGGTTAGTCCGCATTCCAATATACTCAAAGCTCCCAGGGGTTTAAGGACTCGACCCGAAAGCAGCAAAAATGCTGCTCCTTTTGTCAGATGGTCTCGTGGGAGAGTCAAATACGCTTGCCACCAAAACACAAGCGCACACAACGGCGCACAAAAGCTGCGGCGGCCTCCCGCCGATCTGCGCGCCATCTGCTTGGCGGAGCACACTTGGCGATTCCGCCTTATGAGATCATACAGTTGACTTGAGGCCGGCGGCCATTCGTTTCGTTGTATAGCCACGCACCTCTGTTTGCCTTTAGACCGCTTCAATAAGTAAAGTGCGATCCAAAGCGCAAAAGTGTTTCGATTTCTTCCTTGCGGCACTCCGTCTTATCCTCCCATCTTTGTTTTTAGTTTGCAGATTGAACTTTTTTTCTTTTTTCTACTGTTCGAGGCCGCCAAAGTGAACCGGTCAGCGCATTTTCTGAGTAGTGTGCTATATACCGTGTTTTTTTTTCTTTTTTTGAACGCTTCGTCGGCACGAAATAAGAATGAGCGAAGGTTCTTTGTTCTGCCTGGAAGGCAATCTTCGGTCATGTTTTCTTCCGTCTTTTTTCCGAATGCGCCGATAATTTGCCGCACAAAACGCCGTCTCAACAGCTGGCGTCTAGCTTTAAATTAGCTGCTCATCAGTGCAGTCAATTCGTACATGGAATTTTTTAAGCTTACGGCGCTGTTTGAAATACATAAAAAGTTTTCACAACCGCGCAAGATATCATGCCGTCTAGTATGCAAGCGGTGTACTTGTGGACTTTCGCGAACATCCCCCCTCCCTCCCCTCCCGCCTCATATGTTGTATCAGTACTTAAAGAGTGGAAAGATTTTTATTGAACTGACATAGAAAGATAGCTCACCTGTATTTCTATGATCAATATATTTTTTAAGTACTGAAAGCTTCTGTTATCGGAATTACGCTTTTTATAAGTTTCCCTGAAGAAACATACGGTTTAGTTTAGGGTGAAGAATTTGAGCATGTTTCTTTTTTTTAATAACACGAAGATTGCCATGCTTTCACACAGTGAGTCAAAACTGTAGTGCAAACGAACGCCCTAATGTCCTCCCAGTAGTTGCTTCACAATGTCTGATATGTAGCCGATGTAAGAAAATTCAGAGAGCAGTGAAGTAAACGCCAAGTAATATTACGCAGGGATGGAAGCTCGAAGCAAAGAGCGGCAAATTTAGGTACTGAATATGTGCAACATTCCTTAGTTCATTCTGGACTGGTCCCTGATAGCCGCAGTTGCTTTGGGTCGTTAAACCGCATAAACCATAAACCAAACCATTCTAGACTGATACAGTCCACAGGATGAGAGATCATAACCTTACACGGAAGTATGTTTGAAGCGTGATTAAGAAAGTCAGATCCAGGCGAAATGAGCCACTTTCTTGTTATCATGCCGTTGTGGCTGAATGTTGTTATTCTTGGAAAGAATATCTTCGAGGCTCTAACCTTTACATTAATATATCTAGATTCTTAAAAGTTGCCTTGCACTCAGTAAGAACATTAAAAAAGAGAACAGCGCTTCCGTAATGACCGCATTATAAAATCTTCAGCGCACTGGCACTTACTGCCTTTATTGCGGTGCTCCCTACTCGGGCCCCTTTTCGCCACTTTTATATTTTTTGTTAGTGAAAACGACGTTCGGAACTCAGTTCTAACTTTTCTCGCGATATTCGCTGTGTTTCGATCGAGGTTCTCGTACGCCTGCGGTGCAGAGGCACTGCTAATGGTCACAGAACACATACTGTCTTGCTTTAGTGCACTGTGCTTTTTTGCCAGAAAAGGTCAAATTCTATTTTCTGCTACTCGTTTTGCTTGATCTACAGTTGATGCAAACCAAGCTGTAAAAACACGAATGAACAGAACTGGGAAAAGTAAGCCCTAATTTAGCCTACGGTTTCTTTTCTTTTCGTGTCCGGTCGTTACCCGACGACTTCTCTACGCTGAGCATATCAGCCGCAGGCGCAGTTAAACTGCGATCACTCACCGAGCTCTGAAAGCAAGAGAGTAAAAATGTAGAAATAGAGAAGGCCGTACAAGAAAAGAAGCCAAATAAGGCCGACGCGGAAGGAGACAGCCCGAGGGGCCGACATTGTGGCGTCTCGGCGAGCGACCGTAGCGACAGTGAATCGCAGCGCTAACCTCCATTTCCCTTTTCTCCGGGCCTTAGCGAGCGCGCCTTCTTTTGGCAGCGTGTGGAATGGCCTTCCTGAATCGTCTTGTCGCGGTCCGGCCGAGCGTGTTATTGTCTCATAGTAACCCTTCCTCGCCTCCTGTTCGCCTTTCCTGACTTTCCCATCGTCTCCCCTCTCCCTCTTAACACGCAGTCTACCCCTCCCATTCCACCCCCATCTTTCACCTCTCACCGATCAGTTCTTGCCCTTTCTTCAGCCTTGTACAGCTACTACTGCTTCCAGCGGCCGAAAGATTGGCCCCTAATAGGCGTTTGCGGATCAGGCCTCCAATAGCACTGGTGGTAAAGTTGTGCCAGTGCCGGCGGCATCACAGAGATGCTCTATTAGACGACAGGGTGCCTCGCACGATCGATTCTTGTGCGCCACTAATGGTTTTACGCGGTCGTCATTGTCGTCTCCGGCGCAGGGACAGTAAACGGCCCAAAGTCATAGTCGCCAGAGTCGTTTAGGACCCAACGCCGAAGGGCCCGGGAAGTGACCGCCAGTCTCGGTCGTTGGGTCCAGATGACCGATATTGTACGCGTCACTGGCCACATCGAAGACGCCGTTTCGCGGTTTGATCGCATACAACGTGACAAGGGGCGAAAGGCTTCTTTGATCTGGACTTTTACTTACGTTTTCTTCTGTTTATTTGTATGCGAGTTGAGGAGATGGTGGCCGCCTTTACCGAAGCCGGCTATTATTCCTCTGGTAAGGCACTGAAGCCTTAGCAAAGTCAAAACGCGATCGCAGCTGCAAAGAATCTGCGCAGAATGCACTGACAGCTAGAAGGTAAATGGACCGAGGAAGCGGATTAAAATTTCATTTTCTGAAAGCTGGCACACTAGTATCGTTTTTCATGGTAGGTAGATGCTGAGCATTGCTGGCTGCACTAATCGCACAAGTCATTTGCTGAGTGAAGTTTTCAGATGCCTCAGATTAAAAGCTTACCGTCTCTTTCATGGTCGATTTCCCTTTCCGGCCGATATCCCATGCTTCTCATAGCACATCTGGCTCTGAGCAATGGCTCTAGGAGAAATAGACCCATTGCATATGTTGGTATGGGGATTATAAATGGTTCACATGAAGACACAAACACGAAAACTATAGGCGGACACAAGTCAAGAAAAAAGCGGCTTTTCCCCGTCAAAGGACCTCTTTCCAGCCAATAGCGTTGGCTCATTCTCACCAAATGGCAATCGTGACAGTGCAGGGAGTGGCAGGTGAAAAAAAATAGTCCTCTCCCTGCATTGTTGTGGGTAGATCTCGTTCTGCCTTGTTACACCTCTCCCTGCTTTGTCGTTCTACTCCTGGGAGAATGCTCTTTAAAATCCGCCGACGCCATTGGCTGGAAGGGGGTACTTTGACGGGAAAAAGTAGCTTTTATATGAACTTGTACCTGACTATAGTTGATAGTCGTACTGAGTTGTAACGCGCACATACAGAGTGCTGCAGCAAACTGCACACCAAGGCTGTTCATTGTAACAATGTTCAGATACAGATCTACAAATCATCCATAGCTTATATAACTACAAAGTTTCGGAGCTCCTACGCAAAAATATTAGTCCTGATGTAAAATTCACGAAAAACAATGATTCTTACAAAATGCTTTACACTTTTTGAGAGCCCAGTAAACAGACCATTGGATCATTTGCAGAAAAGTTGTTCTTTCTCAAGGGATTCGCCACTGACTGTTTTTTCCAACACAGTGGTGTAAGTGCCATGGTTTCGGGGTAGAAACGCGTACTGCGGTGAGTAGGCACGCTCTTGAGTTTATTGCTTTGGCTTCGGCTCACACTTGAACACCACATGATTTCTCCGGGGAAATTACGTTTCAAAATGTGTAGTTATATGTGGCATGTTTAGAACCACCTGGTGGAGGAACAGGCCTTATCAGGATCACGAAGGTATCCTTATGGGTCCCGAAAAAATCTTACCACTTTGCTAGGGCACGGCAGCAGCCGTGAGGGGAGTGATCTTCACTGCTACAAAGAGCCTCCTTCATTTCAATATGTATAGTGGTGCGCATTATAAGAGGGAACAAACTTAATTGCACAAAGTTTCGAATTTTCGCCTTGCTTCTCCACTGCATTTCAGAACTGATTTTGGATATTATACGCAAAGAGGAGACCTAGTTAGAAAACGCAAAAACAACCTTACTTGTCAGACCTCACTATGAAGAGATGAATAAATTAATGCTCAAATTTTGTTAACTTTTATTTTGCTCATGACTTTACATTCAGGTGTCGTATAAACGGAGATAATGTATTTGCAACATATCATATTTGGAGTGGCGTTATGTAACATAATGTGCCATTGTCGACGTTAAAACATTCTCCTCTTCTAGTGCTTGTGTGCTTTTAGAGTCAGTTGAGTATTTATTTATATGCGGTTCCTTAAAAAACCTCAGTGAGCATTTTGAATGCATCTTGATTCTTTACGGTAGAGTTGGTTGATAGCGAACTTCAAACGAAATTAGCGCCAGAGGATCGGTCGGCTAAGACCTATTAGTCGGCAATGGACGTTGCTTGAAAGGTGAAGCCGTAGTGGAAGTCACCCAAGAATTGCTATTAGAGGTCAATAACTTTAATAACATCGATTTGGTTTTTCCAGCTGGAAAGAAATGCTGATACAGAGTATGTGCACGAATCACAGAGTGAACAAAATATCTGTTGCGGAGAAAATAAGGCAATGTCTTCACATGTTAAACATTTATATGTATTAAACTCTTAGAACCCTACGTGAAGCTTTCTCCCCTGTTCAGTATAAAGGAGTAAAAAGCTCTCGACCAAAGGAAAAAATAAAAGAATCTAAACATCACAAGTTAGGTTCTTTCTTAGCAAAAGCTGTCCCTCCAGAATCCACCTTAATAAGACGCAAAATGACCTGGGACCGCAGGTGGAAATTATTTGTCTTGAACCATTTTCATTCAACTCTCACTAATAGCTGCCACCGTGACCACGGGTGTCGAAAGGCGGGCTGACAGTGCGATTTCATTATTATAGGATTTGAGCTCTCCGGATTCTGTACAGAGAATTAGGTCGGCTCCTGTCGGCTCTAAATATTCATTATTCGGAAATAACCCTCTTTCGGCTCAGTGGTTGTGGTGCTCGGCTGCTGCGCTGAAAGACGAGGGTTCTATCCCGGCGGCGGCGGTCGCATTTCGATGGAGGCGAAATGATAAAGGCCCGTGTAGAATGCGATGTCAGCGCCCGTTAAAAACCCAAGGTGATTGATATTATCCACAGCCCTCTACTACCGCGTCCGTCATAGCTAGAGTATCTTTGGTGCTTTAAGCAATATAAAACCAAAACCAACCTTCTAATCAGATGACTAAATAAATGATTTTAATAGAAAACCTATCGTTTACAGTCTGATGTTTCATTTAGGTATGCAGCCCAATTCCCGCCACCTATGAACCATAGCGCACGAAAACAAGGACAAAGAGTACAAGACGAGACAAAAAACCAATTTTCAGCTGAAGGTTTATTCACACCGAAAGGGATTTTGTGCTCGTTGAAATAAAGATTGTATGCGGCCATGCTCACAACGCGGCCAGCTTCCCGCTATTGTAACCCTCCATCTAGTTTGTTTATAGACAAAAATCCGAAAACGAAGTGCCTAATATAAGCGCCTTCGACGATCAAAGCGCGAAACACACGTATCCGCTGCAGATCCAAGCACTTATTGCCAGAAGCGGCCGTGGGCGCCGTAATTTAGTACCAGCTCGCGCCGCACTGGGCTCGCGACAAAATCGCCCCCGGCTCACTCGAACGTAAGGGTCCCCGAGGCACCCGGGCGTTGAGTGGGCTCTGCGCTCTCTCCTGGCCTCGAGAATTTATTGCCGCTCGTTCCCTCTTCTACGCTTGGATGCCCGGCTTCTCCTCCCGACTTACTCCGTGTCCTGCGTCCAGTTTTCTGCGAACCGGATGACTAGAATGCCGGGCGTGCAAAACCCGAAAAACGTTTCCTCTTCCTTCGGCTAAAATATCTTACGCTTTTATGGTTGGTCGCCTCACCTGTTTCCTTGCCAGGAAGAAATCAGGGAAAATAGGCGCAAGAATTTTTACCTTTCGCATTTCTCCATCAGGCAGCAAATCTCTAGTCTGCTTTGGAAACTGAGGACGCTTAGGTGAAGCCAATAAATCGATCTCCCTATGCTCCTCATATCCACGATTAGCAGGCAGTTACTTAGCTGCCGTCTGCACCGTTTATCTTGTCTTATCAGTTCGTAAAATGCAGCTCAGACAAAATTTAATTCACGCTACTCAGAGACCAATATGGCTCTTGGAACTTTGCGTTCACCAGTTTAAAGCAGGCAAAAGGATATTTCAGGACGCGACAGGAATCACTAAGGTCGTGTCAATTTCAATGCATTATTCCAGGAATGTAATTTTGCGTATGCTTATTACGTAATCTCTTACATGCGCTACCCATTGATATTATTCACCGCAAGCGGGTGCAATCCTTCGATGAAAGCTAATTTTGTTCGCGCACAGTGATATATGACTTTACCTCTGAAAGCAGCTCGGACAGCTCTTTTCCTTCGCGTCTTAACATGTGCAACTTTCCGGTGTGAGTTCTTGTAATTCCAAGAACACATTTAATATAGTAGATGTTTTAGATTCCTTTTCGCAGTCTTTCTACTGCGATTGCCATACCTAGATTTTTGATTCACATTTGCCGTTTGCTTAACGCTTAACTTTTGGCGCTCACTGAATCTGAACCTGGAGTAAGATAAAAAAAAAGAACGCCGTTTCCACTGATAATAGGGGATCAATTTTCTTACATGGCTTGGTGGGGCATTTGATAGAAACGCTCCGATAAGCCATTGGCGCTGGTAAACGCTCCCAACGCTACCATCGCACCACTGCTCGGGTGTTTCTGGGCTCCGTGATGATGACGGTTTCTCCCCAAGCGCGCGCATGCGTCGTAGCATGTGTCGCGGTTGTCGTCTCTTTCGCGACACTCCACCGGCACGTAGACTTAGAGCCACTAGCATCACTAGCATTAGAATCACTAGATAGTGCGCGCGGCCAGAGGCCGCCCTCCTTTCCTGGTGCCTGTGGCCACAGCATTGGGCTTCGCTGGAACGTCGACAGGTGGCGCGTCTGTGTGAACATTTTCCACTGACTCTAGCTCATTTTCCAGCGGGTATAGAAAGAGGGGAAAGCGTGAACAAAGGAGCGTCGGCGAGCGAAGGGCAGCTGAGGGAGTGAGTACACCTCAACGCTCAGTGCCGCAGGATCGCTGGGCGGCCGTTTAAGAAAACGCCACGAGCAGGTTGTAAAGCGGCGCGCTAGTATCGGTGCTTTGATCTGTCTAACTGCATGAATGTGACTAGGGCGTCTTATGTATTTTCGAACACTGGCCTGAAGACCACATATCTGAGAAACATGATTTTTTTTTATTCTCGAGGAATCATGACTGGGCGAAACGAGAATATAACAAACAAAACACCTATTTAAACAACAGTTTTAGCTCTTGCACCCATGGGGTCATTGTGTATTCCATCATATAACCAGCTCTACTGATGTTGTTGTTGTTGCCTTAGCGATATGATAACCTATCGTTAGCGGGAGGTTAAGTGTTCCTTTTCGTCACCTGCTACTAGCCTCGATGATTAAAAAATATTCGGTTGGTTTCGTTTGGTTTATTGGGGTTTGACGTCCCAAAGCGACTCAGGCTATGTGGAACGCCGTAGTGAAGGGCTCCGCAAATTTCGACCATCTGGGGTTCTTTAACGTGCACCGACATCGCACAGTACACGGGCCTCTAGAATTTTGCCTCCAGCGAAATTCGACCGCCGCGGTCGGGATCGAACCCGCGTCTTTAGGGACATCATAAATATTATTTAGCGTCCCTCATAGCCTCAGTCGCTCCAGGACGTTAGAACCTGGAAATCATTACTATTATTTATATTATTAATATGTATAGAATATAATTTATCATCAATATAATTTATGGCCGACACGGCCAGCATGTGTATATATAGCTCTCTCATGCCGAAGGGCATATTTTGGCAATAAAAAAATTATTTACTGAGTCTTGAAACGATTTTAGGCATTACAGCAAGGGAATTTGCCTCGAAAATCAAAAGTTTATACAGTGTTCATACTCTGAAAGCTTATTAGGAATCATCAAAGGAAGTATTTCGCACAACATCGGGGGGAAAAGAATCCCAGGCGCAAGCTGCGCGGACGAAAAACAAAATAGCGGAAACATCACCTTTAAAAGCGAGCTACCCGCCTCGGTGGCTCAGAGGTTAGGGCGCTCCGCTACTGATCCGGAGTTCCCGGGTTCGAACCCGATTGCGGTGGTTATGTTTCGATAGAGGCGAAACGCTAAGGCGCCCGCGTGCTGTGCGATGTCAGTGCACGTTAAAGATCCCCAGGTGGTCGAAATTATTCCGGAGCACACCACTACAGTACTTCTTTCTTCCTTTCTTCTTTCAATCGCTCCTTTATCCCTTCCCTTACGGCGCGGTTCAGGTGTCCGCCGATACGTGAGGCAGGTACTGCGTCATTTGCTTTCACCAAAAACCAATTTTCATTTTCAAGCGAGCTATTTAACCTTCAGAGGGTGTTTTTTGTCTTTGGCGTATATATATGGTGACTTCATGTACTTCTGGCGACTAATGCCCAGTTGGGAACAATATTTGCTTTAGCAAACAATTATTAGCAGAAATATTGTGCCAGTCTTTAAGTCCTACGCGTGGCGTGTTGTTTAGCCTTGGTCATACTGTGTTCTCTCATAGCTTTCAAGAGCAAACTGGCTACCCCGTCCTGTATTTTACAATGTTTGTTGACTAATTGTAAGCTGTAATAGTCCTAACGCACGCATGTCTACTCGCGTATTGATTGGAAGTGCATCAAATACAATTTGGGAAGGAACTAGAATTTCGCTTAAAAATTTCTAGAACTGAAACCACTTTATTTGTGAAGTGATTTCGGAATGCGTAGTCCACTGCAAATCCGAAGTGAAAAAAACTAAGTATTCGGATTCCTTAACTAACATGAATTAGCGTCACGGATTTCATATGTGTGCTCTTGGTAGGAGCGCTGACTTGTAAAGTGACGTACAGGTGCGGTTAAAAGTAAACGGAGCACACTATTGCCTTCTAACATTTTTCACTCACTTCCTAATTGAGACTGGCAACGGTCGTATGTGCAGGCTAGTAGTAGACGACAGTTAGCTTTCTCATGAACAAATAATGTTTCCTGATGTCCTATAGGAAATGCGAGATTGTAATTAGAACGAAACGGAGTACTTCGTTTACTTATGTCCGTGCCTGTACATAGATTTGACCACTTTTAATAACATATACCAGCGTACGCATCACATTTCCACCATGTCCTAATTAATCTGCAGAGGTTCATAGCCACTGTATTTGTTCTTGTTCATGACCTTGTACAAGACACAGTCGTTGGCAAATAGTCGAAACGATGACGTACCCTTATCTGTAAAGCAAATAATAAGCAGTACGAACAAGAGTGGCCCCTGCACTGATCTCTGGAGTACCACGTAAGTGACAGGAGTATTGATCGAAATAAAAACGTTCACAATCACAGACCGCTTCCAAAAAGACAGTCAGCATTCCATATAATTACATTTTAATCCGGGTAGCTACCTCCTGAAGCTTCCATGAGCATCGCCCTATGCATGTATGTGAAAAACAAGGAAAGCAGAGTAGCCCACTGGAGCGTGCTGCCGTATTTCCTAAATGATTTTGTGTGTTCAATTCTTGCTAGTGTTTTCACAACACCTGAGGCGCCGCGTAATATTCTTGGACCACTTCCTTTTTCTTTTTACCTCGGCACGTTTAGCGCGTAGAAGTACTATCCTTACCAAGCTTTAGATGGGCTCGGCTCGCGCTGTAGATTCCTCGATGAGACGACTAATACGACGTTCATTTTTAACCAGATGACTTCGGCTTTTTATCTGAACCGTGCTTGGTCGACCCAAGAGCCCTTCATTTATTGAAATAAGAATGGCACTTCCTGGTCCGGGTAAATATTTACGGCTAATTTGCAGTTATGCCCCGTATCGGCGTTCCAGTCTCATATTAACGAACCGGCACGGTTAAAAAACTACCCTTCCGGTTAATTTCGAGCACACTTCAGAAGTCCCGGATACTAAGAAAAACGACCTTTAGTTTCAGCCTGCTCCACACATTTAATCTCTGCATTTACTTCTCTTTGCCAATCATGCTCACAGTTTGATAGAATGGCTGCCTTCTCATAAAAAATTTCACTAAAGGGCGAAATTTATTACGCTACGAAAGAACAAGATTGAAATAAAGAACCTCTGCTCTTTCTCTCTTACGCGCCCCCTAAACCGTTTTATTCTTCCTCTGTTCTGAGGAAACCAGTGGACTTCTCTAGCAGATTTCATGCTGTTCTGTGTGCTATACTTCGTCATAACGGCGCAGCTAGCTCGTTAGGTTTGTTGAGATGAATAAGAAAAGACGATGAATTAGTCATTGCAATCGTGGTGACGGCGCTGAGATGAGTGAGGCGCTACAGTTTACTTATTTCTTTTCTAGATTTCTTTGCCGCCCCCGACGTTGAATTTCAGAGGAAAAGCGCCCATTTTGCCGCTCTGCCACTTTGCTATTTTCTTATTCGTAGCAATATGCGAGTGCTTCAAGGCGCTGGTTTTATGCTTTGCTAAGGTGAAGTTAAGGGTTATTTTGTCGCAAAGTCTGACGAAAACTGTATGACGCCTTAATTGAATTATCTGCTCTTTCGCTCTATGAATAAACCGAGAGGAAAAAGAGCCAAGATGTTTAAGCGAAAGTTAGTTATTGGATAAGGCGCATTTAAAACAGGCGGGTTGTATGGCCGGTCATATCATTGTTAGGATCAACTGTGTAACGTTAAACCATGCCGAGCATGCATGAAGTGTCCTTTGAAGGAAGTTTTTAAAGCGAGATAAGATAACAGCGACAACTGTTGGGACTTTAGAGAACATAATGGCTGAATTCCCCAAGTGTAGTCATTATGTTTACAACCAAGTGGCTCAAAATGCAAGCCGCTACTGCCGCTCGGGTTTGACACAAGTTGTTTGGAATGACCAACGACAGCCTTGAGTGCGGGGTAAGGCTACCAGCATGGTGGTGCAGTCTTTGCTGCTGGAATGGTGGAGTGGGGCCTCTTTCTTATTCAGCGTGAAAATGGTATGGTACGGTATGGTATGGTATGGTGTAAATATGGTATGGTATATGGTGTAAGCACCTAAGAGAGAGATGGATCTATGAGGGACGCCGTGGTGGGGTGGCTCCTGATTAAGTCGGTCCACCTGGGATTCTTCAACCTCAATCGACATTTGTCATTTTTACATTAAACACACTGTAGTTTTCGCTGCTCACTCAAAAGAGCTTGTGCGACCGTGCACACAACTGGTACTTACCTAAAGTACACTCTCGACATTAGTTTTGCATAATTTTTTTCTAATATTGTAGCGGATGAAGTGGCTTTAGTACAGGTGAGAGCTCTAAAGATGAAAGCTGGTCGCCGACGGCCCAGAGCCCAGATCAGTCTGCGCGCCTCTCCTCTTCTTCCTCGAACTCCTAGGCGTAACAATATGGGCGTGTTGTTCTCGTTCTTCTGTGTCGTTCATTGCGCCTAAATAATGTCAGCCGATGTATTTACATTGTCAGCATACCTCGCCTACTAAGAAAAGGTAAGATTTGGAGGAGTGCAGCTGTGTGTGGAGAGCCTATATTTTATCTGTTCCGGCATTTTAATTATGTGTAAATGGACGCTTCCTCAAGAAGCAAGGGGTCCAATGACACGACAATTCCACAAATGAGTAATGTGCAGCACAACACTGTATAGATTCTACGCCGCATTTCCTCTCTTGTTAACAGTTGTCATCAATCATGGAGAGTGATGCGTGCTATTAGGTACACCAGTTGGCGTTAGAGAAACAGCGTTGGCGCGTTACCCACTCATGCAATGCATTCGTAATGAGTCGGACCTTAACGAACCATCGCCAAATGAGCGCATTTTAGGATCTTTAGTACGCTATTCAGCAGGGGATGCAAGCGCTGTGCTAAGCTTCCGTTGCTAAATGGTTGGCGGACACGGAAGCGGTCGCAATTACGCGGCCAATTCCGGCTCCTGGGCCGACAACTGGGAAATAAAATATTCAGGGGCACCCTTTCTCGCTAACTGGACGCAGCCAGTGTAGTCCGTAGTGACGCCTAAACTCTGAGTCCATAGAGCGAGCGTCAGTACACGGAACTGTTCCCCGAAAACAGAGTGGGTAGCGACATCTGGGGATCTGCCATCTAACACATTTTGCAGCCAGCTCTACAACCCCCTTTTATTCTCTCTCTCATATCAGCTGGTCCGTCCACTAAGCCTGTCAGTATTTGTGAAAATTCACGCTCTCTAGTTCTTTCCCAGCATGGGTGTTCCGGCGTGCAGAAAGTTAGTTTGGGTATTCTCGTCAGGTCCCTGATACGAAGCAGTCGAATTAATGAATGCTGCACTGTGTGGCAAACAAACAAAGAAACCAAAAGCATGATCGGCGCAGGCAGTGTCATTTCCAACCAAGTTCACAAAAGAAAAGGCGAAATGAATAAGTATCGCGCATAAAACTGTGAGCACAACACGGAAGTTAAGTGACTGCCCAAGTACATTGTCATTGTTGTGAAGTGTAGCTGACATATTTATGATGCCAAAAAATTAATGCATGGGAGCCATGTACTGTACTGCTGCCCGCTAGGCTGGCTATTCATAGGGCCCGCTATAGTCGAGACCTAAATCTCGCACGCCCAAATTGGCGGAACCACGCAGCGGTCGCGAACCTAATATCCGTCCCAGCGCGAGTTAATTACCCGCCCCTGGAGCGGAGAGCGGCGCTGCAGTCTCACGCTACATGAGCGGCAGCGCGAACAAGACTCGAGTAGAAATTAAGAAATGATTGAAGTCTGAAGTTAATTATTCGCTGTCAGAGGCCAGAGCGTCTATTTAAAGAACTCACTCCTTTGTGAATCTAGGAGGGCATGATCCAGAGCCGCGCTGATGTGCGCTGACGGTTATTAGCAAAGTAACCGTGCTCGGGTCACTTCGTTTCACCCACACCGAACGAAACCGGAGCTGCACGGGAAATGCCGTACAAGGAGGAAGGGAGTGGGTTTCCTGTTCAGTGTGCAACTCGCGCGTTAGGTTTGGGAGGGGGAACGCCCTGTGGTAGGCAATGGGGAAGGGTTTCCTCCAGACCCCGGGAAAGCGTAGGCACGCGGCCAAAGCGAAGAGGGGAAAGAAGGTGACTTGAAGGTTGGGGAAAAGGTAGTACCGTGGGCGGGCAACGTTCTGTTTACAGCCCGCATAGCCGCTATTCCGCACTGGCGTCCGGAGCTGCCCTCAGATAATTAGGTAACGGCCACAATTGGAATGCCGAAAGGCGCCGACCCGTACTCCTCACTGCCTTCCCGTTGCGCCTGTATCATCGGACGGCGATGGGGTGCTAGCCTGGCTTTTAACGAGCGCACGTGCCTAGAATTTGAAACATCTAAGAAAAAAATTACATTGAATGTGTGAGGTCGGGAAAGGCGCGCGTGGGAACGAAATGTCTAGCGACGATCGGGACAGGCCCTCGCGTATTGTCAGTGCGGAAATGGGGAGAGTGCGTGGCATGCGGGTAATTAGTGGCGCACAGCACGGCCGCCGCAGTCGTCCGCAGTCAGAGTGCTCGGAAGGGAACGGAAGAATTCTGGTCAAGATTAGGTGACGAATCAGCGTGGACAGCGATGTCACGGCGGTAAAATAGCGGGTTTAATTTGAGCCTATCAAGCACTCATGGTGCGTGGTGAATGGGCGGAAATGGTGTCGCTAAATCCGTCGGCGCTGCTCACGTATTGCGGCCTTTGAAAGACTCTCCTAGTCATTCCACTCAGCTAAACGGCCACTCCCTTTTCGTCCTGTTGAATCTCTCATCGTCTTCATCGCCCAGCCATCGAAGAACAGGAAGACCGCTGGCAGTGTGTGCCGGGGGACAGGTGCTGGGAGGTTCGGAACTCCATCTGTGTTTTAGGGTGCACTCATTTAAGCCCCCTTCTAAGAGCCCAAGACTTCAGTCATTGGGTACCTGCCCGTGGCCCATCCTCAACACCTCCTGCCACCCACCGCTCTGTTCTGGAAGATCTGGCGTCTTTGCGTCTTAAGTGATGGAGAAAACTTACGATGGCGCATCATTGAAACTACGGGTAGCTAGAGCAGAAAGGGAGGTAGCAGGTAAGACAAGTCAAGGCAGCACATGTAACAAATGTCCGGTAATGAACAAAATGCCATTAGACTATCCAAGTTGCTGCGAGTTTAAGCGCAATTAGGCGCCTAAGCTTCCTCACCTTCATATTGCTTGTGACTGACGGGGTTATGTTCGCAGGATCATTGAGATTTTATCGCACACCAAGCATGCAATGCCGAACGGGTTGACAATGGACTGACGTACGAAAGCGTAAGCACCCCCCATCGTGGTTCGTCTGTCTCTCTCAACTGCCTAAGCGGACTTGTGCTGCTGGGAAAGATGGTGCTCTTGGAACGGTGCGAGTTCTTTGAAAAACTACTGTGTATCGCAAAGGGAGAGCTCTATACCAAACAACTTCTCGTTTGAATTACGCCGAGAAACCTGGTAGGTTTAGCAGTGGCTTGCCTTCTATCTGAGACTAGCAGGCTCGTCCACGAGGTTAAGGGTACCACAAGATGACGTCGTTGGCGTCTACTCTTGGAGGTTTTAATGCGGTAACATTAAAAGGTTCATCGGAGGAAAAACATTGGTCCGTTTGTGTGTGCCATGAAAAACGCTGATCGGTCACAGTGTAGAAGCCATATTACTATGTGACGCCATGCCGGTGCGTAGTGCGAGCGAGCAAGGGGTTGCCAGACGCGGCGGAACTCTTACTTAGCACCAACAAAACGACAGGACGAGAAAATATGTGGAGTGTAAAAGACAACAGTGAGGAAACATCACATGACACGGTCAAGACACTAACGAGCAAGACAAATAGCAAGCTGCATAAAAGGCATTAATGCTATCACAACCTCAATTTTTAATGTAATTAAATGTCCTCCAAAGATTTTCGTGATCGCGATTTAGTATCATTTTTTCGGCGACCTTCGCGTACTATACTCCACGGGCATGTAAAATGGCACTGATTCCGCATTATAATCTTACCTCCTGAAATTAAGAATAATAAATTCGATTTGCTAATTTATCTTCTAACAGTATCAATAACAAGCTATATCACGTATATAATGTTTGCCTTGCTGTACCGGCGTATATCTAAGTTTTTACAATATCACGCCAATATACATTGGCGTGATAGGCCGCACGGAAGTCACCTTCCACGATCTTGGTTTCTCGTTCAACTAGGACTGGCAGCTTTGTTAGAGTTCATGGCAGACTGCTTTATTTGACTTTTCAAGGCTGGGGATCACTTTTCTCCTCTCTTAATGTATTTCTTGTGTGTAGGGGCATCCAACGAAGGTGTTATAAAGGTATAGAGGCAGGTAATTTGAAGCGTGGAAAATAACCCAGAATCGGCTGTTTCCCTTTCTGTAGATTTCTGGCAGGAATTAATGTCATTGCCTCCATGACTAGTCGCCCTGAAATACCGACGAACGGAATTCCCTACACGAAAATACTCGCGATAGTAAACATTAGCGAGCAATTGTAATAGTATGAATTGTGCATTCGATAGCGATACTATTAATAGTTCTTAACGCTATGTATAGTTTAAAAAACTGCCGATGATATTTATTGTCAATTTACCGATAGCTTTGCATCACAAATGCGCAAATATTGCATAAATGTTTATTTCTTCATCGCATACTACGGAAGTTAGCTTATGTTTTTCACCTCATTTTCTCTCCTGAACTAGGGGGCGCGAATCAAGATTTATGTATTTTTTTTCATCACTCAGCTATGCCTTGCGTCGCATTTTCCAAGCTGACAGTTCTTCCAAGAAAAGTAACTGAGAAACAGGAGAAAAGGGTGATGAATGCTTTTAGCAACATTTCGATGTTTTAACCGTTCATTCAGCAGAAAGAGCAAGAGGTACATCTTTACGCTTTAACGGAAATTTTCCGAGCTGCCGTTGCTTCTCTTGAGGACTACATGGTTAGTTTCTTCCGCTTCGTAAGCGTACGAGGCTCTAGCGGAGCTGGAAGACTCATCTAAGGAGACGCAAGCTGCGCGTAATTGCCGAGAAAGTATGAGTGAAATGGGCCGCATATAACGGGCATGACTCAGGGCCATTCATCAGCACCGAAGAAAGCTACTAACCACACGAAAAAAATAGAATCCGCCTGCACAGAAGAAGGTGAGAAACGGAGCAAATAGGAATAAAGCACAAGCCGACGTCGTATTCAGGGTAAAAAACACAAGGCTTCTCACCGCGGCTGGAGCCACACGACAAGGCACCACGGCTGCGTCCGTCGTCTAGCGCTCCTTTATCTCGCCTGCAAGGAAAGCGCTTCGTCTCGTAAATGTCGTCTACGCGTCTCCGCACTTACTCATCGCTGGACCTTTCTTGTTCGCCTGATTCCCGCTCGACTGTCGCCGCGCTGCAGTAGAAACTGATGGGAAGACAAGGGAGAGAGCAATGCAACAAAAAGGCGCATCACGTCATCGACCGCCACTGCTCCCTTTCTTGCGCCGCGTGTGGCTGCAGTTTTCTTGCTTTTCTTAAATTATACTTGAGCTACGTGGGACGTTTCCTGTGGCGCTTTTTTTCTTTTTCCACAAAGAAGCGCCTCATGATGCTAAGGGTACATCTTGGTGGGACGCTGGTGTGTGTGTGTGTGTGTGTGTGTGTGTGTGTGTGTGTGTGTGTGTGTGTGTGTGTGTGTGTGTGTGTGTGTGTGTGTGTGTGTGTGTGTGTGTGTGTGTGTGTGTGTGTGTGTGTGTGTGTGTGTGTGTGTGTGTGTGTGTGTGTGTGTGTGTGTGTGTGTGTGTGTGTGTGTGTGTGTGTGTGTGTGTGTGTGTGTGTGTGTGTGTGTGTGTGTGTGTGTGTGTGTGTGTGTGTGTGTGTGTGTGTGTGTGTGTGTGTGTGTGTGTGTGTGTGTGTGTGTGTGTGTGTGTGTGTGTGTGTGTGTGTGTGTGTGTGTGTGTGTGTGTGTGTGTGTGTGTGTGTGTGTGTGTGTGTGTGTGTGTGTGTGTGTGTGTGTGTGTGTGAGTGTCAACGTTGGTGCGCAGTGACGTCAACATACGTCACTTAATCGTCAGAAAAGGCAGGGGTCTGGAAGCTCCCTCACTGCACTCAGCCAAGGCACAGCCACCAAGACGCTTTCCGCTTGTGTGCCCATTTCGCTGCCACGGATTCCCGCTCTTCGAACAAGTGAGGATAGAAAGAAGAAACCAGGCAGCATCCGCATCAACAGTGTAAGCAGCAGCACCAGTGACGGCCGCTGTGGTAATAAGGCCCTAATGGTGAGGAAGCCCGTGGCCACCGGGCGCAGACGCTGTGGTCTCTTCTCCACTCGGCGCAAGAAACACGAATGGGGACAAAAAGGGAAGCAATCCACTTTGTCGCTTTGCCGTTTTATTTGGCCTCTTGCCTTCTTCGTTCCTTCCTGGGTAGCTTTCATGCTTTTGTTTGTGCACAAAGATTTCTTCGATCGCAGACCGCGTTGGGTTTGCTTTCTTTCTTTTCGCTATGATGACCTCCCACTCCATTCCCTATTGCCACTGTGAGAAAGGCAGGACATCCAGAATGATTATGTGCACAGACAGACAGCAGTTGATTACAGAAATAAGTAACGAGAATTGCTCTCTAAAGTGCCTGCTTTTGTGGCTGCTGTAGCCTCTTAACGTCCCTGCTCCAGCATTTGTTTTTGCTCCGGGCCTGATTTTTTTTTTTCCCGCAAACCATGATTGCCAACTTTCCCCGGTTCAGAAAAAAAACTGGAAGAGGAAAAAAAGACGAGGGATCCTACGTGCTACTTTTATTTTTTTCGCGCGGATTTTCGCAGCAAACGCTCGCCGTGCGGCTTCTTGTGTTTCCCTTGTGGTACACGTCCCACCGCGATTTTGTCCAGGGCGGTTATACGTAAGGGCCTTGCCCTCTATTGACCTCGCTTCTCTTTCCTTCCAGGATTCTGCCCCTGTCCAGCCTTTGGTAATGCATTCAGCTACGCAGGGGGAACATACGAATGCGAATTGAAGAGGCGGCTCACTTGCGGGTGGTTGTTGCGGAAAATGGCCGGTCGCTTTGGGGAGCTTTTGCGCTTAGCTTGTCTGAGAAATAAATGAAATGAAGAACTAGTCGGGATGAAGCGCACAAAAAAAATCAGCGGCAGAGATTAAGAGAGAGGGATCAGGTGATGTTCACCTTACGTACTTGTTAAAAATCAATGGTTCTATAACGTATGCTGTCGGTTATCTGGCGTCGCAAGCTGGGCACCCCGCTCTTCAGGTGGCTTCACCTTATGTTTAATTTTTGTAGAGATTTTATTCTTAATTTTTGTTTCGAGTGCTGATATGTGACTGCACCTCGGAAATCAGGTAATGCGCTTGGGATACTTACATTAACTTATGAAACGTAGCTACCTCTTGCGTATTCAGAATTATGCGTTGTCCTACCTGCATGATTCATGTATTTTACTAACACCGAAGTGAAGGATCATGACAATTCAAGAATCGTCAATGAGAAAACAGGACAGGATGATCGCACCGAGCAGCAATTAGGCGTGCAATGCATTTTTCACATTCATTTTACATTTAGTAAATAATTAACAGATTTTATTAACCAATATGTAACACCATCGCGCCGTAGGGAGAATGAAGTTTTATTTATATAATTATGATCTGTTGGAAATCTCAAGATTGCCACCATTCCTCATTTAGCCTAGCCGGTACTTGGGTCTAGAAGGTAACAAATGGTGTGCTTTACACTGAATAGTATTGGATGGTTCATAAATTATACCGTTACACTTCTAATTATGATCCTCCCACATGCAAACTGAAGAAATTCCAGATTCTGTACACAACATGGGCTGAAGGCAGAAATGAGATATTCAACATTGCCTGATGATTACTTATGCTACTTTAGTCGTGGCTTCATATCTCGACGTTATGACTATGCAATTTTTTTAGGATGTCAGTTGCATTTTTTTGGCTAACTTCTGTAAGAATAAATCACTCTGTTAAAATGACACTTGTTGTAAGGTTTTAAACACTGTGAAGCGTGAAAACAGTGAATAGACACATGCCCGCAGCCGCACCAGCGCTTACGTGCTACGAAGAGTTGTCCCTCTTAAAAACGGTTGTCTGCGTTTATTACAGATGCCCGGATAAAAATGGTTGTAAGCGGCTCATGGCAAAGGGTTAAAAAAATATAGCATTTTAGTAGCACATTATATGCCTGCAGTACACAAAGCAAGTATTTCGACACAAAGCAAGTATCCCGATACAAAGCAAGCAACAGTACACAAGACAAGTATCCCGTAGAAACAGCAAGTAGGGTATAGACATTTGTGTACGCCGCGACTGAAGGGATTGTTTCATATGCACCTCTTTTGGAATCGCTAGGCGTTAAGTTCTAGTGATTTCTGTTGTTGAAGCCTGTTTTCATTCTTGCTCATGGAAGCGTATTAGGAAGTTTTGCAGTGATTCCGCGGGGAGCACGGTTTTGCGCCGATCTGCGGAGGGAGCAGCAGCGTCTTGATTTACGTGCGGTTGTGTGTTGGGAATAGAACTGGCTAAGAAGACTCATTCACGAATGATACAGCATGGAGGAAGTGCTTTTAGAAATGATTTATAATTATGGCCTACCAGAAACAGTGGAACAGTTTTGCAGATACGGAGCCGAGAGGCGCAGCCGTATAGGATACCGCAGCCAAATATATGATCACCAACTAGGAAGACGAAGAAACGGTCAGCGAACCGGGCGGAGCGCTCGCAGTCATCAAAGTCCATGCGGAACAATAACCCTCAACCTGCCCCGATTGCGGCGGTACTCCCACTCTCCACGTGGGAGGGACAGGCCCTCCACCTGGGCTTGTCCTGGCATGCAGGCCTGCCTTCGCCACCCTAGTCCCACCCCTCAGCATTGGGCCGCCGCGCTGACCGGCTCGGCCCTGGAAGACGAGCTTCACCTGATCGATGGGGCGACAGCCTAAGCCGTTGGAGCGCTGCATTTACGGTCCCACCCGCTGCTGCAGCGAAACTCACCCGTCAAACCTATAATTTTTTTTCGATTGGACTCGACTAGAGCTAGGCCTGCCGCTATTAGATCTTGTCATCCCCTTTGTCATTTCGTCCTGCATTCATTGGTGCGCTGCCTCGTGACATTTCGAGGAGGCGCGGGCGTTCCTCATCATCCTGGCCCTGCTGATTCGAGCCCTGAGTCCGCCTTGGTGGCCAGCTGCGAGTTCGTGGTACGCACCCCCCCCCCCCCCCGCCCCCACCTATCTCCCCCAGCCAGCCAGATGAGAACCAACCTTGCAGCTACCGCCTGCCGGGTCCCCGAGCTCCCGACGGGCCCCCAGGTCTGAGGGCATGGCGGACCGCAAACGACAACACGACCCTGGCACAAAGACCTCACTGACTGAACAAGCCTCCCTGACGTGATTACCCGGCCTATGCGATTCGGTTCTGCCATGGCCTTAAGCCGTGGGCTTCTGGCGACCTGTGGCCGAGAAGCTTCTTTGGTTTGCGCTCATCTGATCATCTTTTCATGCACCGTGGCGGCAAGCTCTTCACATTCACTTCTCTCTACAACCATTCTGTCACGCTCATCGCATCTCCTGCCTCTCATCTACGGTGTCATGTTTTATAATCAGTAATTGAGAATATTACTTGGTGGCTCCGGGTAGCAGCATGGTCTAGGAAGACGAAGAATCGTGCAGTCGCGCGGGCGGAGCACTCATGCTAGCTGCGCGGCCATTGTATCACGCCATAACAATCAGTCATGCTGTTTTAATTAAAATTATATTTGTGTACCTACATTGCGCCCTCCTGCATGCTCCTGGCGTCCTGAGAGGCTCTCTGTGCCGACACAGATAAGTATTCCGCCTGTTCTAGTATAAGCTGCCGTTGCGTCAGTAAATGTCGCCGGACGTCTTGATCCTGCACACCGCAAATAATTCCTCCCCGTAACGTGCACTCCAGTGACGTTCCGAAGGTGCACTTCTGCGCGAGCCGCCTAATTTCTGCAATGAAGTTATGGGCACTTTCCCTGTATTTTTGCCAGCGCATAAAGAAGGCATAACTTGCAGCTATTCCGTTAACTTGTGGAGCGTAGTGCTCTTCCAAATGCCTGACGATTTCTTCGCAACTCCGCTTATCTCCTTTTTTTGGATGACACCGCCCCTGCACATTCGCACCGCCCTGTCCATGAGCGAAGCTGTCTCCAGCGCAGGCTTCTGCGTTTGTTCCGCGATGCTATGGGCTTCAAAGTAGGCCTCCAGGCGAACACGATGCGCTGGCCGCGTATCTATTTTCTGCATCTGCGAATTCCGGTGGTCGGCCGGTGCTCATGCTTGCACAAATCTAGTATTCCCATAGCGACAAGGCGCTATCTCCTTTGCTGCTCTGAAGCTGAGACACACTGATAGCATAAGCAGGAATAACCCAAGAAGAACGAATGATTTATTCGAGCACAGCTTTTTATAATGCGATGGTGACGTTGCAGTCACGTGGTCATGATGACGTGTTTTGTCGATGAGCCGTCAGAGGGCATTACAGTAGGAGTTCTTTACAAAAAAGTGACATGTGATCATGCGAAGCAATGGTACTGTTGTCAAGAGAAAAGAGGAAGAGATATGTAAAATGAATGTCTGTAGCATAAATATGTGATTGGAAGGTAAGAACACAGATAACGCGCCTTTAGTATTGTAGGTGCCTATAAATATTAAAGAAGATTTGAAAGAAACAAAATAATACAATTTGCACACTGGAGCTCGTAGGTGCTGCATCAAGAGTCGTCAGCGGCGTAAACGACACATTCTGGTAGCCTGTTCTATTGGTTTATTGTACGCGGGAAAAACGACGTTTGGTACACGGGTATGCGGCAAGCTATTTCAAATATCTTTTCCTTTGCGCCACGATTTTTTTTTACACTTAACGGGGAGTTTTTGCCCTCTTTGTCATGAGTGTTGGAGTCATAAACGCCGCTATTCTTACGCGACACATCAACAACAGAGATAAAAAACTTATTATGACTACTGTTGTTCCTGTACCCTCGACTCAACCCGGCCTAAAATTTAGACTCCGCCCTGACTCCCACCCCCATTTTAATTTCTGCGGAAACTCCTGCCAGCAGCCACTGCTGGCCCATCAGCGTATGCGATCAGTGAACATGCCTTCTTTGGTAGTCTGAAATTCTCATCACAGGTAGAAGTGCTCTGGGAAAGCTTTGTTCGCTGCTAATGGCTCCAAAAAATAGCCGATATTTATTTCCCATGTTGCAAAACAATTACCAAACAAAGGGCACGTCTGCACTTGCATTATTGTGTCTTTGCGGTGACATTTTCTGTTCATGTGAAACGAAAGATTGACGACAGCTTTGGTTTCGGCCATTTATTAAACGGAAGAAACAAGAACTTACATTGTCGGCTGTATCTCGCCCGTGGCGCTTTCATGGAGGTTGTTCTTTCGGGGAAGTGCTGTTCTGAACGCTTTCTAAACTATACACTCAAGTAGCATACACCATTAGCATTTTTATCGACCAGTACAAAGCAAACAATTTAACAGCTGGTGCTTCCATACAGCTAAAAAAATAACAATGTCGCATGAAACGGTCCTCGCGCCGTGGACAGCATGCACCAAGCAATATGAACGTCCTCACCTATTGAGCCCGTCATCA
The DNA here is from genome assembly GCF_052857255.1 of Amblyomma americanum. Classification (NCBI taxonomy): domain Eukaryota; kingdom Metazoa; phylum Arthropoda; class Arachnida; order Ixodida; family Ixodidae; genus Amblyomma; species Amblyomma americanum. Next base: position 74,593,907 of record NC_135503.1, on the reverse strand, counting down.
GCCGCCTGATCACTCCGTTAGCTTTGCAGTACAGCGATTATAAGTCGAATTACCGCCTTTTCCACATATCTGCATTGTCTTTCTTCCAAGGGAAATTTGTTTTTAGCGCCACACAAAAACTGGACAAGACAGGCGATCCATGAACCCACTAGCTTCAAGCAAACGCTTTTGAGGGTATTTTCTTTCTTACAGCGATATATCTTAAGCGCCCGTTGCTGTATTTCGCGTCGCAGTAGTAGCAGTAGCTGTAATAGTCGTGGCATTAGCAGTCGACGTATCCGATGGGTGTGTTGTCATGGGAGCTACACGGAGGGTACGACGAGTGCGGAGGAATGCTTAACCGGTGGGTGGTGTCCACTGCAGCCATACGGAGGGTGGTTACCGTGGAAGTAGGAGCTTGGGGCGAGAACAGAGGGATCCCTAACAGGGAGGTAATTACCGTGGAAGGATGAGAGTATCCCGAGATCGGAGGAATAGCCAAATCGAGGATGGTTACCGTGGAAAGAGCAAGGTAGGTCGAAAGCGCAAGGCGCAAACAGAGGGCGGCTGGCAAGGGAACCACCCAGAGGATGGTTACCCTGGAAAGAGGAGGAGCGTTACAGCGGTATTAGCCGAAAATAGCGAGGGTGCAAGAATGGGCAGCCGGAGGCCGGTCGCCACGAGATTCATCCGTGGGGTGGCTAATGTAGAAAGAGGAGGGACAGTACGGGCAGAGAAGAGGAATGCAGCGCGGTCCATCTGCGGCGGCTACTGCGAAACGCACTGCTCGAGGTCACCGGTGGCGCCGCTCGCCTGAAGTGGTGGTCTAGAGAGGATAGCTAGTCGAAAAACGGGTATGTGCTGAAAACCAAAAAGAGCGCTCCAGAACTATAAAGATGTATGACGTCGCTTTGATCTCTTCCCTGATATGCCGCGAAATAAAAATACCTTAATAGCAGTCTAGAAACCTCACGTTACAAAGTGGTAGCCGTCCTTTGACGTTTTTGTTGCTTGCATTTTTTGTATATGGGTCTTTTGTTTTTTTCGTCGGCCATTGAGTTGGGTGCGTGTTATTCAGTCGGTCTGGCGATAGGTTACCATACCCAACAATTCTGAACAAAAGCATTTTCGAGCCGGAAACCGTTTTTGAACGCAATTTCTTGATATAATGTAAGATTTTTCTATATAACAGTCAACATGTCACCAGATCACCCGACGGCAGTCTTGTAATTTTCTTTTTTCTGTTATTGTTTTCGCTATCGTCTAAAGCGTTCTCCATTGGTTTTCTATGCATTCTTAACAGTTCGATGCAATGAATGGAAACACTTTAAAAGAAAGATTTTGCTAGATATTAGAAGAATCGACCATTAACTTCTATATTTGCATAGTATTTTCTTTCGCTTGTTTAATTTTCAAAGTTCTTGTCTCAGAATGCTTGACATGTACGTCTTTTTTTTTGCCTTTCACTACTCCCTTTCCGTACGTCAGTTGGTCGGCCGGTCGGCCAGTTAGATGAATAAAATATTTTCTTGCTCACGTTTTGTGTGTGTGTGTGTGTTTGCGCGTACGTGCGTGCGTGCGTGCATGCGTGTGTGCGTGTGCGTGTGTAGCAGTGAGAGAGTCGGTACACTGGGGTCACTTCGTTATCCGAGCCCTTTCCTCTCTGCGTGCCAACTCTTGTCAGAAACGCGTGCCGTCCGCGCTAACGACGCCCGGAGGGCAATGGAGGCTTACTGCGTCGGCGCCGTTCGTGTAATTTTCGCAGTCCCATTTCGTGCCTCCTGAAAAGTAGGCCGAACGCTCTAAATTAAAGCCTCTGGCGCGCTGTAATAACAACCATCTCTGGAGAACGTGCGCTCGGAAGAGAGTGCCTCGAGTTGGGAATAATTTATGACATTACGGCGAGCCGGTCAGGTTCCCAGGTTCACGTTACGGGCAGAGTTAGAGACTCTCTTCACGTCGGAGAACCCTTCATTTTTAATTTTACCGCTTCGTCGTTGCCGTAGCCTCTTCATGGGCACTGTACAGGCTTGGCTTAGAATTCTTTTCTTACTGATTCATTACGAAGCATGCTTGCAACGGGCTTAAAAAGTCGCCACGCTATGAAAAATACAGGCTTCAAAGGGACCAGCCATGCTGAGGTTAGTATATGCGGCTAAAGTGTTAACTCATCAACATTTATAGTGTTTGAACGCTAATTAGATTACCGCATCCTTAAAGGAGGAAGAAATGGAATTCACAGTAACCTAAATGAAGTTAAGCGTTCGGTTCCGTTTACGGCATTCCTTGTGGAGTGCCATTCTAAGGAAAAAGAAGCAACTATAACTGAGACATCATGGCGTGAAAAAAACAAGAATTTTAAATCTCGTTCTGGAACATAAATTTTGCCGCACATTCGCAAGGCCGTCACAAAACTCTGAAAGGGGCAATAACAGGTATACCCTTACAGCTCATAAAATAAAAAAGATACAACTCAGGATTTGTGCTCAGGATGCTGTTCCAGTTGTGGGAGCGAACCCTGATCAGACTGCGGACAATGCAGATAACGCATTTTTCTTGTTTATTACGACTTTGCCTCCTTCCTTGCTGCTTAAAAGTACACGGTCTCGTCATTACAGCACTGCTGCTATGTGGTGCTCCGGTTTTACATTAGGATGGCCAACTTGCGCTGCTAGGAGTGCAACGCGTTGAATCCATGGACGAATGCGAGGCGTACTCGCCTCATGGATTTATGAATACATGGATGGATGAAAGATAGGAAGGTCCCGTTTTAAACGGGGTGGTGGCAGTTCCCACTATGCTCAGAATTTTTTTCTATACGTATTTAACGGGGTTAACGGTGCAATAAATCGGTCTCTAACTTTGGTCTATAAATCAGCCTATAGCTCTCTTCTTATTTAAGCTCTCGCGTTCTCATGTGTAAGCGCCCAGCGCCACCCCGCGCCAGACATCGCAACGTGCATGAAGAACTGCGGCAGTTACAGGCAGCTCAAAGACTCGACGAGACCTGAGTAATTAAATTATCTTATAACTGCGCGCTATTTAAATAATTAAATTGCCAGAGCTTCAGATCGCAAACTATTTCGAGCTCATCCGGCAGTAATGGCCTGTAAGGCAGTTTTTTTTGGGCCTCTTAATATTAAGCACTGTCTAAACTATTCTTTCTGTGTTACGCTTATTGTCAGAGCGAAAAACTTGATACCAAGAAAGTAAAAGATTTTTTATTACCCCTATGCCTTTCCTTCCTAAGAAAGGCAGGTATTCTTCCATAAGTCACAGCGTGTTGCGGTGGATAGTTTGAAGTAGTGAGAGCATTTAAATCCTCTCAAAATTGCGGTGCTCCTCTATTCGCTGGCTTTCTCAGGTTCAGTGTTTGTTCTCCATTTTTTTTTTTGTGGATGGCGATATTCTCTGACCGTGTCGGGATGGGTTCTCAGACCGGGGCTTCCTTAACGGCCCGGTAATTAGCCCAGCGGCAGCACATTAGGAGGGCGGGAGCACGGAATACTTTTTGATTTTTGTATGAACGTTAAAGCGGGGTCGTCGCGACACCCCGATCAGAGAAATTTAGTGAAAGAAAAACGAAAAAAATGTCAATAATATAGAAACTTCAGAAGCAAAGCAAGCTCAGTGAAAAGCCGCAAACCTTTTAATTGGCTCGAAGGACTCAGTGTGCTAAGGAAAGGGGGGGGGGGAGGAGCGAAGGAGGGACCATTAGCTTTCCGATGGCGAAGTTCCGACTTCCGTATTTTTCTCAGGGGTTCATGTCGGTGCAAATCGCTTCGCGCTTGGCTGCTTTACTTGCAATGAACTGCACCCGCGATGCTTGTCTTTTGCAGTTACTGTAAGAAACGCGCTTCCAACAACAAAAAGAAAAAAAACAAAGGTCTGTGTAGAACATTGCTTCGTGACACTAAAGGATTCTGAAAATTGGAGAAGCCTTTTTCATGAAAGATTGTCTCGAAATAGGTCGGCAGAGCGAGTCATGCAAGCATACACGGGGTGGAACGGGACGAGTCCTTACACGTCAAAGTGTGATCTAAATCACAGCGGCTTCTACACGACAACCGCATTATGGTATCGCGCCGTCGGGTTAATGACTGTTTGCATCTGAAGGGTTTTTCTAATTAAAGCTTCAGTGGCTTTGAACACAGTTTTGTGCAAATTCTAAGCCACAGCTTTTGTGAGAGCGTGTTACCACTAAATATGATTTATTTGCTGCACACTAGCATACAAAGCTTCATAATGTAACCTCGGTTTAATGATCGTAAGTGCAGCGACGAAAACATTTTTAATTGACTACAAAATCTTCATAACGCTCAATTGACAAATACTCGACACGAAGAGCTGCCGGTTATCTTTCACCGCCAAAATTTTGCATGCTTACAAAGGAGTAAAAATCCCACGGGGGGAACTAATTTGTATGCTACCCGCCAGAGGGGATACAACTGCGCTTTGCACTGCTAATGTGTATTGACGAACTACTAGCGTTTTTGTGCAGCCTATTTTGTCATCTTATTTTTTGGCTTAGAAAAAGAAATGTACTATGCGACAAGAAAGTATGTCGAGTTCCCATCTAATACCAGAGCTGCAACAGCCCCGCACACGGACCGTGGATAGAAAAAAAAAATGATACTGCCTTGTCAGAAAGTAAGAGAAAGCTGAATAAATAGAAACTTCGCTAGCGTTCCCTTCATCGACAGGGGAAGACAATCACGCAGCAGCTTAGCGCTAATGCAATTTACATAGCGTAGTTGCAGTTGACTAAATTTTCTCAGCAATTCGATCATCTCCAAGATTACAGTCAGCCTGCCTGATGATCCAAGCAAACGTTTTCGAACCCTTCTCTCGCCCAAAGCAGGATCCTAGTAATTAGCGATATTTTTTTAATGACTCTAATCCCGGTTAATTGTTCGAGACATTTGTTGTTGTTGTTGACCTCACACAATGGCACATACCCACAAGGGGGATTGGCCATAACCAGGCGGTGACTATTTAAATGACTAGTTGCATGTGGCAAGCATGGGATGACCTACCAAAATTTGGATCGCACAGTTTCCGTAGCCGAGGTGGTTGCAGGAGGTTAGGGGGGCATACAAACTAAAATTTAGGCAAAGAAGAGGTAGGGATTACTATAAGTGGTTGTAAAAACCGAAATACAGAAGCTGATAATGGGATGGGCAGGACTAAAGCTCATGATGGTAGACGTTTTGATTCTAGGAGATAATTTTGAACGGCAGAGCAAACATTCCCATTGGTATGGCCAAGCATAGTAGCGCCAAGAGACAGAACAACCGCAGAAGACAGGCGCAAACTGAGATTCTGTATTGGAACTTCTAATAGTCGCCTCCTAATCGATGAGTAGCGACGGCATAAAAGAAGAAAGGGCTCTATTGTTTCCGGCTCCGCACAATACGGACACAATGGGGAGATCGCCAGACCAGGCCTGTAGAGGTAAAAATTTAGTTGCGGCACCCGGCAACGAAGCCTCGCGAAGGAAACTTCAAAATTGCGCGTTCGCCAGACATTTAGGGCAGCGGGTGCCTCCACAAATACCGATTAATGTGTACTATGTGCCTCCAGTGCGGATACGCTGGTGGTCTCCTTTTGGCAGGTGTGCCCACAGCTGCCCGGCACCTGTCTCATCTGTTGGCCTCAGCGTAATGTGCGCATGTGCAATGACGATTTTTTGAGGAAAAGTATTTCTTTTTTAACAGAAGTGATGAATGGCGCGAGAAAAGGTTCAATGCGAGGACATGAAAAACTATGCCAGTTTCTTAGAGTCCATCCTGATAAGCGAAAGAGTTTCATAGCCATAGCACGCAAGGTAAACGTTGTGTGCTATCGTGTTTGAGAGTGTGCGTGCATGCATGTGCGCAAGTTCTCTGCAGCTTGGCCGTATATCTTTTAGAAGAAGGGCAAACATTGCAAACCAGACAAGTAAAGGATAGCTGCTTTCTGAAATGTTTCACAAACTAGACCTCCAACCTCCGATACTTTACAATGTCGGATACCATGAGGTACCTGTTAATCTATGTACCTTGTAAATAAATGAGTAGAAATAGCTGTCACTGCTATTGTTGTCAGCGAAGCGACCCGAAGCATTTACGCGTGGAGAAAATTGCGAAAATCTTCAACTGAGGGAAGAAAATAGCGTGCGTTTCCTCAGGAAAAAAAATTCACTTACGATTACTAACGATAGTTTTCGTTGGGTTTGACGAAGGTGTGTAACGTGCTAACACTTATAACAGAAGTTATTGCGTATTCAATTTATAAAAGAACTAGCGACGGCTGTTGAAACGAAAAGCATGAAGGGAAATACTTTTTTATTTACACAGAAAATAGGATTCAGCAACCGTTTGAGCACTTAATCAGCCCAAAATAAAAGAGTAAACAATAACCCCCCCCCCCCCCCCCCCCCCCGTTAGCCCTAATCGAATTTGCACTCACGTGTTGTTCAGTGCTCTGCGAAAGAAAGTTGGTATGGCGGTCACCTAAATGCTTTAACAGGACGGCACTCTAACCTAACCTTGAATGTGTTCACTAGCTGCGCACATAGCATCAGAGCAGATGGGCGGATCCCACTCGTTTTTGGCCGCTTACTGAACCGTTTCAAGTCTACTAGTAGCCGTAGTGACCACTCTTACTATCTGGTTCCAGAGTTGCGTAAATCCGTCGGCAAGAACATTTGAGGACAGCGGTCGGTGTGCACGACAATGTAAGTGCATACACTTTCTTATGTATATTTGGAATTCCCCTCATTGTCTTCCAAATACAAGTAACTGCACGACTCTTCTCTGTGAGGCTAAAACTTTGCGTCTCGCCTGACGCCTCGTGAAAGCCTTAAGAATGTGGAATGTCCTTTCATCAGTTTAAAAGTGAATATCAAGATGGGGAAACCATTTTGCCGAGCAACATAAAAGTGGAAGTGAGTGTTGTGGAAACGCCTTGCGACTCCGAAATGGAGAAAATATGCTACTTATTCTTTTAGACAATGGCGAAGGAATAGTCTATTTGTTGTCACTCTTATTTTTGTCTTTGTTCTAGAGTGAATACAGCGTAAAAACTGGCAACACCACAATAACAGAGTACAAGTTTGTTGATTTTATCAATTTGCCTGAAATTTCGGCCTGCATTCATGTGCGTTATAGACGAGTGCAAAATTCTTGCCGCTTTATATATTAATTCTCTTCGTTTGTTTGTCTTACATGGTGCCTCCAGAGTTGTTTATCTAGGAATCAGCTTTACCGTTTCATTATGACGGTGAATATACTGCGAGTTTATATATATGAAAACTAGGCATTCTTGTCATCGATATAATCATTTATTTTTGTCCGGGGGAATACAAAAGGGGACGTTCATATTAAGATGTCACTTATTGAGTGGGACGAAAGAATGAACTGGTGATGCCATCGACGCTAAAATAACGGAAAACTCTTACTGCAGATCAGCGCGTGCGTGAACTACTCTAAGATGTTATGAGAAGATAGAAATATGCTGAAATGCAAGATGTATTGCACGCACTTTGGTAGGTGAGCACGAGAAATGATAAAGACGAAAGGACGTGTACTCATAGTTTAGTGCACGTTCATTATCTCCAGTTGTGAAATGTAACCCCAAAATGACCACTACGGCACTCGCATAACCTCAGGGTTATGCGAGGTGCCGTAGTGGTCATTTTGGGGGAAAAACCGCCTTTAATTGCAATCTAAAGTGACATCAAAAACCCAACATTGCTGGTCGAAGCTTGGCGCCATGCTCACACTTGTTACGTGTTTAATAATTTTGTGCATGCAGGAGTGTTGTCAAGTCCACCGTCTATTCTAATTTATGTGTAAATACACATCCATCGACCTAAAAACTATTCATTCCTCACTCTCTTAATAAGCCAAGTGTGTTTTGGGCTTTATCCTTGGCTGATCCTGACGCTACTCTCAGCATCAGTATCTTAATAAAGTTTAATCTACTTCTCTCTCTCTCTCTCAACTAAAAGTAAAACCTGTCGCGTACTTCGGGTCTGATAACGTTGTTTGAGTATTTCAACATATCTGACTTTTTTTTGTACAATGCGTCAAACATCGCACGCTCATGAAAGCGGCGCAACAAACTCACATCACGCCTTGTTGACTTCATTTCCGGGCTCCCTGCCTGACACGCCCCTTACACAGCCTTCGTCTTCCGTTTCAGCTGCGCCTTATTTGTTCGAGCGTTGCGACAAAGACAGCTCCACCGCTCACAAAGAGAGGCGTCTTTCGAGGCAACGTTCGCCTGAAAAACGGTCTTTTTGTTTTTCTACATAGCGAATAGAAAACTGCAGTTTGCAGCGATACCGGGAACAGCGGGCCATGAAACGAGCTTGCGGCGAAAGTTTGACACGTTCGAAGACGACGACGCCAGCGTTGGGGGCAGTCCGTAGAGGAAGCGAAGCGACGCAATACATCACGGGCATTCTTCAAGAACTGACTCGGAGAATACAGTGACAAAGAACGAGGAATGCGGGAATGCATGTATATATATATATATATATATATATATATATATATATATATATATATATATATATATATATATATATATATATATATATATATATATATATATATATATATATATATATATGCCGAAATGGATGCCGAGAGGTCTGGCACATTCACCGGCGCACAATCTTCAAGCTTTTTGAAGTCTTTTTTGTTGTTTTTCTTTCAATCGAAGCTCACTGTGCATCATCGGCGATTTCGCATGGAAAATTGAACTGCAAGCAGACAAGGTCTAGTAAGCATTTTTTGTTTTTATTTGTTAGCGCTTACTGAAACGGCGCGGGATGCGACGATGAAAACAAAAACAAAAAAGACACGCGGTATGATTCCGATGAGCTGTGACTGAGCAAACGGTCGCTAAGCTCAATATGTAAAGAAGGGCCATGTTTAAACTAGAATTTAGGGTTTGTTCAATTGCCGCTCACGTGTGCCGCACTCAAAAAGCAGGGAGTCGGAACGCAACACCTAATATACAACACTACCTGTCGGCGGTGCGGTAGTGCTTCCTTGACCTAGATGTGAAGAAGAGGAACTTCGCAGAAACATGAAGAGGTTCTTTCAAAACCTATTTCATGTGGTTTCACTGGCTAGGTCTTGTGGTAAATGCGTGTGTTGTTTGACGTCTTGTAATCCGGTTAAATATTGTTTTACCTGGAATGAGGTATTGCGCTTAAATAATAGGTGTTAAGTTAGGTAAGGTTAGGTTACTACTCTCCGACTGCTTAGGATACTCCACTCCCACTGCTTCTCGTGCTCATACCGAGTGCTTTGACGTGCGGCCTGTTTGTATAGACATCATTAAGCGAGCAGCTTCTTTGAGGCATGCGCAATGAGTACTGGTGCCCAATAATCCACAATAATGTGGCCTATTGCTCCTGAGCAGATTGTGTAAGCAGGTGCTTTTTATAAAAAAGGAAGCTGTATGGCGCTCCTAAATATAGCGGCTCAAAACAGTAGAGCCGGTTCTACAGTGGCTCCTAGCAATACTGCGGTATAAGAAGGGGGAAATACAATCACTGGGTCGCACGCATTGCCTATGCAACCTCGTGAGCGGTTGTGAGGGCACTATATGTTTAGAATATATATGTGGTTAACTGGCTTGACTAGGCTTGAAATTATTTTTAGGCGTTCAAGAGAAAAAAGGAAGGTACTTTATAAAACGTGTTCAAACTTAATATCAAGTGTTTTAGACATCCAAGCCTTGTAGAAACAAGACCAGTTGATCCGTTAATGCAGCCGACGATGTCCACGCGCACCAGGAAGGTAAAGGGGATTGGGAACTTGAGGGAATTTTCTTCCATAATGCCCAGTGGTACTAATTACTGCTGTCTCTTTAGAGAGAAGGGCATTGACACCATTCAAGCACAGAAAGTTGTTCTTCGTGACGAATAGCGAATAATTATTTCGGAGTATATAGATTAAACACTAGTTGAGGCACATTAATTACTTTCAATTTTATACCAGACTGCGACTAATAAATATAATAGGTTTTGTATTGGTCAATGCAGTACAATGCGAATGACTTGCGAAAGGCGGTAAATATTTTCATATTGTACTTGTATTGGTCAGTTTAAAGTGGGAAACATTTTACCATATCAGCCGCCGTCTAACTACATTCTCCTTGGCGCTTCATGAGCAAAAGAGAGGGACTCAATGATAAAGAGTGAATTTAGCTGGTGCCGAAAAAGCGCTGAACTGCTATTCTTCTTAAGGTATGGCATGGAATGTAGGGTTTAACGTCCCAGAAAATGGCCAGGCTTAGCTTGGTTAAGCCAAGAATGCGTTGCATATCTCGATGGAGTTCCGTGCTGCTCCGTTGACTCGATAGACTATTGACTCGATCGCCATTGAAACTGCCCGTGTAGCAGCGCTCGATCGCCTTTGAGTCGATAGACTATCGGTTCGAGGGCCCTCGAAATGCCCGTGTGACAGGGGTATAAGACTGTCCCGGCGAAGGAGCGTGGCTCTTTTATACATATGCCGTGACGTCAATCATAGCGCAGCGCCCCTAGCGGGAGGAGCGGGAGTCCGGTGGTGGCTGCGGCCGCGCTACCGCGCCAGTTGGGGCCCAGCTTTTCCTCCGTGACGTCACGCGCCGGCGCAGCGCCCCTAGCGGGAGGAGTGGGAGTCAGGTGGTGGCTGCGGCCGCGCGCGACCGCGCGAGTTTGGGGCCCAGCTTTTCCTCCGTGACGTCACGCGCCGGCGCAGCGCTCCTAGCGGGAGGAGCGGGAGTCAGGTGGTGGCTGCGGCCTCACGCGACCGCGCGAGTTGGGCCCAGCTTTTCCTCCGGCTGTCGTGACGTCACGTCACGTGGTTTGGTGGCTGCCCGGCCGCGCCCAAGGGCTGAACTGAGTGATTGCAATATGCAACGCATAAAAGACACATAGGGCTATGGGAAACGCCGTAACGGAGAACTTCAGATTGAGCACATCAGGCACACCAGTTGCTGAAGCATTCGTGGAGCCCCACGTCTCAAAACGACTGACCCCTGACGTATTGCAGCGAGTGAGCTCAAACTCTTGCTACATCTGCGGTGTTGCAGTACACTTTGGTTTCCAAGGTTGGTGGACATTGTTATAGAGGGAAGATAATTATAGGGATTCTTGTTGGCTCAAAATACGTGCGCCACCGAGCAAAAATAATGCGAATATGATGACCGCGCGCTTTAATACGTTTGCAAAAAAATAGAGCGAATACCGTCCTCTCTCTGCAACTCTCAGAACACTCGTCTCTAAATTTTTCCTGGCAAAAACAACAGCCAACGTTAGGAGCAGGAGGAGGAAAACATTTATTGAGAGCTTAAAAGTGAAGCTGGTCTGCTTAGCGTATAAATATCCGACGAGATCCGTTTTACTGCGCGCTCGGTTGTGTTGCTGTAGGCGGGTTCACCTAACGCCGATGCTGCGGCTGGTTCCAGCGCCGGTCGGCTTCCCCGCAGCAGTGCCCAAAGCGGGTATTTCTCACCACGGATGATTCCTTTCATGATGGTGAGCGCGAAGAAAGAAATTAACACTGCAAAAGCCTGTCGACTGGCTTCAAGCGAGCGCTCCTGGCATGTTTTTTTTCTAGCATTTGTGTGACGTCATAATGCCCGTGGCACCACTACATGCTCCTCTTAGCTCTAACTGCTCTAGCTTGAGCTCCTCGATTGCTATCACAGTATCAGCTTCTCCTTACTTCTCTCCTGGGACACACAAACCGGGCGTCGTGGCAGCTGTGTTAGGTTCCGGTCATCGACTTCGAATGAAGCCCGGCTCAGGGGGAGGGCTTCGTGAAACGACTTTCGCAGTGAAAGTGTCAGTGGGAAGCTGTTTTAGCCAACGCTGCATAGACGTGGAATTATGTCACAACCATAAATGCACGGGCATAAAAGTGCAGTCATCACTTAAAAAAGGATAGTGATTTTCTGTAGTACCATGTCAGGGCGAAATTTATATTTTGGGCGCCGTCTAAAACCGCCAAATTATAGTGCGCCTGAAAAGCACGCCTTTGTGTTCTTTGCGGCAACCCTTTTTATACAACGCCTTTAGTAGCCACCTGTAGGCTGTGTGCACATCATACCAGGCTTGCCAAGTTAGTTTAAAGCTTCAGTCTGCTCTTCCCTCTGCCTCAGCTCAAGGAACTACTAGCCGCCTTAAGCTTTAACGATCTCCACTATGATTCAATGGTGATTAGTGAATGCAGCAATGCTGTAAAGTATTATAGCCAGGAAACCGCCTAATCCCGATTAGGCATGCAGTTGAGCAAAGCTATCTGAAGCATTTTAAAGCGACGACGGTTTTAGGAACTTGTTACTGTCCTTATCCCTGTTAACTCCTCAAAGCCGACTTTACTCTGAGCCAGTTTCTACAGGAATCTGCAACGAGCTATACGGAAGAAGCGTATTACATTAGAAAATATCGCAGTAAATAGTCCGGTCCAAGTCGTAATTTACTAATGGAGTACTCGTATCTAGTGAACGACCAAGCCGGAACTACACAATTCTCTTTCGTTGCCTTCTCAACAAAAGGTCAAAATAGAAAGGCAAATTTCACTGTTTGGTCAATACGGTATTCTGCGTGATCAAGCCAAAGACCTTTCTCTTTCTATGAATGCATCTCAAGGTACCTTGTGCTGGAACAAATCATGAATTATTGACAACGAATGGAGACCTTGACTCCTGTCTCTCTCTCATTACGCAATCAGTACATCGAGAAAGGACTGCGCACTGCTGCCAGAAGTCCCAATTGTATTGCGATTAATTTGGACAAGCCCGCAACGCCTCCTTCTCTCAAGCTGCTGGCACAGCAAGAATCCCGACGTCCTAAAGACGGCGCATCCGTTCTGATTCGGCAACCAGCTGCCCACTTGATCGTAGTCTTCCTGCTCTCTCTCGGCGAAGGGAACCGACTCGGGTGCCGCTTTCGTTACCGCGACTGACTGGACAAGCGGCAAAGGCAAAGTGAGGAGGAGAAGGAGAGGGACTGAGCGGTACGGTCGAATTACATCGACCGAAGAAAAATCAATGCCATTACCGTATTGGAAGGGACAAGGATTCGTTCTTCTGGCGACAGTGGGTTCGTGGTATTTCTGCTTAGGGGTTGCTTTGCTAGCGTAGAGCAGTATGATCTAAGTATTTGTAATAAGATTACCTTCCTGCTGCTTTCCGTAGCTAATAAACTCATGCGTTGCGTGTCTGAATTCGGTGGCGTTGGCTGCACCGCCTAGTCGGCCGCTATGTGCCGCACATTACAGAGTGTGAAAATGAGAACATCAGTTATTTTGCTTTTTACAACTAGTCGTAGCATAATAAACTCCAGACGAAGACAAGCGCCCCAGAGATACAAAATAAGTCACACCTTTGAAAATTGGTGAAGTTCATGTTGCGAGGGTAATAATTTCTTTCGCATCAACACCCTGACGTCTGGAGCCGGAGAAGCTATAGGCAAGTAGAGATGGGAACTTGCTTTTAGATGCGCGGTGACTTGCGGTAAACTACAAAATATGCGCGCGATTTTACCTTCAAATGCGCTTGGAATTTCTTTTCGCTGATCCGTAAGTACGTTTAGGGCTAATTGAATTTTTTGGCGGTTGGTCGCAGTACTTTAAAGCTTAAAAATTCATTTTTGCGACGAGAGAGGAAGAGAGCACATTGAACCTCGCTAACTTACCTCTCGAAAAAAAAAAAGCAGACAACTAACTGCATGCCGCCAGCATGACTGCGTTGACGGATTCGCAAGTTTCTAGATCCTCAGGGAGTCGTGTAGCTACATTTGAATGATAATCCCTTACAGGGTGCGGTAATTTCTCGCTTTCGGCTTGGCGGTTGAAGTCCCAGGCAGTGCCATTTAAGTGCTCAACTTGGGAACTGCCGGAGCCGTCACCGCCAACATGGGTAATGCCAGCATAAAACTCCAAAGATCCCTTGCGCGCATGTCAGTCGACCATACAATACAAGTGTTGCCACTAAGCAAGCGACAACGAAAACGACTGGAACTAGTCCCATATTATACCTGCTCCTCATGCACGCCCTTCGTTTGCGACGCCACTTCGTTTTATGTAGACAATCGTCGTTCGTGTCTGCCTCACATAATGAGACACCGGAGCGTTTTACTACGACGCAGTAAAGACACTATGGATTGCTTGGTGAATATAGAAAATAGAACGAATTTTACTTCTCAACACATTGATGTTTAAGGAAATAAGCAACTCTTCAGAAATTGGTTATAAAGCTTAACGGTCACAGTGATGTTGTTTAACACAAATTTGCCGGTCGCAAATATGGTTTGTGTTGTGCGTCATCAGCCTTCTTGTTTTCAGTACTGCCATCATCGTCTGCGAAAATATGCAAAAAAGATGATCTTGCATTGATTCTTCGGTTTTGCTCTATTGTACATAAAATCCCAGGAAGTTTGCTGTGCCGTGGCGCGTGCTCCCAAGATATTTCTGGTATGTGGGCTGCTGGTAACCATTTCCTATTTTTACTCTTGCAATTATGACAGCAACTCTGTTACTTTCGTTTAAAACACTTCAGTGATTTAGGTAGCAGAGTTTAAAGCATATTGAAAAACAAGAGTTGGCTACTACGAACAGATGCATTGCGTGAATTCTTATATAAATGGTTTCTAGACTGTCTGTAGGCTTCTTATAGCCTCTATGTCTTTCCTATAGATGTTTCTTTCTGTCTAATCATTTACTATTGACTATCTATACCTAAATGTCCACTAAAATTGTATGGCCATTAATCTATAGATTGTCTATAAACTGTCTATGGCATTTGTATTGCCTGCTCACTGTTTTCTGAAATTTCTCTGTTGAAAATCTATAGCCTTTATAGACAAAACTCTATGAACAGTCTACAGACTGTCTGAAAATTTTTCTTAAGGGATTTATCCTGAGTGACTTTTCAGGCGGCGACGACAGCGGGTTAAGCACAAAATCAAGATGACTTGAGCGTCTTCTGCTCTGCCGCGTCACTTCGGGGCGTCTTTCCTTTCTACTGGCGCAATCATGACAGGAAGCCCGAAAAAATACAGACATACTGCAACCTCAACCTCCCGGCGCCAAGCAATCAATACATTTCTGCTGACTCTCGTCTTTAGAGTTTTGCGAATTTGTTTTCTTGTGTCTGCGCGCTTCGAGTTGACGCTGCTGGCTGTTGAAGCTTATTCTTGTCGGAGGGATTTTCGATGCACTTCCTAGGAGCGGGTGACGACACGCGATGCATGTAATTGATTGTAGAATCGATTTTTCTCGGTCGTAGTTCATCCGTTCTCCTCTAAGGCGATTCTTTTATTTCTCTGTTTCTTTCTCTTCCATATTGGCGTGAGAGCCGAGAAAAATTGAGAAAAACCTTCCAACTTTTGTTTTCTTGCCTTTCATTGTTTCAAAATTAGAAACCTTCGGGGCGTGATCCGAGCCACACAAAATTTGAATATAAAATTTCAGAATAAACACTGAAGAAATCGTCTTGGTTAAACAACGTTCTGTAGACACTAAGGCATGATGCTTTTTTTTCTTCTTTAAAAGCCGGCACAAAGACGAGGCACGTAGTGGTGAAAGCGGCGTTACCGCGAAATGAGATTTTATAAAAATTAACTGCGCCCCTGCAACCGCAGATTAATTTTCTCATATGGTAAGGTGGAATCGGTAAGCACTGGAACAGCTTCAGCGATACAATTATTTTATTGAAGATGCTTAGGAGAGCAGAACAATGTATCTTTTTTTTTCATGGCTAATAAAACGAGAGTGACACACTGTTTGTAAAAAGAACTTGACTCATTGTGTTCTCTTTATGCTGTCTTGACACTGGCTCCCTTCAACAAAATTGATGTCAGGAGGCAAGGCTAGAGAAGGTGAGTCTCCGTCTGAAGTGCTCACTTTGTGAACTAAATCACTCTTCAACAAGATTTGGATATTAGGATGCCGGATATGAAGTGCCAAATATTATAACGGTATCTTCCACACTGAAAAGAACTGTGCTCCATTACGTCGTATTCAATACTGTGAACATGAAATATAATGCAACAAAGAAATAGAGTCCCCCATGGATATAAAAAACCTAGTTATTTTGACTTATTGGCTACATTCAACGCACAGATTATATCCTGAAAAATTCTGTGTAAACGTTATGTAAGTTCTGCTGCATGCAAAGTACAGTTTATCCGTCCGTTCAATAGCTCGAACTGCGCGTCGCGCCCCTGCAAGTGGCGCTTCTCCTAATGCGATCTTCACTTCCCGCGCGCGGAGACGGGTAGACAGTGCGGACTTGTACACGTGCTGGCGGCGCTAACGCTGTGAAACCGAGTTGCGATGTGAAGAACGTGGGTTGTGCTTTCTCGTAGCCTTCCGTTTCGTGTACCCTTTTTCCACGCCACAAGCATTCATGCGGCGAAGCGAACTTAAAGGAAGCCTAGCCACGGCCTTTGCGTGGCGTCTTTCGCTGCCGAAGGCGTTGGGTATAACCGCTGTTAATTAATTTTAAGGGGCAATTATTCCATTTATAGTGCACTGTTAATAGGATTCGTGTATACAGTTGCGACCAAGTACTCAGCAGGGTGGCCAAATCCTGTTCTGGTGACGGAGTGCGTTGTCAGTTCTGAGATCAAGCCGCACCCCATGCCTGGTTATGCAATTTCCATCTACAGGTGAACTTTTTGTTTATCAGGTGGATAATTGCGCGGTGCCGGGACTCGAGTTCCGGTCCTCTTGCAAGGGAGGCAGGCTCTCTACCTCGACGCCACCGTTGCACCCTAGGAAGAAATGGGCTTGGGCAGGGCATGTGATGCGAAGGCATGATAACGGATGGTCGTTAAGAGTACCGGTCTGGATACTAAAGGGACACAAGCGCCGAAGGGGGTGACGGAATGATAGGTTGCTGGATGAAATTAAGAGGTTTGTGGGGCTAGGGTGGCCGCAGCTGGCACACGACAGTGTTAATTGGAGAAAGCTGCATGAAAGAGGTCTTTGGCCTTCCTTAGCGTAGTCAGGCTGACGATGATTACGGTAATAGGATTAGAGATCTTGCGGTAGGCGGGGCATAAATCCAAACCAGTCTACGCAGTGGCTCAGATGCGAAGCAGGTTAGGCCCAGCAACGAGTGGAAAACGGTGCACTGCCTGGACGCCAGTGGAAGTCGCTACAAGAAACGCACCACGAAAGTGGGTGCCATGTGTTTTCGCCCCTAGCTTACAGATAGGCTTATGTATTTCAATTTTTTTATAGATAAAATTATTGATATATCGAGCTATTCCACGATCTCTTTTGAGTTCGGTATATCCGGGAGGGACTTAGTGCATTCTAGGACGGGCTCACTTGGATGCTGGCCATTCCGCTTCCTTCGACCGCGTCTATTTTTGGACGTGCGCAGCGATCACGGTCTCCCTAAATATTTTATGTTGTTTGAGGAGCAGCCGCCATCAGCCGCTTATCTTCCAGCTGAACGACTTCTCCGCTTTTAATAATTTTCGCGCCGCCGCGCTTAGCCGCTCATCGTTCTGGCGTTAAGCAGCACGTTCAGTGTCCCTAGCAGTTTCTGTTCCTTGACGCGTCGCAGCACTCGCTCGCTCAATGTTCAGCCTTTCGCTATCTTTTCTCATATAGCTTCTTGGCATGACCGCTGTGGCGCCATGATAATCACTGGGTATTTGGAAGCACTGATATTACGGGCGTATGATGAGTCAGACGACGTGTTAAAACACATCGCGCGAGTGGCTGCGGTGATGGACGAGTGATCTATGGAATCGGGAACCGAAGCTGCTCTCCTGGCGCCTGCGCGGATTGGAATCACAATCGACGCTTTTATCCGGAAAGCAGCTTTTTGTCCTGGATAGCATTACGCAAGAATAATTTTGGGAATTTTGATTCTATGTTCGGTCTCAAGCTCGCCTTGGTTTCCGGACAGTATTCTTCGCATATTGCCAAGAGCTAGACCTAATGGCATTTGGTGCTGAAAAAAGGAACAAAAATGTGTTAAGAAGTCAATACTTAGAATGAGCTACGAGCAATGCATTCACTAGTAACGGGAACATGATCCAGCGTATTGTTTGTTGCTTATGCCTCCGTGCTTCAATCCCTCTACGGCGAGGAGAAATCTTCCCATCCTCAGTGTGCTTCCATGCAGCATAGAGCTGTTTTGCATGCCTAATAACTTAATTTAGGTGAATAAATGCTTAACAATGTCATTTTTGTGCGGGGTAATCACCCAATTCTTCTTAGTGTAGTTTTGAAGGAACATCGTCTAGTGTTATCTATAAAAAATAGGAGAACATGCTTGCTCTCTCGTTAGTGAAGCCATATCGTGTCTGGCATAGTGTTAAATTCTACATCTTGGAATCAGCGATCGTCTTAAAGGAACATCGCAGGTTTTGAAAACGAGCTAAAACATCTATAATTATGCTTCTCATTCGTTAAATTTGTTTGTTGCTTCTTTTTAAGTGTGGATCATTGCTTGTTTCTGACAAGGGCGTAATTACGATTGCCTTTTCTTAGGGGCTTCGGACGCACACACGTTAGATGAACTTTCACCAGATACATTCTTTTTTTCAATGTAAAGAAAATTTATGACGCTCCCAAGTGAAGTAACCTGGATGGCACTGATCAACAACTCGCCTCTTGGCAAATTGGTTTTTTACAGCTTCTTAAGCAGCATTGTGTATATTGTAGGCCTCTCGGCCTTGGTCTTTCGTTGCTCTGTCTGCATGACTGATTCATGTCTTCGTCTAGACTACACGTAGTATCTCTGGACTCAGTGAATGGGTTTTGTAGATCATGTATTACGCGGACAACAGCACAAGAACTGTGTTTTAGGCTCTTCGCGTAGTTAGATGAGACGCTTTAAAGGGAATTAAGTAATTAAAAAGTATACTGCTTGCATGCTCTGTTCATCATACGGAGCAAACGCTAACCGTGCTTGTTTCGGCAGCTGTCGTCGTTGCGGAGAAAAGCGATTGATAGCGCCATTGACAGTCTGAAAGAGCAAACTGAAAAATATAAATGCGCAAGAGGGCACCTTGGGCGCTTTCCGCGCACATGATACATGGCAGCACATGAGCATGAGCAGGACTATGAGATCGCACACAATCACCAGAGGGCACGCGCAGAATTTTCGTTCATGTATTGAGATACTCAGGAGAGCGTTTATTTATTTATTCTTTATTTTGGTCGGCTACCAGAGGCCGCGTTCCGACTTCGATCGACATGAACATTGATGCTTAGAGCCGTAAACTAGCGAACTGAAGTAGAAGCGGCTGTATCGATTATGTTGCAACAAAAATAACCGTCACGTCATGTGCGCTCATTTTTCGAAGTGGCACTGAGCCGTGAGTAGGCTTCACTGCCTGAGGAACATTTTTCGAGCGGCTAGTAATCGATACTTGGTGAGACCGATGTCAGAATAAAGATCTGGTAGATACTTAGTAGTACGGTGTACATAAAAATCCGTAATATAATATTTTAGTGGAATAGTTGCCATTTGTATGGCCGTCCGCGGTTAAGGACACGCACTTTTTACACATTTTTTTTTTGAATTTTAGTGTCTTGAAAGACATCAATAACAAGACTGTGCTTCTTTCATACCAGCATGTTGGATATATGAGCGACTCACGCCTTTCACTCTTTTCGGAGGTAACACTTCAAATGTCTCAATAATTAAGTGAAGCGTTACGAATATATCAAGGCACCATCTCTGTGCTTTTATTTCCGTTTAAGCTGACGAAAGATGCCCTTCCGAAGAAAGCTGAAGTATGCACAGGATGTTGCCCTACTTAAAAATTGATCTTCAAGTACACAGCGACAAATATTCTTCTGCATTATGTGGACCCAGGCGTACATGGTAGGCGACAAAGGGAAACCCGGCAAGCAGCAACGATCTGAGCGGCAAACAGGAGGGAAAGCCGCCGCGTCTCGTTCATTGCCGTTCACACCGCGAGGTGTCCACGTTGCGCGACGACTGTCCACGTTTATACACCGACGGTGCAGATTATATTGGAGCGTCGACGCTTCTCGGCGGTGTGAGACGTCTGGATTCCAGATGTCTACGTCTATCTTAAAGTGTGCAAGTTTTGGGGCAGTGCGCACGTTTCTATTCCGTGTGTCTGCGGTTCTTTCGTGAATGTCAGCGTTTTGCGCCTGGTGTCCACGCTGTTGTACCGGGTGTACGTTATTCGCATGGGGTGTCCGGACTTCTACACCAGGCGTGAACGTTTCGCTTGGTGTAGCGTGTACCGCGAGGGTCTCGTCATTCTCGTGGCATGGATGCGAAAAGGAATGTGCTTTGAGTCCGGAAGCGAGGATATGTAAGATGTAATTACATCTCTTACGTGGAATTTTTTGCCGCTGCTGCACATTGTTTACAGCAAACGAGAATTCTAATTAAGCCCGAGGTCTACTCTTCACACTATTTTATCAAGAAATACATGACACTCAGCATCCTTATATATTGCTGTTAACGGACAAACGTCCTTCTAAACTGTGAGCTGTTATCTTTATGAAAACGCGAGTTATGTTCACATCCTGCACGCAGGATACTCTGTTGAGAACCACTGGAGCACAAACCAGTTCAGACAGAGGGAATTGCCGGCGTATAAAACCTGACGGTTAAGGTATAGAGCATAGACTGCCAAAATTCCTCTTAATCAAAAGCTGCTTCCACCGGCCGAAACTCGTTCGATTCGCGTGTGTAACGGCCGCTTTCCTCAGCCACAACCCTCCATAGGAGCGATCAGTGCTCGAAACTCAAGAAAGTCTACATCACATTACACAACGTTATTTTGCATAACATTAATTACATTACATTACATAGCTCAATGCGAATAAAAGCTTTCTAGTGTATCGCCTGTATGCTTCCAGTAAACAAAACAATAAACGTTTCCAAACGAACATACTAAGAGCCTGACTGACAAGTGCAAGACTTGCAATGGGATATTCGCGCCCTCTCTCTGAAACAGTCGGTACATGTTGCGTCTTCTTCCACCGAGCCTAATTTAAACGATTTCAAAGAAAGTTCGAAAAGTAAAAAAACGCCATAAAAAATACGATGCTTGAAAACATCTCTCACGGCTGTAATTGCTCTGTTCTTCAACAAAGGAATAATCCAATGAGGATAAGGCTTAGACGAGCAGACGGAGGAAACATTTGTCACGACAAACAGGCGGGCCTAATTGGGCTCTCATGCTACTGAGATTTCTGTCGCACCCGTTTTGTCGTTCCTTTGATTTAAAACTTCTTCATTTGCCCCGTCTCAATTCAAAGTTTGCTTCGTTCTTTTGTTCGTTGCGTCTACCACGGAAGTTTTTAAATTCGTAATGAATTTTCTTTGAGCTCCTTCAAAGTTTTATTCCCAGCCGGGGAATCTTTTTTTCCTTCCTTCTGACAACTTACGACGTACGGGCTAAATCTCCAGAGTTCTCTTCGTCTTTTGAAGCAACCGCGCGCACGACGCCAGCACTCGGAGTCTGAAGGATGACGGATAGTCCCAGGGGAAAGCTTCATCGCGGACTCTGGCGCAGGGCGGTGAAGCCCGCCTTTGCGGTTTGTGGGGTTCAAGACTGAGTGCAGGAAGGAACGGAGAAGAAGAGCGGCAGTGACGGACAATAACTGGGACTCATGCGCCACGCCTTTGAGGAAAAATAAAGCGAGATGAAAAATGTACTGAAACAAAATAAAGCACGACAGTGGTGACGCTAGGGTGGAAGAGAAAAAGAAATTGAGCGAGAAGTACAGGCGGGACGAAAGCAGCAGCAATAGAGGGCCTCAGTAGCTGGCAGGAATGACGCTGTGTCATCGCGGTGACTAGACAGTCGATAGCTCAGCGCAAATTTATTTCTCGCTGGTGAGACATGAATTGATTCCAGGCACGCCTCATCGAAGAAAGGTGGAGCCACAATACACGCTCTGAGTCTGCGTTCGTGACCAACATCTCTCAGCAGCCAACTCGCTGTCCAAAAGGAACTGAGGCACTTGTGCGCAGTCTTACGGTTCTTTTTTCCGGTTGGTTACCTGGGTGAGAAATTGCTCGTTAATGTTGGACGGCTTTAAATTTTTGCTTGTTTTTTGTTCCATGGATGCTTCAGAAGTTAAAGCTTTTCTGCACAGTGTCTCAAGAGCGAAAAAGCCTTGAAGGCTGCAACTCACAGGGAATGAGGCCCTGAGTTTTGTCGATAAAACACGTCATCTCTCTTGCAATAAATGAGGCGTTCCTGTCTTCAACCACAAGGAAATAGACAAAAAGCGCTGCAGATCATACTGTGTCTCTCGTTCTAAGAAAGTCGCAAATTCTTTAGCGCAACTGTCACATGCTGAAACAGGTCAGCCTCGTGTCGTTTCACTGTAAATCTCTGTTTGGATGCGCCGTATTTTTTACAGCCTCGATATATTTTTGGATATGTACTTTTCGATGATTGCAGCTTAACCGGATTAGTATCAAGACTAATCATAGCCTAGCAGTTCTCGGTCCCTCTTTGGGCCGATGTTCGCAGAGGCTGCCATGACTTACTTCAAATGTGGCCTTAACTTTTCGTGTGTGCAACGTTTTGTTCTCACCTCGTTATTTTTTAAACCTCATTGGCTGCCAGGAAAAGTTGCGTAACATGCAAAACTGCCGGTAGCTCTGGCAAATACAAATAGTTTCAGGCAAAGAATGTCCCTCTTCTACAAAGCAGCTGTAACAGCGTGTAATACGTGCACTCAAGTCGCTAATTCAATTCCTTCACCTCAGAAAATAATTCTTGTAATGATTTAAATCTCCCTTAAAATGAGTCAACAGGTGCACCTGTCTTCCCACGCATATGCCTGGTCGCCTAGTGGAGGGAAAATTGAAAACTGTCCTCCAGAATGTTCTTGAAAAAAACATTTTTGGAAGCTGTTGATGCACAATATTTTCTTTCGCGACATCAAAATGTGTTGATCATGCTAAGAAAATTTTCTACCGTGTTTCTGTAAGCTGAGTATGCAGAACATACCTAGTGTTTAAGGACGGAATCCAACAATATGGCTCATAGGCTGTCACAGAGCGGCAATTGGAGGAACTAGTGAACGGATATCTCACAGTGAAAACAACGGTTCGTTCTTTCTGCACCACCTTTGCGAAAACGTGGCTATCAAAATGCGTCTAGCAAACATTAGTGATTATATATTGGAACGAAACAGGAGAGACTAAATACAGAGCGGATAGCCTTACTGTGCTATGAGCGTCCTTCTTGTTTTCGAGTGTTCTTGTGCTGCTTGTTTGGCAACGAAACACCAGCAAGGCCAAATATCGGCATATCTAGCTCTATTGGCATGACAAGTCGATACTGTCGATATGTTGTTGTGCCTTGACCATTACACTTCCGGAATTGATCTGACCGCTGAATGAAGATGTAAAACATCGATATACACGGCTGAGATTTCGTGATTGCCTGAAGTTAGGAGCCTGTGAGGTTAATAAAAAAGCAGTGTGAAAACACGTTTATGGGCAGGAGTTGCCTGCGGCCTAGTTCTTTGTTAATGATATGCTCATGAGTTCGAAAAGATCCTCCTTCCTTTCTGCGCATGTTAAGCGCTATTTACTGCTTCTGCATCCACAGAGCCGTTTCCGCTTTTTCGTCCACTAAGCACGTGTGGGTACGCGTGCATAACCAAGTTTTTACGAAAACATAAAGCTCCCGGAACAATAAACGTCATGACCAGTGATGCATTGCTATTATTATCGCCTTTCTATGCTGTTGTGCATATTTTTTCTTTACAGCGAGAAAAATAAGTATTCCGGTCTTTCAAAACCGGGGGCTATTTTTCAGGCCAAAGGCAATGGCTGAAAGGGCCCGAATGTATAAACAAAGTATGCTTGAAATAATTTTAAAAAAACTTTCATGAATATGCCTTGAATCTGCTGCAGCTAAAGGGTGCTGACAACTCCTACGAGATACTGCTGTAGAGTTCCTTCAGGCAACTGAAGCACATCATTCCTTAGATGTGCTCTTGGAAACAGTTGAGCCCAGTGGTGTCTCCAGGTATGAGGATACTTTGTCTTACCATGTCTGCAGGTGCCATTTTCGAGGAAGGCCAAAGGGACTCGGAGGCTGCTTTCCGCAGCGCCGTCGACCTGGTCAACAACGACCCTTCGCACTCCCTCACGAGGTTCAGGCTGGCCGGAGTCATCCAGAGGATACCGCCTCACGACGCCTTCCATGCGCGGAAAGCAGGTACGCCACAAATGTAAATCTACTGCGTTGTTAGCTGCAGATTTATTTTTTTCTCACACAATGGCGTCAACCTGGATAGTCTTGATGTCCCTTTGTCACGTTTTTTTTCTCCTTCGAAAATCAGTTTTGTGCTTTGCAACCTTGTGAACACTGAAGCGCTGGTAGACGACGGATGCAAGGAGGACGAGACACATACTGCGCTGAACTAACAACTTTAATATCAAAGGAAGGCGATCCGCACGTGTTTATACAGTGACCTGTATACCTGGGACCTGTTCACTGTATAAAAACGTGCGGATCGCCTTCCTTTGATATTAAAGTTGTTAGTTCAGCGCAGTGTGTGTCTCGTCCTCCTTGCGTCCGTCGTCTTCCAGCGCTTCAGTGTTCACAATGTCAAACCAACTCGCCCAGCAACACACCCTGCTTTGCAACCTAACTGATTGCTTGCTTGCGTATGGCCAGTTTGTCTTGAAAGTAGTTTGTTACGATCCTATGTATGAAATATTTTGGTACTATACATGCCCAGTACGCCTATTACTGCCAAAAGCCTGGCACTCAGGATGGCGGTATTCTTCTCAATAAATAAATGAAGAGTAAATAAAGCAAAACGTTGTTGTTGCTGAACTAGCTTCATAGGAGTACTTGCCACTGCAGTTGCAACCGACAAGCCAAGTAATGATACGTTGACGTCCAGAAACGCTAATACCGATACCAGCACGGCTCTGCAGAGAACACGCCGACACAATGCTACCATATCTGTTTGTGAGCTCCAGCTAGCATCACTACACGTCCAAGCACCTTAGTCTCTATTCTTTGTGTTCTCAGGAGGGTGTCCCGGTTTATATTTCATGCGAGCTCGACTGTTTCACATTCGTCGCTCAATATTGTGCCTGACAAGCTTTCAGAAAACGAGACAAACAAGCATTCGGGCGACTGCGATTACCAAGAAACAAACACTTGCCAAAGCGAGGAGCACACGTCGAAGATGTGCTCGGCGATCGTACGTGTCCGTGTTCCCCGTTTCCGAAGTTTCCCGGTTGCTTGTTTGCGAAGCTCTCTTTCCTGCTACTCGAGTTCTTATATTTTTTTTATTCTCCAAAACGTTCGGGAGGTATACTGCTGGCTGCAGCGCGGGAGCGCACACCTGCCTCAGCATTGTGGCGCCTCTGGGCCCAAGTGGAGCGTATTCAAAAGCACACCCACCGGTTTTCTCTCTTTTGCGGATTTTGTCACTGTTTGCCGCTGCTCGTTGGTTTTGCGGAGTTTCATTCGGCTTTCGCTCTATCCTCAGCACCGGTAGCAGCCCTGGGAATTCGCCGTGACTGATGGCAACGCCCCTTCGAAAGCGAGACGCTGATGTTGCTCCTTTTTCCAAGTGCCCGACAGGTGTTTACCTGCGTTTGTGTGGACCCAAGAGGGCGGGTGCTCGCGTAGAGCGGATGCAAATTCGTTCCTAATCTCTACGGATGCCTGCATTCTCAGTCAGACGTCAGGACGAGTCTCCGCTGGCTATTTTTCTTGGTTTTTCCCTTCGGCATTCTTTCGGGCTTGAAGTGTCTCGCTGTTCTCAATCGGTTGCAGCTGCAGTTCCGGTGTTGTGAAGAATAGAATTAATCTTATTTTCTGAAGAAACAACAAAACCTGTGTGGCTGTTGTTTGAGTTTTGGTTCTATGCCCTTTATCTCTCTTAGTCTCACCCATGCAGCTGGCACCATATTCTCATTGATCTTGTGCTTGAAAATTTCCAAACTTCCAGTGCGGTGTTTGTTGAAAAGCACGAAGCAGCAGGCTTTTTACCGGGCAAAGTATTTCGAGAAATTTAGTTGCAAAACGTGTCGTGAAATTAAATATTGCCTAGATTTTAAAATCCCTGGAGCTGGATTTTGACTGTTATCTTTTACGTGCAGCGTCCCTCGTAGATCAGGAGTAGCGTGTGAAAGTTAGGACAAACATATTACATTTTAGATTTTGCATATAAGTCGTGTGAAGGGGTTAGAAGCATTAACTCTAGAATAACTTTGGATTAGAAGATAATATATGGTAGATTTTAGACCCCAAAACTGGCCTCGCAGAAAGTTTTGAACAATGGATATTTATTAGGGCTGCATTTGGTGATGAAGTCCGAACGGGGTTAATTCTTATCGAGAATCTCCTCAACTAGGTTGAGACTTTGTTTCATGAAAAAAAAAACAGATTTAAGCTCTTTTTCTATAGCTTTCTTTCTAAACTTATAATGGCACAAAGATTCGCAGCGCTGGTTACTTGTAAAATATTATTTTACTGCTTTGTTTCATAGCGTGTGGTAAAAATGTACACGTCGCCGATCCGAACACAGCCAGTTAAAGTTTGCTGATTTCTTCCTCGTTCTAGGCTTGAAGTCGCGACTTTTCTCGTACACAGTGATGATTCGCGTTTTGTCGATTGCTCATAGTAACCAACACTCTTGTTAGACGCTAGGAGGTTGGATGCAGGGTGCGGTTCTTGCCCAAACGAAACGTCAACGACGTACTGAATGGAAAAAAAACTTAAACCAGGTGCAAAAAAGAAGCATTTGCATGATGGCATACAGCTGAAGCAGATGACGACGATATCATTGATTACAGTATTGTGTGAAATATGGGAGAAATCGAAGCGTTCAAGCAAATATGGGCCATCGCAGGCTCTCTCTGCACATCTAGCCTTCATATCTTCAGATTTACCACTGGTAAAAAAATGACTTCGGGGTAGTGGGTTCAGTTAAACAATACACAAAGGAAAATCGAACAAAGAAAAATGCATTCTAATGCACAGTGAGATATGTTTGGACGTAGTAAAGATTTTGCAATTTTAAACTTGTTTTTTCCGAACTCATGTTTCTTTTGTGTATATTTGGACATTTTTGAAAAAGCGTGCGTTTCAGTTCTCTGACTATTTTGCATCTGCCGTTGTAACCCAGGCAAGATTGTAACTGAATTAAGTGGTTTACATATGCCTTGCATAAACTTCATGATTAAGGTGGGATGAAAGCTTGAGACCGGACTGAAGGAAAACAAAACAAATCTATAAAAAAAATTTTAAGAGGGGGAGGCATATAAGGTCAGTTCTAGGTTCGTAGAATAACGTAGCTTTCCGCTGTCGTCGATGCCTAGGTCTTTGAAGAAACCTTTAAATAAGATGAAAATGCATGCAGAAATATGTGTATATAACATAAAACTTTGCTGAGAGCAGTTAGACTCATTTATAATAGCTATTTCTTCCAGTATTTTTGCCTACGATCATTAGCGTAACTTCGGTTATGGCACTTCTGCAGAACATTTTATTACTATTTCTCAACTTGAAGTGTAAATATGGGTATTCGCAGGCCCTCTCTGCACATCTAGCCTCATATCTTCAGATTTACCACTGGTAAAAAAATGACTCCGAGGAGGTAGTGGGTTCAGCTAAACAACACATAAAGAGAAATCGAACAAAGAACAATTTCTCGAAACATCGACCGCAGTTTCCTGTATTTTCGACCCAACAGTTAATTCACCGGGCTGCGCCAGCCGTCCTTAATACAGCTGCAGCTACAGTGGGCGTTGTTCAACCCACGAACAATATAACTGTGCGTTTGGCAGCAGCACCCGTTTGGCCCAGCTGGCTGGCTGCATTCGAGAGCCCTCTGCACTTTGAGCCGAGATCCTACGTGTCGCAATAAACAGCCACAACGGCAAGCTGGTTCCTGCCGTCAGGAGCACAGAGATTAGCTCGAAAATCTGGCGCGCGCTGTGAGGCCTAATGAGCTCGTTTGTATGGGCGCGCGTGCCTCGCTCAGATATAGACGTAAACGACCACGATGACGTCTGGCCGGCCAGCAGAAGGCGGCTAGAAGCTTTGCCGTGGGGCCCGTGGGTTGCCGATGGTCTCAACCTCTGCGTGGGTCCATTCGCTTACAAATTGCGTTTGGGTTTTTCTGATTTCAAGTAGGACAAAGATGTTTCGCTGCATTAAGTGTTCAGTGCGCTAGCTGTGAAGCTGAGTCATTTCATTAGCGGGTTCGATTCGCATAATATCCGGAATATATTGGCAGAGTACACTTTCTGCGGGGCATGCGACTTTTAAGAAAATCGGTGGCTTTTGCATGCTGAATATTGAGAATATTGAGCAGGTAAGCTGGGCAGTAGGTGCTTTGAAAATATGCACTTTTTATCACGTCAGCTTGAAGGGTCTAGTCCAGGGATGTCTTGGATCTGACGGGGTGCAGTGGGCGGACACTGTGAACCGCTGGCGGCCTTCTCACCCTTGCTGCTGTAGAGGGACAAGAGTTGAGGCGTGTAAAACCAGGCACCGACCAAGAAAAAAGAACGGCAAAAACAAGTTATTTAGGCTCTGAAACGCCTTGAGATTGTTTTCCTTGAATATCTGGTTGGCGACCGCATTTGCTCGTTTTACTATGATTCGCCCCAACCGGACAAGTTTTCCGCCATCTGTCGACTTCCGAAGAAGAAGCCCCAGTTTTTCATCCCGTGCAAGCACTTTTAAAGCAGGCCAGCAGAAAAAAGTGCGTAATTTTCCGCAAAGAAAAGTGAAAAATTCCACGAACAAATATTCTCAGCGGATTCGCATAAAACTCATTGGAACGACTTTTTCTATTCACACTGTAACAGACGACGACCGCCGTAACTGAGCACAAGGGCTCTGATGACGGCTGCTACGCAAATCGCTGAAAATGAGGGGAATATGATGCCCGTGCTCAGCTATAAAATTTTCTTACGAAAGCACAAAACAGCCCCAAGACAGAGAGCCTGTTATCTCTTGGTGATTCCCTGCAAGTATTCTACCTAACAAAGCACTGATACTGAAGGGGACATCCAGATGGGACCAGAAAATGTTTTGACAAACTCTAGATGCCTTCTAGGAGCTTTTCAGCGACCGGCACTTTTCCCGCCCAAGTAGGAAAGACGCGGGCCAGTTTCATATTTTTCTACAAAAGGCTTTGATGTCGAGTGTAGTCCAGTGAAAAAGGCGCTCGAGCATCTGCGGTGAAGTCTCCATGCAAAAGGAGCACACAAGAGGAGCAGACATTGCAGTGCAGTATGCGAGAAATGGTTTGTTCTTGCAAGAGGGTCCCTTGGAAGCCCCAGATAACATTTGTAGTAGATCAGCGTTCAGCTTGGTATGCATAGAAGTACAACATAAGTTTTATTCGACTCGTGGCAATTGAACAAATGTTATCTCTGCTATACTGGAGCGAGTATATTGTCACCTGTTACGACTGACACAAACAGGTTCGACCTTGATATTTCCTCAAGAGTTTTTTGGTTAACTCGTTACTCGACATGAAGAGTTCCGATAATCAGCACAGAAAACCATGGTTATGCTACGCAGGTCTATATGAAGAAAAATAACACACCATTTTGTGCTCTTGGTACCCGATGTCCAACTTTATTTCCTTTGAATCCGAGAAAGTCAGACTTTTTTCTCTTTCCGCATTCTAAGAACAACTGCTCGTCTTTCGTCAAATTGTTCGCGATGTTTCTTGGTAATCTTGGCCTATTAATGCTGCTTCTGGCGCTAAATTTCAAAACGAAGAAATATGATGGATACAAGAATCGCTCTTTAATACTTTGTTAATGATTCTTATTTACGCGGGATCCTATCACCGGTCAAGTAATCGAGATTCGGGTGTCTTTATTTCGCAGAACAAAGAATGCCAGCTCTACCATAACGTTTCTCATATTATTCCGGCCCGCTTAGAAAACGACGCTTCATTCCTATCTACCCTTCCTCAATTGGCGACCTCCCACCTGGGCTAAAGACTGTTTTGGCCAGGACGGTCATGCAGAATTTATATGGGCAGGTGAGGAAGCGGCTCTGGCTGGCCTGTCTAAAGACAGCATGAAACGAGGGTGCCTGATCAGAAAGTAACCTCTCTTGGTTGTAACAGCTTCTTTTTAATCCTTTACAGAGAATGAAGTACTTGGTTCTGTACCTCAACTCCTTAAGGAGCAATATATTCTCCATTGAAAATACAAGCCTTCTGCACCAAACTTCTTGACTCTTCGGCAATTCTTTTATTGAAATAAGTGCATCCTCCACCGTGTAAGAAAATAATACTACACAGGGAAAGTTCTTGCTCAGCGAATTATATTTTATTTTGTTAGGCTGGCAATTCTAGTCGCGGCGGCAGCATTTAGATGGATAAGAAATGCGAACAAAGCCGTCCCCTGGCGCAGGGTGAACAACGCCCAGGTCATTGAAGACAATCTCTATTCCTGAAGTACAGCGGTCTAATTTGCCGAGATGGAAGTTTGAAACCTGCGGGGCCTAATGATCGTAATACTTTTTGATTTGTTGAGAAAGGTGCTCGTAACCAACAAATAAATTGGCAAGTCTTCTTATAGTGGACTAAACACTTCGTAGACATCAGGCAAGCGCTGTGCGAGCTGCAAGAGCAACAATCGCATAAACGTGAAAAAACAACATTGCCAGCAGGACAAGTTCGCTGATGTGTACCACAGAGAGCAGTCCTGAGCATTCGGGGCGCCCTCTCTAAGAAGGTTTAATTAGGTGTGAGATATGACCCGAAAAATGAATAACCTCACGCTCGGCCCAGAAGTCTCTGAAATCGAGCGTGAAAGAAGATGAGAAGAAAAAAGAAGCCACACAAGCGTGGCGACCTTCGAGAAGGGAGAAGAAAGAAACAGTCGTGAAAAGTGCCGCTGCGCTAGGACAAAAGTAACAAAGAGCGGTGAAGCCGGAGAGCGCGGGAAAGAGAACCTGATTTGAATCTTGGATCTCTGCGATGAAGAGTGCGAGGAGCGCTTTGCCCCGGGTCTTTGTGCAATTCGAGCACGAGAGGGTTTCGCACGCAGAGGAGGAGAAGGAGCGGAGAGGGAGAAAAAGGCAATTGCACGATGCCACCCGCTTCGCCAAACTTCATTATCGCCAAGTGTTGTCCGGGGGCAGAACGGAGGTGGTTCTGGTGAACTGCAGCGCGCCCGAAATTGAATGACACCATTGCTTGTTTCTTCCTTCTGGAACAATGATCCTTCTCAAAACTCTTCTCTTTTTTTTCTCTGTTTTTTTTGCTACCTCTCCCCCTCTCTATCTATCTTTATATATCTTTTTGGCGTCACACCGGCTTGCGATCCTGCTTCCGCCTGCCTTTCTTCGCGTCTTCCATTTGCTCTCCTTTCTCCTTTGAGGAGGCTGCCTTTCTCTTGAAACGCAGAACCGGTGCAGAGAAGATCCGCATTTTCCAACGTCGCAGGTGTTTCTTTCCAACTGCCGATTCCGCGGTGCTGATCGCTAGCGAGCGCTTCCATTTCTTTTTTTTTCTTGCTTCGCTTTCATTTCGCCCTGCGCCGAATTCGAGAGGAAAACAGACATCGTGCTGACGGCGCAAACTGGGGCTTCTGCGGCATGTTTGATCGCTTACTTTTGGTCGACGAAGAAATTTATTTTCTGTTCACGTTTCTCGAAGGCAGCGGTGGAGAAAAAATTCTTCTTGGAAAAGCGCCACGAACAGCGCATTCTGGATGAAATATATATATTTAGACTTGGAAATCCGGGCTGTGTTTGCTGCGTTTCTAAGGCCGAGCGCTCTTTCGGCGTTAGTGAAGCAAGGTAACTCTAGTGCGCACCTGCTAGGCTAGAAGAATATGGTAATGCGATCCCAAAAAGACAGAGCGCTCGCAGCTGACGTTAAGCGAATACTGAAGGCTGAGGAACTTGGCAAGTCGCCGCCTCGATGACCTTTAGCGTCGTTTCGAAGGCGCCGCGCTGCGCTGACTTCTGACGAGTGTGGGTCCATCGAATAGACTTGGTTTCTTTTTAGTGGGTGCGCACTTAACAAAGTGCACATCCCGCGCATTCTTCTCATTGCAGCGAACATTTTGAGAATCGAGTCCAGAAACATGAGATGCAGGTTCTTGAAAGAGTTTGGAAAAATGGCTGGTCCCGAGTTCAAAGCTGTGGCAGCGGTCGCGAATAAATTTCTAGATGCACCGGCAGAGCCAGGAGCAACATTTTTACTTTAGATATTGCAGACCGGGCGTCACCTCAACGCTGTCTGAAATCGGCTGTGTTGTTATAGCCATGGTTCGGCT
Source organism: Amblyomma americanum (assembly GCF_052857255.1). Lineage (NCBI taxonomy): Eukaryota > Metazoa > Arthropoda > Arachnida > Ixodida > Ixodidae > Amblyomma > Amblyomma americanum. The sequence continues at coordinate 74,561,663 of NC_135503.1, read as the reverse complement.
TTCAAAACGGAAAATCATGGGTTAAGAATATGAGATAATAATCATTTAGCGCGCAAAAGCGAATTACACACTGTGATATATTTACAGACCATTTTAAAGGACTACAGAATTATAAAATTTGGTGTTCCTTCTCAAATAAGAATGTTTAACTGCCGTAAATCGTGGCATTGAGGTTTGTCTTGATGCGAATGTGCAGGTGGAATTAATTCCCTGTCGGTAATTGCTCTGCCCGAGTCGCTAATTTTAATAATTTAGTCTCTACAACTAGTCGGTAACGAGAGTGTGCTCAAAAACTTCGAGTGATTTTGCCACTGATCACCGCTAATTTCTGGATCTCACAGGTTACACGTTCCAACGAGAGGTTATGCCGTTTTAGGTTGTCTAGGAATGTGTTACGCTCGGCACAAGAGTGCCGGCACGCTAAATGAAAATGGTTCACATTACGCACAATATCACAGTTCAGCACATATGTGAGATGGCGCGGTGCATATTGTGCATCCATACTGGCGCAGAACCGGTTCGTTCGCAGGCGGTACACGAGATCAGCTGTGTCGCTCGACAAGCCTCGCGTAACGCAAGTGAGGTTGAGAGGCGGCCAAACAGCAGAATAGTGATGCACAACTAGCCACCTTGCGTGGTCCTCGTCCTTTGGGACAGTCCGTGAAGATGGATAAGACCGGTCTCCTTGGGCAAGAAGGTCTGCCACCGTGTTACTAGCGACTCCAACTTCAGATGATAGCCACTGGAAGCAAACTGTTAATACATTTAACTGTAGCTTCCTGAGTCAGGCCGGAGACCAGAGGTAAAACTTATCAACGTGAGTTCTTCGTTGCTGGCGCTCTAGTGCGGACTTGTATCCAGACAGAATGATGGCTCTCTGTGGTTTGCAGAAAGGCAGTCGTTTAAGCGCCTGTGCAATCAACAATGGTTCAGCCGAAGTTTACGACCTATTCTTTGAAGGCGCACAGCCTTGTGTATAACAAGGTGTAAGAACAACAAGTGATGCTGAGCATGCCTGCTCACAATGTTCAGCCTAAACTTACAGACTGCACTGATAGACGCTGTTTACATGTCCAGGTGCTTCCGCCACTGGCAGCGATTGTTTTGAGCGCAGGCAGCGTTTTAATTTAACATAACAGGAATCCTGTTTGTTCCGAGAGATTCCTGGTTTCATGATACTTATTTTTGCCGTCGTGGTAGCAATAAACTTTTTTTTTTGTTGACAGCGCTTAAAAAACACATACAGAAGACATAGAAGAGGACGTCACAGGCGCTCAACTTCAACTTTGACGTCGTCTTCTATGTCTTCTGTCCTTGTTTTTAAAACGCTGTCAACAAAAGAATGAATCACCACCAACTAGCCCGGCAACCCGTCCTATTGAAGCATTAAACTTGACCTCCTATATCTGTAACCAGAGATGCTCAGCTGTTATAAATGTGCTTGCGTACACACGTTTTATTTAGGCGTTTGCGCAGCCGTACAGGCCGCTTAATGTCCCTGGAAGCATCAGGCACACTGGACTTAGCACTGTTTGCACTTGCAATCGATTCTTCTGTATTTTGTGTTCTCTATTTGCAACTGCTTTTTGTTAAAAAGCAAAGAAAAACGATCTAGATCCCTGAATGACGGACGAAAGAAATACTAAACAAAAATGATTTTTGCACTAAACGGGACGAAATGGACGCAGCACCATGAAACGAAGCGCGCTACTTTCTCTAGCGGACGCTAAAGATAGGGCGGCCATTTGCAACGCAAAGTTGATGGCGCCTGAGGGCAGAGCTCCAAGACAGCACGCACCATTCACGGCCGTTAGGAGCCAGTGCCAGGCACTGAAGATAGAGTGAACGCTCTTTCTCTATTATAAGCGTTTTCTGCCCGACCCTGGAGGGCGCACGTCTCCATTGAGAAACCTAAATGCGAGGAAAAGCAAAGCGCACCAAGGAACGCCGCCACGAACACACTGGCACGCGACGCGTTGCTGGGCAGCGCGCAGTCAGCGCATTCTAAAGTAAGGCTCACCCCAGATCTCCGCGCTGCGCGCGAAGAGCTTTGCTTGCGCGTGGTAATGGTCGGGAGAACAGCGGCGCTCTCTGCGCTGTTCGCCTTGCTTTCTGGCACCGCTGCGCTTTTCCGCTGAGCGAGACGGCGAAATAAAAACAATGTAGCGGTCATGTAAAACCCGCCAAACCATCGACCCTTACCCTTTGCAGTCGATACAAGACACGTCCCGCCCTGCGACTCGCTTTCCTGAGTTTCCTTCCACTGACGAGTGCGCCTAGTCTCGAAGATCCGGTACTTCACTCTCTCACATCTGAGAAAGGATTGTGGGCTTCTACGTACCGTAGTAAAGGGACGAACAGCAGCACGTTCTGTGTTAATGGCCTGCCATCGCCGTGCGGCTCATCTAAATCTTGTTCGAAGCACTCAGACCGATGGCGGGTCTTTTGAGCTGAGACTAGGATTGCAAGGGAGAGAAGTAAATATGAGTGAAAACGAAAAGACTGACGCGTAAAAATGAGGCGTTCGGATACGCTCGAATTAGAGGATGCATTAACTCGCGTAGAGAAACGAAGTTCCTTTTCTGGCTCCCGGTTGGACGTAGTTCTGTAAGGTAGGGCACCTCCTGCGCAGGACACAGATGTCCTACTAGCTGTACGTTTAGGAATGCAACTCCCAGCAAATGTAGTAGGTGAAGTGAAGTGAGACGCCTTTGAAAGTTGAAGCTGCTAGAAACGCCTCAAAAAGGTAGAACACCCTTTACCCGAGCGTTTCGCTACAGAAAAGCCCAAAACCAAGACGGGGAAATCATTTACCCTTTAGAAAACTGGTGGGTACCCGGCAGCACTGAGGATCCAACCCAACACCTCTGAAATGCGAGGCGGATACTCTGCCACAAAGAAGCACACCGCGTTTCAGATTAGTGTTACACTGTCAATTATCTCCCACTCCTGCGAAAGGGGAAACATTCTGAAACTGATGTGAGAGAAATTACGGGGATTTGAAAATGCTCGCACGTCTTGACGTCACGTGCGTTTCCCGAAGTCTGCAGTATTTCCTACTTGGTTACTACTTGGTTTTTGCGGGAGCCGGCAATTAATATTCCTCGAGATGGAGCGAACGGAAGAAAATCCTTTCAACGCCAGTGAAAAAAATTGCGTTCTGAGCGTTTCGCAACTCTGCGTGCCAGCAAATGGCAGGTCGTTGGAAGAAAGAGGAAACTTTCTGTACTTTAGTGGAGATGGAAGATTGTGTCCTGGAATGCCGGGCTTGAAAATAAGGAGAGTCGAAAATGAACTGTTGATTTCATCATTACGGGGCACGAAGTCGTTTGTTCGCTCACCCTCATGTATCAATCTATGGATCTATGAACCCCTCTCTCTCGCTAAGTCACTCACTCGCTCGCTCGGCCAATCAATCAATCAATCAATCAATCAATCAATCAATCAATCAATCAGTCAATCAATCAATCAATAAGTATAATTAATTAATTATTAATTAATTAGTGATTAAGGATGCCCAGATGTGAATCACATCCAGTAATTCAGTGCTGCACAAGAGACCGAGAAGGATGGATAAGATAGCTCTTTCCACTCTGTGCTCAAGCCGTTGCCGCTCGCTTCGTTGCGGAAGGATAAAAAACCGATTCACTTCACAGCAGATGGCATCACCGGCTTTTTCTTACAATAAATGTCAGGGGGACATGAACACGCAGCGCCTCATCGCAGCCTCATCGCTGCTTGAAGTACTGCTCGAGATGATGAACGAAGGGCGTTTTCTTTCGTTTTGCAAACATGAGAACACAGTCTTTGATGCAGCAGCAAGCGCCAACATCAAAAGTGAGGTGCGATCGATTTAGCAATAACTAGTGCGGAGGTCTAATATTGTGCGCCCTTTGAATGCACTCCCCCAATCTTTGAATTTCGATGGGGGCGAAATGCTAGAGGCCCGATTACTGTGCGATGTGAGCGCACGTTAAAGAACCCCGGGTGGTAGAAATTTCCGGATTCCTTCACTAAGGCGTCCCTCGTAGCCAGATTTGCTTGGTGACGTTGAACCCGAATAAATCATAAAAGATCAATCAATGAACTAAAAAATAACATAGATGCCCGTCTTATTGATGTTGATACGCGAACAAGTGCCATCCCCATGAAATCTCCAGCAGAAAGGAAAGGACCACAGTTTTGGGAGGAAATAGTTTATTTCCTTCCAAAAACATTGTTTCCGCATCGTGCCACAAGACGCTCATTTACCGAGCTGAACCTTAAGTAACCTCTCCCTCTCCCCCTCCTTTTTTTAGTATAAATAATAAGATATTTCTGCAACACTGCATTTCACACGAAAATCGGGAAAAGCAGTAAAATCCTTTCTAGCGTTCTTCGACCTTGTGAACGAAGCGTGTTTACTCGGAACAGGGTGGGTAGGGGGGGGGGGGGGGGGGACTTTATAGTTGTGGCCAAGTCATTATTGTGACTTTTATATCTGAGCTTTCTGCCTGAACTTCTGACACTTGCACTTGAACTTGTAATTTTCGTTATTTTTTTATTAATGTAGCCCACCCTGCTAAAATTTCTTGTGGGATTGTAGTATTTATAGATAAGTGAGCAAATAAATGAATAAATAAATTGACCATAAGCCCACAGCAAGAAAACAATGGCCTCGTGAAGTTGGCCTACGCCTCGAGGTGTTATATTTTCGTTGCTGCAGACATGCAGATGGGAGGCACACACAGCGTTATGTTCAGCATTAGGCTATTGGTATTTCGCCCACGTTTTCGATATCTCCACCGATGCGCAGCTGGCGCTAGCGATGAGTTCAGCTTATTCGACAAAGATGACTTACATGCATTCTTCGACACCAGCCAGCTCGAGTAAGAAATGGTGGCGTTTACAAGTCTCAGAGGCTAAAATCAGAAGCATTAATACTATAATACAGCCGAGCTCGTCCGCTGCACGCTGATCATAACGTGATTTAGCTGGGACCGCACCTGAACGCGCTTTGTTTTATTGCTGTAGTTCATGAAAGCACATATGCTTGCTTGATAAATGGGTGAGGCAAAATGAACTCTATTGTATACTCTGTGCCTGCGGCATTCATAGCCAACGCTTTTGTTTTGGCTTCTGATAACTCAACTAATGTTTGTTGGTCACATAAAGTTGGCTTATGTAATGCAAGGCGAGTAATAGGAAGGCAAGATAACCGATGCTTGTTAAGGGAAACGGAAACGTTTCCAGGAGAAGGTTAGCGTAGGAGCGGGCGGCAGAAAGTTAGGAGGTCGGATGAGATTAAGAATTTGGCGGGCATAACGTGGCCGCAGCTACCACAGAACAGGGTTAAGTAGAGATATACAGGAGACGCCTTTGCTCTCTAGTGGGTGGAGTCCCCTGATGATCATGATGCATCAGGAAAAAAATGTCAGCGGTTTAATTATGTTTACGAATGGTCGAGCGAGAGCTATTCTTGATTATATGATTTTTCTGTTTGTTATCGTTTGGCTTAACTTGGTCAGCATCTATTTGGGATGTTCAAATTAGCATCGATATCGAATTTGGTCCAAATCCAAGGTCAAATTGCAGGGGTGGCGTTGTTCAAATATGGAATTTGCCCAGTTCAAATTTAGGGGTCATCATCGCACTGGGCACACACAAATTAGGCTGCATACTGATTTTGGTCCAAATTGCAGAAAGGTCAAAATTTGGGTTGGGGAGTGGGCCAAACTTAGGGGGCGTGGGGTGAGCCAATGTTGGTAATGACGAGGGCCAAGCTTTGGCATGCCATCGCAGTGGCCATAGTCAGAGTATGTGTCGCCACCTGAATTAAGCTTGTTGCTATGAAATCGCTAAGTTCGAAGGTCATTTCAATGCCAAATCTACATACCGACTGAAACTACAGTTTCTGCATTGAAGTCAACTACTGCTCCAAAAATGGCTTCGAAATTAATTACACATCCGCAGTCAAGCTTGCTCTCAGAGTATGGCCAGGCTTGAACATCCGCCATATAGTCAAGTGAATAAGGAAGATTCCTTGGAGGGCAGAATTGCAAAGCGGCGTAGTGTAAACAAATGAGCTATCGCCACGAGATCTGTGACAGATATTATATTCAACCTAACGCTGCAGTTTAGTGCGAGACCGCCGCCACCAATGAGGTCAAGGGCTCCTATGACCTCCTCAAGGTACATATTTTTTTTTTTTTGCGTTGTGTCAGTAATCATACGCAACAGGCGCGTGCAGAAGAGAGGCCATTTCTCGTGCTTGAGTGATAATCGAAAGCGCCACGAATGCAATATCTCCAGTGGCGAGACCATGGTGTGGTCTCTCATTTCCATGAATGAGAGAACACCCGTTCAGATATGCCTCAGCGCCTTCCTGTGGTGCTGAATGAATCAGGGTGCTGTTATCTCTAGTTTTCAGTTGTGAGAGAGTAAAAATATGTACGAAAGCAACATAGAGTGTCTGATTTCTTATAATTTTGACTAATATTCAGTAACATAAGCGGATTGATAAAGCAAGTAAAAAGAAATTGTTACGAATTGGCGTTATGTACTTTCATTTTCGAGCCATGGTGAAGCCGTGGCATGGCACTGGCAACTAGTGACAGAAATGATCGCCTTTTTAAGGTAACCTCATCAACTGCTAATCTTGCTGGTATGCCTCTGTCCCACATTTTCTTGCCGTTTTCGGAAAACATGGATACGGAAATGTGTGTTCGAGCCGTGAGCTAGGTGAACTGCTTTTTCTCCTTGACTCTTACGAAGTGCATAAAAGAAAACTACGAAAAGTTAGGCAAGCGCGAACCAAGGGCGGCTAATGAAATGAACGGCTGGAAAGGGTAACGCTTTCTGAAAGGTCTGGTCTCGCCTACGTTCTAAATTATATTTAAGCAAACAAAATAGTTATGCTACTTTTTTTAATGTTGGAATTGAAATTCAGGTGTGGCTTATGGTTTATAGGGGTTTAACGTGCCAAAGCGACTCAGGCTATGAGAGGCGTCGTAGTGAAGGACTCCAGAAATTTCGACCACCTGGGGTTCTTTAACGTGCACTGACATCGCACAGTACACGGCCTCTAGAATTTCGCCTCCATCGAAATTGCGCGTCTTTCGGGCCAGCAGCCGAACGCCATAACCACACAGCCACCGTGGCGACTGAAATTTAGTTCTATTTCTGCAATTAGCAATACCTACTATTTTAACAGCAGTTTCCAAGTTATAAGAAGCTTAATGTCACGTATCCCAAGCTACAGAAATGTTCGCGGCTAACAACAACGCTCATAAGTGCAGTTGTGTATATATAGGTGTATACAATTCGAAATTGACTGCTGCTGCTCTTAGTTCTTCATGAAGAAATAGTTCACTTTTAAAGCTTTCTTTTGTTGCATAAAAGGCAGAGGCTTTCCCGAAGTGTCTCCAGGTCGCGTAAATATGAAAGGGGCACTGCTGCAGTTTCAAGAGCACTCGGCTGTAAAATAAAGGTCAGAGGTAGCTTTCAACCAATATGTCCAATTTCCTAAATTGGCCACATTCGCACTCGCAAAAATGATGGCCCGACGTGCATAATTTCCCTTCTTTCGATTTGTTCCTTCATGGCCGAGGTTTATCGGTGATGCCATAAATAGATGGAAATTGCCGTCGTCCCCTGTGCCAACTGAGCACTTTCAGAAACTAAGCAAAGGGAAAGGCAAGCGATGAATGTCGGTGTCCTTGAGGGAGCTGTATGTGCGCAACGACACAAAAATTGCTCCGACATTCGCGAGCAGCAAGTTAAATCTCATATATTTTAGTGCACTTGAAGTTGTCCTCCGTGAGGGAAAAACTGAGCGAAAACCGATGTATGCCAAGGCGGAAATTATGGCCAGAGTTTAGGACCGGCGTAAAATGTGAATGAAGGATTGAAGAAAAATAGGAGGGTAGGGGGGGAGGGGCAGCTTCCAGGAAAAGCGAAGAACGTAAGCTCGAACGGTCAATCAGACAAAAAGAAAAAGAAAGATTCGTATGGATGACACTCAGAGCCGCCCACTTAAAATCGGAACGTTTAGTAATGGGACTTCAATTTTTAGGCGACGGCACCTGTCTTGATTAATATTTGTGTGCTATTGTTTTCGAAGAACAAAAAAATAAACGTAAGCGAAACCAGGGAGCTGAGGACACCTCAATTTCCATTTGTGGTGAAGCGAAAGAACTATAAAAAGTTGGTCGACAGAGCTACCGACATGGACATTACACACGTGTGAATGAAGGGCTCATTTCACAACCGCCTCGAATTTTCTAAGCGCTTTAAGCTGTGCTTTACATAAAGTTAGTGAAGCTTAAAACGCTTAATTATCACGGCGGGTCTCACTAGACGGACAAAGCTTCTGAAAATTCAAAGCAGCGGTGTAATTCGAGCAACACTTAGAGTAACCTACTTCAGGAATGCATGCGTGCTGATCCATGCTTCCGCATCCGAAGGCGATCTTACACTCGCTCCTTCTCTGTGGTCAAAGGTCTCGCCTGACGCCTCCTTATGTCATCACGCTGTCGGTCCTCAGCAGTGATAAAGGCATCTCATGTCGCTTCCGATAGCGATCACTTTATCGGTGATTGGTAGCAGTACTCGTGAAAGGTTCCTCAGATGTCGGCGCCATTGTGTTAGGTGTTAGGATTACAGCCTGTTCAATTTTCAGAGACTAGGCAGGATGGTTGTTACATTTCGAGCGACTCAAGCATCTCTTAGATCAACTGTTCAAAAAGTTGCCTTCATATGTTACATGCATTCCTTCTTTTAAATTCGTCTTTCGAGCAAGACAAGATAAGTATTGTATAACGGGACACTGTGAAAAACCCTGTTTAGGGCTTTCGTGCACTAGTGGATGTTTTGCAGTCTGTAACTTCCTGAAAGTAAACACAAAATACGCTCATTTTTTGGAAAGTTTAATGAAGCAATTTGTATGAGATCTTCGGAAGACTATAGCTTAGAATGGAAAAGAACAATGGAGCAGAAAATGACTAATAGCAAAAAAGTGCAATATAATGAAAAAGTAAATATAAGTCACTAGGCGTGGTGGCGCTGGCCACCACCCTGTTTCAAAGAGGAACACAATAAGATCTATCGATTTGTCGAACTCAACCATTGAGAGCCCTGAACCAGGGCGCACACGGTGCAGAGCAACCGTTTTTATTAGGGAGGTCACTGCGTCAGAATTTCATCAAAACTTACAGTATATGACATTAAACAGTGTGTCAGCTCGTCAGACACACGCTGCCTAAGCTAACAAAACTGCCATCCCACATTCGAGGTCTTCTCAAACAAAATACTAATGGCATTTAGTTGCGTTTACGTCGCGGCAGCCTTTGCCGCAATTTTTTATGCCTAGGGCGAAATGCAGATTCTAATTAAAATGTAACCTTTAACTTTTCGCGCCTCCCTACTGGGGTAGGTCACAGGACTCGAAACCAATTATTTTAAACAGAGGGAACATAACCCAATGTTCCGCCTTTCTGTGAGCTAAAGAGCTTGGACAAAATCATTTAGTGCCCCAAGAGCAATGATTGCGATGTAACGCTATAAAGGTGATAGAAGACATCAAATTGTTTTTGCTTCCCTTAGCAGAACGGATACTCTGTTCTGAGAGGAGGCCTTGATTAAAATGCTTTAATATGATAATGAGATTTACTGTTATTTTATCGGCATCCCTAGAGGCCTACTCACAGAAATAATTTTTTTTCATATGTTTTAGATCGAAACGCATAATAACACTGCCATCAATTTGAAACACCCCACATAGATTTACTTCCTAATCCAAACTGGAGATTGCCATCCGGATTACGATCTAAAGAATGAAACCGTAGCCGTTTTTGTGCTTAGGTGTGAGGCTATGTTAGAGTGCAGTTCAAAAATATATTATTACTCTTCAAAAGTAATTTAGGCGAGACAAGAATAATACTCGTCTCCTGGTGTCGGTTGTTTTAATGTATTCGTGTTTATCACAATGACTGCTTTTCAAATGTTCTTGCTTGCGAGGTGTGAAGGTGTCGTTTTTTGCTCACCGCAATAATTTTCTTGTTTTTAGGCGTGCCATAAGCGGCGGCGAAAACCGCGTCGGTCGCCCATAATGCGGTTGCGTTGAGGGCGAGGGGTGGCAGTATTTCTCAGGTATCAGAACATCTGGACACCGACAAGGTTTTTATGACAGAGCCACTAAAAAGGGCTTGCTGGAAAGGCGGATATATTGTAGCTTCTACGTACCATACATCTTTTTTTTTTTTAATAGCGTTTCGTGATAATAACAGCACTTCGAGCCTTTTATTTTCAATGTCCTTGCAAAATATACCTTAAAATCGGCAAAGCAAAAATACAAATTCAACTGCGTCTGTACGCTAAGTTGGCTCTGCTGAATTTCTTAGAACGCGCAAAACTTTCGCGGATGTCATCACGAGGGGGCAGCATTTTCCGAATTACCACACCGTGCCTATAAGTCTCGTGGCAGTAAGAAGTAGCGTTCCACCTACCTTGTTTGTCTTTTGTTTTCTCTCTGAAACTTCACGACCGTGCAAACGCTACAAAAATCTTTATTGAAGTTCCACAAACAGCGCAAAAACACAAGGAAAGGCTTTATATAAGCTATATACACTATTGTACGTGTAAATAAATCACTGTAAGTACACATAAATCGCACATAGTTGAAAACGAGGTTTGCTGAAACGACCCGGAACAAAAAAAAACGGTGAAAACAGTCTGAGCTCATCTAGGGCGAGCATAAGCATAGTCAGCGATATCAATGCAGCTTAACCACACATTAATCTTCGTAGTCATATCAATGTCACAGAATCGAAGGCTGATTTTCGCCTTTGCATTATATGTATATTTCTGTTTTGATATCAATTTTCCTTAAGTGATAAATAAAATAAACGTTTGAGTTTTTCTCAGGTTGACTAGCATCATTGAAACGGCGTAAGTCTTTTCATGCCTCCGCTCGATTCGGCGAATTTAGATCAGTTGTGTCCGCGTCTTCTACCCCTGATCTGATCTTTCTTTGCCTGTGCATAATGTGTACCTGGCGTTTCAGCGAAGCCCGCCATTAATTTTTAAAAATAAACTTTTCCAGGGATATATACGCCTTCAGCGCGTTGTAACACCAGTGTTTGTGGACGCTGCAAATATATGAATAAAGTTAAGTTTTAAGATGTTGAACTGATAGATGGTAATTCACTTTTTACCAATTGCAGTTAGGCACTTGAATGCAAATACAGATTTGTAGCTGGGCGTCAGTGCTAGCAGTATCAGTTTTTGAGAATTCCGAAAGCGCCATTACGTTCTACGCTGGGGCTGAACAAATTTTAGCCATGTCGCGCGCAAAAAAAAAGCGAACTTTCGAAAAGTCCGCGAGGAGAGCAGTGGCCTGGAGTACCGCATGGCCTGGAGTAGCAAGCAGCGGCAAGGCCACATTGCAGGTGGATAGCGAATTCCACTCATCACTTGCGTCATGAAATAATTTGCACTGGGGGGGGGGGGGGGGGGGGCATGTTATTGCGCTCGAGCTTTTCGAAAGCGCTGGCCTTTTGGTGCAAGATCGCAAGAAGATTTTGATCTCCGATGGTAACCGCGTTTCCGGAAACCAAAAAACTGATAAGGCTATTTCTAACTCCCGGATACAATTTTGTGATTACAGCCGGAAGCATAACTGTGAAATTTAAAATTTCATGATGTCAGTTCATTGACAGCTTACTTTATAAATATATTCCTCTGCTTTCTGACCACTGCCGAAGCTGGTAGTACTATTCCGCAGGAGCTGTATTCAGTATCTCAAAATGATCATTTTTTAACAATTAGTGTCGAGTTTTCGTAAAGCACGTGACATAATTGCTTTCTGCATCGTTAGAAAGAGTAGTCCGCGGGCGAAACGTTAGGAGAACATTATTAACGTCACCGCATAGGCCTTCCTCCAGCCGACCTGTGCACACAGCGTAACCAGAAGTCTTTATCTCTTTGTCTCTCCTAGCCTCTTACTGGCGGGAGCTGCACAACAGGGCAGAAAACTGAGCTAGTTGGTATACTTCCATTATGATAAATCCAGGCGCTCACAAACGACGACACACAGGGGACACAGCGTTTGCTCACTGTACTAGAAATTAGTTGCACCAGGGCAGAAAACCGAGCTAGTTGGTATACGTCCATATGATGAATCCAGGCGCTCACAAACGATGAAACAGAGGGGACACAGCGCTTGCTCACTGTACTAGAAATTAGTTGCACCAGGGCAGAAAACCGAGCTAGTTGGTATACGTCCATATGATAAATCCAGGCGCCCACAAACGATGAAACAGAGGGGACACAGCGCTTGCTCACTGTACTAGAAATTAGTTGCACCAGGGCAGAAAACCGAGCTAGTTGGTATACGCCCATATCATAAATCCAGGCGCTCACAAACGATGAAACAGAGGGGACACAGCGCTTGCTCACTGTACTAGAAATTAGTTGCACCAGGGCAGAAAACCGAGCTAGTTGGTATGCGTCCATATGATGAATCCAGGCGCTCACAAACGATGAAACAGAGGGGACACAGCGTTTGCTCACTGTACTAGAAATTACTTGCACCAGGGCAGAAAACCGAGCTAGTTGGTATACATCCATATGATAAATCCAGGCGCTCACAAACGATGACACAGAGGGGACACAGCGCTTGCTCACTGTACTAGAAATTAGTTGCACCAGGGCAGAAAACCGAGCTAGTTGGTATACGTCCATATCATAAATCCAGGCGCTCACAAACGATGACACAGAGGGGACACAGCGCTTGCTCACTGTACTAGAAATTAGTTGCACCAGGGCAGAAAACCGAGCTAGTTGGTATACGTCCATATCATAAATCCAGGCGCTCACAAACGACGACACAGAGGGGACACAGCGTTTGCTCACTGTACTAGAAATTAGTTGCACCAGGGCAGAAAACCGAGCTAGTTGGTATACGTCCATATGATGAATCCAGGCGCTCACAAACAATGAAACAGAGGGGACACAGCGCTTGCTCACTGTACTAGAAATTAGTTGCACCAGGGCAGAAAACCGAGCTAGTTGGTATACGTCCATATGATAAATCCAGGCGCTCACAAACGATGAAACAGAGGGGACACAGCGCTTGCTCACTGTACTAGAAATTAGTTGCACCAGGGCAGAAAACCGAGCTAGTTGGTATACGTCCATATCATAAATCCAGGCGCTCACAAACGATGACACAGAGGGGACACAGCGCTTGCTCACTGTACTAGAAATTAGTTGCACCAGGGCAGAAAACCGAGCTAGTTGGTATACGTCCATATGATAAATCCAGGCGCTCACAAACGATGACACAGAGGGGACACAGCGCTTGCTCACTGTACTAGAAATTAGTTGCACCAGGGCAGAAAACCGAGCTAGTTGGTATACGTCCTAATGATAAATCCAGGCGCTCACAAACGATGAAAGAGAGGGGACACAGCGCTTGCTCACTGTACAAGAAATTAGTTGCACCAGGGCAGAAAACCGAGCTAGTTGGTATACGTCCATATGATAAATACAGGCGCTCACAAACGATGACACAGAGGGGACACAGCGCTTGCTCACTGTACTAGAAATTAGTTGCACCAGGGCAGAAAACCGAGCTAGTTGGTATACGTCCATATGATAAATCCAGGCGCTCACAAACGCTGACACAGAGGGGACACAGCGCTTGCTCACTGTACTAGAAATTAGTTGCACCAGGGCAGAAAACCGAGCTAGTTGGTATACGTCCATATGATAAATCCAGGCGCTCACAAACGATGACACAGAGGGGACACAGCGCTTGCTCACTGTATTAGAAATTAGTTGCACCAGGGCAGAAAACCTAGCTAGTTGGTATACGTCCATATGATAAATCCAGGCGCTCACAAACGATGACACAGAGGGGACACAGCCATTGCTCACTGTACTAGAAATTAGTTGCACCAGGGCAGAAAACCGAGCTAGTTGGTATACGTCCATATCATAAATCCAGGCGCTCACAAACGATGACACAGAGGGGACACAGCGCTTGCTCACTGTACTAGAAATTAGTTGCACCAGGGCAGAAAACCGAGCTAGTTGGTATACGTCCATATGATAAATCCAGGCGCTCACAAACGATGACACAGAGGGGACACAGCGCTTGCTCACTGTACTAGAAATTAGTTGCACCAGGGCAGAAAACCGAGCTAGTTGGTATACGTCCATATGATAAATCCAGGCGCTCACAAACGATGACACAGAGGGGACACAGCGCTTGCTCACTGTACTAGAAATTAGTTGCACCAGGGCAGAAAACCGAGCTAGTTGGTATACGTCCATATCATAAATCCAGGCGCTCACAAACGATGACACAGAGGGGACACAGCGCTTGCTCACTGTACTAGAAATTAGTTGCACCAGGGCAGAAAACCGAGCTAGTTGGTATACGTCCATATGATAAATCCAGGCGCTCACAAACGATGACACAGAGGGGACACAGCGCTTGCTCACTGTACTAGAAATTAGTTGCACCAGGGCAGAAAACCGAGCTAGTTGGTATACGTCCATATGATAAATCCAGGCGCTCACAAACGATGACACAGAGGGGACACAGCGCTTGCTCACTGTACTAGAAATTAGTTGCACCAGGGCAGAAAACCGAGCTAGTTGGTATACGTCCATATGATAAATCCAGGCGCTCACAAACGATAACACAGAGGGGACACAGCGCTTGCTCACTGTACTAGAAATTAGTTGCACCAGGGCAGAAAACCGAGCTAGTTGGTATACGTCCATATCATAAATCCAGGCGCTCACAAACGATGACACAGAGGGGACACAGCGCTTGCTCACTGTACTAGAAATTAGTTGCACCAGGGCAGAAAACCGAGCTAGTTGGTATACGTCCATATGATAAATCCAGGCGCTCACAAACGATGACACAGAGGGGACACAGCGCTTGCTCACTGTACTAGAAATTAGTTGCACCAGGGCAGAAAACCGAGCTAGTTGGTATACGTCCATATGATAAATCCAGGCGCTCACAAACGATGACACAGAGGGGACACAGCGCTTGCTCACTGTACTAGAAATTAGTTGCACCAGGGCAGAAAACCGAGCTATTTGGTATACGTCCATATGATAAATCCAGGCGCTCACAAACGATGACACAGAGGGGACACAGCGCTTGCTCACTGTACTAGAAATTAGTTGCACCAGGGCAGAAAACCTAGCTAGTTGGTATACGTCCATATGATAAATCCAGGCGCTCACAAACGATGACACAGAGGGGACACAGCGCTTGCTCACTGTACTAGAAATTAGTTGCACCAGGGCAGAAAACCGAGCTAGTTGGTATACGTCCATATCATAAATCCAGGCGCTCATAAACGATGACACAGAGGGGACACAGCGCTTGCTCACTGTACTAGAAATTAGTTGCACCAGGGCAGAAAACCGAGCTAGTTGGTATACGTCCATATGATAAATCCAGGCGCTCACAAACGATGACACAGAGGGGACACAGCGCTTGCTCACTGTACTAGAAATTAGTTGCAACAGGGCAGAAAACCGAGCTAGTTGGTATACGTCCATATGATAAATCCAGGCGCTCACAAACGATGACACAGAGGGGACACAGCGCTTGCTCACTGTACTAGAAATTAGTTGCACCAGGGCAGAAAACCGAGCTAGTTGGTATACGTCCATATGATAAATCCAGGCGCTCACAAACGATGACACAGAGGGGACACAGCGCTTGCTCACAGTACTAGAAATTAGTTGCACCAGGGCAGAAAACCGAGCTAGTTGGTATACGTCCATATGATAAATCCAGGCGCTCACAAACGATGACACAGAGGGGACACAGCGCTTGCTCACTGTACTAGAAATTAGTTGCACCAGGGCAGAAAACCGAGCTAGTTGGTATACGTCCATATGATAAATCCAGGCGCTCACAAACGATGACACAAAGGGGACACAGCGCTTGCTCACTGTACTAGAAATTAGTTGCACCAGGGCAGAAAACCGAGCTAGTTGGTATACGTCCATATCATAAATCCAGGCGCTCACAAACGATGACACAGAGGGGACACAGCGCTTGCTCACTGTACTAGAAATTAGTTGCACCAGGGCAGAAAACCGAGCTAGTTGGTATACGTCCATATGATAAATCCAGGCGCTCACAAACGATGACACAGAGGGGACACAGCGCTTGCTCACTGTACTAGAAATTAGTTGCACCAGGGCAGAAAACCGAGCTAGTTGGTATACGTCCATATGATAAATCCAGGCGCTCACAAACGATGACACAGAGGGGACACAGCGCTTGCTCACTGTACTAGAAATTAGTTGCACCAGGGCAGAAAACCGAGCTAGTTGGTATACGTCCATATCATAAATCCAGGCGCTCACAAACGATGACACAGAGGGGACACAGCGCTTGCTCACTGTACTAGAAATTAGTTGCACCAGGGCAGAAAACCGAGCTAGTTGGTATACGTCCATATGATAAATTCAGGCGCTCACAAACGATGACACAGAGGGGACACAGCGCTCGCTCACTGTACTAGAAATTAGTTGCACCAGGGCAGAAAACCGAGCTAGTTGGTATACGTCCATATCATAAATCCAGGCGCTCACAAACGATGACACAGAGGGGACACAGCGCTTGCTCACTGTACTAGAAATTAGTTGCACCAGGGCAGAAAACCGAGCTAGTTGGTATACGTCCATATGATAAATCCAGGCGCTCACAAACGATGACACAGAGGGGACACAGCGCTTGCTCACTGTACTAGAAATTAGTTGCACCAGGGCAGAAAACCGAGCTAGTTGGTATACGTCCATATGATAAATCCAGGCGCTCACAAACGATGACACAGAGGGGACACAGCGCTTGCTCACTGTACTAGAAATTAGTTGCACCAGGGCAGAAAACCGAGCTAGTTGGTATACGTCCATATGATAAATCCAGGCGCTCACAAACGATGACACAGAGGGGACACAGCGCTTGCTCACTGTACTAGAAATTAGTTGCACCAGGGCAGAAAACCGAGCTAGTTGGTATACGTCCATATGATAAATCCAGGCGCTCACAAACGATGACACAGAGGGGACACAGCGCTTGCTCACTGTACTAGAAATTAGTTGCACCAGTGCAGAAAACCGAGCTAGTTGGTATACGTCCATATGATAAATCCAGGCGCTCACAAACGATGACACAGAGGGGACACAGCGCTTGCTCACTGTACTAGAAATTAGTTGCACCAGGGCAGAAAACCGAGCTAGTTGGTATAAGTCCATATGATAAATCCAGGCGCTCACAAACGATGACACAGAGGGGACACAGCGCTTGCTCACTGTACTAGAAATTAGTTGCACCAGGGCAGAAAACCGAGCTAGTTGGTATACGTCCATATGATAAATCCAGGCGCTCACAAACGATGACACAGAGGGGACACAGCGCTTGCTCACTGTACTAGAAATTAGTTGAACCAGGGCAGAAAACCGAGATAGTTGGTATACGTCCATATGATAAATCCAGGCGCTCACCAACGATGACACAGAGGGGACACAGCGCTTGCTCACTGTACTAGAAATTAGTTGCACCAGGGCAGAAAACCGAGCTAGTTGGTATACGTCTATATGATAAATCCAGGCGCTCACAAACGATGACACAGAGGGGACACAGCGCTTGCTCACTGTACTAGAAATTAGTTGCACCAGGGCAGAAAACCGAGCTAGTTGGTATACGTCCATATCATAAATCCAGGCGCTCACAAACGATGACACAGAGGGGACACAGCGCTTGCTCACTGTACTAGAAATTAGTTGCACCAGGGCAGAAAACCGAGCTAGTTGGTATACGTCCATATGATAAATCCAGGCGCTCACAAACGATGACACACAGGGGACACAGCGCTTGCTCACTGTACTAGAAATTAGTTGCACCAGGGCAGAAAACCGAGCTAGTTGGTATACGTCCATATCATAAATCCAGGCGCTCACAAACGATGACACAGAGGGGACACAGCGCTTGCTCACTGTACTAGAAATTAGTTGCACCAGGGCAGAAAACCGAGCTAGTTGGTATGCGTCAATATGATAAATCCAGGCGCTCACAAACGATGACACAGAGGGGACACAGCGCTTGCTCACTGTACTAGAAATTAGTTGCACCAGGGCAGAAAACCGAGCTAGTTGGTATACGTCCATATCATAAATCCAGGCGCTCACAAACGATGACACAGAGGGGACACAGCGCTTGCTCACTGTACTAGAAATTAGTTGCACCAGGGCAGAAAACCGAGCTAGTTGGTATACGTCCATATGATAAATCCAGGCGCTCACAAACGATGACACAGAGGGGACACAGCGCTTGCTCACTGTATTAGAAATTGGTTGCACCAGGGCAGAAAACCGAGCTAGTTGGTATACGTCCATATGATAAATCCAGGCGCTCACAAACGATGACACAGAGGGGACACAGCGCTTGCTCACTGTACTAGAAATTAGTTGCACCAGGGCAGAAAACCGAGCTAGTTGGTATACGTCCATATGATAAATCCAGGCGCTCACAAACGATGACACAGAGGGGACACAGCGCTTGCTCACTGTACTAGAAATTAGTCGCACCAGGGCAGAACACCGAGCTAGTTGGTATACGTCCATATCATAAATCCAGGCGCTCACAAACGATGACACAGAGGGGACACAGCGCTTGCTCACTGTACTAGAAATTAGTTGCACCAGGGCAGAAAACCGAGCTAGTTGGTATACGTCCATATGATAAATCCAGGCGCTCACAAACGATGACACAGAGGGGACACAGCGCTTGCTCACTGTACTAGAAATTAGTTGCACCAGGGCAGAAAACCGAGCTAGTTGGTATACGTCCATATCATAAATCCAGGCGCTCACAAACGATGACACAGAGGGGACACAGCGCTTGCTCACTGTACTAGAAATTAGTTGCACCAGGGCAGAAAACCGAGCTAGTTGGTATACGTCCATATGATAAATCCAGGCGCTCACAAACGATGACACAGAGGGGACACAGCGCTTGCTCACTGTACTAGAAATTAGTTGCACCAGGGCAGAAAACCGAGCTAGTTGGTATACGTCCATATGATAAATCCAGGCGCTCACAAACGATGACACAGAGGGGACAGAGCGCTTGCTCACTGTACTAGAAATTAGTTGCACCAGGGCAGAAAACCTAGCTAGTTGGTATACGTCCATATGATAAATCCAGGCGCTCACAAACGATGACACAGAGGGGACACAGCGCTTGCTCACTGTACTAGAAATTAGTTGCACCAGGGCAGAAAACCGAGCTAGTTGGTATACGTCCATATCATAAATCCAGGCGCTCACAAACGATGACACAGAGGGGACACAGCGCTTGCTCACTGTACTAGAAATTAGTTGCACCAGGGCAGAAAACCGAGCTAGTTGGTATACGTCCATATGATAAATCCAGGCGCTCACAAACGATGACACAGAGGGGACACAGCGCTTGCTCACTGTACTAGAAATTAGTTGCACCAGGGCAGAAAACCGAGCTAGTTGGTATACGTCCATATGATAAATCCAGGCGCTCACAAACGATGACACAGAGGGGACACAGCGCTTGCTCACTGTACTAGAAATTAGTTGCACCAGGGCAGAAAACCGAGCTAGTTGGTATACGTCCATATGATAAATCCAGGCGCTCACAAACGATGACACAGAGGGGACACAGCGCTTGCTCACTGTACTAGAAATTAGTTGCACCAGGGCAGAAAACCGAGCTAGTTGGTATACGTCCATATGATAAATCCAGGCGCTCACAAACGATGAAACAGAGGGGACACAGCGCTTGCTCACTGTACTAGAAATTAGTTGCACCAGGGCAGAAAACCGAGCTAGTTGGTATACGTCCATATGATAAATCCAGGCGCTCACAAACGACGACACAGAGGGGACACAGCGCTTGCTCACTGTACTAGAAATTAGTTGCACCAGGGCAGAAAACCGAGCTAGTTGGTATACGTCCATATGATAAATCCAGGCGCTCACAAACGGACACAGAGGGGACACAGCGCTTGCTCACTGTACTAGAAATTAGTTGCACCAGGGCAGAAAACCGAGCTAGTTAGTATACGTCCATATGATAAATCCAGGCGCTCACAAACGACGACACAGAGGGGACACAGCGTTTGTTCACTGTACTAGAAATTAGTTGCACCAGGGCAGAAAACCGAGCTAGTTGGTATACGTCCATATGATAAATCCAGGCGCTCACGAACGACGACACAGAGGGGACACAACGTTTGCTCGCTGTACTAGAAATTAGTTGCACCAGGGCAGAAAACCGAGCTATTTGGTATACGTCCATATGATAAATCCAGGCGCTCACAAACGACGACACAGAGGGGACACAGCGCTTGCTCACTGTACTAGAAATTAGTTGCACCAGGGCAGAAAACCGAGCTAGTTGGTATACGTCCATATGATAAATCCAGGTGCTCACGAACGACGACACAGAGGGGACACAACGTTTGCTCACTGTACTAGAAATTAGTTGCACCAGGGCAGAAAACCGAGCTAGTTGGTATACGTCCATATGATAAATCCAGGCGCTCACGAACGACGACACAGAGGGGACACAACGTTTGCTCGCTGTACTAGAAATTAGTTGCACCAGGGCAGAAAACCGAGCTAGTTGGTATACGTCCATATGATAAATCCAGGCGCTCACAAACGACGACACAGAGGGGACACAGCGCTTGCTCACTGTACTAGAAATTAGTTGCACCAGGGCAGAAAACCGAGCTAGTTGGTATACGTCCATATGATAAATCCAGGCGCTCACGAACGACGACACAGAGGGGACACAACGTTTGCTCGCTGTACTAGAAATTAGTTGCACCAGGGCAGAAAACCGAGCTAGTTGGTATACGTCCATATGATAAATCCAGGCGCTCACAAACGACGACACAGAGGGGACACAGCTCTTGCTCACTGTACTAGAAATTAGTTGCACCAGGGCAGAAAACCGAGCTAGTTGGTATACGTCCATATGATAAATCCAGGTGCTCACAAACGATGACACAGAGGGGACACAGCGCTTGCTCACTGTACTAGAAATTAGTTGCACCAGGGCAGAAAACCGAGCTAGTTGGTATACGTCCATATGATAAATCCAGGCGCTCACAAACGACGACACAGAGGGGACACAGCGTTTGCTCGCTGTACTAGAAATTTGTTGCACCAGGGCAGAAAACCGAGCTTGTTGGTATACGTCCATATGATAAATCCAGGCGCTCACAAACGACGACACATAGGGGACACAGCGCTTGCTCACTGTACTAGAAATTAGTTGCACGAGGGCAGAAAACCGAGCTAGTTGGTATACGTTCATATGATAAATCCAGGCGCTCACAAACGATGACACAGAGGGGACACAGCGCTTGCTCACTGTACTAGAAATTAGTTGCACCAGGGCAGAAAACCGAGCTAGTTGGTATACGTTCATATGATAAATCCAGGCGCTCACAAACGATGACACAGAGGGTACACAGCGCTTGCTCACTGTACTAGAAATTAGTTGCACCAGGGCAGAAAACCGAGCTAGTTGGTATACGTCCATATGATAAATCCAGGCGCTCACAAACGATGACACAGAGGGGACACAGCGCTTGCTCACTGTACTAGAAATTAGTTGCACCAGGGCAGAAAACCGAGCTAGTTGGCATACGTCCATATGATAAATCCAGGCGCTCACAAACGGTGACACAGAGGGTACACAGCGCTTGCTCACTGTACTAGAAATTAGTTGCACCAGGGCAGAAAACCGAGCTAGTTGGTATATGTCCATATGATAAATCCAGGCGCTCACAAACGATGACACAGAGGGGACACAGCGCTTGCTCATGTACTAGAAATTAGTTGCACCAGGGCAGAAAACCAAGCTAGTTGGTATACGTCCATATGATAAATTCAGGCGCTCACAAAAGATGACACAGAGGGGACACAGCGCTTGCTCACTGTACTAGAAATTAGTTGCACCAGGGCAGAAAACCGAGCTAGTTGGTATACGTCCATATGATAAATCCAGGCGCTCACAAACGACGACACAGAGGGGACACAGCGTTTGCTCACTGTACTAGAAATAAGTTGCACCAGGGCAGAAAACCGAGCTAGTTGGTATACGTCCATATGATAAATCCAAGCGCTCACAAACGATGACACAGAGGGGACACAGCGCTTGCTCACTGTACTAGAAATTAGTTGCACCAGGGCAGAAAACCGAGTTAGTTGGTATACGTCCATACGATAAATCCAGGCGCTCACAAACGATGACACAGAGGGGACACAGCGCTTGCTCACTGTACTAGAAATTAGTTACACCAGGGCAGAAAACCGAGCTAGTTGGCATACGTCCATATGATAAATCCAGGCGCTCACAAACGATGACACAGAGGGGACACAGCGCTTGCTCACTGTACTAGAAATTAGTTGCACCAGGGCAGAAAACCGAGCTAGTTGGTATACGTCCATATTATAAATCCAGGCGCTCACAAACGACGACACAGAGGGGACAGAGCGTTTGCTCACTGTACTAGAAATAAGTTGCACCAGGGCAGAAAACCGAGCTAGTTGGTATACGTTCATATGATAAATCCAAGCGCTCACAAACGATGACACAGAGGGGACACAGCGCTTGCTCACTGTACTAGAAATTAGTTGCACTAGGGCAGAAAACCGAGTTAGTTGGTATACGTCCATACAATAAATCCAGGCGCTCAAAAACGATGACACAGAGGGGACACAGCGCTTGCTCACTGTACTAGAAATAAGTTGCACCAGGGCAGAAAACCGAGCTAGTTGGTATACGTTCATATGATAAATCCAAGCGCTCACAAACGATGACACAGAGGGGACACAGCGCTTGCTCACTGTACTAGAAATTAGTTGCACCAGGGCAGAAAACCGAGTTAGTTGGTATACGTCCATATGATAAATCCAGGCGCTCACAAACGACGATACAGAGGGGACACAGCGTTTGCTCACTGTACTAGAAATTAGTTGCACCAGGGCAGAAAACCGAGCTAGTTGGTATACGTCCATATGATAAATCCAGGCGCTCAGAAACGGTGACACAGAGAGGACACAGCGCTTGCTCACTGTACTATAAATTAGTTGCAACAGGGCAGAAATCTTTGTTTGTGAGCGACTGGATTTATCATAATGAACGGATACCAACTAGCTCAGTTTTCTGCCCTGTTGCAACTAATTTCTAGTGCAGTGAGCAAGCGCTGTGTCCCCTCTGTGTCGTTGTTTGTGAGCGCCTGGACTTATCACAGTGAGCTGCAGATGCCATTACACTGGCAAAGAACTGCTAACAATCGGACCATATTTAAGGTGCGGGACTAATTAGTCATCGAAGGATTGTTGTCACGGAAATGAAAAAATGCGATGCTTGGTACCTCTCACAATGATACATCTTGTTGACCGGTGGTGTTATCTGTCCGGAATAAACATTGTTCTTAGGACAACCGCCCCAATGCTTATTTCAAGAACTGGCTTATTGACGCTACTATCAAAGCGCTGTAATTTTCATTTATTGTAGGGTGCAGGTATCACAATAAACAATTATTGGTGGCCCAATGTGGAGCTGTCTCTAGCGCAGAATTCTGTACAAACACGTTTTGTCAGTTCTTTCCTGTTGGCACAACACGCCCAGTAATAAATCAACAGGAAATCATTGACTATCAGCGCAATATGCGTCACGAATTTTGTTCTAGCTAACGATGCTGTGTTCATATTTTTCAGTGCGGTAATGTTCGCAGCATAGAGATATGAGCGCATTTAACGCGTTCTTCACTACTATTTTCTTCACCACGGGGTTCCTTAACCATCGCTACTGACGTTGCTCAAGCACAAGCGCAGGAGAGAGAAGTAATTTAATTTAGATGAGAAAAAGTACGAACCCTTCTTCCAGTCTCCTCATTCGCTTCAGTTAGAAAGACTAGCCACAAGCCAAAAATTCAAACGGACTTGTGCGCTAACCAAAAATGCTTGGTGTATATTTAAGGGGACAGCTAGAATCCAGGGGTGCTTCGCAGAAGCAATATGTAACTGACAAGTTAGATTTGCTGAAGGCTTTATTTCTTTCAGGAAGCTCTTCCTCTCCCAGGAGGCAGCCAATAGCTCTTCCTGTTAGTTAAATAGAGCATCCACTATTTCTGACTGGCCTTCCCGGCGGAACATTAAAACCAACCCGGTAGCCTGTCATCGTCCAAATGGCATGCCCATTAAGGGCGACACAAGCCCGGAATAGCTGGTTCCTGGTTTTGCCTCAACTCGTAGACACTATTTCCGGTTGGACCTTATCCCTCGCTTCCTTTCTGATAAGCAGCCGGACACTTCCGACCGGAACTCTGTCCGAAAATCTATCATGGGCTGTGACTCTTCCGCAGTTCTAGAGTTGAGGATGAAAGAAAGTGAAACTGCTCGTTAGCCAAAGCAAACGAGCTGAGCAAAGTTTCATTCGTCAGTGTTGCCTTTCGGTTCGAGTTTTAAAGAACGCATGACGAAGTCGACACAGGCCCCGCTTTCATTTTCGTCTGTGCAGTTAGAGATCTGAAACATTTTCGTGCCTTGTACCTAAAAACAAAAACAATTTCGATTTCGCCACTAAACGATAGGTGAAAAACAAGGCTAACTGTTGGTTTTTGAGTTTGCTTATGGCATGAAAGTAGCAGGTGAAACTCTAAAACTTACTGCAGTGATATAGACAGCACCGATATTTTTTCAGCCGTTTTTCAAAGATTTTCTCAATAGGTCTTATTGAAGTTTCTTGCCAAGAGATCTGTTAACAAAGAATTGGCCCATCAAAGATTGCGTGGAAATGGCACATTGAGAAAACTGCCGTAAGCGCTGAAGAGGGCATAAAATCCGGGTGCTAATCTTCAATTAAAGATGTAGACCGAAGGCCAAAAACATAATTTTCAACAATACTGAGAGTTTTGACGACTGGGTGCGTAAGCATAAAGAGGAAATAAGTGTTGTGTTTGTGAGCGCAGTGAATGAACCCGGATTCTTTATTGTTCGGAAGTGTGAATGACTGGATCGCATACGAGGTACCGTTATAGGTGATAAAATATGCTTTAGCGGATGCAAGTAACTTCTGCCTGGGATATACGCTCCAAAAGCTTGTCTGCTGAAACTGCGCTCTGTATGGAACGTTTTTGAAACGTTATGCAAGATAATGCCATCAAAAGCTGGTAAGAAAGTGGAGTCTGTTAGAAAAAAATGGTTTGAAAAACAGCCGGTGAACATCTTGCATACGTTTCGCCGCAGACGAACAGCATCTTATGAGGCAAACATTGTAACATCATGGTCTCCGCATCCTTAGCCCTTCTTGGGAGGTATTTGAATTTTGAAATAAATAAAGAATATTCTCGTGCTTTGAAATCACCCGAAACTATGCCGCCATTTCGTCCCCTCACATACTCACATAGTTCCTCCTCTATACACCATATTAGACCATGACGTCATCAATGGCACGCGGCACGTGGTTGTTTCACAATGCTATTGTAGATGGCGATAGAAGTCTCAAAGTGAGATTAGCTGTTTTCTTTGCCACACATGGCGCTGTGATCCCAGGGTGGGAGCAGACCACACGAAATCTTGAAATTGGATAAGTAAGAGCTAACGCTCTTAAAACAGAAGCGTATTGTGTAAGTTCTACGTCATTATTGTTGGCTCGAGAAGGTTTCGTTTCTTGATAATTCGAAGACTTATAGGGGTCCTAAGGAGAAATAAGTCGGGCGATGTGCTGTATTTGACGATGGCTTACCAAGCCGCCAAGGTAGCATAAAAAATGTGCTTTAAACTGTGTTGCGCATACTCTCTAGGATCTGTAAGCGCAGATGACTTGTGTGTAAACTTTAAGTTATTCTCAATAAAAAGAGCATTCGAATCTGTTCTCGTCTCTACGTGCCTTCTTCCTCAGTCGTTCTGCTTATTATCGCGTTATTCCATCCACAAAAAAACTTATGCCAGTTTTAGTAAAGTTTTTCCCCGTGTTAATTATGGGTTAGCATCACAAAAGACCAAAGAGCAGGGAGGAAAATGATTCTATTCTGGTTTCTGTGGTTAAAAAAAGCCACGTGTGCTTAATACCACAATGTGCAAAATAAATTGTGTTACACGTGCTGGTAAACTTATATAACAGGCTCGATGTTGTATCTTGGACCTCTTCTTTTCTAATAAACAAGTGGACGAGAGTAGAAGCAATACAAATGCTAAGCGAGAGAACCAAGTCGTTTTCATCGGGATCATAAGCCTTAAACTTCATAGCAAAAGCTATCAAAACTTTTACGCTACTGGAAAAATGGACTCCGCATAAACTCGCTGAAAGTCATCCCCACGTAGTTAGAGGTTTGTCTAAATATTAACAATACTTAGTATAATGGCAGCATGGATGCTGAGCATCCACATAAGAGAACAGCGGGCTGCTTTCAGAACCATGGGATACTTCTAAAGAAGTGGTCGAAAGAATCACATTATATATATGTACACCGGCTAAATTCTCCAGCGCTACTGAATAAGGTTAGATTCACCGTGAGGTCCTGCAGCTGGTATATTGTTTGTATTATCTATTATCTATGTCAGTGTGATCTCCAGCCCACTTTTATAGAAAAATTTGCTTAAAAACTGGCGCAAGTCACTTATCCAGGGTGAAACGGTAAAAATATAGATGTTATTTGTTCAATCCCGGATATCACTTGAAAAGCGGTAAACGGCAAAAAACGATTAAAATTGCCGAAACGATATGTATGTTTATTGTTAACTTTTCTCAATAATGAATTTAAATAATAAACGGTAGTTTGTACCGACCTAGCTAACTTCATTATTAGAAATGGTGGCTCACACTTCAGACAGTTTTTTTTCTTCCATAAAAAACTTATGAATGAAGATGTGGCAAAATTTTTATAACGCTTCTCCTATGTCTTGAGTGAAATAAAAATGGAACACTAGGTTTAACCTGCAGAGAGTTTAGACATCTTTTCATATTGAAATTACATTCGCGGAAGTTATTATGAAACTGTGAAGTGTGGCGCATTCTCTCTAATAATTAAGTTTTTTATGTTCCTATACGCTGCGAGTTCTACTACATATTTGTATGAGTGGGCACAATCGCATTTTTCTAGAAATGCTCAATCTGCTTTTGCAAAAAGGAGTATTTCTTATCGACATAATGAAAGCCGAGTTATAACAGTTTCTCCTTCACTGCTACTTTCCTACAAGGGTCTTTTTTGCATGGCTGATCAAACAGTACAGAGAGAAATTAAATGCTATGTAACACGCGACCATCGCTCATTGCTGTCTTTCTGAGGTATGCTGCCTGCATTCTCTATTTAAGAATTAAAACCGCAAAAAAAATCTCTCTTCGTAAGGTTCGAAACGCAAGAAGTCACCACTGCAATGATAAGCGAAAACGAAAATGAGGTTTCTGAGCGAGAATGTATCGCCTGGCGTACAACCCATGACAATCCAGGGCTTCATCTAGAAAAGAAAATCATAAACGAAGAAACAGACAAAAATGCGTACTCGACATCCACGCAGGCAACACTGGTTTAGCATTGCTTGCCTGCAGGGTGAGGGAGGAGAGGGTGTGGAGGGGACCGGAGCGGGCACTGCACAGACAGACGGCAACAGCGGCAAAGCGTCTCGGCCTATACTGACGGACGTCGACGAAATGCAGCGGCCGTTCGCGACTCAGCGTTTCATCACCTTAGTATCAGCCGCCGCAGCCGGAGCCACGAGATGGTATGCTCTGCAATCCTTTCATTCTCGGTGGCAAACCCACTGAGTCGGGGTTCCGCGGTTCTCATTCCAGCCTAAGAGCTTCGCATCCTGCGCAGGGATAGAGAAGGGTTGAGCACAGAAAAAGCAGCAACTGGCGAAAATGCGTCGAGGGTCTCACTTTGCTGAAAGCTTGCGTGAAATAGGAATGAAGATGATTGCGAGTAAAAGAAGCTTAAAGTACCAAAAGTGTGGTGCAACGCAATATACGCGCCTGAACAAATGTTGCCAAATACCGGTGGCTCGCGAGATCGCGTCTTTTGCGTTCACGCTTTCTGGACATTGGAAGCGGCGGCGACCAGCGTCGGCGGTGGCTGGGGTTATTACTACTGGATGCCAAGAATTGATGGCGCCTTGTGGATTATTGAGTATGCGGCTGTCGCACGGAAAATTTGTCATTCACGCGTTACGAGTCGCGTTACACCTGCGTATGACCCTTAGGAAAGGTGGAGTCTTCGCCATTTCGAAGGCACTTAAACGCTCCTGATGCGAAATAGGCTCTAAGAAATGTGATGGTCATGGGTTGCTGTCCCGTGGCGGTTGCAGCCGAGGCACCAGAATAGGTTTGTGATGATATCGCTAAAAGAAACAGTGATAATGAACGAAAGTACCCCCCCCCCTTCTCTTCGCCCGCGCCTTACTGCTTCGTTTAAGCTTACAACACACACAGTCGAAGTAAAGCTATTCCGCACGGCAAACCACTGCTCGCGTTTTGTGGTTTGACCTCCCTTGCATTTGCACGTGGTACATATGTTTCATAGTGCTTGTTGATCTGTCCTTTCGGCTGTTCTTCCTAAATTTCGCACGTCCAAGTCTTTCGGAGATATGTCATTTTGCAAACCGCTGTTACCTCACTATTTGTTCTCATTTTTTTACTGTTCTTATTGATATATAGCACGTCATGCCAAATACAAAGGCGTTAATGAACCCGTAGCCATTGGCTAGTCGTGAGTTCAAGCGAAAACTTGCTTCAGATTTCAGCTGGTTCACATCAGCAAAAATAAATCATGCACCACAATTAGCCCATGCCACGTTGAACAAAATCGATAAAACGAAAAGCAACCAAATATCGCTGTGAAGCGTTTTTTTTCTTCTAAAAGCCAAGTATTTGAGAACTGCACAAATTACCGCCCTCAGGAGGCTATATGTGTCAGCCTGCATAAATAGAGCCGTGGGCCGCATTGTGTCAAATAACCACTCTTTATAAATTTTAGGCGAAAGCATTATATTGCTTATCGGAAACGAAACCAGGCAGGATTGGCCAGCAGTGGTGGTTCGAAAACCCCCAGCGACGTCGCCATCGTCTCCTATGATGTCTGCCGTAGAGCTTAAGATAAGTGATGGCGTACAGCACAGAAAGATAAAGTTTCTTGCGAAGTCGCGGCGATTTTAACTAAGAACCTTCAGGTTAGGAGGCGAGCACACAACCCATAGGCCAAAAAAAAAAAACGTGCTGCTTGTTGGCGACTAAACGTGAGCATACTGTATGGGATTTCATACGACTGTATGCTAATGAGTAGGTGTGTCATTAGAAAGGCAGGAATAAATATTTAATGAACCTTGAAACAGAACTCATGATGAGACAATGCTTCCGTATTCAAAGCACTTAAGTAGTCGTAAGTGGTCTCCGTAATTTCTTGGTTATCTACTGCAATAGGCGGCAAGATGTAAACTATGTATTACAGATGGTTGTCGAAAAATACTTATTTTCTGTTCCCTTAAAACTAGGAGCACGCCTTATGCGTGCCGGAAGTGAATCACAAATTAGTGCGATATTAAGACACGATATGACACAAAAGTAGAGTCGGGGAGCGAAGAAGGTCCTGGTACTTCACTGGCGAGGGTTGCGATGAGCGCGCTGGATTGCAATGACAGGGTAAATGTTCACGTTAAAGGACTTTTCATACGGGCCTCGCTACATTCCAAGCGGTGTTGTAGTCGAAAAGAGCACACGGCACGAGCTGAAGACTCCTGAATACCCACGAAAGCACTGTAAGCTACAAAACTGCGTGCGCTCTTGAAAGAATCAGCTATTGGATTTTGAGGTATTAATGAGTACGTGTATACCTAGTCTACATTTATCACGTGTTAAAAGAATGCGAGCGCTAGTAAATTTGAATGTGTAAAAACTTCTACTTTTACAGCGAGAAACTGTTTGAGGGACATCATCCCGGATAGCTGTCAGTGCAATCAGTAGGTTCGTGACGTCACTAAACATGATCAAGAATAAAAGGAAGAATATGAAGAACAAGTGGCCGAGAAGTGTCGGCGAGGGAAGATCCAGATGTTAAGGGTCAAACTGAACATCGGCGCTGGTGCGTACCTACACAGGCGCTGGAGGGAAGCATCCTAACCAGCAGACACATTGCTCATCTAAAGTAAAAGCCCAAAAGCCAAAGCAAATGCCAAGCTTATATTTTTGTAATGCCTTCTCGCTGAATTACCCGCGTGAATCATAGCTTAACCAGGTAAATTTTTTTCCCTTTTCGAAAAGTGGCGGCTTCCGTTCACAAGTTTCTTGAATTAGGAATAGTGTCCTGCTGACTCGTCGGCGCAGATGCATCGGCCGCTTACGAAGAATAAAGCCTTTGTTCTTTAGGAGTTAAAGTTGCACCAGGGCGAGTGAAAAAAGATACCAAGGTTATTAGAATAACTTAGTTTGCGAGGTTGTAAGCTTGAATTAAGCCATGGAGGCCGCTTTTCGATCGAGGCAGAACTCAAAAGGCGCTAGTGTGTAGGGCGGTGTCAGTGCATGTTAAATATCCCCAGGTGGTCGAAATTATTCCGGAGCAGTCCAGTACGGCACTTCTTTCTCTCTTCGTTCACTCCTTTCTGATCTCTTTCTTCACGGCACGATTGAGGTGTCTACGAAGAAGTGAGACGGTTAGTATAGCTTTTCCTTTCATGAAAACTAATTTTCAACCATGACTGTTCACATGGTCTTCATGCACTTCTCTGTGACTGCAAATATATTTAGCCTTGATCACACCACGGTGAAAACACAAATCTCTTAGAAAGGTGTTGCCCTCGGTCTTTGGAGACTGTTATCAGTTACTACAGTTAACATTCTAGAAAAGGCAAGTTTAAGTCTGACTCATGCCATCTGAAATTATTAACCAGCTTCAGTGTGCTCCAGACATTGACTTGTGGCAGAGCTTATCTATGTTCTAGCAGCAGGAATGCTGTGTAATATGAAGGAGGCGTCTGCTAGCGTGCTGTTTACAAAGTGTACCTTTTAACTTCTATCTGTGGAGCCAACTTCTAGTACATAGACTCTCAGTGGTATCCACTGTAGCAAAGCTCAAAATAATTAAGGTTTTTTTTTCACTTGTCCGCAAGAAGTACTCGCGCTCTTGCAGCACTGCAAAGAAAATTTCAGAGAGTCTACCGGTTTCTGCTTTTAAGCTTTTTTGACGTACTCGAATGCCCGAACTTTATGGCCATAAGTCCTGCATTCTGAAACTGCGGTGGAGAAAAATTTCGGGATAAGTATCAACTATGAGAGACGTGAAATTACACGTGCTGGTGCTGGCGCACAACAGCTTCCTTACGTTCAAGAGGGTTTTCTCTTAAGAGAGAGTTTATTGGGTCGTTCGTGCACTACACTGGCTTCTTTATTATCACACTCAGACAACACTGTTTATTAGTATTTAGGTCCTGTCCATTTCTTTCAGCCTGCAAACAATGCAAGAATAGCGAATGCTTCAGCGATTTTGTATACGATTGTATGATCGTTGAATGATTAATGAGTAATAACTGCGAACTCGTGATGTTGTAAATATCCGTGTCATTCGTTACCCACTTCTTTTCCCTAAAGGCAGCCAGTAATGTGGAAAGGCTGTCTTTTTCTAGCCGGCTACAATTGGCGAAAAAAAAGGTTTTCAGAGCAGATCTTTCGGTCGCGACACTCAAAAAATGAACATTTATCGGGAGGTATTACATGTGAGGAGGGCTTTGTACATTCAACGTCGTCGGTTCTGAGAGAGATGTCCGCACAGAAAGTTACGCAGTTCTCCTTCCTAACTCCATCTAGCTTTCTTACAGTTTTTTTGTTCCCACCGTAACCTAAACAGGCTATGCGCTTGCAAATCATATTCGGCTGAAGACCCAAACACCTCTTTATTGCTGCTATTACGCAGCACCCAAGAACATGCTCCCTACACATCATCCTTTTTTCTTTCTGCCTCCTTGACGGCCTTACTTGCACTTAAACGTAGCTTCCCATTTCGAGTTATGGTTTCCTTAGCAAGGCCTTGCACACTTTCCCCTTTTCGCCAATTCGTTTCCCTACCATGCATCTCATTCGCGCTTGTTTCATCCCTCTCGTTCTTCAGATTCCCTTCAACCACCCCTCGCTGCTCCCTCGGAAGCCCAGCTTCCTCTTGTTCCGTCTCCTCTCGAGAGCATTGGAGCTCTCCTCCCGGCTCCCTAGCGCCATTTCCCCTTCCCTGCACCATCGATCTGCGGTGTAGGCGTGTGGGTGTCTTGATGAGATTCCTTGACCCAGCCGGCCGCCCAGCCATGCGCCCTCAGCGGAAAGAGCTCTCTCTCTCTCTCTCTACAGCCGCTCTGTGCGTGGTGCTGGCCCGTCTTGGCATGTCGGCCCCTGTTACGCTTCTCAAAGTCGCTCTGGCACGGCCTTCGCCTACTCGCTTTACCGTACACGCTAGTTTCAACTCTTTTCTTACTGTGTGCCGCATTTTCTGTCTGCCGCTTCACCGCAAACTTGGCCTCGTTCGGGCGCTGGTAGAGGGATACACGAATTAGGCGGTCGACCGACGCTGCCGTTCCGGGCTCTCGGCCCATTTCGGGATTTCCCTCGCTAGGGGGCGCCGTGTCATTATGCGTATTGACGGCCATGAAACCGACTTTCTTGTAACGCTGAGGCTGATAAAGGGTGAATGGGAGAAATGGGAGGACTCTGAGTAGAGAGAAAGGAACACCAGGACGCTTTCTAGTTTGTAACGCGAATGATCTAGTGAGTGGTAGCTGCCTTGTGAGGCGAATAAATGAAGATATAGTAGAGGTGATTAAATGCCTTCTGCGCACTGAAATTTGTTGTTACGCGTAGGGTAAGTTTAATTAGATCACTGTTTTGAAAGGCGTGGTGACTGTTCTGGGCTCTGTTGCGAATTTTAACATTATACAGTGTTCTAGGTCTTGAATTAGTCATAATTGCTTGCCTGAATGATAAAATCTTAAAGTATTGTTATACCATCCGCCTTTTATGCAGGAGTAGCTGCATCGTGACGCTGGAGGTACATTTTTACTAGGGGGTGCACAAAGGTTGGATTGCGGACGCCGACGCGAACCACATAAAACTGAAGAAAGAACTAAGGACAGCTAAGGCTGCAGAAAGAAGGTGCGGAATGAGAAGGGGTACAGTCTTGATAAATAGTCTTAAGGCCAAAGGTTTCTCGCTTCAGCCGCAAAGGAGAGACATTAGGGCAATAATAAAGACCGAATGACCTTGAATTTCTAGCAGGTTTCTTCCTGCGGTAGAGAAGCCTCCTGCTTGACTTGTGTTTTGAATGATTCGCTACAGGGAGCTTTCTAGGAACATTCATTTTGCTTCTGCTGAACGTTGTGGCCTTAAGACTTTTAATCAAGGCTGTACCTGACAAGCTTCCGCGAGAAGCTGCGACCAGAGGCGCAACAAACGCGCTCAAGACGGTCATCAGAGCCACCGCTATGGTGGTGAATAAATTAAGGCGGAAACATGCAGCGCTGGAAAAAAGAATAGAGCGTTAATGTGGTTAAGTGGTGACGTTCCGGTGTTAGTCATACAAAGCCTTCTAAGCAGTTATCAACACCAAGTTTCTCCACTGGGCGGCCAGAGTCGGAAAAAACATCGTCCGTCGCTGACGTCAGGAACTGAGAATTATTTGAAAGCTTACTCGTTGAAGACCGCTTTTCTGCTATTTTGTTGTTGTTATCTGAAGATAGGCTGTTTTCATTCACGAGATAGCTTTCCGTGTTATGTTGACTGTAACTAAATTCACCCATCCTCGTCCTCATTACAAAACTCCCTCTTGAAGAAGTAGGTTGCTCGTCCACAGCTCCTACAACATTTTCATAATACAGATCTACCTTGATGTTCTTAATGTTTCAGCGCAGCCCTTGCCTCTAGACCACAGCGATATCTGTGAGGTCCTGTTCTATTGACGCCTGATTACGACGTGCCGTAAAATTATAATGGTCGAAATTAATTACTAGTAATGGCTGAAAAAAGGTTAGTACAAGTTTGTTGCCACACCCAGAACATTCACCCATGCATATTTGAAGTTTTTTCGATGGCAAGGCTTCCGTGTGAACTGAGAACTTATTTGCCCATGGGTCCTTTTAGGCATAGCGCATGCAGGGGACATGTTTGAACATGGGATTAGTCTCTCAACAAACGCTACTAATTGGAGCCATAGCAGTGCTGCACCCCACCTACAGCGTACACTAGCGCGTGACAACAGAAAGAATATTTAGCAAAAATAACAGAGACAGAGAAGGAGGACTCTTTTAGTGCCACCGCTCGATCGCAGGAGCGCAGAATGCCTATCGTAGAAGAATACGCTCACGCTACGCGGAATGTCTCGTTCCCAAACAGCAACAAAGGAAGACTAGAAGGATAGTTCAAGCGACGCTACCGAGTTCCACACGTGCGCTGCCTCTTTTCCCAGCTCCGTGACGCATCTGGTCGGCACGCACGCACCCCGACCGTATTCGTTGCAGCCTCCTACAACGACCCGGCCCGCGTGCAGTTGTTTGTGTTCGCCGAGGTATGCACGTTCGTTGGTCTGGCTGTCGCGCCTGAGTGTCTCACGCGTATGCCTCCGTGCAAATAGCGGCAAGCTTTCAGCACAGCGCCTTGCCGACCTCTGCGCACCCACGTCCTCGAGTGCTGCCTTATAACTGCCGACCCGAGTCCCCCCCCTACCTCCACGCACTCCCGCTTTCTCCCAGCCGACGCAATAGCACATCTACCCGTGTCACATCCACGCTCCTGGTGCCGAGCTAAGAGATTCACTCGAACGCGGAGACTGGATCGTTTTTGGTGTGAGGCGGGAGGTAAGGCAGATGCTTCGAGGCGCCCTGAGTAGGCGGAACGCAGAGAGGTCTGGGGTAGGAGGTAGGCTGCGTATCAACGTGTTTTCCGTTCTTCGAAGCCCTTGTTTCTTTCCTTTATGTACATCACTGTGCCGCCTCACGTTAACGCCATGCCATTTGAAGTGGCATGTGATTACGTCTTGATTTGGCTAGTGGGCCGTCGACCCTTTGTGAGCCTTCGTACCTCTTGCATAGTTGCTGTATTAGCATGTGAGTACTCCTCTATGTTGTTCTCGTTTGTCCGCACATACGTCGTCCTCTATTAAACGTTACGTGTGTCACACAGCTTTGCTCGTGGAATTGAAATGCAACAGGAAACGATGGCGCACAATCGGGAGAAAATCGCTTTTAAACGAGACCACCTCGTTTCATAACGATCCCAAATTTATCTAGGAATCCAAGATACATTTCTGTGAGTTTGGGCTTGCTATCTCGGCTTTTAATTTCTGGATGGAAACTTTTCGTTGTAGCTCAGTATTCCCAGGAGCCCCATTTTCCCCCTCTCACACCCGCCTTTCCTGACCGTTGCCTAACGTAATGTATTATATTGTGGCGCGGACCTTCTACTGCCTCTCGGACCTCCACCACAGAACTGCATCTTTTACAATCTGCCGGAACTAGTGGTCTGAAAAATATATCGCTACATAAATGAAACGAGAGCAATAAAATGCGAGAAATGCACCACTTTAAAAACGCCTTTGAATCAGGTGCGAAAAAACTGCCTGAAATGCGGTTTTTAAACACAAGAATTTCCGCTGATTCAGTTAATTATGTTGGAACATTTCAAGGTTTTCTCTGAGTAAAGCGGCCATTTCTTGTGCTTGAAATTAGGATTGGCGTAAATAATCGAAATATTTTTTTAATTATAAGCCTATTGCATCATGACACATATTTCTTCCTTTGAGGTATAGCAGTACGTGTACCTGTGACAACTATCTGTGAGGGTGCCCGTAATGGTGTACTTCTCCTGCGTCCCGCCCGTCCTGTGTACTTCTTCCTGTGTCCTTGTGTTTTGTAGCGCTATAAAGAACTTCGAAAAAATAATGGTTTTCCTTGCATATTATTTGTAGCGAGTTTGGGTGTAACCCTTCAAGCAATTATTCCCCAAGTGTAAAAGGCCCGCAAAGGCCCTTACGGTATCTGAAATTATAAAAAAAATAACTAAATAAATAGCAGAAGCAAGAAAGTAAGTTGGAGTAAAAATATCAAGCTCACATGCTCAGCGTTTGGCTCTCATCAATCCTTTCAGATTAGCAGTCAGAAAGATAATTGTAAAAGTGACACGTCATTGTGCCTAACGAAAAATGAACGGGCCTACCTAGAGGGCATATAAGGATATTTGAAGGCGTGATCAAAGCTCGTGTCATGCGAGTGTTTGCGGATGCGCAGTACTGTGGGGGTATGCTGTGGAGACAGTGGTACGCATTCTGGACGCAGTGCAGAAGAGCTGCGCCTGGTGTGTAGCCTAATGCAGCGGCTCGAGAGGTTGCTGGCAGCGGGTTTTCCGTTCTCGGTCATGAGGGCTGTTGCTGAGGCCGGGTTACGGAAAGTGAAGGGTCTATAGGGCCAGATGCCGTTGACATTGAAGCAAATGAAGAAATTTGAAGTAATGCCATACCTGCATGAAGTCTGCCACAACATTAACAAAGTGGCGAAAAGACAGGGTTTAAGCGTTGTGTTTTCCGCACCTTGCATACTGGCTGGCCTTTGTGCGAGAATTGAAAACGAGGGGAGGAAGAAAGGGGCATGTAGGATCAAGCATGCGAAACCGTTTGCCGAGTGCAATACTGGTGTCGTTTACCGCATTCCGCTGGCCTGTGGAAAAATGAATATAGGACAGGCAGGCAGGTGTAATAATATACGTTTACAGGAACATAAAATCCCCATTGAGGAAGTGACCCATGAAGGCATTTGGCTCTTCACTGCAGCAGCTGCAAAAAAGTGCAAATAATCTGTGCCATTCTTTAAGCGTGCCATCATTTTGGGGAGTGTAATAACTAGATACGAGCGAGAAATCTTGGAAGTATTTAACATTAGCAACCAGTAAGATAATTGTGTAAGTGACACATGGTTCTGCCTAAGGAACAATGAACGTGCCTACCTAGAGGGCATGTAAGGATAATTTAAGGTTTCCTCAAAGCGCGTGTCGTGTGAGCGTTTGAGGATGCGCATGCGTGGGATGTTTTGAGCACAGTATGATTTTTCAATAAAGTACAGTTGCAAGTCCAGGGCCCGCCTGTGTCTAACCTTTGTTTTCTTCCGCACGTGTCTTCGCATCCACTGGTACCCCCTGATTTTTTTTAATATGCACCAACTGGCCCAAGAGCAAGCTCTATTGCATCCGTTTGCCAGCTGCTACTGAACAACATAGCATAAAAGTAAATGAGCAACATGCGTACAGGCAGCCAATATGCCATTCTCACCTCTGAGAACATTGGAAGATTCATAGGCGTCTTGAGTGCAAGAATATAGTTCTCAAACGTATACTGTGTGGGCTGGAATTATATGCCACACCTTTTGCCTAACACTGGGGCTGCCCCTCCAAGGTGAGACAAGCGCTTAAAAATCTCCCATTGGATCCTGAATGAATCTGTGATAATGAGCCGTTGAAAGAGTGCGATGATCCTACAGTACATTTTCTTGAATATGCTCTTCACAAACAGCACATTGCACTGACTGCATATCTGCGCAACTGTTTAACGCTCTTTCTCTACCGCTCGTTGCGCTATCTTTAGCCGCATTTATCATTCGCAGTCAGCCACCATTGTGGAAAAAAAAATCCAGCTTGTGGTCCAGCATATCCCCTGAAGCTTGTCATTGAGCACGCCTGGGTCGTAATCGCGGTGGTCATTTGGCCGCGCGTGTGACGTTAAATGTACTTTTCACACGGCCGGCGTGGTTGCGATATGCATCCAGCGTTTTTCGAGACTTTACTCCTAGCTGTTGGGCGTGCTCGTAACATGCATATTGCAAATTACGCTCACCATTCGCTTGTGTATACTCATATCTCTGAAGTGAGCAATGTCGTTGCTGCAAGAATAATATCACTAAAATCTAATGAGGAGCGGCATAAATTATGTCTAGTGTAATGGACCTTGATGGTGATCCTTTTTCGCTTGAAAGCAAGCAGCCATATGCCGAGAATTCTTCGGATGCTTCAAAACTTGGTGTTTTTGGGCGCCGTAGCGTTCGTCGAATTTAAATCCCGTGCATTACTGCAGCACTGCATTGCGATTTAAGCGTGCTCCGATAAAGTGCGCAGTGTGCTTCGATACTTCGAAAATAGAAAAGTCTCCCATAAGGCATTACTGATCGCAAAGTCAGGCAGAAACGGAATAGCGCGGAATTTATTTTCTTTATGCTCGTCTCGCATAAAAAAAAAATTGAATGGGTGCCTTTATCGAATTCAGTGTTCCGGTTAGCGGGCCGTATGCGTTTCATGGGAACATGCTTTCAATAGGATTGTCGACATGCATTTTAGAAACAGATTTTCTGCAATCCTCTTAGAGCTGTTTGATAAGATGGATGAACATGATATTCTGATCGCGCACGTTGAGCAGCATGTCAATATGCGCGCAGCAAGCAGCATTACCCCTACGAATTCGTTTTACATAGGCCAGACAACGTTCTTCGCTTTTCTTCTGCTTTCAGATGAGAACTTATTATTTCTGAATAAAAACAGCAGTCAGTAGTTCGCTCCGGTTTTTTCTTAATCGTTGTGCTTCAAATAGAAGTGCGTATAAGGCTGAGGAAAGTCTGCGGCATGTTCTAACGCTACTTACGCTTCAGATAGATGTATTTGTTCTTTGAAGATGAGCTGCAGCAGTGGCAGTCTGATTGTTCGAGCATCTGTCTCGCATGCGGGAGGTGCAAGGTTCGATGGCAAAAACCACTGGTAACCACCGGTGATAAAATGCATTCAAGTTTGCGCAAGACCTGGTGCTTGACTTCAACAGGAGAAATGCTTGGAAATGAGTGTTTCCCACTTTGTGTGAGGAAAATATCTTGTGCCAAGGCGGTCTTAAGCCAAAGCTGCTTTTTCGCAATAAAAATTGGTAGTCATCATCTCTTTTCAAGATAGCGAATCATAAAGAAACAAGAGCTCCCAGGCAAAAAACTCACAACAAGAGCTGTAAACGTTTATCAAGTTCACTTTGAATGCGGTTATGTCTTCTCTCCTCTATGTCTTCACAGCAACACAGCAGGCAAACTGTCAAGTGTGTCTGCCTCTAGGTTTACGGGTCTCCTCCTATTCAGGTGCGCTTGAAGAGTGTCAACCCGGGTCAGAGTGTAAAGGATGGAGTTTTCTGTTTTGACAGAAGACGGTGTATGCGTTTGCGCTGGTAAAATGCCTTATTCGTATACAATTTTAAAAAAGAGAATTAATGACATTTGCATACACTGACGAGGGCGCGCTATTGCCCATCTTTGTAAAAATATGCATGCACCCTTGTGAAGTCAGATTTTTAAAGCCTTTACTAGCTACACATTTCACCATCGAGTGCTGTTTGCTCAAGAATGCATTCGAAGTGCTTACGTTTCACTTCGTAATTAGGAGAGCGATCCCCTTCTTCGGTGCAATGTGGAGTCGAGCTAAGGAAGTGATCTATTGAATTAGATAAACTTTGCTCTCATTTCTGAGGGAGCTTAGTCTTTCTTCCATCACAAGAATATGCCATTTGTGGGCGGTTGGTGGTCGTGAGATTTGTGTGCCAGACCATTGCTCCTCAGGCACGCCCAATCCTCAATCGCCCAACTCTTCAGACGCTGGCCACGTCAATGCGTGCGCCTGTCTTACTCGGCATCTATCCCGATCATAATGCTTCGTGGGTATGCACGGACTCGTCGAGACAGCGTACAGTACATGGATTGAACCACAATGCACATTTAATGCCATTGGGCAGGGGCACATTGTGTAGTACGATTTGGGACACGTTACGTATTTGTCCACGCCAGTGTTCTTCTTTATTCTTTATGCTCTTCATTGCACATTATGCACTTTACTTTTTATGATCAATCATATTATCCCTTATTGTGTCTGTCTTTCTCATACTTTATCGAGCTTGGTGTTGGTGGGAACGCTCCGAGACAGAGGGCGTTGCTCTTCGTCCTAGCCGTAAAAAGCACCCGTGCACCAGATCGTGACCTGGAGGAGGGGGGCAGGGGACACCCCGCACGGGGAGGTCATTCCATGAGGCCGCGATCACGTGACCGCACCGTGCACATAGCCTGTTCCTTACGCCTCGCTCTAACTTAAACAAACTGAACACAGTCAAGCAGCCGTATATGTGTGGCATATGCAGTCAAGCGCAATGGGGAAACGTGGACATGGGGCCGGAACTGCCATGCGCACCCCGCTCGAACTGCAGCTTTCCCGGCGCAATCATTATCGCATGCTAGACAGCGCTGCCTTTTCGCGTTGCCAGATGTGTAATCGCCCCTCAGTTTTTGTTATGAAACAACCTACGACTGCCAATACACGTCGAAAGGATTTGAGGGTGTTTCTGGGTGGCACAGAGATGTTATCGCCAGCCTTTAAAATAGCAAGGCGGTTCAGAAAAACCTGACATGGACCACCTAACAACCTAACTAAAGGAAAGGAATGTAATATGACCAATACTGAAGGGGAAAATTGTTTTTGTTAAATTTTTCTACGCCGGCAAAATATTTAAGCATCTTTTGTCTCTATAATTGGCGATTTAGCATACAACAGAGCCCTTGGAATATGAACAATTTTATTTCAACCAGAATGCTTTTAATTACATCTGTTAGCTTAGTTTCATATACCGTAAATCACCCAACAAGAAAGTTGGAGCATTACACTTTATATGGTGAACGGATTCTTACTTTTGATGCCAACATATTGCATATTTAAGCTGCGCATACAAAGAAAACCAGTAGTTGACACTGGAGAAGAGAAACGCTCGACTACCTATCGTGAAAAGATCAGGAGCTTGCTTTGGCAGACAGGGCGTGTTCAGAACGTGCCGTCAAAAACTGATTCGCACTCTTAATGTCCTCTCGCAGCCTGCAAGTTGCTTTCGATGGGTGTGATGGCCATCGTGGGGCCCAGCTCGGGCTCTGGGTCTGCAGCCGTGGGCGCTGCCTGCAAGCGGTCACGCGTGCCCCACCTCGTCACTCGGGCTCCAGACGGTGGCTTCGGAGAAGGGTCAGTGGACGGCGGCGAGGACGGTGGCGCGGACTCGTCGTCAGTCTCTGTACGCCTGTCGCCGCGGCGCGTCCAGCTGGGCTCGGCTCTCAAGAGCTTCCTGGAGCTCAAGGGCTGGACGTCCTTCACTGTCGTCTACGAGGACAGCCTGAGTGAGTACAATTGCATGCTTCTTTGCCTGCTGTGCGAGACGTTAAAAGAGGAGTGCCTCAATGCTTTAGGACGTGCACGCCTGCGCGTTAGAGCCCGTAAATGCGAGAACAAGGAGTTTGCGGCTAGCTACCGAGATTTTCAATGGCACCTCTGATCAAGAATTTTCAACCATGTTTTTGGATCCTACTTTTGCGCTGCTGATAAGGTTACAATTCTTTGACTACACTGTGTTTTTCAGCACATGCCTTGTCTTCTAAAAGATTTGCCGTGGTGAAGACGACAAGGAGCAGGTTCGTCAATTGGCACAACACCTCTCCTGAGGTGTTGTGCTAACAGGTTATCAAGGTTGAACAAACAACGAGTTTCTAGAAGTGTATATCGCGGAAAAAGTCTTGAACATGACAGCGTTTTATAGCGAAAAGCTATTTTAGCGAGCTCACCCACACCGGAAGCTAGGTGCCATCCCCGGCGCAATCTCGCCCTGCCGTTCCACGCATCTTACTCGCCGAACTGCCAAGTGCGAAATAGAGGGGACGGACATCCTAATAACCGTCATTGCGAGATAGACTTTCGCCACAAATTACACGTAGTCGTGGCGTAAGATAGGCCGCCGTACCTCCATATCTGCGTTTCGTACAAACCCCCCTCCCGGCGCTCCCCGTCTGCTCGCATGTGTTCGTGCCTTCATTTCGGAGCAGTTTCACATCCTCCTCTGCGCAGCACAGTCTAAAAGGAGAATTGAGGCGAAAAGGCAGCCTCTGCGAGCAGGAGAAAACATTGCCCTATTGAAAAATGTGTGCAGGTTTGAATAGGAGACAAAGAGGATTATGGCACATTTCGCTTAACATTATAGGATGAAGCTTCCAAAGCCACTAAGCCTTTGAGTGACTCCTTAGTGGAGGGCTCCGTGTAACTTCGATTACCCGTGGTTAATTACCGTTCACTTACATCACACAGTGCATGCAAGTCATGGGTTCAATCCCGCCCACTACGGTAGCACTTTGATGGAAGAAAAATGTGAAAATTCAGTGTACTGTGCATTGTTAGTGTCCGTTAAGAACCCCAGGTGGTCGAAATTATCCGCAGCCCTCCACTACGGCGTCCCTCATAGACTGAGCCGCTTCTGGACGTCCATCCTATAAAGCCGAACCAAATGTGCCATAATCCTATTTGCTGACCCGTTCAAACCTATACACATTTTTCAGTAGGGTGCGCATTGCTGTAAGGCTGCTGCAGCTCATTTGCAGTCGACTCGCCGATGCTGCTGCCGGCCGGCTTCAAAGATGACATTCGTAGAATCTGCAGCCCAGGATGATGTGTGGGTGAGACTCAAGAGCGGCCGACTGCGCCAGGTGCCCGTCTTCACTTGGGCTACAAAATATTTGACTTACCATTTAAGCGCTGAGATATGTCTAGCGATAGGGTTGTAGTGTTGCAGCCGCTCTCCGTATGTGTAATATAGACTCTTGTTCGTCCTTTAAACCTAAAGCAATTAATTTAGTACGCGTCACTGTCATTCTTCACTCTTTTCTGAATTTCTTCAGTTCAAAGAAGGCAGTTGTCCCTGCCGGCTCTTAGGAACCGCGGCCGTCATGGAGGCGCCAAATAGCAGCCAGAACGCAACAGCGGGGATAGCTTTTCGCTTAATTGTTCATATTAAGGCAGCTTTTTATTTTGCTTATGCCAAACTGATTGCCTGGAAAAGAGGGCAGCTAATACAGCACAAACTTCTATATAACATGCGTCTCTAGAGAGCCTTCCATTAAGAGCTAGCGCTCTACAAGAGAAAATATGATAAATTAGGGTATTTCTTAAGCATGGAGTGAGTTGGTTCGGGGATGGTGCTCATCAGCAAGACTTGTTAAAAGCTTTCTGCAATCCTCTGAACAGCCTCTTCGAAGGAATGGTTCAAATCCGGGCATGTTTTGTGCAAAGCCCTAGCCCACGTCGTCAAAGGGCAACACGTCAGCGCCTAAAACAGCAGATCTGAAACTTGGGTGAATTAAATGCTTGGCTTTTCGTAGCTTTTTGGCGTTTTTGTTCAGAAAATATTACTTCGCTCCGAATTTCCCTCGCGCGTAGGCTCAGTACATTTTTATCATTCGAAAACTGCGTCGCCGAAGTACTTTATCATTTCCAATAAGAAGATATTTTAAATAATTCCCCAAAATGGCCAAGTATTGTCCTCGAAAAGAAAGGGTAGCATTTTCCTTTTCACAGTATTATGCTGTTTTGAGCAGAGATATCTGGAAAATAGTCAAGCGGAATATAGTTCCTGAAAAATTTCTTGTTCCAAGGCATCTTATTTATTTTAACAAGCCCATTAGTTCTCTGCGAACAGCCTGGTGGCTTTTACCGGCGTTTATTTAAGGCGTTTTAAACGCATAGCACTTGCAGAGCTTCTAGGCTCGAGGCGCATCTATGAGAAAAACCTTGGCATTGCCTCAAGCTGGTTCTTAAATAAGGACGTCAGTAACAGAAAACAAGTGTTCTAGACAGAACACTTGTTTCCTGTTACAGACGCTTACGAAGCTTACGAAGCGTACGTGAGGATAATACACGCTGTTGTGCAGGTTTAAAAACGTGCGGGCTGAGAATAAAATAAGCCAATCTCGAAACTTTTTCTAGTGATTCTCGCACTGTGCAAAGGAAGAGAAGCACCACACATAGGCAAAATTTCTTTTTTGGATGGCATAATGGCGTCCCATGAAAACCACGAAAGCGAATGAAGCCAGAAAATGAACGAAACGAGCATGGATTAAGACATTCCAGGGCCCAGTCACGCTATTAATAACAAATCAGTTCTTTAAATCTGTCCAAGATGTTAGTAGTTTTTTGTAGAAAATATCCTGAAATGAATTGAACATACTTCTACGAAGAATACCGAAAGAGACATCAAAATATTATGTTCCTATGGCCTGTGATTCTTAGA
The DNA here is from genome assembly GCF_052857255.1 of Amblyomma americanum. Classification (NCBI taxonomy): domain Eukaryota; kingdom Metazoa; phylum Arthropoda; class Arachnida; order Ixodida; family Ixodidae; genus Amblyomma; species Amblyomma americanum. The sequence goes on along the minus strand of NC_135503.1, from coordinate 74,517,474 downwards.
AGGGTAATGATCTGGATGTTGGAATAAAGCATAGATTTCATTGTCGGAATACAAGCATTTTGCTGGTAATGCGCAAGTGGAATCGAAAGTACAGGTTGATATGCAATGTGGCCCAACATTTTACCCATTGATTGTAGGAGAAAAGAACATTCCTGGCGTGCAATTATTTTGTGCACTTTATCAGAAACGGGCTCAGTTAATTCCGTGTGAGATTTTCATTTTACCGTGGAGCAACGCCATAGTCCCAGCCCACTATAGCGCAAAGCGGGCTGGGACGCTCAGACCCCGCGCAGAGTACTTACAGCCGCCTCCAGACCGAAACTCTCAAACGGCGCATATCCGGCCGCGTTACCTCGTCGCTGGCGCCGTTCACTTCCACACGCGAAGCTAATTAAGGCTGCGAACTCATTTTGTGCTCTCCGGGGGCTGCACGCAAACTCGCCGCGCTTACAGAATAGGACGTGAGGAAACTTCTAAGCTGTGGGGAGGAGGACCTGCGTAATTTTCGTTTTCCATAGCAACGAAGGTAGCTCCTTTAAAACATAACGGACGGATTTACCTGTGATGTTTTGAGAGCTTAAGCGGTGTATTAGCTGTGGGCTGCGTAATTGACCTCTTGTCGTTTTGAACAACTGCTGGCTAAACATCGTTCAAAACATCATCTGGCACCAGAGTGTTTTAAGCCTGAAAGCTTTTAAGCTCTCCTTATTGTTCTATTTTCATATATGCTTTCTCTTAAATTTCAACGGAATATTTGCAAGTATGTATGCCACAGCTTCAACGAGGGGGCTTTGCTAATGGTTACCGCTAGTACCTCAAGAAGCTGCTAACTCGACAGAGGGCAGTGTTCGACGAAATCTGCTTCGCGAGGAGAAAAAATAAAGTCGCACGTTATATTCTTATTCTTTCGTTTGCTCATAGCCATTACTGTATTGACCGTCAGGCCTCATGGCCTCAGGACTGCGAACCAAACCGAGCTGCGCCTCAGGGCTATTGTGTTAATCGGTTACAAAAACACGCGGTTCAGAATGATTGACTGAAACTTAGTAGAAGTATTAAAAAACGTTAGTTGTTTAGAATGGTGTAATCTGTTCGCTCTTTCATTTCCCAACTCAGAAGGCAGTGGCAAAGTTGATCAAAACAGTCAACGAATGTGAATGCAAGGCAGAAATGCCGATACGGAAGAAAGGATGAAGACATACGATGTAAAATAGATGGCTATATGAAATAAATGCTCGGGAATTCATTCATTCAATGGCTTCATAGTAGCTCATTATGACCGCGACGGGCGAAAAATTTAAGCAAGTGCGGGAGTTGATCAAGACGTCGCATTTTGTCTCGGCTCCGTAGAAGACAAAAGGCAAGAGAAAGGTGACTGCGGTGCAAAACGTAAAATGGGCGCTACCACTAACAGAATGATCTACGTCATTTCTTCCTTCTCCAAAGGGTGCTTACATAACAAAAGGCTGTAAGAAAAATGTCACATGGGCCAAGATGCCTCTCAGTTGTGGCCGTGTTTGTGTGGGACGGACGGGACGGTTGTCTGGGACAGCAGTTGGCTTTCCAATCCGGAACGACTGTTGAGTTGATTTCAGCATATGCCCCCAACTTTTATATTAGTGCATTAAAACACTAAAGTTATAAAAAATACACTTCAAATAAGCGTGTTTTGTCAAGTCCGCACTGAAGGCAAATGTCGACGAAGACGTTAATCTTACAAACAGGAACCGACATGACCAAACAGGTCAAGACTACAAAACGCTGACCTTCAGTGCAACTGAACTGTGTGTGTAAACAGCATAAAATTGCATGCCGTGTTCGTGCTGCCTCTTCCCTGTCATCCGTGCCTATATATCTGCTAAAACTAAATTTAAAGCAACAACAAACCAGGACTGCTTCCATTCGAGTTTACGGTCGGTAGTGACAGTGGTCTACGCCACGTGATCTCCGACAGTTTTCTACCGCAGCTTTGCGACTGCGCCTGGTGACGAGAAAGCAAAGAGGGGGAGTATCTCCAGGGATGTCTATTTATTCGTAGCGATTCTGCAGCCTCCTGCTTACTGAACGCGCCTAGCACATGGCGCTTCGATGCAGTTGGATTGAAGGCGTTCATAGTATACGCCACCTTTACCCCCTTAGAGAGCATGTAAAATTACTTTGCACTGCTTCCGTATTCAGGACAGAATCGAACTGTTTTCGCGAGGTCATCTGGACTTGAGAATTGAAAAGACGGAACTATCTGTCGCTGAAACATCGCAGCGCCGTAGTTTACAGCTCGTTGCTTCGACATTACCCGTACTCAGGAACCAAGGAAGCACTTATGAGCGGATCACATCAGTATAAACAAGGCATTTTTCACGATGAAACCGGTAGTGACACGGACAAAACAAACCTTGAACCTATAAAATATCGAAACTACTTATGCTAATTATCTTCATCAGCCCGTTTATGTCCACTACTGGATGAAAGCGTCCCCCAATGACCTGCCGTTCATCCTATGCCCCACATTATTCATTATTTGCCTCTATGGTGTGTAACGTCGTAATGGAACTCTGGCTATGAGGAACGCCATAGTCGGTGGTTCTGGACAATTTCGACCTCCTGGGGTTCTTTATCGCGCACGGACATTGCACAGTACCTGGGCATCTAGCATTTCACCTCCATCGAATTGCGACTGCCGCTGCCGGGAGTGAGCTCGCGTCTTTCGGGTCAGTAGCCGAGCACCATAACCACAGAGCCACCGTGGCGCCCTTTTTTATTCATAATTTAACACATAGGTGGCTACTAAACAACAAGGCGCGTTTTGGAACATTGTTTCGTTTTAACATTTCAGCTGTACATATGTGCTGTATTGTAGACAATTTTCCTCTTCAAGGTATTCTATGTTCAGCTAAAGTTCGACTCTGAACGGCTCAGCTGTTTTCATTGCAGAGCGTACAATATAATTGAAAAGTGCACATTGGTGCTTAATCATGGCAGGGGAGATGTCACGTGAAAGCAGCAGTACCGATGTTGATGCGACATATTGCGTTGCGCAAGCTAAAACTTTGTGACCCTTGCAAGTTCTTCAGTCTTGGTATAAATATCCTATAAAATTACAGGATTTCACGATGTCCAGGACTGCGATTTACAAATCTCATGAATCAAGAAACGACAGCAGAGATATCAGCTTAATTTTTTGCTGCGTTAGAAGAAGGCTTTCTTCTATGATATGCCTTTCGCGCTTCTCCTGCATCAAACCGCGGCCAGCGTGGCCTGGATTGAACCCGAGTTCTTCGACTCAGTAGGGGACTGCCGTAACCAGCTGAAGCACGCAAATTACAGCGCGTATTCTCTTTCCAATAAGTTCTCAAATAACCACAGGTAGTAGGTCTATGCTCTTGCTACAAATCTGCGTGCTTTAAGAAATGGGATAATAAATTGATCCAGCCGATTATTTTCGATAGTTTTTCAACCACAAGTAATAACTTTATTCAATATATTCCTAATGCTGTGTCTAGATTTCAATCTAAAAAGATGCAGCAAGAAGTAAATGATTTTCAGCAACGGTTTATGATTTACGGAGCGATTTCGGCGTAATTCATGTATTGGAAACCAAAAATCAGGCTGCTTGTGGTAGAAGCTCCTTATTCAGGAGGAAAATTTGTTGTGCAAATTTAAGGAGCAATCCCTGCTTATGTGTGGCTTATATGTCCACTTATAAGCAATAAACATGACTTTCTTTTTGTACGGCATGGTTATTGCTGATACGGATCACCCCATTAATGCATTTGGGAGACAGATGCGGCAGTTAGATAAATGCCATCTAGCTCACTGGTTTGAGATTGATTACCAGGCAAGTTGGTGCGACGAACCCGCAAAATATAGACTGTTGCATAAGCCGCGACTCGTATGTAACTTTTTGAAATATTGCCGGTTCAGTATTCTTCATTGTGCTTCAATTTTTCTTGTATTGTTTCATCTAGATTTTTATTTGATCCTTTATTTTTCATATGTCTTCTGTAGTGTTCTTTGTTTTATATAAATACATGCAGTCGTTGATAGAACAAGAAGAAAGATGGTTGCTGACTGTGACTGCTTGTGTACCTCTGTACTTCTCGTGCTTATAGACGACTTGCTTGTATATGTTCTTCAGGTGATAACAATCACAGATGCAGTGCTTACAGGTCATGTAATTGCACCTAGATTGTTGTTTTTATGCTCGAAGTAACAATTTTAATGCCATAGCATTAGAGCTGTCATAGCAGAACCGCGCTGATGCCCGAGACAAAATTTGTTGATTGGTCGAGAGAGGTTGCATGACCCTGCGACGTCATCACACCTGACTACTGTGGCAAGTGATGGCCTGGCCTGAAGATTTCTAGCAACCTGCGCACGTTGCAGGTAGCAATTAAATTAATGATTAAACGTGCGAGGCCACGTGGCCATGTGCCGTCATGATAACCTGCCCACTGACTTGTGAGCACTACAATAAAATGAAAAGAAATCAGAAGAAAATTTGATGCACGCAAATATCTAGACTGTCAGAGCATAGCGTATGCCTACTACTGTAGTTTGAAGTTCGAATGTGGTGGTTTATGGGCACAAAAAAGCAAAGAAACTGACGCAAACACACACAGAAGGTGTAACAGAAGCTGGGACAAATGTGAAATCTAATGATATCGCATTCCGCTCGCAAGATAATTTAAGCGTCATTATGGCTTTTATTCTTCCTTTTATTTGCATGGTGGCTTCTTTGACAAGTAATCCCGTCACTGCTGTTCTCTCGCACCGCCAGTAGAAATGCGACAAGGCATGTGGGGTGTCGTAGAGTCTTTGTAAACCCCTTCACTCCTTTCGTTGTATATATGAGCGCAAGTTAGGCTAAGGCCCCGCTGAAAAACAAAAGTGACCACTGCTGCCAAGTATAGACAAAGGGGGGTGACCAAGTTTACTCGGTATTCCGAATGTAAGTGAAAAGGTGTAAACCAAAAGAGCGGAAAGGTGAACTAGAAGGATAAAAACATAACTTATGCACGGTCTCTCTGCTCACGTTTCAGCAAAGCGATAAACTTGTCGGGCGAATCCTCCGCTCGTGTTCTTTCGCTATAGCCCTTGCCATCGGGCTCCCGAAAAACACACGTCCCGCGCCTGGATAGTCGCAGTCGCCACTTGCGTTCCGCGGCGACTGGTGTGCCACGTGCTCGGCGACAGGCGGTCCTGTCCTGACGTGCCTTCTGCACACGAAGGCTCAGCAGCAGGGCAACTAGCACCAAACAGAAAACAATGAAACAAAGAGAAATGCTTTGTTTACACATTCGCTTTGTTCCGTTCTCGCTCCCGCCGTTCTTTTGTTCCTTCATTCTCTTCCAGCCCCCTTCCGCATTTGCCCATATCTCTCCAACTCCTTCCTTTCCTTTCTGAGTAAACCCGACTGTCTCCGGGCAGAGGAGAGGGTATGGAAACAGTGCGCGGAAGGTCAGCCAGGGCTGGGAAGATAACCGCTGGACAACATACAATGGGTTCTATTGCATACTACGCTGTTGACGCCGCAATTCTTTCTCGCTTCTTGCCTACAGCATTCCAGAGAGGAGCGACGGTCTAGCCCAGTTCGAGCGAAGCGTACGGATAAGCTTAGCAAGTATTCTTGCGGCATTCTACTTTCGCACGCATTCCAGTTTGCGAGCTTTATCGGCGGCTGAGACTCGCACCTTGTGCGTAACGGTACGCTTGATTTGACTAAGTCCGGCTACTCGTCGTCATTGTTGAGTGGAGGTTGTTTACTTATTTACTTAACCGAGGTCCGTTCCTCTCTCTCTCGCCCTGTTCGCCAATTCCTGTCGTCCCCCCGTGCTTTTGTAACGGCCCCGTCCGACCAACAAGCATTCTGTGGTGGGCGCATCTATTGTCAGAGCTTAGTGCCTAGATCGCGCCAAGACAATACGCGTAGCCGCAAACAAGGCAAAAGCAAACGACACGCAATGGACAAGGGGGTGGATCGCTCTCCGTATTCTGTTCGTGGGCTCGGGCGTGCCGCCTCCCCTATCTTCCATTCAGTTGGGAAGCATGCTCGCGGCGTCTCTTCTGATTATTGTTTTTGTATCAGTGGTTGCAAACCTGGAGTTTCCTTTTCGCATTGTTAGTGTTGCAGATGAGAAGAGTCGTCCCTGCCATCTACTAGCGGGCTGGTGTGCGTGTCAGACTCTACAGTATTTCTTCCCTGCTTGTAGCTCATAGCTGTACGTTGTATTCGGCGTTCATGCTGTATGTTACTGCCATTACTGACATGGCTTCATCTGATATCAAGGTGGTGGTGTTATTTCATGCAGGCTGGTAGGAACAGTAAGCTGAACTCTTTGTTTAAGAGTCCTCGTTTTTTTTCCCAGGGCGTTAATGTTGCAAGCAGCATGCGTATTTCTCTTCTGGTTTCATTCGTTGCTTAAAATACCGAAAAAAAAACGCTACAAGCTGAATGGCCATAAGAGCAATGAAAAGAAGACTGAAAAAAAAAACTACGCTATGCCTTATTAAATACGTTCGGCGAGAGCTGTGATGTGCCCTTGGAGAGCTGTGAAGAGCTTTCACTTTCTCTTCCGTCTTCGCCCCTTTTTTCTCATTTTGTTCCTTCTTGACCTTTCTTTTTTTCATCATCCTTCAATGTCATATACTTTCTTCACCTTTTCAGTCTCTTCCCTGCCCTAGCTTTGCTTTGCTTGTGTGTTCTTTTTAGCTTCTTCTTTCTATTTTTATCTCGCTCAGCTGGATTCTGTCCCCTTCTTCTTAATTTGCTTCTTTCTGTTTTCTTCTCTCTCTCTAGCCTTGCATTGCTATTGCTTGGCTTGCGAATTTTCACGACAACTACAACTGGTTTCAGTAACACGAACACTCTGGGTAAGGTACCAGGAGAAGCTCTCGCCTTAAAAGAGAAGTGCCTTTGTTGCGCATTCAACAATGCTAGCGAAGCAGGGAGGCAGAACCTAAATAAAATAAATAGGTGTAGGGAATAGCGCAGCGGTAAAACATGCCGCTCAAGAAATGTGACATGTAATGCTCATCTCTGGTGTACCCTCACACTTTTCAGTTCGTTTTCATTAATGTCGCGCAATGATTCGGTTCAGATCAGTCCCAACACAGCAATAGAAAGCTATCATTTCTTCTTTCGTGCATTTCGAAATGTTCCCTCGTTTTCTTTGTGTGTGTGTGTGTGTGTGTGTGTGTGTGTGTGTGTGTGTGTGTGTGTGTGTGTGTGTGTGTGTGTGTGTGTGTGTGTGTGTGTGTGTGTGTGTGTGTGTGCGTGTGCGTGTGCGTGTGTGTGTGTGTGTGTGTGTGTGTGTGTGTGTGTGTGTGTGTGTGTGTGTGTGTGTGTGTGTGTGTGTGTGTGTGTGTGTGTGTGTGTGTGTGTGTGTGTGTGTGTGTAATCAAGATCACATGAATAGATCAACATTTTCTGCCCGCACTAAGTAAGAGCCGGAAAGCTTCAGGTTGAAGTCCTTCAAAAGCCTGTGGTACCGGTCACCATACATTATGTAGTGTGTATTAACGTACAACAGATAAGACTGCTGCATTTATTTTCAGTGTGATGCTACGCAACGGCGTAAGCCAGATGCGCGGCGCACTGGTAGCACTGAAGCAAGATACTGAGGTGCTCATCAGAATTTGTTTTATATTTCATTATTTTTCTGACCTTCTAACAACACCCAGTTCCTTAGCACCTGTTACAAACACAACAAGCAGTCCTAAGATGAGCCCTCTACCTACCAACTACCTGAAGAGTGTCCAAGGCTTGCAAGTTGAACTAAGGGGCATTCTAAGAAGCTCATGCATGAGAGGTTGAAGATAAGCACGCAGATAATAAACGGAGAGTGTACGCTCCCCTCCATTCTTTCACAAGCTGTGACGGTTTATCTACTTATATATTATTATACATACTTTCAAGGCCCGCAGGCTCAACAGAAAAGAGTGGTGAAATTATTACATTTTGTTGCAGTACAGAACAAAACCGGAATGCAACTATACGGCACTTTGAACGGTGATCTTAAAATAAGTCGTGTCCCAAATGTAGATTGTCACACCAGTGTGACTGTACGGGGATAATGTCAGTTAGCTGACGCTACTCCACTTTCGGCTAACGATTTTTACCGATATTTTAAACGCACTCTTTGCGATTGGAATTTTGTGACCTGTGCTATTCTGTACTTCGTATTCGTGTGGTGTTCAGAAAACAGGCAGCAGTCTCAGAGAGATAGCGGTTCTTGAAATGCTGCAGGAATTAATAGCACAATGCTTTCATCAGAGCTATATCATAATTAGATAGGTTAGAGCCGCACAGGAAATAATGTAATATAATTAGCTGAGTTTAGTTTAGGCTAGTTTAGTTTAGTTTAGTTTGGGTTAGTTTAGTTTAGTGAGGGCTTAACGCCAAGAAGCGACTCAGGCTATGAGGGATGCCTTAGTGAAGTGCTACGGAAATTTCGTCCACCTGGGGCTCTTTAACGTGCTATGACATCGCACAGCACACGGTCGAACCCGCGTCTTTCGGGTCAGCATCGGAGCGCCATAACGACAGATCCACCACGGCAGCGGAACTAATTTAATAAGAGCCATATAACTCTTCGTGTATTAGCGCCAAATTCTGGCATAATGTCTGCTGAGAGTGCTGCTCAGTGAAGCCAAGCAGGCAAAGCGCACTTTCATAAAAGTTAAGGAATAAACAACAACTAAGAGGAACGGAAGATATAAGAGATACAGTCATGCATTGGCATTACATACGCCGTGATAAGAAAAAAATGGAGAGAAAATGGATAGATACAGGCCAGTTTTCATTTTGTCTTGTTGCCAGGGAGACAGCCGTCCACGTATATTCTCCTTCTTCCTAGATCGTGCTAATCTGCCACTGGTGTCATTAAAGACACCCCTCACCGGTGCATTAGGTTAATCTCTGTGGTAGGCGTATGCGCCTGTCACGCTGAAAGAAAGCCAACCCCTCCTTTCGCCAAGACTGGACGGCGCAGCTCTCCTGGCATTGGCTGGGGCGAATATCGCCGATCTCATTTTCTCTCATGTCATTCAATACGCGCCCTTAATCTCAATGTATACGGCTGACAGTGAGAAATTGCGCCATCCGGGAATTCTGGTATGCTTATCTTGACTTCTGTAGCGGGAAAAGCATTTGATTTATTCGAATATTTTACTTACATTCTACGGGAAAAGTGCTTGGAAAGGTAGGTTGTATTGGCCTTATTTTGATTATTTCGCTTCACTCTTTAGAAAAATCAGCATAGAAAAAAGAGTGACATTATTTTTTGTTCAAATCATACAGCTTTTCTCTACGAAAGTGCGGCCTCTCTTCCTCGTAGTTCCATTATGCGTTTCTGCGCATAGTGACCATGATTATCAGTTCTAGCGAGAGAGCTGTTTTTGCTATTAATGCGGTGAAATATCAAAACCCAGTCCGTTTATTTGAATTGGGCAAACTGAGAATGAAAGACTTAAACAGCGGAAAGGTGTTATTCCGATGCGCCATGTTTCATACATTGTTAAATGAACGCACTGCACTGCTCTCTATCACTGCCGGTTCATCTGAGCCAACTTCTGTAGTTACCACCACACCATTCAAGGCAAAGTGCTAGATCGGGGGAAGGCACGCTTTACCTTGACACTTAATGCCACATTTAGGCTTCCATTCCTGATAGCGGAGATATAAGCTCACTTATTTGGTCACCCAATTAAAATGTCTTTGTCGCCTCATTAGTTCGCGTCGCTTCTTTGCCACCCTATTTGTCTAGGTGCACATTCCTCGCTCGAATCACTGACCTTCCCCCTTCATGAGAGCCTCCTGTACATTTTCTGTTATGCGGGTAGTGTTAGTGTCTCAGAATGACAACCTGATGCGCCGAACTGGCTACAAAGAAAGGTCGCAAGCCGTGAATGAGTTCACTCCAAATGTCCTATTCCGCCCACGTCGCTGCAGTGTGCTCTCTTGTGTATATACGGTCCCTCTCTAAATGCGTGCAGCCCTCGAGAACCCCAACGTGACGACTACTAATAAGGGACGGTCTCACGTTAGAGCGGTGTATGATTTGACGGCATCTTAGCCTTCGGTCTCTTCACTTCACAATGCTTTCTAAAACAAGAAGCTTCGGGGATTCGACCCGCGTGTAAGCTAACGCCAGCTTTTTGTTTGCAGGCGCTGCACAGCTTCCTTGAACGAGCCTAGGTCGAGAACTATCTGCGTTGCAGCCGGTGCTGTTGCAGTCTGGCGCATGGTTGAGAAGGAAAAGAAGCCATGTTTAGCTCGGCTCCTTCGTCCCCCGCTCTTTTTATGTCTGTGTTCTGCTCAGAATGTAGCACCGAATCCCTGTCGCTGATGCCAGTGGCTTCACTGCGCACGGATTCTTGTGCGCCTCTGATTGTCCAGTATCCCTCGGAACGGCGTCCTTTGTACTCGAGGTGTTGCAAGCACGGGCGCTGCATAACTTTCCCCCGCTCCTTTGTGATGAGGTTCGGTTTGTTCCCTTTGGTCCCAGATCTGTCTTCGTCTTGTGAAGCGATTTCATTTTGTAACCGCCAGTCTTATCGACACTGCCACTTCTATGATAGAAAATAGGGCATTGCATGCTTGGGGCGTCGTCTCTTCCAGAGGAGCGCCTAGCAGTTGAAGGCTCGGATATTATTATTCGAGAGCAGGCTGCATCCAGTGTCACTGATTTCGAATTAACCAAGTGCTTGTATGGAAAGAAAACGTTAAGTAAAGGTACAATTTAACATATAATGAAAAAAAAAACTATTCCCGAACGCTGTACAGAGCTTGTAATTTTGCTTGCCAAACGTGTCATCAATAGGACTACTTGCACGCGGAAATGAAACATTTAACTTTGAAATACGCTTTGTCGCCATCCATAACTATCATACATGTCGAAAACTGAGTAGCCAGTTTATTTTTCGGCATTTAAACGGTAAGGGTACTTGTGTGACAGCTAACTACAATAAGACAACTATTTAAGGAAATTAAGGAAACTTTAATATTACGTGTAGGCTTCTGGAGAACTCCTTATCAAGTTATCGTGGTGCAAAGATGGCGTGTGAAATGAAACAAAATATTCAAGAAAAAAATAATATCTGTGACACTCTCAAGTAGCATCTTTAACGTGAACAGTAAGTATTCCAGCTCTTTGAATCCCTCGTGAAATTTTTTTCTTTTTTTCAGGGAGGGGGGAGGGGGTGGGGAGGGGGTGCAGAGAGGTTGCACCCACACACTGAACGCCTTTCTTCAAGCTCGCCGAACTTGAAAAATCCGCCTCCAATGGTGTTCCTCAGTGTCTCGGATATATGGACACGGTCCGAGTGCCAATACGGTTAATTTAGCAAGAGTTCCAATGTTTTCCCTGAATGTTAACCAAACGCTGCGCAGCAGTGGGTTACAGTGTTGCATGAAATGACCCTCAGCCGAGAGTTCTACGTCGTGCCCTCGAGATGGCTTTTAGAGAAAGCCGGATGCTGTGCATTGGTGACAGTTTCTCCCTGCTTGTGTAGTGCACCTCGGTTGCTCGTTCGCAAAAAGTTTTCGACAGGTTTCTCGTGGATGGCTGAGTGCGAAGATTTTAGGTTAATACGGTATGGTGTGTGCCCATCCTTTTGGTTATTTGTTTCGCTTGTGTTTGCCGAAACCAGACACATCATTCATACCCTGTGACCGTTATTGCCAGCAGGTCTGCTTTTAAACCTAAAGATTTCGCAAAAACTCCCTGCAGTCAGCAAGAATTCAAGTTGAAACTACATGAATTTACTGCCGCCTCGCAAACACCACGTTGAGGAGCATAAAATCACGAAAAGTTTGGTTCGCTGATCCGATGCTCTCTTTCACCGAAGATCGAAGTTCCTGTACTGTCAGCCGTCGACTTTCTTTTCCTGTATCTTCCACTGCTGCAGAAATATTCCGCTCTAGCTGGTCTGGCATCACCAATCTATATATCACATTGCATTGCCGTTCCGCACTAAATTTGCTCCATCTTTACCGCTTCGCTCCCCAACAAAGGCATACCGAACACTTGCTTCTTTGCGCTTGTTCCTAATTGAGCTATCATCTTTGCAGTGCTATTATGTCGGCTGGTAGCGTTTAGCGAAACGACACCTGTCGACCAGTCTTCTAAACAAGAGGAGGGCTTTCACAAAGCGAGAGGAATGGGCTGATAAGTGATACTTTGATCCACAGTTTAGGCTTCTCATTTAGCTTTGGTTTGGTTTATGGGAATTTAACTTCCGAAAGCGACTCAGACTATGAGGGATGCCATAGTGAAGGGCAGAAATTTCAACCGCCTTGGGTTCTTGAACGTGCACTGACATCGCATAGTACAAGGGAATCTAGCATTTCGCCTCTATCGAAATTCGACTGCCGCGACCGGGATCGAACCCGCGTTGTCCGGGTCAACAGCCGAGCGTAATAACCACTGAGCACCGCGGCGGCCGCTTCTCATTTTGCACCAATTTGGATGCTGGTATAAAGGACACAGTGGTTCTGACTTTTGCAATCTCGACGTATAAGTCAGCCATTTGGGCTCCCTCTCCCAAAACATTCTTCTCTGCTCTGCTTGCCGAAACAGTTGCCCCTTAGTTTTTCAAATGAAGAATGAAATTAACACTGGTTTTTGGAGAAAGGAAAGGGCGCAGTATCTGTCTCACATATCGGCGGACACCTGAGCCGCGCAGTAAAGGAAGGAACAAAGGAGGGAATGAAAGAAGAAAGGAAGAAAAAGGTGGCGTAGCGGAGGGCTCCGGAATCAGTTTTGAAGAAAATGATAAACGGTCTTTTTTATTGTACGAAACAGCTCTGAACACATCAAGCATAGAAAACGAAAAGCACACATGGCGAACGAAATCACAGTGTGTTCGTGGTGGTTGTGCGCAAAGAGGGCTGCGATAGAAAATCGAGTGCCATATAGAATTGCTGTTTTTGCCACACTTATTATGTCGCGTGATTAAGATGGCAAACAGGGTGACCACGGCAGTGAAAATGAATGCCGCAGTCAGGAATTCAATTACTTTTTCACTTCCATCTGTTTTCCTCAATTTTTGTTTCAATGCCAAGGGCTTCTCTCCACGCCACGTATTATCTCATATTATGATTGTAAAGAATTCCTGGACTTTAACTCTAGCCTTTATTTTATTCACATGTAGAGAGTTTCAAAGGACCCAACCAAATTTTTGCGAAACCGATTTTTCCCGGATTTGCCGAGAGGGCACTCATTATCTGCAGTTCATTTCCACTGTTCAACAAAGCACACCCGCCAATCCTCAGCGCCCTTGACGCTGGCGCATTTTCACAATTTGGCACTTGTTTAATTTTATAGTCTGAAGATATCCTACACACGGGTGTGCCTGCTTTTCAAATGCAACCGAGACAGTGTCCGTCCTTTCTTTCTGACACCCCTGCTCTGCGCACCTTTTTTACTCCAGTTTTCTTGCTGTCATGCCCCGAGACATTCCTTCTGCGGCTTCTCTGGTTTCGGCTTTTTTTTTTCTGGGCTTCTTCCCATCGTTCTTTTCGTCGCGAACGGTTATTGATCGACGCTCCGTGCGACAGCGGCCCTTTCGAGCTCGCCTGCTGGGCTGGAAATTCCGAGCGACAATGGGCGGGGAGCGTGGTGCTCGAGACGAGAGGAGTGTTCTTTCGGCCGTGCTCTATTAGACGACGAGGTCGCGCGGCCAGTGCTCGATGGAGGCCCCTCTGCTTGAAGCCCGACAAATGCACGGGCTTTCTTTTCAGCGTTTCCAACCAAGTTGCGCCCTTTTGATCTTATCTCATGTTTTGTTTCGTTCGCGGTTTATCTTTTCCCCATCGCGGATCGGAAAGTGACGCAGCGTACCCTGAAGAATGACGTTGATTTGGCGCATATGTGGCTTTCTCGCTAGATGCCGCATATCATTAGAACTAAAATGATATATAATTGAAGCGGCTTATTTACTATTTGTTTGTTTTACGACACGTCGCACATTGACGCCAATAACATTAAAACAGGAATACGCTCCGAAACTCGTTGTCTTCTTTTCTTCTTCGGTATTCTTAAGCCGCAACTTTTTTCTTTACTCGTTATTAAATGTGCAGTGGTTAACACCATTTTATTTTTGGCTGGGTAAGATTGACGGAAGGCTAGTTATTTTCTACTCGCTATGGCGGCATGTGGTATTATAATTTGTAATGTGATGTGCTGCTCTGAATCCTGTTCTCTCGATTATTTTTACTGCCTGGGTGTATTGTATTGGCTGCTTGCTTTCACGGATACTCCATCTCTCTACATCTCCTAATCTCACATGATATCAATGTTTGAGACAGGCTCGATTCACTAACGCTGCAAGGTTGCATCGTACTACTTCAAAATATCTTACAGAGATAGCTCTTAAAAGGCCCGTCCCGTGGGTAGAGCATGGGTGTTGTAGTACAAGTAGCCGTAGTCGGCGAAAACGGAGGGTAGCAACCCGGTAACATTCTTAACGTGGCTACCAGGAATGCTGGCTACCGTGAAAGGTAACATGCTAAATGTGGCTACCAGGGTAAACACAGGGTGGACGGTTACCATGAACAGGGTGAGGCTAGTATTCCAGTCACGCCACCTATAACCTTACTGCAACGAACCATGGCAGCACTCCACGCTGAGTGATCCGAACAGATTGATGTCATACGCGAGAGACATCTTGCATTCTCTCCATCATTACTCTTTTCACTCTTGCGACGACCTCCCTAAACAAATGCACAGACTACGCTTTTCAAAAGCAGGAATTGGTCCAACACCTCCAACATATCTGCCGCTTTAAGATCCCGAGACCTCCTTCATGGCTACCTCGGAATCGGATACAAGTGCTGCTTGAAAAGAGAATTTGTCCGGAAAATGAAAACAGTGGTCTATAAGTGTATAGAATTGCATGTCGCTCACAAAATATTGATCTCAAAATATCGCGTAATGAATATACGTCAAGAGCTGTCGCATTACATCGCGTTGCACAGTGGTGATGGTCCTGTGAGTGTTTTCTTAGTCTAACTATGAAATGAGATATTAATTTCAAAGATGTGAAGTGCGAATATGATTTTTTGGGGGTTGTGTGAAAATAAGTCGAAAGACACCGTGAAGAAGTCTATTATCAGTGCATGCAGCGTCTTTTTTTTTAGTTTGAGTGTACATGGTTACAAATGAATTCCTACGAGGATATAAGACGGGAGTAGTCTAAAAGTGTAGTCTAAAATTAACAGGCTTAATGAAGAAGAATAAAGCCAGGTCACATAAACGCTATACCCGACTGCAAACAATTTATTTAAATAAAATTGTGACCATCTGATTGCTCAATTATCTAACATATACGAGTATTTCAACTAATTGTGCAAGTCACTGCTGGAGCCATTTTCAAATATCTCTGGTAGTAGATGTGGCATCGCCTAGCTGCCATCCGCAGAGCGCTTCTAAAATTCGACGCATTTCTGAAAGAGATGAACGCAATGCATTTCTCCTCGGTGGCTAACCCTTTCTCTTCGTGCGCATTTACGCCGCCTCTTTGAGCTCAATTATAATTTTTCTTAGTTGTGGTAAAATTACCCTTTACTGACTAATTAACCAAAAAAGAGAACGATCAAACATGCTTATACTTCACAAGTTTAACCAAGTCATCAAGCGGCCCCTGACGTTGTCAGGCCTTCCGCTGTGTCTGCCTGAGCGCTTAAGACCGCGAGACAGTATGCGAGTGGTTACAAATACAACCAGCCATAGCACAAATAGGAGGGAAAAGAAGAAAACATTAGACTCCGCGTGTGAGGTATCGTTCACTTTGGCAGTGTGTATTCTTATTGGCTCACTTATGTTCTTGCTTAAGCGTTCATATCATCACGTTAGCTTCAACGACAAATTAGCTCGTCCTTCTTGCAACATGTACACGTGTATTCGAGGTGCAGATGTAGCGTAAAAGTGCAATGTTGCTTGGCCCACTTCTCTTTTTTTTATTCTGACTTTGAGTGGTTATTTTTTCAGCGCTGGTACGGCTACGAGAACTGCTGCAGCTCTCAGGGTCGGGTGACGTCACCTTCCGGCTGCGCCAGTGCTCACCCGGTGAAGAACTGCGCAAGGTGTTCCGGGAAGTTGGGAGGCGCGGCGAGGCTCACATTGTGCTTGACGCCCCCACGCACCGCCTCAGGGAGTACCTCAAGCAGGTGAGCACGTCTCTAGCAGCGCTCATGGGTTTGTATTTTGTTGCTCCTAAGCAGAAGAAACAAAAAACGAAAATACATCCGAAACTTGATCATATTAGAGCGCGTTTCTGGCCGAGCTGGCTTTTCGCTTTCACAAATATAACGGCGCACGCACACAGAAACAAGGACACGAAGGGAACACAACAAGCGCTGCATGTTATTGTGTTCATTTCACGATCTTGTTTGCGTGAGCGCCGTTAGCTTGCTGATGAATTGGGTTGCTCGAATCTCAGAAAAACTTTGTTTGCCGGATCGGAAGCCAGTGATGTTTGCGCCTTCCTGAACTCAGTAGTTTGACGTTAATTGTACTCACCATACAGAGAAAAAACAAACAGCTTGAAAAGGAATGCCCGGACTAGAAGTGTACGATGCAATTGCGACGCGGGAGCTTAACTGATTTTATTTGTTACAAAAAATGCTTCGCAAAACACGCCTGCATGCATGAGTCACCACAAAACACAAGCAAGACATTTAGAAAAAAAAAACAGGCAACGGCCACCACGACACACTATCACAATGCGCATGAATAGATTTATCGCAAAAACTGAAATTCCAGCGTTGAAATCGAATCGACCTGTTTCTAATGCGCCCGGCTAAAAGCCTGACGTAAAATAGGTATGTATCATCATCATCAGCCTGACTGAGCCCACTGCGGGACAAACACCTCTCCCATTTCTCTCCGATCAACCCGGTCCCTTTGCCAGCTGCGGCCACCCTATCCCAGCAAGCTTCTTTATCTCATCCATCCCCTTAACTTCCTGCCACCCCCTGCTATAGACTTCCCTTCCCTTGGAATCCACTCTTGTTACTTTTAGGGCCACCGGTTATCCTGCCTTCCCATTACAAGCCCTGACCAAGCCCATTTCTTTCTCTTGATTTCGACGATAATGTCATTAACCCGTGTTTGTTCCCTGACCCATTGTGTCCTCTTCTTAACGTTACACCTACCATTTTTCTTTGCACAGCTCGCTGCGCTGTCCTTAACTTAAGTTGAACCATGGCGGCCAGGGCGGCAGTCAGACCTGTGAAGTAGCAGACGGTTCTAAAAACGAAACTGGCAACGTTTAACGCTAGAACCTTATCCAGTAAGGCTAGTCCAGCAGCACTGTTAGAAGAACTAACAGATATTAAATGGGATATGTCATAGTGCTTGGTGACATCAGGCGGGCAGATGAAGCGTATAGAGTGTTAAAGGGCGGGAACATACTTTTCTATTGTGGATTAGAAGACAGACGATAACTAGGTTTGGAATTTCCCATCAATCAGGATAAAGCTGGCTAAATAGAGGAATTCTATAGTGTTAACGAGGAAGTGGAAGTTGTAGTAATCAGGCTTAATAATAGCAGGGGCCGTATTCGGAGTTTGTGCCATAATAAAAACAATGCCTCCTGAAGAACATGCCTGAAGCGTCTGCTCGATTTCAATGAGCCCCGAGATCGCCTCAACAATGCGCAGACTGGCCGCTAGGCGGCGCTAAAAGATGACCCTCAATTAAGGTTTCAGTAGCTGTGAGACTGATGCGCGGCGCTCGATGATGCTGGTTCATCCTTTTCTCAGGCATTGAGCAACAACTTTTATTTTGCTAATGACAAAAAATATGCTTTTCAAGGTAACGCTTAAGAAGTCTGAGCTGATTTCCACATGATACTTAAAGAGGATCATCAGTTTCATTTTCGAAATCTGAAAGCATGCTGTGCACGCCGTTCTATCATGCCGTTACGAATTTTTGTCTGCTGCATAACCGGAAACTTTTGGACGGTTTACAACAAAATGAACATGTTCGAAACATCCATATTGCAGCGAGTGCTTGAAGTGGCTAGAAGTGCCGCAAAATAAGTATTTACACTGCATGATGCATGATTGTATATTGCACTGCTGCAAATGGCAAGAAATCAACTACTCCGATCGGACAGGCAAAAAGGGGAAATAATCCATGAGATATTATAAGGACACGAGGAAGTCCGGAATTACCTGAGCTCTCAAACGTAGAGGTCACCCGTGGGATTGGAAGAGTTCATGGCGCTCAATGGATGGAAGCCGGAGACGTCGCGGTAACCTGCCTGGGGAGTCGTTGGCTTCCAGAATGTTCTTAGAACTTTGCGAAACGCGCGTCTGTTACAATCTTGCTGCGGAGCATTGCGGGAGATGTTTTGATCGGCTGAAGAAGATCTTGGAAGGCCCAGCCTGCGCTGTTTCTGGTCGTTTTTCCGACGAGCTTTCGCCGAATGGTACCTCCTTTAATAACGTTGACCAATTTCAAATAAACCCATGCTCCTCTTCTCTATTGTTGCCGCAAGAAACACAGCTCACTAGGTTCCTGTGTGACGCACACGCACACAGTGACTTTGGGAGTAACACAGCACACCTGGCTGACCGGATTTCTCCAAATGACAAGCACGTGCGTTGATGAAATGACAACTGGAACAAGGGAAGCATCAGACATGGCGAGCGACTTGTGAATATAAAAAAAACTGTGCTTGAAGGCACAGACAGGTGCGCACTTACAAGGAAAAATGGCACACGTAGGTGTCATGAAGGCGGCAGATATCGTTTCTTTATGCCGTTTCAAGAATTTTCGGGAAAGAGGTTTCTTGTTGTACATCTTCGCAACTGCGTTCTTGTCTGTTATGTCAAGTGCATGGTTTGTTAGCAACGATTTGGTGAACTTCTTGTATATAATATGCAGCAGTGCTTCTCTGTGGCCGCTATCCTTGTTCTCACAGGTAAAGACAGGCAAACCCGCGATTTTATTCACACTAGTTGTAGAGAAAGCATGTGTCCAGTGGCCTTTGAAGATGTGTTCGGTCTTTGAGCATGATATCAACGAACTTGATATCAACGAGAGCGTGTAACACTCTTCGGACGTCGCTGACGTCAGCTAAAAGAGTCCACCCCTGTCATGGTGGGCAGTCGAACTGTCTACAGTAGCACTTTCTTGGCTGGAAATGCAAGCTACAAACTGCAGAATAATTTGATGTTATGCTTGGCTGCCAGTTTTTTCCTCTAATTATCTTGAGCCGTATTTACCGGAGTTCTAAGTCGGCTGGAATTTCATGGAACGAAACGCCGGTCTCCTTTTGTTCACTGGACATGCAAAATGGAACGACCAGCAACACATTTTCGCTCGCTACACCCTCCAGCAACTGCAGTCATCGACGCGTCACTTGTCAAATGTTAACACTAGACACACCACACTAATAATGGAAGAAACAGCGCACCAGGAGGCATACCTTTTGCTGCAACGGCAGTCACAAGAAAATTCTGTCCTGCTTGCGTGTCGTCTGCTAGAGGGTCATCTGACAGTGGCGCCATACGGTGGACACGCGCTCTTCGGCGGACAGAAAAACCCCTGACGCTTCAGGCATGTTCTTCAGGAGGCATTGAATAAAAAGCGTCATAATCTGCCGCAGCGGCCACACTTGATTGGTCGAAACGCAGGAAGCGGATGAAGGTTCGGTTGCGACTGTGAGCGGCGGCAGGATGTCACTGCGTTGCGTTTGCTGCAGCGAAACGTCCAGCGGCGCTTTTGCTTTTTGTCGACAAATAGAACGTGACCAATGCGACAGAAAAAATCTTCAGCCACAAGTTTAGTTGCGCATTGGATTCCACTGTAAAAGGGTAATATCAGAGCAACTTTATTTACGCAATGGACTTCCACAAATAGGAACAATAGTTCAGATATCCTTTTTTGCATCCTAAAGGGCGAAGGTGTTAAGAAACTATGCATCTACGCAACTACACATGGCTTTCAGTTATAGAAGGCGGTCGCTACAGCTGTCTATCGCTGTTGGTAAAGAAAAGGCAACTTCCTTGCTCACACAACACGGCGTTTTACATTTATCTTGTGGAAAAGGGAACGGAGGTGAAAATTTGTGGCGTGCACTCACTCGCTACACAATGCGCGCTCCGTGTTGTGTCGAACCAAGACGCCGTGACGTCTTGCCGTCTGCAATATCGGTGGACGTAAGATGGCGGCTGTGATCCAACGGTTGTGCAGACGGTTATTTACGTTTTTCATTCCTTTTATGCAGGCGCTGTAAGAACCGCGAGATGCCGCTGTTAGGTTTTTAATTTTTCTGCAGCAAATAAACACATGCGATGAGCTAAAAAAATCTGGTTCTGTTTCTCTTCGCAGACTTCGCAGACGATGTTTTCATAGGTTCACCATGGTACGAAGTGCACGCATGCCCACAGTGACGCCTGAAAACTAATTTGCAAGCTAACTTGCGTTCTCAATGCAGAGCCACACCACCGCGGCTATCAAGAACTAAGGGACGCCGAAAAATCACCTCTGGCATGTCAAGCGCGTCGGTGTAGTAGCACGTCGCTTGCGACGGACCATCCGTGCACAAGCATGAAACATGATCGTGATGCAGGACGATTCAACTGCTAAAAGTTCTAAAATGAAAAATACATGTTTGCGCGCAGTAAACGCAAGCATTTTGCTAGATATTATGGTTTATGTTGCATCATTCAACGTACGCAGAGGAGATAACTCCGGTGATAGCGGCGCCATCCGGTTTGAATGAAGAGAACAATTTCTAAACAAACCGGCGCTCGTTAGGCCTAGGAGCTACTGAATCGTCCAACGAAATAAAAATCAGGACATATATATCCTCCATCCAATTTGTTATATGCAAGATAAGACGAATAGAAAGCCCTGTGTCCAGTTTATAGCCAGTTCACTTGCCGAAAAATGCAGTAACACGGACGAGTTCACTTCGACGTGAGGGGCTCCCTTTCATAGCGCGCCGCCATGTTGGCCGTCCTTGAGCATGGCGTACGCTATGTGTGTGACGTCACCGCCCGGTTTCTTTGACTCTTTTCGCGGCATCCGAACAACCACATCCGCTTCCGGCGTTTCGACCAATCAGGTGTGGACGCTGCAGCAGATTATGGCGCTTTTATAATGACACAAACTCGAAATACAGACCCAGTTTTGTGTAAATCCTACCCAAGCCAAATTTCTAAGGAGTTATTATCCCCTTAATTGAAATTTACCCCATTTTAGAGAATTCCGTCATAAACGGGAAGGACCAACCAACTTCGCTGACGTTCGACCTAGTTGATCAATTTGGCCCAGCCAGACCAGACACCAGCAACGCATCCTGGTTTGCTAAGGGGGAGGAGTGACAGCTCTGAACATTCGCAGGTGGGGCCATGCTCGAGTCCGGGCCAGGGCGCATTGCTTTTCTTTCACGGCTGAGATTATGAAAACACTGTAGCTTACCTTTCTGGACGTATAATCAGATTTGATCATATGAAGGGTAATAAGTAATTTTTCTTTCCAGCTATTCGAAAAAAAATAGCCTTTCCATAGGCCTTAGTTTGCGACTGATTTCCAGGAATATAGGCAGCTCAAAGCGGTCATCGAGACAATAAGCGCCGAACATAAAACACC
Organism: Amblyomma americanum; assembly: GCF_052857255.1. NCBI lineage: Eukaryota > Metazoa > Arthropoda > Arachnida > Ixodida > Ixodidae > Amblyomma > Amblyomma americanum. Next base: position 74,495,866 of record NC_135503.1, on the reverse strand, counting down.
GACATAGAGAGAGACAAGAGACAGGCATCTCAAAAGAAAACCTAAGGTAGAGACGTCTACAGCTCTTGTACAGATGTTATCATTGCTAAAGGTGGCATACAGTTGGTAAACTTAAGAGTGAAAAATTTAAAGAGCGTTGGATGCCATAAACAAGCGTTCCCACTCACTTCCTCGGACAACCTAAGGTGCTTACAATGTTCCACAAACTTCGATCACTTTAAGGCAAGCACTGATGCTTTCTTGGACGCATGGCTAGCAGCATTACTTGGAAGTGAAGTTTGTTCACCTTTATCAATGAGGTGAGGTCTATCATTACGATGTCATATATTGTTCCTCCTGCCCTCAGAAATGAACTATCTGTGTCTCGAAGGCGAGTGTAGGCACTACAGTGCCAGCTCTGGATGTAGGAGCCATAGGGCCAGAAGTGGATGCTGTCACCACACAGACAGCTTTAAAGAGTACGACAGAAGCCGCATACTATTGTACAAATCTCTGCTGCGCTGAGATAGACATTTACCGTCAAAAGGGAACAACATGATGTTTTAAAGACGTTCCGAATGGTTAAGCCGGCCGTAGCGAAAAAGTCGTAGTTGTCCTAAAAGGTGACGGGCGCAGCGGACGTCCGGTTTGCTGGCTTCAGCGGAGAAACAGGGTATACGAGCAGGTTGTAACGTCTGAGTGGATAAACGTCACTTACAGAGGCTGTAGAGTAGGGGGGTAGGTTGTGATCATTGCGATTGAAGCGTAGAGAAATAAAGTCGCCATGGTGAACTGCTCCGTAGTATTTCATTCATTTAGAGCTAACTACTCGATCCAGATATCGGAGAACACTTACGTTTTATTTTTATTTTATTCTGTCATTTCTCCTCAATTGATACGATCTGTAACAGCCTGGAAATGTTACCAAGACGTAGTGCTCGAGGGTCCAGCGCTCTAGCTACGGGGCCTCTGTGGCGTTTGGAGTTGAATGAGGATTTTGGTCTGGGCTAGTTGGTTCTTGCTTATGTTGACCCAGCGTTACGAGACGAGGACGCAAAGAAGACATATAGCACAGGGCGGGCGCCTGGCGAAAATTAATAAAATTTTGGCCAGTAAACAAACGTTTTATGTAAAGACCACGTTGTTTGCTCTAATATAAAAAAATGCTCTGCATGAAGCGACACAAACGCTGAATTAGTGAAGCGGCGGCTACTTTATATAACCGGACATGAAATATCGAAAGCTTTGGTAGCTATTTTTTGAACTGTAGAATTCTGACATCAAGTACGCAATTGCATGATGTATGCTCAATTCCAAATCATCGGGAAAACAAGCGCCTATTATGAAACATAGCCCAAGGTAGAAGGTAGAAATCAAGGTCGCCGCCCGAAGCACAAAGCATATATAGCCTCTTCCTTTTATTGTATCGGTAACTTGACCAATGTTGGTAAGGTCATTAACGGTTTAAAGTTAAAAAGTTAGCGATTTTTTTTCAGTTAGGATTTTTGTTTGTCACTCCAGGGAAAACGAGTCAATCTGAGTTGGCAACTCTGCTCGCTGCTTTTGCTGCTCAGCTGTACGGAATGAGCGCGGCGCTATCATCGGCCGGCCATGCATGAGCCTGGGTTCCTCACACGGACTCTAGCATTCTTCCGTTCGTAGAGCGCAGTGGATCGATGCTTGCTTTTTTGTGCGACGACAAAAGAAACGGTATGCTGACCTACCATAACCGCGAAAATCGCGAAACGATTGAAGAGAAGGGAGTAGAAACCTGAGAGAAACTATAAGCGGTCACTTTGGGTTCCACGTAGTTGAGGTACCTTTAGCAAGCTACAGATGAGTCGCATATTTTTCTCCACTCTCTCCACCCGCTAATGCACCAGCCATAGCTATTGTTATAGATGAGCGCCCAAACGGCAGTTTTTAATTCTTTTTTTCAGATGTTCCCAGTGATTGCCAAAGACTCTACTCCAACACTTCATTTCAGCGTTTTCTACTGAAGCATTCGAGCTCGCTGCTCGGTGTAATACAACCAAGAGTCGTGACACAGGCGTAACAAACACTGTGCTTGTTCAAGGGAAGCGAAGAGTCGAACGAAGCAAGCAAGAATGCTTCGACAAGAGCGGCCGCGAAACGGAGTTTACTCGCGGGACGAGGCGCTCTTCGGTCGGCCTTCAACAGAATGTGCCGGAACGTCTAATAAGCTCGAGGCTCGTTTTCGCGTCAAGTTCGCCAAAGCGGAAAAACCATCACCCTGCCCCGTTCTTTCTCCGTTGCTCCCATCGCTCGTGACTCTTCTTTCGATTTATTTTTGTATTTTTCGGCGCACTGTGGCGGCGCTACTCTGCCTCGCTCCCCGCCTGAAGTGACAGGCGGCGGGTCGTTAACGGGCAAAAAGCGGCCAATATCGTGCGGCGAGCCAGCGGAAGGCTCGTAAAGCGCTCAGATCCGCCGTCGCGATGTGGGCTGCCTCCGCTTCGGCGCGCTTCAATAAAGCGGCCGCTTCCCCGGGGCCTTCTGGAAACCGCTTAACTGGCTGCGTATGCGATGCTCAAGTTCAGCTTCATGCCGCTGGTGTCCCAGCAGGAATGTTAGGAACGCATCGTGCGAGGTAGGACAAGTAGCATCATAGTTTTCCTTCGATGCGACACGCGAGAGAACTGTCCAAACAATTTTCGTTTTCCCCGCGAACGGGCTGTGTCGGCTGAAACAGCAACTTGCGACACCGGTGGGCTAATTGCGAGTGCTGAATTAAAGATTCCATTTCCCTTTGTCTGATTGGCAGCTGGGACTAAACTAGAGTGTAGGGGCATTTTACTGATGTGCGAAAACTTGCTAAACTTATTTAGTATTACCGCTGTCACGTGAAAGTGGCTAAGTGTATGTGTCCGTAAGGACCTCGAATCGCCAAAAAGATGCACAGCTCTAGCACTGGACAGATCTGGAAAGGAGGGAAGGAGAGGCGGGTCACAAACTGAGCCCTTTTGAATGGCTTGGCTTCAATGCGTTGCTTTTTATTGTGTGCCATATTTTTACAACTTTCGTTGAAACGTTCAGTGGGTGTCCTGCTCTGGCTGCTTCCTTTTCAAAGCCCCTAATTCTTAATACACCTTAAAGATGGACGAAAAAATCGCCTATTTATTCCAAGAAATAAACTGACATATTGTACATAAAGGGGAATGTGAGGATTCAGCATTCAGATCTGCATGGTATACTATCGGCCATTAAATTTTTCAGGATGCAGGTTAGCGGGAAGAATATTATTTCGACTCAGTGACGCATGCCAATCGTCTGAAATACCTGAAGGTATCTGTGGATGTACTGGCTTTATCAGCTGGTAACATTAATATGCGGCTTAGTCAGAGGTAGGAAACTTGCTTATAGACCATTGTCCAGCAGATACAGGCGTCAGTACCAGCTCCAGCCATAGCGGTAGGCGGGTACTAAACTAGAGCGTCGTATGGTCGTCGTGGTATCCAGCAGACAAAACTTCATCTCTTGGGAGATTCTAACCACCGTCGAAAAAAGAGCAGACACGTATTCCGGTCACTCAGACAATCCGGCCACGGCCGCAGCCATGTGGCGCTACGAGCGTAGGCAAGAGTCATTCAGTCGTAAGCATCAGTTCATCCCTAGTCGCCAGGGGCGCTGCAGTAGTTGAAACCGAAACTAATCCCTGGATGGGTCGCGAGGCCGTGCTATAACTTTTCTTTTTTAGAGCGAAAGCTCTACTTCACGACCAAAGCAGTTAAAGCCGGGCCATCGCTGAAGCCATGACCTTGAAAAAAATAAATAACAATAAATAAATAAATAAGTAAAAATAAACAAAAGTTCCCGCAACTGGGATTCAAACCCGTGGCAGCACGAGCAAATGAGCACCGCCTCTGCATGAAAGCACTATGCTATCGCCGCAGAATATCACACACCTCGTGTTCAGCTGCAGCACACTCTTGCTCTGTGCATTGCACGTCGTCATCTCCATCAGCCTCCATCTGAGGAGCGAATATATCAGATCAGCTTAACCTCGGTCAGCGCTTAACCTACGTCTAAAGTTGTCGCCAGACGTGCGTACCTAGCAAAGCAAAATCATGACCGAATCAGGCTAAACAGGTGCTTAGCACGTCTACTCGGTATAACTACGTTAAAGCCATGCAATTTTTTTTTTCAAGAATATGCAGCCATTAAACGCTTGCGGTCGGTAGTGCGATACGCATCCAAGATTTTGTTCGCTTTGAAAACATTATTCAAAGCTCATCGATTTTAGGTAGATCTGGTCAGTAATGAGCAATAAAAAATACCTGGAAATTGAGCAGCTTTCGAGTTCAACCGCTTCCAAGCACAGTTGTACTAGTTTCCCCCATCCCGTTATCTGATCGCGGAAGATGATCTTTTTAATTCTATTCATAACAATTATGTTTATTCTTTTGTCTCTGTTAGTAGCCCGTTTTATATTCGTGCCTGTAATAGTAACAGCGCTGGAAAAGTCCTTCCTGTGTAGTTTAGGGCTTTAATTTGTTATTTCAAGTAGAAAAATTATAATTTTGATATAATGTTGTGTTAATGGCCACTCATCGCGCTAACTCCCTGTAACATCCGGAGTCCCGCAGGGAAGCGTCCTTGGCCCGTTATAATTTCTGATCTATATAAACGATATTTTTAACGTTATCACAGAACCAGTTCAAATTAAGCTGTTCGCAGACGACTGCGTTTAATTCACACAAATTAAAACTCCGGAGGACCAAGTAGTGCCTAACTCTTTCCTCAACAGCTTTAACGATTGGTGTTGCAGACACGATATCAAACTAAGGGCTGAAAAAACAGTTTTAATGAGAATAATTAACAAAATACACAGTCTAGCATATAAGTATCGTCTCTCAACACGGTGCCTATCAGAAGTAACACAGTACAAGTACCATGGCGTAACAACAACTAATACCTTATGTTGGAATGCTCACATTTCTAACATTTGTGCATCATCCTTTCGTAAACTGTGCTTTCTTAATTATAAATTAAAATGAGCCCCTTACGCAACTAAGCTTTTAGCTTATAAATCCGTCATTAGACCGAAATTAGAATATGTCTGTACAGTGTGGGATTGTTTCACTAGAACTAATATCCATGCGTTAGAAATGATTCACAGGAAAGCAGTTAGTTTTATTTCTCTATATTACACACTACCTATTGCCCTACAACTTTAATGAATGTTAATGACATACAGACACCGGAAACTCGAAGAAAGCTTTTGCGACGAAAATTTCTCTTTTTCTTGAAAAATAACAAGTTATCAATGAGCCCGGTCCTTTACTTAAAACCACTAGTGACGCGATTAACGAGACGTCGTCACGCCCAGTCATTAACGCCTTATCGTGCCAGAGCCAACTTGTATAAATATTCTTATTTTCCCCGAACACTAACGGAGTGGAACCAGCTTTCTTTGTGGAAATATGGGGGGAACAAAGCTTTTCGCCCCGCCCGCACTCCCACTCCGCGGATGCAGCGTTCCCGCTCGCTAACCGCGGATGGGGTTCGTGCTCGAGGGACAAAGGGAAGGGACGACACAGCGTTAACACTCATATGCTATTTATTACACTTGCAATCAATACACAGAGCGGGCCAGCTAGCCACAAAACATCAACGAGGCATTCCTCGGAAATAGAAGGCTACGTAAGAAGGACTTCCGACTTACCGGCTGGGGCAGGGGCGCAACTTCGGAGGTATCGGCGGCGAACGTTTGTATGCGCCGATAATGGCGGCCGGGTTTTCCCGTGCGTGCTGCATTCTTGGGGCAAAACCAATCCCCGAGCATTTGCTGGGGAAGGCGACCAGAGCGTGCGTTTGCTGCGCTCGCTCCGCTGCTTGGAACCAGAAGTCCAGCGGCAAGGCACAACGGATCCCCGTGCGCCTGCCGCGGAAGGTGACGAGAGCGTGCGGCTGCAACCACTCGTAACACTGGCCGGATCCCAAAGAGCCTCTCTCCGGTTTCGCAGAATTCCGCGTAACCTACGAGGTGGCGCTCCCGTCGCCGTTCCCTTTCCCCCATGAGGGAGACTTCCCTCCTCGCCCAGCCGGTAGCTGTCCGTCCTGATGGCCGACGATGAAGATGGGCCGCATCGAAATGGAGGGGGGAAACAGGTTCTCCACATCTTTGAGTGGACAATTAAGTACTGAGAGCGTTGTTAATTTTTTTTAAGACTTTTGAATGTTTTATGTACAGTTCTGGCGAAAAATTGTGTTCGACTTACCTATATTTTGTTCTAATCAAGCATGTGTTGTTTTTGGTTTGTTTATCTTTTATTTTGTATGCTAAATGTTCCCTTACCTTGTATCTCGTTATATTGGCCCTCCCGCCGGAGGCTACCAAGACTGGCAATATTGAATAAATGAAATGAAACAAAAACGCGAGTGTATTACTGAACAAATCAACCGCATTTACTGTTCTAAGTACGACGGTTAAACTAGCATTTGTGGCAACAACTCAGAAAATATTGCGATGAAGGACTTTCCAGCTTCTTGACTGGCTCTTAATCCTAATGTATTTCTTCGCACAGAGGGCATGACACCCAACGCCAGAAAGTTGCGTATCTTTCATGTCGGTCCGTGCTAGTTGACCGAAGTAAACATTACGAGATATTTTACTTCCTGGTGCCATTGTGCCAGTTCCGAACAAACGGACATGTGAACAAAATCGATTGATCATCAGAAACAACAAGAACAAAAATTGTTTGTGGCAATCTGGTGCTCGGAAAGCCTAATGGCGAAAAAAAATTTTGCGACAGCTCACTCGCGTTCTCCTTTGTGTTCACTAAGATCGAGAAACAAGCGTCCCGGGCGAGACAGCCGGCTGTGACGGGGACTCTGTTTCTGTTGCACGACTGAGGGGAAGAAAGCAACGGTGACAACAACAGGAAGAGATAGAAGTTGAGAAAGAAACTCTTCGAACAATGAAAAGCCGGAACGGATCAAGGAGAATGGAGCACAAACGACACGAACGACCCTGGACCGGGATTCAAGCCAAACGTTGCAGCCAGTGCCGCTCGCAGCTGTCGCCTGACCGCAATGCGACGACACAAGCACAAAGTGTCGCTCACAGAAAAAGAAGGAAAAATAAATGCCGAGCAAGAGACTCGCAAACACTGTACAGCGTTCGGCACTCTGAAGCAAATCCGTAAAATTGAATCGCTTGTGCGGAATTTAGTTTTAGTTCTGAACCAGTTTTTTAAAGTCCGTCTTTTGCAAGAATGATTCAAAGCACTGACTTTCACTTAAGTTCTACGTACTCTTTCTGACCGCAAATATTTTCATTCCCTTTTATTTTTCGAAATATTTTCACTGGCTCTTCGAAAATGTTTACTGGGCTTCGCTCGAGCCAAGGGCAGCCTTCAATAGAGGTGTTGGTTAAGTAAAGATGTAGGCATCCTGGACGTATTTACTTTTATGCCAGAGCTAAGAAAACCATGAAAGTGGTATTGTTCATCGAATCTGTTTCTTAGTTTCCTTGAACTATTTCTCTTGCCTTTTCTGTAACATTTCTAATGACGTCGTCCCCTTAACTTCAAAGCTGCACGAGAGTTCTTGATGCAAATAACTTTCCAGAAATATAAAAGCGAATTTGTTGCCGTGTTCATAAAATGTGAATTTTAGAGAATTACTTCATAGATGGCGACGTCCTCTTTCTGTTCTTCCAATCCGCTATAGGTCCAGCAAAGATAATAGCCTTGAAAGAAACTAGGCACCGTTGGCAATATTTCATCGCCTCTGGAACTTATTCCTTACCGCGCAGTTACCCCTTTTATACCTTTACAAGTGTGCTTTTTTGCCCTGGAAGGCAATTTATGCGCTAAAGGAGGTGTCTTTAAACTACGGCCAAAGGTGTTGCGCTCACTGGCTGGCAGCGAGATACAGCCCCACTATGGCGTCTAGCCCACGGCCCGCCGCGACCATGAGGCCCGGCGTTGAGCACGCAGTTCACCGTGGCTGTCATGGGCGACCTTTTCCGGTTCCGCATGCAGCCATTGTGAGCGCAGCTGTTTCTGTATGGTTCGCTCATTCTCCCGGATCGATTGCGATCGATCGCGATGAAGTTCGCTTCGTCAGACGAGCGCTATGTAGGGCGAGGAAACACTTTCTGTTAGCGACTATGCTTCTAGTATCTTCAAGACCCTACGTCGCACCGAAATAGCGAACACAAGGGAAATAGGGGGACACATGCTGTAGTCGGAGACAACTCAAGAACGAGGCAGCAAATGCCCCTCGCAAAGCACCTCCAACGAATGGCTTCGACCAATTGGCCGCTTTCCCTTAAGACCGATAACCTTGGAGCAGCTAGCGTGAAATCTCACCGGGTGGCAGATGAATACAGAATAAAAATGGCTTAATTGGATGAACTGAGGCGTCATAAAAATTGGTCGACCCCATTGGTTGAAGGGCCTGAATTGTATCCAACTATAGTCTGCCGGGCCTCACGCGAGTGTAGAAAGCTGTGAAAGGGCTGTGTGTTATCACCATTCATCTCTACTTGCCTTCAACAGCTGGCCATGTAATCGCGTTTTTACGCGTCTTTTTTTTAGAAGTTGACTCGCCGCGATGACAGTGATGAAGAACTGCCGAGAGAGCGATGAGGAGTCAAGCGCAAGCTGGCATGAATGTCAGTTCAGCCTTCAGCACAAAGCGCGCTTTTTCCATTTTCGACCAGTTGGAAACAATTCAATAAAAGTAAGAAGAATGAAGTTGAAATAGATATTTAATTCTAAGGGCAGTTATCATTTTCTATATGTGCATTTATGTTGTTTTTTTGCAAGCATCTATTTATAACGTTTCCCTCGTCACCTTGGCGTATCTGTAATGCGGCCCTTTGGCCTAAAAGTTTGGAGACTTGTGCTAAAGCTTACGTTCAGCGTCCTGTCCCGTCGGTTACCGAACCGGACTTAGTCATTTTACTTCTCGTTATTCACTTACATGCTACCTGCAGCTGCAATTATTTCTAAATGATTTGGCCCGCTCTCGTGTAAGAGAATTCTTCTACTGGTTTACAGCAAAAGCGGAAGACAGTAACCATATGCATGTTCACCCATGCTTCTCTATGACGCTTCTCCGTTAACATTCTCTGACTGGTAGAATGTCGAGTATTCTGAGGTCTAGATACTGGCTGTAGTGGTAAAGGGAGTATTATTACGTAATACATATCAATGCGGTCTCCCCGGGGATGTCTGCATATTTAGACCTTTCTTGAAATACACCTGACATGTTCGTTTTCGGTTGCCGTCGTAAGTCTTCATTTCTCACCTTGTTTGGTTTTCAGGCTCAGGACGTTGGAATGCTGACAGAATATCACAACTACGTGACGACGTCTGTGGTGAGCCCTGTTTTTGCTTGTTCTAATTATTACACTAAGGAATGTTCATGTTCTTGTTGCAAATTTTGAGTGAGTTTTTACTTTTTGAAGAAGCCATTACACTTCAGTGTCACGTGTCACGTTGGAAGTTGATGCCAGTCTTGTCTTGTGTGCGTTGTCGCTGTCTTTTAGCACCAGTACGCTTTTTGCGTAAACCATTCAATGAAGATTACGCTTGAACATAGTTTATAGCGCACACTGCTATGTATGAGCGCAAATTTACATTGTCGATAGTTTCGAATGCGTGAAAGAGCCTATTGATATTTTCACTCCCCCTCATAGAAGAACTTTCTTTTAGTCCTTGGCCCAACCATGGACTTTCTAAATTACAGGTCACAGTGTCTCTAAGAGCACATGGGGCAGAATATTCGCTACTCAGACTCTATTCAACAGTTCCTGCGTCTGAGCGGCACCGGTGACTTCTTCAAGCGATTTGGCCGCACTCAAGAGATGCATTATGGGGTAGACAACAAATATGCTGCACTGGACTTTGTTGCCACAGTAACGAGCCTTTTATTTTTTGCTTGCAAGATGATGGGAACCATTGCAATGTTTCCGCGACTCCATGTGTCTAAAAGCACAGATTGAAAGCAGAGAAATGCGGCTCAGACATTTGCTGCCGCAGAGTTGTTTGCAGATGTTGAAGACCGGTTTTCAGTAATCGTTTCTTTTTCGAAATGTTATTGTTTCGTTCATATTCGCGCCACTGCCGCCACATGAGGCTGAATTCAGTGTCAAACTGAACATGCGCAACAAATGTGCACACGGTCCTAACATTGCGTCTGCTTTCTCTTGAGACTCGGTGTTTCCGTTGGATAGTTCAGCTTGAGGAGCATGCTTCCTTCTCCAGATTTCCTATATCCCAGTCAGAACAAATGGTACATGAGTAAGCAAGTGACTCTGACAAATGAATGAACTCCTTAAAAAGTTATCTAAAGCAGTCAGTGGAGCTGATACGTTCTGTTCGCACATGAGCTGCGCTGCCTTCGTTGTCCAGGGAAGTAAACCTGCGCTCTCGCAAACCCATGTGATCGGTCGCATGCGCATTAGTGGCAAAGATTTATTGAAGTACTCATTTTCGCTCTCAGCGCAACACGAACGGGACACAAGACGAAGGACTAGCACAAACAGGCGCTGACTATCAACTGTTTTTTTTTTATTGAAATCAACTGGTTTTTTTTATTGCTTGTCAGGTGCGTCATGTGTCGCCATCTATACCTTGCGAGGTTGGGGTGGTATACCAGGTCCCCTTCTCCTGCGGTGCCATGTACATTGGCCAGACTGGCAGGTGCGTTAACAAACGCCTGATGGAGCATGAATACACCAGGAAAAATGACCTCCTGTCTCACACAGGCGCCCACAGCAGGCAATGCCAATGCAGGCATGAAAAGGATCATGCAGAAAGGAGAGCAAAAGGCGACCCCCTTGCCCAGCCGTCTTTGCAGTGCAAAAAGTGCCAATGTGTTCCCGATTACAGGAACACGCGCAACCTGTTCCGACGTAACAGTAAACTAACACGCGAGGTATTGGAAGCTTTTTATATTTACCACAACGGCGCAAAATGTATCAGCTGCCCTTCCATAACGTTATCCGAGAAGGAATTGAGCTATCTGACCTCCCACGTGCCTTCCAGATTACTTTTGTTGATTGATAAGTAGTTCATTGTTTGTATTTATACGCTTTTCGTTCTTCAATAAAAAAACCACTTGATAGTCAGCGCCTGTTTGTGCTAGTCCTTCGTCTTGTGTCCCGTTCGTGTTACGCTGAGAGCGAAAATGAACACTTACCAACTCGCCCAAATTTCCGCCTTGCTGAACGTTATTGAAGTACAGCTGGCCTTACCTCTTGTCTGCTGGGGTGGCAGTTGAAGCAGGTGATGACACAGGCATCGCAACTTCAATAATTGACGACGTCATTGTGTTAACGGGCAGGAATCTGATGAAGATAATGATTGCGGACGCCTCACCATTACCAGCAGCCGTGCACGCTTCATTCGTGATTAGTTTTATCACATCTGTCAAGCAGATTATTAGCCGCAATGGAGACGGGATGGAGTGAGAACATGTTCGTGTTCTCCTTGTGCGCCGTCTCTGCCGCTCTCTATGACATCGCTATGTGTCACCAAATGGCCGAAACCGCGACCTGAAGGAGCAAATGACCCGACTGGAGAGGTTGGTAAGTTACACTATAGGGTTTCCCTCCATGGAGGAGACTGGCATAACGTACTATTGTAAAATCAAACGCCGCTTTTGCATGACTGTATTGCTAGCTTTAATCTGGGAAATCCGGTTACTACGAACGGATAGTACGGACGGAATCGCCGCGACCTTCAGGTTCATTATAAATAGGCTTGAATGTAGCCTATTAGAACGCAGTGATGAACAAAACGATTTTTCGCAGCTTTTTTTCTTTTAAACAAAATGGCGAAGATGGCCTAATGAGTAATTAATGACAAACCCTAGGCGGCGTCTTTGACAGCGCTCTGTTGGTTATCAGCTCCGATTCTGAAAATTTCTCTGATTGTGATGAAGTTGTGACCAAGTTAGACAGAGAGCAGCACTAATGTATGCACCGTTACTCGCTTGCCGTCGGCGGGTTCCCATCTCTACCTCGCCACATAGACGACGGGCAATACGACCGACCGGATGGACCTTTTTGCCCAAAGAAACTTCCGGTACCTAAACCCGGATGATAATGCGTTTCGTTTCGATGTTTTCTGCAACCATTTTGGGAGACGCATGAGAAAGCGAGGTTGGCGTGGAGGGAACACTAGACAATTCAACGCATAATAGATGTGGAAGAACCAGACACAAAAATGGTAAAAGCTGTGTGTGTGTGGCAGGGGGGTGGGGGGGAGCACAATAAGCAGATATTTGCGCTTCCGCACGATGGTAGTTACCCCTGACCGTTCTACACGACGGGAGCAGCAGGCTTCAACCATGGTTTCATACATGGCCTGGCTGACAAAGAAAACTGCGGACTGCAGAACCTATATTTTTCTATTTTGCTCACTTCGCAGTGCGGAGCTGCTTCCCTTACCTTGCTTGAAAATACGCGTACCTTGTGCGTACATGCTGATACGAACGGCAACAAATGCCGTGGAACCTCGTGGCAATCTCTCCTGCTAACACGTACGCGGTGAGCTCTAACTCATCTCGCTGGCAGGATGGTGGCATCCACTGCCTCATTGCAGCGCGCACCCCCTGCTCGTGTTGACTCACCGGCTCCGCCCAGGAAACGAGACCTGCTGCTGTTGTGAGCTGGGAAGCTGTCGAGATTACGGCGCTGAGGCCCCGCGAAAACGAAGCTAAACCCTGGAGGGAGACGGAAAAATAATCAGCAGGAATGAAGCGCTTTGCAGCGCAGCCTAGAAAACACTTTTCTCCCCCGTCCGCCTGCATCGTGAGAGTGCTGTGGTTCCCTCTTGACGCTAGAGGGAGTAGGGTGCTGCGCGCGTGGATTTATGCTTTATTATGGGCTTGGGAAAATGAGTTCCGGGAGACGACCAGTAGCATTAGCAGGGAAAAGTGCGTAATTTTTCTCTGCTTCCTCGTCAGCTAGAATGAAAGGCTGCAGCCTTGTGGGTTCGTTCGTGCTTGGACTGCGGTTATTGTTTTCTTTTCATTATTTGGGCTTTATTCGTTATAGTCAACGCACAATGTTATTTTTCCTTTCTCTCTGTGGACTCCCAAGTTCGCTTCTCCCTACTCTGGTATCTAAAGAGTAAACATCAACACTCTTCCTGAACATCCTACAGCGGGATAAATGAATCAGCTGTCAGCATAAATTTGTCTGGTAATCAGCCTACCTACGCATGCGGGAGAGAGCGCAGTTTTTTGAAAGAGAAGTTGAAAATTTGACCACTGCCACACCCACAGTAGATTTCTCACTTCTTGCCATACTCATCGTTGGCGCACTGCCTGATTGTTGCGGGATGAGAACATTGTGCCAATTGGTTATTCTTAGAATTCTTCTTAGGAAGACTACGACATCGGCCTGCCCACTCGTGAGCGAAACAAAGAACCTGTTTGTTTGAGGACTTGATGATGGTGCCTAGAGCAGCTGCAATGACGTGCACGAGGCCTGGTTAGATGAAGAAACAACGAACAAACGGCGCTACAGGAAGGTATGCAATGATTATCACGTGCGTTTAGATACTATAGCTCAGCTTCTTTCCCGTTAGATTTTTTTTATCGTAAAACTACGCTCGCTGCAGGCAGGGGTTCCATCTTCAATGCGAAATACTAAACAGTAGCCGAACAGTGAGCACTCGTTTCAATGCAAAACGCCATACAGAAATTCGAATTCCCATTCTGTTGGACCCCAGAGAAAACACTTGCAGTGGTTTGATTTGGTTTGCTGTTAAGTTGTGACGCAGTCTAATATAGCGGTGGAGTTTAATAAAATAATCTAGGGATTTCGAAAGAAATGTAGGAACGGCGTCGGCTTAAATTTTCTCGCGCAAAATGAATGGTTTGGGTTTTCGCTGCGTTGATTATTTGTGGTAATGTAAACAAGGGTGCTCTCTCTCCCTCCCTCACGCACATGCAAACACGACAAGATAGACGACCATAAGAATTGACGTCATCAATGCAAGAGAGCGGTTACTTGAAAATATCCAAAATATTTGCAAAAAATTTTAATTGTGACGCGTAGAGGGCGTATAAAAGAGGGGATTAAAGATGGCGGCTCCAATCGCTGCTACGCCCGACGCTCGGAATCTGGGCTCATTCGTTATCTTTACTAGAGACAGGTCTCGACTCAGTGCCATCTTTGTCTCCACAGTGACACCCCTAGAAAGAGGAAACCATTTTTGCGACTCAAGTGGTTGAACAAGGTGGCCAGATCTTAGAGGGGCTTCAGACGAAGAGCATTCACAGTCTCACTCCCTCGGTGTTGGAGATCTAAGAAGGCGTGACAGGTGACGACGTAGTTCAGCAGAAACATTTGGTCGATCAGTTTTGGAAAGTTTTGGAAAGTAGCTTTCGGGACAGCTGCGGACAAAGAGACATTCAAACAAGAGAACCTAGTTAGAAAGTTTTGACAGGATCTGTTTCAACGCGGCGGACTAGTTGGCGAATTTCGTCTGCAGACGGGCGCGATCGGGCGACCGGACGGTATTTTTGTCCTTTTGACGGCTTGTTAAACAGGCGTAACCTGGGTGGTGTCTCGCTGGTATGGAAGAGTTACATAAAACACTGCTAACAGCTCACAACCATTCAAGATGGAGAAAGGAAGAAATCCCGTTTGGTCTGCATCGCCGCCATTTTGGGCGAAAGTAATGATGAATGGAATAACTGTCCCAATTCGTGCAGTCGGATACGAAACTCATTGGTATCATGCCTTAAAGTATGCACTTGAACCTGGCAAGGAGACCGCTAGTTTGCAGATGGCAGCCCGTCGTGGGAATTTTGAGGAGCTATTCAGAGTCCTTAAGAGAGAACAGCTGGTGAGATTGCTTTAAGTAACTCAAGGGACAAAAGCATGATGGACGACATAGACAGGAAAACCACCACAGTCGGTCCAGAAATTAATACGCAAAAAACGAAAGCAACGGTCGACATTCTAAAAAGATAGAAGCAGTTTAAGGTAGGCAGCCAGGTGCGGCAAATGGTGAAGGAATACGTCTACTTACGGCAGGTATCTGCCGCAGATATCGACCACGAGAGTGAAATCTCTAGAAGAATATGAATAGGGCGGGGCACATTGGGCAGGCACTTTCAGATCACGAATAGGAGTTCAGCGGTATCCCTCGAGAGAGAAGTGTATATCTGCTATTCACCTATGACGCAGAAACGTGGAGGGTAACAAAAGGGTTCAATTCAAATTCAGTACAAAGCATTAAGTTATGGGAAGAAAAATGATAGCTGTAATGTCAAGAGACACGAAGACAGCGGATTGTAGAAGCTAACAAACGCGAATTAATGACATCCTAGCAGAAATAGAGCAGAAATGGGTATTGGCAAGTAATGTAATACGAAAACAAGATAAGCGATGGTCGGTAAGGGTAACTACTGGATTACAAGCGAATACGAAAACAAGATAAGCGATGGTCGGTAAGGGTAACTACTGGATTACAAGCGAAGGCAAGCGTAGCGGTGGCGGCAGAAAATTAGTTGGGCGATGAATTATGAAGTCTGCGGAGATGGGTTGGCCGCAGCTGGCACAGGGCCGTGTTTTTTTGCAATGTGGGACCGGCCATTGTCCTGTAGAAGGCGCAGTCAGGCTGACGACGTTGATGGAGGTAGTGGCGGTGCTGTGTACGTTATGGCATTGAGTGAGCTGCGCTTCAAGCACTTTGCCGAGAGCACTCGGGCTCTGTCGCTCAAAGGTTCCGTGGCGCACCGTGACGTGAGACCAGATGACTCAGACTGATAGATGCCGCGCCATCGGCTGCGAAGGCTGACAGCTCTGAGGTTTCGGCATTGCGAGTCATGTGGCTGATGGTCTCAGTCATTTATCGACTGCCGGCGGCGGCGTAGGGAAGGGCCTTATGAAAGTCGCTACCATCACGGTGAAAAGACCTCGCGGGCCATGCTATCAGCTTCAGCAAGAAAAAAATGGGACGGCAGACATTTGACATTTGAGGGGTTTGCATTCAATGCAGAAGCGCACGTCTTTTGGAAAATAAGTGTGCTGCATTCCACGCCAGCAGAAGCGGAGCCAGAGCCGTTTGTACGTTTTGAAAACGCTGGCATAGGCGTATATATAGAAGGCTTGTGTAGTAAAAGATGCAGGCATTGGAGCGTAAGGTGCGGGGGAAAAAGAAATCAGTTCCGCCCCTGGGAAATGTAGTTTCGGCATTTTAGAGGTTGTATACGACAGGCAATATTTGTGGTTTAACGACGGAGCTTGGGCATGAGGTGCTGAATAGTTCGAAAGCTGGCGCAAAAAGGCCATGATGGCCGGAGGCTATCCTTGAAGCTCTGCCCTGGTCGGAGGTCATGTTGCTGAGAGAACGAGAGGCGAAAATGCCTTCGGGAGTTGAGCGGGTTGAGGTAGAGGCAGAAGGCAACAAGGGAGAGCTGAAGAGAGTGTCGATATGTGTGCTGCCACGCCTGTATAAGCGTGGATGTCAAATTCATCGAAGTTGACAGCCCAGCGCGCAAGGCAGCCAGAGTGATCCTGCAAAAATATGCAACCCATTTGATGGCCTCTTACGGCTTCGAACTGCCGGCCGAGTAAATAAGGTCTCAATTTCTGAAGCGCCTAGAAGACAGCCCAACATTGTTTTTACGGAGTAATTGGTGTCGGCTTTGGTGAAAGGTGTTGTTGTTCGCCTGATTACAGATTTATTAAACCCGGCTACACTTTGAGCGAATATAGCACTAACTCCGGCAGCAGTGCTGTCTTCGTTTACTTCAAAGACGCGATGGGGTCTAAATTACGCATTAATGGCGGCGTTGGGGTTGTTAAGCACTAGCGACACCAGTCTGACTGCAACGCGATCTACACTTCACATTCCATTCCCAGAAATTCGCGACAGCTCCCAGCCAGTGCCGCTAAGGCTAGCGGCTTATCATGTTAGGTTCTGCAGCTACTCTGCCATTCTCTTTCTGTCGCCTCATAATTGATGTCAACTCGTTATTTTCGAACGTTCGAAGCTACGCGCGACGTGGAGGCAGGCAATACAACTAGGAGCGTTTGTCCTGATTTCTTGGCAACAGAAGGAACCTTTTTCTTTTGAATGCACATCGCTGAATATTGTGAAGATATCTTGGATTAAAATGAGATAATTTCAGGACAAGGGTGTTCTGCGCTGTCAAACGGAATTTAAGAATCATTGCGACTTGCATTTGCTCTCCTTCTGACGTGAAAGCCTCGAAGTACTCTGACGAGAATAGCTTCTGCTAAAAATCGTGAGGTCAACCAGCATTCCTGAAGGGTTCAGATTTTATCTTCTAAGAAAAATATTTGTTTCTTTTTCGTACGGTTGGTTGACGCATCAGTGATAGATACGAGAGCCACATTTTGGTGTTAGCTTTCTTGTGCGAGCCATCGATCGTTCAAGAAGAGTGAATATGAAGTGGTTTCTTTTTGGTTCCTGTATTTGCTTCCCTTAACGCTCCTTCTTTTAAATAATCTTAGGCCCACAAGGGTAGGTCAGGTCAGCAAAAAATCTCAAAATTTTCCTAGTAACAACAATTTCCTTAGGGAATCGTTTCTATGTTGTATTTGGCAACAACACAAGAGCACAAACTATTTTCGTTTTGTGGAAGCCAGGAATAGTTTCAAGCGGAAATGAAGATTCAAGATAAATATTGCCAGCATTTCTGATCAATTCCTCAGAGTCAGCTGAAAAAGAAATTAAATATAATTTTAACTTAGAAGTTGAATTCCCAGCAGCGACTTTAGGGTCGAGTGCTGGTTGATGGTGCCCTGGCGCACTTTTGCTTTTCTCGTTTATTTTTCTTTGAGTTAAAAAGTCACTTAATAATAAACTCCAAGTAGGCACTCTTCTGTGCTATGTCTGTTTGGTAATTGGCTGATCATACACATGAAGCACAACACGCACTTCATATGGTGATGTAGTTGTAGCCCATTTCGGATATATATACATAGTGACCAGCTTTAAGTAGGAATTCTTGACCAAAGACACTGTGAGTTGAGGACCGAAAAAAAAATGACCCAAAATCACGGCTGTCAGCACAGTGAATTAACCTTCTATTATGTTACAGAAGCTTAGAGCACGCCACAAGTCCTAAAGCCCTTCACCTACCCAAATGGAAGCTATGTTTAAAGCATCAAAGTAGTATAAAAATCCGAGCCGTTCCTTGAGTGCTATTAGGATTTTTCGACAAAGGCAGATTTATATACGAGAACCGTGCGCCACTTTATGTGGAGTCGAGGTAGCATGAATATTCTCCTGAATAATAAATGTTTCGGTTACAGAGTAAGGACCGTTCACAAGTCATTTTTATTCGAAAAGAGATAGCAAGATTCCTGGATTCCAACTGGAAAGTAGTTCTAGCGTTCAAGTTCTTACTGAAACAGAGCCACTCGGCACAGATGAAGCGGGTGTTGTCAAAATGTTGTCAGAATATTTTGAGTTAAACGTCACCGTAGAAGTGAACAACTGCAATCAGCAGGTTGCATGGTTATCTATTGAATCGGGGGCACTTTTGCCACAGGTCACACCTTCGAGGCTGAAATTCTGGCAGGACGTTTGAAAATCCAACGCACTACCTTGCTTCCCTACTTCCCTACGGGTGTTAGTATATTAAAACATCTTAATTAGGAGGAATATTTTAAAAGTGCTAAAATTGTGGCGTTACAGATTACACATAAAAAGATTCCTGGTTTTCATTCTAAGATAATGTTTTGTTTTCATTTTTTGATGAACAAGCAATAGAGTGTTCTGGCAGAATCGTCCCCCTGGGAAATTGAGCCCAAAAAACGGGCTCAAAGAGCTGATGCTGAAGAGCCGAGGAGATAAAGAAATACTAAGCTGCGCGCGCCTTATTTCCTGAAAGAAATGGCACTCAAAGCAAACACGGGAAGAGAAAAGAGAACGCAGAGAAGTCAACTCATCAGTGGGGGGGCAGGCAACAATTCCGACCCGCTTCGTTTCAGACAATGCCTTTCGTTTTTTTTTTTTTGCAAACAAACCGTCCAGAGAGCACTCGTAACAGCACCTACATTATGCATACTGCTGGAAGAAGCGAGCCTGCAAAAAGAGTTCACGCTATCTGCCCGCTTCATTTCCTCTGGACTTTACTGCCTTATTTGTAGGCTATCTGTATTCCTCGCATGTCTAGTTTACTGCGTTGTTACGCAGCTCTCAAAGCTGTATTCCTTTCACGTTTGCTTTTGAGGATCACGTCAAGAAGCGAGGGAGAGAAGGTAGTATACAGAAGTATCCGGTATTTCGGGTCAAATTTGTAAGACGTGATCTGCTTGGCTCCCACATAGTAAGGAGAAATGACTCCAATAAAGTAAAGGCCGTTTAGTGAGCTATGATCACGCGTTTAAGAAAAGAAAAAAAAGAGTAAAGGACGAGCGAAGATGAAGTAAAAGCAGTGGTTAAAAAGCGTGCCCTAGTAATGGTATACACTATGAAAGCAGTTATGGTTAGTGTCCGAGCCCAGATGCGCTGGGAAACGTGAACTATACTAAACTACAGCGAACATGACTGCAAACGAAACTTGTTTTAATATGCACATTAGATCGGCAAATTCAGAGAGACAAGCATAAAGAAACTGGAACGTAAGGAAGAAAACAGAGGAAAAAAAACATACCATCTCGGACCGCAGGGCCTCACTTATCGCTTCGAGGGTTCGCGCAAACGTTCGTTCACGCACAGTTAAGCATTTTGCTGCGGGAAGCAGCAAAATGCAACAAAACGAAAGTTTAAGAAAGAAGATTTGGTGTCTGTAATTTTTTATTTCTCGGATAATTTTCTTGACGGTGCGTTTTCGTAAGGTGGCTATCAAACGAAGCAGTGCCTGTTCAGGGTCTAGACGAAAAAAATTAGGCAGTGGCTCAGATCTTATTAAGCCTGGATATACAAGCGAAAAGCTTCAGTTATGCTTGGTTTCACGTCATGGTTATGCTTCGTAGTTTAGCTGGTTTTGTATACATTGTTTATCCATAGGCGTAGAGTTGGTTACTCAATGGCATATGTTTACAAGTTAGACACAGAAGTGGCAGTATTAAACTTCTTTATATATTATTCTTGGACACGTTGTCTTACAGTTTCTCAACAGCCATAAAGACAGCCCGGTGATCCGAGTAGTAGCAAGCGGCTGTCTCTATGGTTTCGCTGTTGTGCAGCGAAATCCCAAGCGAGTACTTCTGGATTGGACGACTTTAGTTTCTCAGCTTTTCTGCGTAGTCTAGCAGCAGCCGCACTCTCCTTTCCTTCCATGTCGAGTGCGCGCGCCTATTCTCTGGCAAGCGCATTATATAGCCTCCTTGCGCATGCACATGGCGCACATGTACAGTAGCGCACGGCTGCGCCGAAAGGTAAGGCGACGGAGTCGGCGGCGGCTACGGCTGCGGCAGCGGCGAGGAACGACCACCTGCGCGGCGCGTGACGTCACTCGTTTTCGCGCATGCGCATAACTCACCAGTTCGGCTCACGCGAAGCTCGGCTCTGACCCGCGTAGTGAAGCTTTTCGCTTCAGAAAGAACATTCCCTAGCCCACCAAGCATGCAGCAAAAATAACACCGTTGCATGCGAATAGTGGCGAAGAGTTACGCTGGATAGAAGGAAAACAAGCGCTAGGCGGCTGCAGTTTCTTTATTGACTTCTTACTTCAGCCGTGACTAAATAAAAAAGTAAGCGTATAAAAATGCCGGAAAGATGGCTCCCAAGCGTTTTTTCTGTGTTTTGTAGCTCCCTGGTATTGCTTAAGTTGTTTCCTGTCTTCTTCGTTCTTATTTCTGAACTACCGATTAACCCGCCGCGGTGGCTCAGTGGTTAGGGCGCTCGACTACTGATCCTGAGTTCCCGGGTTCGAACCCGACCGCGGCGGCAGCGTTTTGATGGAGGCGAAACGCTAAAGCGCCCGTGTGTTGTGCGATGTCAGTGCACGTTAAAGATTCCCATGTGGTCGAAATTATTCCGGAGCTCTCCACTACGGCACCACTTTCATCCTTTCTTCTTGCACTTCCTCCTTTATCCCTTCCCTTATGGCGCGGTTCCCTTATATGTGAGACAGATAATGCGCCATTTCCTTTCCCGAAAAACCAACCAACCAAGTTGCGACGAAGGTGAAGGTGCTAAAAGTACTCGAACCTTCTTTCAGTATTTAGTTGCGGATAAAGAAAAAGCGAAATGAATTACATTTTCAAAATTTAGTTTTGGTAAAATTGAATTGAGGAGAAAAAGGAGACAGGCCGACATGGCTTAGAAACATGTTCCCAAATCCAGCGCTCTTGGACAACAATTTTAATTGTAAGAAAACGGCTGAATGTTGTAAGGTACTATTGTAAATATACTGATGCGAATGGTCTAACTATACGACGCGTAAGAAAATCTAAGATTTGAAGCTTCTCCTCCGCTTGCACCGTGTAGTTCAGACTTCCATATGAAAACTAATGGGGTGGTTTTAACAATAATTGTGAGGCAACTGCAATAAATGTAATAACTGCAATAAATAAATTAATATGTTGATGTAAATGATTTAACCTTCTGATGCAAAGCAAAATACTAAATTTGATATTTCTCTCGCACTTGAATCGATCGAAAGCCAGCGGGCTGCGTTTTTGAGAATAAGTAGTAGAAAATTACAGGCTCTCCTTGGAGGGATCTGCGGATATACTGATTGTTATGGTGCACTGTTACGATACTCGAAACAAAAAAAATTCATTCATAAACAAATTCCCATAACAAAAATGTGCTTGTAGAGAATTTTTTGCCATGTTTGGTGGCGGATATTTTTGGTGTAGAAAAACAATTTTAAGCAAGAGGATAAATAAATATAACCTTAACGAAATTATTTTTCGGATCGTTGAAGGGTATCCGGTAGCTTAGATTTTATAAAAAATATCGTCCCATCTTTCTGCACCATAAAATTGAAAGGTAGAAGCTGAGACCAGATGCTAAATTGGAATTAGAACGAAGCACAGGATTCGTAAATTAATTGCGCATTTATGAATGAGATACAGTATCCATGTCTGACAGCACAAGAGCAATAATAATGCAACTCCAGTGAAAGGAAAGAATTTATGTCATGATCGAATAAGTAGTAAAATTACTAGATAAGACAAGTTCCGGGAACAGGGCGACCTGTGGAAAACAAGTCATACAATTTTAACATCTATTACCTCGGGACCCTAATGGAAGCTGTTGTCAGCGTTGAGTTTAAAGCGCAAACTATAACGATGTGGAATCCAGAAATACACTAAAAAAAATGGCGCGCGTGTAGTTTTTAACCTTTTCTTGACTGTTGTGCACCCGGGGCTGTTGCTTGTAATCAAAGCGGAAGTGTCGTGCTCATCAAGGAAACGCTAAGTCGCTTAATACACCACCTTTATAAGGCTTAAAGAACAATGGACGTTATCGACGAGAGCGACCGTTTAGCTTTACGGCAGCTTGGCACATGCGCATAAACCTGTTAACCTATCGCGCAAAATACTATAGAGCCTGTTCCACCGTTTCAAAGTTTATGAACATTACATATTTTGATATATTATTTCATTATTAGGTTTAGATGTTTATTGCTTTTCTTTTTTACTAATGGCCTTTCTGTACAAAATGTGTGCTGATGCTGCGGCTGATGCTGTAGGGCTAGGAGCCAGTGAAGCTGCGTAAGAGCAGCTTTCTCTCCCATTTCCTTGTGTACCGCATAAGAAATAAACTCAAACTTTTATTTAAATTTCAATTAAATCTCGGCCTCAAATGTTACCGAAAATTTGTTCAATGTTCCGTATAGAAATGGCTATTTTGTTTAAGTTAGGAGGCTGTTTACTTTTCACAAATAGAGCTTAATTGAAAGAAATTGACTCTTAAACGAGTATCTGTATTGAGGTCATTTGAGAAATTGGCGCCAGCGTTTCGAATGAAGTTCAGTTGAGTGAATTAAACACACGTTTGCAGGAAAACGTTACGAGAAAGTTACCAATTTCTTCGGGCAATAAGCAACAAAGAACCTTGTACGCAGATGTCCTAAGGTTTCTGAAACACCCCGCATACACGCCAATCACCAACGAAAGTAACAACGCGTGTGCAACTTTCACATGAAACGTTCAAACAATAGTTTATTGCCATAACAACGACATGTGCGATCGAACACCCGCCACCAGCACCTTCAAAGGAGTAAACAATAAGGTCGTGAGAACATTTCAACACAGCGTGAACGTGATACACCCACACGTTCACCTCCCTTAAATTTTCATGCTGATGCTTACACACTGACTTTGGAGGGCGTTCTATCTAGTGTCAGAGGTGAGTTGTTAATACACAGAGATTTCAAAAAAAATTCGGGAGCACTGACACTATCTGTGGTATGCATACGCCAAAACGTTGAACTGCATACTGCTCTTAGTAGAAGTAAGTTCTTATGCAGAACAACCAGCGTATACTGATTTCTTGAAATTGATGCTTGATGTAGACTTCTGTTTATGTGGAACGTTTTTTTTTAAGTTGCAGCACTGTTTGAATGGCTCAAAACTATGTTTCATAAATATTGCGAATACAGTCTAGATTTCAGACTGGAGATCAGTGTTTTATTGATCGTTCCATCCGAAATAGGCTGCAGAGAAGTCTCCGACAAGCGAAACTAAATGAGGTTCACTTGACTCGATGGCAATTCTCTTCCCGTTGAGTCAAATTTATATGACACTCAATAAACTCGCAGGCAACTTGGTTCCTGTTCAATAGTATTAGTATAAACGTTTTCTCGTCTAAACGAACTAGGTCAATACAATTTTAGTTGCCATTCAACTCTTATGAATTCCAAAAAAGAGATCATGAAGCGGCCAGTTAAACTCAGTATGGATTTTTTGGAAGTGTTGCACGATGATCGCTTAAAAATTAGGCTAACGGCAACAAGGCGCTGGCACACAGGGTTCGGTGGCTAAACGCAATGGAGTACAGGTCTGCGCCGGTGCCCCTTTTTGAGCGTATGCATTGGCTCAGCTCTGAGGCTGAGTGCAGGATCTCTATAACGTCCAACTTGCGCCAATGTCACGTCGGCGCTAGCTGGCAGCTGTTTCCCATGGCTCCATACGATGAGTGCTGAGAGAATAGAGTGAGGAGCTACGAACGGCATAAATACGCGCCTGTGTTTGGGATGTAAGACAACGTGGCAGGCATAGGCTGGGCAACTAGAACGAAGCTGACGAATAGTGTACTGCGCTGGCGGCAGGCGGTCACGGAGAATGCAGGGAAACAACGTGACGTCACCGCAGAAGTGGGTTCTCAACAGAACAGTTCAAATTTGCGGGATTTCTTATGCTTTAGCCGGTAGCCGGACGTGCCTGCCTCAGGTCATCATCGACCAATACTATAACCTATCGTGAAGTGCAAGTCACATACCGGGCGTTTCAACTAAGTTGTGCATCAATTTTGAAAAACAAGAATTTTGATCCAGAAGAGCGCTGTTTTTCAACATAGCACTGTCAGCGGTTTAGCGCTTGTGAATAGACCAAGACGCGCTAACGTAGGCTTCTTAACTAATATTGAGTAGTTCACTTTTTTAACTATTGATTTTAGGTTCCTTCTTTATTAGCAGTCGTGTAGCCAACCGACAGTATATTCATATCAGTTTTGAGGATTTCAAAAACGCAGTTACCCTTGAACGTGTGGTCCAGCCTGATTTGGCTGTTTAAACGAGTTATGTTTACTGAAAGGTTGCTTCTCGAAAGCGCATGTACTTTAGCGCAATGCAAACAACGTTTATTGGGTCAAAGCCCTGAGATTAACAGCGTTTTCAGAATTATAAAAACTGATGTGTATCTTAGTTACGATGGGCTACGCGTCTCTTAGTAAATTAGTAGACTGGCAGTAGTAGTTAAAATTTAAGTATTTAATGTATTCAAGCAGCCTACTAGTTAGCACGCCTTAGTGATTCCCCATGCGCTACAAAGCCGAGAATGCTATGCCGGAAAAGCTCTCTTCTAAATAAAAAAATCCTATTTTGAGATATTGCACACCGTCTTAGGTAACACACCCTGTATATTGCGGCATCTCTTTAGTCTGCTTTATGCGCTCCAACTCACTATGTCGAAGACGCTGTTTACTGCGTAACGATTTTTTCCAAAATCCTGCGGCTAAAACCGCAGACACCGGCGTTGTAATATTAAGCACTTCATTAAGCGGCAGCGACATCAACCCCAGACTTAACGCGTTTAAACTACAGCCTATCTGCACCGACGAACATGGCAGCGCCCCTAAGAAAGGACACTGCCAAAAGACTATCCGCTGCGACCCGAGAGAGCGCGAGCTGTAAGGGCAGAACCTGACCCGCCACTGTAAGGACCATAAAGGCAGTAAAGTACTATAAAAAGATATTGTCTTCTTGAATGTTCTCCTTTAGGATAGACACTCTGGAGTAGTCTAAGACTACTGTTCCTGTCGCTGCCGGGTGAAGGCTTCGAGGTTGTATCTTTTCATTTTATTTGCGAGGATCTCATGCACAGATATAGTATGATATGTTCTTTCACGACAAAAAAGTTTCTTTTGGCTGTAGTTCTCGGCTTTTTGGAGGATTCTAACGCTATGTCTTAAAATGATCTTTGATATGTTTTCTTATTAACGCTTCTTTGCCACAATACTGAGCTCTGCCAAGGATCATGCTTAGCACAGGCCAGATTACAATTACTTCCCTCCCAGGAAACAGGAAAAGCTAGTATTTTTTGCCTTCGTGAGAAAACCGCGCTTTAAAGCGCACATTCCATTTCAAACGGAGCTGTACGATTAAAGCAAAAACATGCTTCACGTTGCATTTTGTTGAATATTCAGGGAAATTAAGTATTATTCATTTTTTTTATTCCACCTAAAGATAACGCTTTCGGGCAGTTATTTTTATTCTAGCAAGATCGGTAAAGCAGTTTGGGCAAATGCTGTGGTTTATTAGTTTTATTATTAACGTCGTAAACATAACACTGCGCAAAATAAAACACCCTCCAGAAATATAAGCAGCTTAATTTCTGACGGAATTACATTGAAAACGCTATCAATGGTTAACGCCACTCTCGGAATGTGCAAAGCTCGCCTCCAAATCGGTTGTTGTGGTTCTTTCTCATAAGACACTTGCGAAAGGTACTGCATCTTTTCCCTTCATTATGCGGTATTTTGTTGCCGTAATGAGACTCGTGCCTTCGGCCCGGACAAAGCTCTGCGATCGAAGCCCCCCTTGTGTGCTTTCTTTCCCCTTGTGCCGGTGGACGCCAGGACCTGCACACGGTCGACCTGCGGTCCTTCTACAGTTCGCGCTGCAACGTGACCGGCTTCCGGCTGGTGGCCACAGGAGAGCTGCCGGCCCACTTGGCGCAGCGCCAATCAAAGCCAGACGCGGCCGTCGACGACTCGCTCGAGCTGCTGTCCCCCAGGGCTAAGCAGATCTTCTCCAGCATCAAGGTGGGTCACCCACTTCTCACGTTCTTGCCCCACCATTAGTGTTTTTGGTGCGCGAACTGCCCAATGTTGATGCACAAGGCTTGTTATGGCAGAGCACGGGATTTCTGCACGGCAATAGCCAAGCAAACAGAGAACATCTTCAGGAACCAAAGAAAAAAGCTCTCTGTACTCCCAACAAAGAATACACAGCGACGAAAGAAGCATGAGCCCAGAAATATGGGATGGCGCCTGCACTAGGTCGCCCATTATTCAGAGTAGCTGGGTTGACGTTGAATGTGGATAAGTTTTACTTATCTTAATAGAAAACAAGAAATTGGCTCCATCCATTCGGCATCGAAGACCGCATATTATAAAAAGTAACGGGTGGAAGCTTCACAGTAATGTTGTGAAGGTAGAGACCAGTTTTTTTGAGACATCTGCATTTCCGCGCGAAGACAAAAATTTAGGTTATACCTGCACACGTTTTTAGAAGGTACCAGAATGGGCGATTTGCTTTTCCTCCAACTACCCTATGTGAATATTGGCACACACGATCTTCATACGCTTCTTCTGAAATTGAGGAAGAACGGCAACCAAAGGGTAAATTTTGTCAATACAGCAATCATATTGTGCTTTTCGAAGTATTTCCCAGCTGAAATCGGCAAGGCGTGTTCGAGTACGTACGCACCCTACCTCCTGGGCGGTTGTTCTCCTGACGTCAATAGATCTTAATTTTTTGGCAACCTTACTGAAAAGGTTCAAAAGCTAAACTTAAGGCATCGAAAGGCCTCTTATCGCTTCCTTTGTATATAATGTCAACCCCGGCAAAGTATTGCACCCAACGAACATTTAAATAATATCTTATTTCAGCTCGAAAGATTCCTTAAGTGCTGTTAACCTTAGTCAAGACACATCGCTAGCGCGGCAGTAATGACGTTTGGGCTTTGGAAGGACATGAGTGAGCATCAAAGATGTAAAAGCACAGCATTGCGGCTTTCTAGGTGTGGTAATGCGCGGCGTGTGTCACTGATAGCGTCAGAGACGCAGGATCGGAATTTACGCCAATCAGACGATGACCTCTGACTAGCTGCGCTTGTCCTACCGAAAAATAAGCAAAACAAGCAATTTGGTTCATATGTTTAAACTTCAACACTCACTAGTGCCAGGCACTGATTATTTATATGTAGTCGATGCCGACCCTCTTATGTCGGCGACTGTGGAGAACGAATTCACAAGTTTAAGCCAATGAAAATGGTCACCGAGTATAGTTTTGACAACGGTGACTTGAAAATCGCATTTTGCTTCCAACCCACGACGCACATACAATGATCGGAAGGCGCACATGCTAGACGGTGGGACCTGGCCTGCCAAGCAACAATGCAGGCATCCCGCAGCAGTCCTCGTTGTCGCATGTGGGGAAAAAATAGGCCATTTTAATTGCTCCAGATAGGCGGTTTACAATCTGCTGGATGAATAAATTTAAATAAATTTTAGTTACATCGAAGAGAGCAGAAAAAAACGAGGCACAAACGCCGGTGCTGTGCGGTATAAAGAATAGGGTTATCAAGGGTTTCCGCACCTGGCGCTCTCTTTCTTTGCTGTTTCTTGTAGTGTTAGACCACTTCGTAAACAACAATAGGTATGAGGAATACAATAGTTAAAATATTATTTTGAAAAAAATAGAAGAACGAAGCTTGCATTTCGTGTTGAACGAACATGGGGTTGCTGCCTGTACAGATGCAGCTATGTAGACAAAGGCAGCGCAGAGCTGAAGTCGCCCTCACCGGCGCATACCGGGTGAATTTCTCTCTGGAGCGATAACAGACTGGCTCTTTGGTAGACAAGTGCCAAGAAAGCGCTTTTATCATGAGTACCAGACAAACGGCAGAAAAAGCGAGCAGGAGTTATTGAAATAAATAGGCACGGACCCGGAGCAGTCTCGCAGCTCGGTTGCGGGCGAAGAGTAGCGGAGGCGGCGACACCTATTGGTCGGTACCGACAGTAGGGAGTCGTGTGGTGGTAATGTGGTAAAGGGATAAGCCGGCTACTACCTCAGTACCGCGCTTATGACAACGGGCCACCGACACAGCCATCCGCGCTGGGCATCAGCGCCGAGATAGAGCGACAAATCAAATACATCGTAGAAACCGGGTTGCTAGACGCGCTTTGTCCACTGAGATCAGCCCAAGCGAAACTCTAGTTTGAGAATTCGGTGCCGTCGTTTGCTAGCTTCTGGTTCTCCCACCATAATGCTGTACAGACCAAGTTTATCGTCATTTCAAAAGGCTCTGGCATGCATAGCCTGCGCACGGGAACATACGATGCTGTCGGTGTGCCACAACGTTTGAGGCCGACGTGACCAGAGTTGCTGCTACTCGATGGTTCTGATGTCAGGTTCCGAAATCGCTTAGTATGAATCGCGCTATAATAAATATTTTCCGCGCATCGTAGTCCTGAAGCGTGAATTATGCGCACCACGTTCTGCCTTTGAATTCAATGGTTGTGGCCACTTTTACGCTTTGCGGTCGTCGCAGCAACGGGGCCGAGTTTCCTAAAGTATGCGTCGCTTCCTCGCATGGGCGAGCCATCTAAAGAAAGATGACTGCACAGTAAACAAACAGATCTTTATGCCCAATATTTACATAACTGTAGAAAGGTTGGCGGCGGGGGCCGACAGGATAACTGCTTCTGCAGGCAGGGCTCGCTCAAACGACGAATACCCGATCACTGCGCGCATTTCTCTGTTCTCTCTAGAGCTCCGACAACCAGGCTCGCGGTTTATATCCTCGGTTGTTGACCCACGGTTCCAGCATCCGCTCCGCCGAGAGAATGACTTTACAGACCGCTTCGCGGTGGTTTGCGCTTGCCCTATGCACGTTTGGGAGCGTCCGGGCTAGTTGCCACCAGGCACAGAGCAGCGACATGAGCTGGTGCTTCGGTAATCAGCTCGACGCCTGGCTTCAACAGGATGCTAGGGGAACGAACTTTTGGTGAAAAGCTCTGGCACAGAAGCACCGCCGCTATGCCACAATGCGCAAAGAAGGCGAGCTGCTTCCATGCGACTCTGATGCCGGTCGCGCTTGTTGATCAGGCCGTTCCCGTGCACTGGACTGACTCGTCAGGACAGGGTCACTGATCGTCGCTGTTTTTTCCGTTCGTGTTGTCTCGACATGCTTTGTGGGGTGGTTTGCGACGCCCTTGCTTCTCGGAACCTGTTATTGTTTATTGTTTTGCATATTTGTGCATAAAAAACGACAACAGGCAACCCCAATGCAAGCAAATGTCCTGTGTCGCTGGTCAGAATATCAGATTTCAATTTCACAGAAATTGTGCCAGGTTTATTCCAGTCCTCTTTCTGTTCGCTCTGCCACTAGAGTCATATGCGGGATACAGTAACTCTAACGTGCGGACTCTGACAACGTGTTCTGACATGTGACATACACAATGAAGAGAATACGGAAGAAAAATTTGCTTTCGTCCGAATTTTTTGCATCAGAGAACGCCCAGCTGGGGTTGCAAATGTGGCTCATAAATTTTTCCCGAGCTGTCTACGAATATAATTAGCCGTTCTCAAAGTAATGCAGTGCAACTGAATAAAAGTTGCGAAATACTATTCGATGGCTGCTGTGCCTAAAATTTTCGTCTTAGCAGGCCAACGTTGTCGGTTATTCCTCTTCGAGCGCACGAGAAAACAGCTTTGCTACTGTGGAGGTTTTTTTTTTACCTGCACACCTCACACAACAGCTTTGCTTGTCCTCGCTGCACTTGTCTTTACCGTTTTTTTTTTTGGGGGGGGGGGAGAAGAAGGCGTGAATTATTTCTCTCATTTATTTATGATTTATCCCTTTTCTTGCGTTTTACGTGCCATTTGCTCTTATTTGTGTGCGCATGTATACCACTTTATTTTCGACCATCTTTTCTCCTTCTTCAGAAGCAAATTTAAGACTAATATTCTGTGCTCCAGATTACAGCTCTTTAACGAGGTTACCGGTGCTCACGGTCTTTGAATAACGTTCCATAAACAGCTCTCTCTCGCTCCCAGATATCCTCCACCCCACCTACGCATGCCCACGCGACAGCTTGGACGGTTTCATCTTACGCGGCGATGTATTCGTCAGGCGGATGCCATCACCTCTAATTCCTTTCTCACTTGCATGGCTGGTAACGTGACTGGTGACATTGCCACCACAAAGCATTGGGGCGGAAGTTAGAGTGGGAATTCCCATGAGCGGCGCATGATCGATGAGTTCCGACGTGAGGATTTTTGAGTCTCTTCGTCGCCGACTCCAAGAGGTCGGTGACCTCTTCAAATTAATCTCGTCTCCTCACAGCCGTCGTTGCTACTGTTTTTTGAATGACTCTGATGATTTAGATGGGCGGCAGCTCTGTCTGTTGTTGTTGTTGTCTCATATACGATGGTACAAGCTCTGTTTCTGGCGCTTTCGTTTTAACTTCCAGTGGCTACGCTGATGTGCTTCCTTCTCTTCTTTGTAAGTGGATGTTTGTTTCATAGCCTAGACGACCGCGGCTTTTTTTACCATGACAATGCTATTGCTGCAGCCAGCCGATCCACCTGTACTACTCGGATGAGGCATGTGGGGGATGCCTTTCGTAACATCTTCAAACCTGCCTTCTACTTCCTCGGTTTTGTCGCCTTTGTTGTCGACTTTGTTGTCATCTTTCTCGCATCAAATGTCGCCCACACATCTTCTGTTTTTTATAGAAGGCTCTTTCCTGCATAGCCATCTAGCTGTTTGGCTTCTTAAAGCACTGGAGGACCAATGTTCAAGTTTGATAATGACGCTATTTATAGTTCCCTTCATGCTCCTGATGTGTTTCAGCCGACTGCGGGTGGCGGTCGGCCTTGCTCTCAGTTTTCGTTGTGGCTACTACAGCTGCTTTCCGGACTGTGGCTGAGGTCGCTGTAGTGGGAAAGCAAATTTTTTGCATCGCTCGGCGCAATGCTCCAAAATTTCAGCCTTCACAACGTCCGCCTGCTCAATATGCATCCACAATTACGGCAACAAAAAATCTCTTGTTTTTCTGTTTCTGTCCAAGACGCTGCACACCCAGGCGTGCCATCCTGTTTGAGTTTGCTTACGTTGGGAATGGCATTTTCGTCACTACCCAGTAGGACGTTCTCTCCGCCGACGTCTACAGCTCCTTCTGCTTTTGACAAGATAGGAAACAGATGTCGTGCCAACTGCTCCACATTCGCAAAAAGTGAAACCACTGTAACTCCCTTTTACAGAGCGGAGGCTACCGTATCGGATGTTAGGAATGATGTTTCTCCAATTTGGGAACGCGGGACACTGTCGACTGTGATAGCAGGAGGGGCATACTACGGATACGAGCTTCTATGACGCTTTGGCAGACTTTCTCTACCAACTTGTCATGATCGTTCGAATTTTTCTGTTTCTTAAGCCGCTCTAATATATTTGCTTTCAACTGGTACGTAGAGAAAATCGAAATACGAATACTGATCTTTTTTTTCCGGACTGGTATTTTTCTCAGACTCAAAGAGGAGAGCCCATACTTTTTCAATAAAAAGCCACTGTGTGCTGCTGTGTAGCTCTCCAATAGCCGTATTCAACTCATGCTGCGATCTGGTGGTATAACGCAGTCGCCGCCACTATTTTCACAGACGAAACTAACGATAGAGCGTACCGTACCTTTAGGCAGGTAAAGAAGTGGAAATCAGAAAGGTAAGGACCTCGTAGAATGATCTTTACACTAAGTTGATTTTCCCAGGCGATGCTAAGAAGTTGGCCAAGTTCAAGCAGAGTTAACCACAACGGGCATTGTTGTGTATGGACTACAAACAAAGAATGCCGCTATTCGGCGCGAAGAATGCGCCTATTCGTGAACTGCTCTGCAATCACAAAGGAGCAGAAAATAGTTCCCCTCGGTGACAGCAAGTGAAGCAGAGAAATAACGGTGCTATTTGTTTTTCTCTTCCCCCTTCCATGTTCGCAGTCGGAAGCCGCCCTGGCTCACGATGCGGTGCTGTCCTTCGCGCGTGGTCTACAGACGCTGAGCCGCAGCCGGAATCTGGAGCCCCGACACGACGCTTCGTGTGAACCCGGTCGCGCCCCATGGTCTTACGGGCTGTCCCTCGCCACGCAGATCAAGGCGGTGAGTGTTTACGAATACATCTGCGTGCTCAAAAAAAAAAACATGATCAATGTTAGCTCTTGATATTTATTACTATGTTTCACATGTCCCTGTGTTAAGTCTGCTGCGGATGGTTCGCGTCGCATGCGACAAAATCGTGAAGGTCATCCGTGTCACCGAGGCACAAAGAACGTTTTAATAAAGTAACTGCTGCCCGAAAGGGCAATGACGCTGAAGAAGCGCAGCACCTACAAGCGTAGATTTCAGCAGTCATGGCACGAGGACTGTCCTAGGTACACGTAGCTCAAGATCACGCTTGACCACTGGAATACGCACAGTGTCTAATCATCCAAATGCTAGACACGCGGGTTCAAGATCTAGAAGAGTAGAGCTTGGCTAAAGCTAATCTGAACAATGGAAGAGCAGAGAGCTTTTTTCGCAATGGAGCGGCGAGAATAGTGCCTTCTGGATATTTGTTTGTCCGCTAGGCAGACTACAGCGAGAAATGCAAACTGTATGAATTTTATGGTTTAACGATTTGTTTTAAAATTGTGAAAATAAAATTGAACTTAAAAAATTTTTAAAAAAGGTATTCTGTGAATGCACAGATGTTTTTATTCCGTAGCATCCTGCTGATTGCTAACGACCACCTCGTTACCCTAAATGCAGCAGAACTTGCGTGATTTGCCGAATTGCAGGAATCGCATTTCAGGGGTGGCGAACATAATTATCCTCAGCAAGATTGGTAACAGAAGGGTAACATTGAAAGCTCCATGACTCAATGAAAGCCCCTGGTTAACATTCGTGAATTCTTTCAATTGCCTTGCAAGGACGTACAACATTCGTATGACTAGAAAAGAGCGTTTTAAAGAGGAGTGCACGAAGGCAGTACAAATGTTCATTACGGTATTTCTGTGTGGTATGTAGTTTTGGCAGTTCTATCAACTGTCATACGTTCGCTCTACAGGTGTGCAGCGTTGCAAAAGTTTGGAGTTCTGCGTATGAACAAAACGACTGATTCTGTGGTCATAATCACTAAGAGAGCTGGTTCTTTTAGCCTGTGGCACGTTTTCGAACATTGCAACTTTGTGAAAAAAATTGCACGCAGCGTGAATGCTTCGTAGCGGCATGTTTACGGAGGCATTACTTGCTTTCGCACAGTATCGCATACTTTTTAGGCGTGTAATAATATCATGCATTTGATGCAATGAAAACGATAAATATGTTGCACACGGCACTATTTTCCCGGTGCCAAACCAAGCTGGCAGAACAATGAGAATGTAAGCATTACGTAAGCGTATGTGATCGCTGAAAATGAACAAAACGCAAGCAAGTGAAACACGGCAAAAGGTGCAGTTGTTGGTCGTAACCAGTACTACGGCCGCCTACAAAAATTTTCTTGCGTGGAAGCAGTCGCGAGCTTGATATTGTGATCAATTCATGTGGAGTGCAGCTTAAAATGCAAAATCCGTCCGTGAAGGTCACGCTGCACCACGCTTGACTTTGCGCTCTAGGGCGACTGAATTGAGCGGTAGACGGCTTGCACAAAGAACACATTCGATGGGACATCTTTCTCGGTGGACTCTGCTTAGACTCTCACTAAATTCAACAACAGGACTGAAAAAAAAAGGAAAAAGGCGTAGATTCGGTTGCTATGAAAAACCGCTGGAAGGACTTTCAACTCATCATTTCTGCAGAAGTACTTGCTGTTGGGCTAGCTGGTTCATAATAAAGTTGTATGGCGCAAGGGAACGAACACAGGAAGACACAGAGACAGAAACAGAAAGAGCGCCTACACAGAGACAGAAACAGAACACAGAGACACAGAGACAGAAAGAGCGCCTAGGCGCTCTTTCTGCCTCTGTGTGTTCCTGTGTTTTTTCTCTTGCGCCATACAACTTTATGATCATCATTTATGCATGGGGACATCATTCAGTATAGTATTTGTCAGCGCTGACTTGTCTGCATCGCCGCAAGAGACGCGCAAGTTTCGAAGACATGATCTGCACCGCAAATCGAGAGTGTTTGTTGCGTGCATCTAGTTTTGCTCACCTGACTAGAAGAGTAGGTGTGAGAAGCCCCCATCGTGCCCACAGAAACATTTTTATGCGCAAAAAAGCTGTTGGGCTGTTAACTAGCAGTGGTGACGTAGTGAGTGCAAGAGGCTTATAGTCTGCGCGGGCCGCTACCTACTCCTCAATACGACAAATAAATTTTATATTGATGTAATTTGCCTCGCTTTTTAAGCCGTAAAACCTGGTCCCAAGGATGTACGAACCAAAATCATTGTTCCATAATAGAACGCTTGCGCGTTTCACCCCTCAAAGCATTCTATTCATTAGGAGCAAGATGCCACACGTCTATAAGCATGCAAGGACTGAAAAAATTTGTAGTTAGTGCACAACCATGATAATGTGGAGGACAAGAGCTAGCCGGCTTCAACGTATGCTTTTGCAATTACTGAATTCGTTATGAACGCATTTGCCTAAATCTTAAGCCTCACTGGTGTGCATTTCACGGGGGCTTCTTCCTAGCGGGGCCGAACTTTATGCTTTTGAAGGGCGGCTTTTTACTTGGCGAGGCAAAAGTGATGACATATCTGTGTTCCTAT
This sequence comes from Amblyomma americanum, assembly GCF_052857255.1. NCBI lineage: Eukaryota > Metazoa > Arthropoda > Arachnida > Ixodida > Ixodidae > Amblyomma > Amblyomma americanum. The sequence continues at coordinate 74,460,766 of NC_135503.1, read as the reverse complement.
TGGGCATCTCGTGGATCGCACGTGCTTTACGTTTAGCTTAGGCCATTGCTTCTGCGTGGAACGCTTACATGGATGCGACGTCCTTTTCTTTGCGCATCTCTCCCACTGCGAGCCCTAGCCGCTTGTTTGCTCGCCGCGCACTTCCTATTTCTTTCTTTTTTTCTTTCTTTCTTTCTTTCTTTCTTTCTTTCTTTCTTTCTTTTTTTCTTTCTTTCTTTCTTTCTTTCTTTCTTTCTTTCTTTCTTTCTTTCTTTCTTTCTTTCTTTCTTTCTTTCTTTCTTTCTTTCTTTTCTTTCTTTCTTTCTCTCTTTATTCCTTTCTTTTTTCTCACTTTCTTTCATTTTCTCTTTCTTTCTTTCTTCCTTTCTTTTCTTTCTTTCTTTCTTTCTCTCTTTATTCCTTTCTTTTTTCTCACTTTCTTTCCTTTTCTCTTTCTTTTTTTCTCTCTCTCTTTCTTTCTTATCATTTCATACATACAACTATCCCAGTGGTTGCAACAAAAGTCAGTATTTTTGCCTGACAAAAGCCGCAGCAGCGAAAGCATGCGTGCACACCACAGCTAAAATTAACACAAGATGTAATATATACTTTAAAAACGTAGTAACTCACCACAACAACAAAACATACGACTGATTCAGCACAACAATTTTTATTCTGGTACGCAAGGAAGTTAACTATTATCGCAGTGAAGAAAATATGTTTTAACGAATTACTTGAACCTCAAGGTTTAATTAGATATTTGAAAGCTTCGCACAATACAAGGATTATTCTTCGGTAAAGTCGGTAAGTGGAAGTATGAGGTCTGTTTTTCGTAGTTTGTGCGAATAATTGGGATTGAAATTGTGTCATGCCTAAAGATATGCGACTGACGCAAAAGTCACCCGAACATGGGAACTCCGCGACTGCTTGCAACACGTAAGCACTCCAGTGACTCTATAAGCACTCATCTTATGACGCCCTTATGTCACGCCTGACTCACTGCAGCTCACAACGTGCGGGCCACTCACCGTTGGCATACGCACAGCTCTCTTCACTAAATGCCTCACCCAACTTTCTCCTGTGCTCTGCACGGTGTCCGTGGGGGCGCTTGCTATCGACCGCTCCGATCACTACGTACAAACCGGAAACATCTGCTTTAAGACAAAGGGTCGAAAATAAAGGGCGCTCGCTCCAATGCATCACCGGGTGATAAGAATCGATGGGATAAGGCTCACGAAATGATAACGTAATGCATCACGAGTTTGGCAGTGGCTTTTCAGTATTATGATGAGTTGCTGATTCCGTGCTTTGTACTCTCTTGGGCACACTTCGAGATAGGAGTCGCACGTTTCTGGGGAGCGTCCCGAGCGCATTCTTCGTCCTTTCATCCCAGAGCATGTATTCGGGCTTTGCACTTCCGTTTACGCGCAGCGTCCCGACGCCACTCTGACTTGTCGTCGGCCTATCTATATACCACTCGCATTGCAGCTGTTGTCCACGTTGACGATCGCGGTCTTATGACCCTAAGGTATTATGCTGAGAAGCGCTTTGAGCTGCACATTCGCTGCTTTGCTAAATCTGGTTACGATTAATTATCCGCAGTAATTGTCTTCTTAAGGCGCTTTCTTCTTTGAGACGGAGGCACCCATTCGTTGTATCCTGTCAGGGTAACTTGCATGTTGTGGTCATTGTTACCCGACTATCTGCGCTGCTAGAGAAAAAGGCCTGTCCATTTGACCTATTAGTCACTATTTCCTACGCTCGCGGCCAAATACCAATTCCTTGCAGACTTTCTAATTTCATCTGGCCACCTTGCCTTTTTCTGTGGCCTCCTACGATTATCCCCTCCTCGAGACCACATCATTATCCTGAGAGCCCGTCGGCTACCTGCGTTGCGTATTACATGCCCAGCTGATCCCGGGATATAACCCATCCTGCTGACTTTTCTCGTAATGTTGCCCGCACCATGTTATTCCATAGTTCGCGGCGTTACTAAGAAGTTATTCATTACCGGTTATCACCAGTGTTCCTCAATCCAAAGCATGAATACCTATTGTAAACCCGCGTCGAATAGCAGCGGAGAGATTGTCGCTTTTTCTGACACCCTCCTTGGATAGTATTATGTCTCTTTTCTTGTCGAGGACCTTCGTCGCTGTACAAGTCCCATACATGTTCTCGCATATTTATAATTATGCCACTTTTGGCCAAGGCTACGCAGTGCTTGTTTGACTGATGATGTTTAAACTGAATAAAATGCCTTTTATTGTGACACAAGGGCGGTATAGTACGTATTACACTTTGCACTGCTTAACTGCTGCGGTGATTAAGAGCTCGCGCATGACAGCGGATATATCTCCCAATACGATCACAAGAAATGCATAATCGTTTTACAGTGGTTGCCGGCTCACTGCTATATCGAGTGAAGACAAATCTTTCAGGTGAGGTGGTGGAACTGCGTGTATTACACAAATATTATTATTGAGACAAATACGGTACCAGACGCTTGGTCTCCTTGCATGAAACATCACTTTGGCCGGCCAAGACTCAACGCGTACGAAAGCTGCTAGTCTCCGTATTTCTGCGACCTTCAAAGGTCCGTGGTTATCTCCTTCCTTTCCCTACTGCTTTGCAGGTTTCCTTGGCAGGTTTCAAAATTTCGTATTTTATTGCAGCAAGCAATACCTTTAACTCCGGCATGCCACAGTTCACCTCGGATGTGAGAAATCCGAGGTGAAAGTTCTCTTTTCTTGTTTTGCTTTTTTCGTAGTCTTGTCTCTGCGGAAGGAGATGAACGCCAGATCGTTCTCGCTGGTAAAAAGATGTGACCAAACCGTTCATTGGCGCAAAAATTCACTCTACTTCTGGTGTAGAATATAAAGACCACCGTATTCACGATCAAGACCTTCTAGCTTTGCGGGCACTCTACTGCGGAATGGTTTATTGATGCTCCGCTTTCTTAAGTAGACTTGCTAAGAGAGCGCAAGCATAGCAGGGGACGGCAGAAGGTTAGGTGGGCGGATGAGACTGAGAAGTTAGCAAGCATAGGGTTGGCGCAGCCGGAAAATGACAGGGTTAATTGTGGAAACATGGGAGAGGCCTTTGGCGTGCAGTGGGTGTAGTCAGGCTGTGGATGATGATGATGATCTCAGCGCAAGAGAGGCAACCTAAATTAAGTATGTGTTTGATTGTTGAATTTACTCCGCTAGAACAAAACGTACAAACTTAAGAACAGTGATACCAAATGCACGTGTCTGCCGGCACCATGTCTGATTCTCTTTTTCCGCACTCGAGTCTTGTTTTTGATTATGGTAAATATGAGCCGTCTCACGGAACGGCGTGCTTCGGAAATCAATACGCTTTCAAACGTTCTCAGCCTACTGGGTTTTAAGGACACAGGATTTGTTTGTGAACGTATGTTTATTTCAATTGTACGCACAGATATATGGGCACTTTATACGCCTGAACCGTCTCTGGCACCTGTTCAAGATGAATGCTCCAAATCCACATAATTTAATAAGAAATGACGTGTTTGTTTTATCAGAAACTTTGCCTAGTCGCCAATGAGCCTTAGTTGATGTTAAGGTGAGGCACATATGTAGTGTAAAATAAACACTGCTCCAGCAACTCAGAATAAAATACAATGTATTTTTCATAGGATTCTGACATGCTTATGAAAGTGCAAAATAGATTTACTGATCGCTTCGCCAGCTTGTGTGCAGACACTATTTCTCCTAATGTGGATTCATGCATTAGTATGCACGTGGGTTCAAGAAGAACGTTAACCAGGAAAAGGAATTTTGTTTTGTGTGGAGAACACAGCAGACATAACTGAATATTCTGCCAAAAATGATAGCTGTTGAAGCGCTGTATTGTTCTCCACTCCCCCCCCCCACCCCCCCTCCCCGCCCCACCCGCTTCGCTGTATACAATAATGTCTTATTAAATCTATCGCCACGATCGCAAATAAAAACAAAACGTTTCATATTCATTATGTTGCCTGTCTGGCTTTCACCAGAATCTTGTTTTCGTGCTTTTTTTGTCCTTTTTTTTGTTCAGTGTTGCAACCATGGCAAGCAGCGACTGGACTGTGCAAGAGCGGCTGCCGTGACAGCCTCCGTTAGTCGGTTGCAAATACGAGCGATCTCGAGCGAGTAATTGCCATTTATGCTCAGCGATTGCGCCTAAATCCATCGCTTTCCCTTTCACATTCAGCTCGTGAGCCCGTATATTACAGCCGCTGACATAAAATACAAAACAAGTGGGCTGTGTTGCGTCTGGCACAGGTATTGAAGCCGCCGTGAATAAGCAGTTGCGAAACGGGCGCGCTCGGCAAACCCATCTCGCAACGCTATCAGGTGAGTTTTAACTGGTGCAGAAAATCAAATAAAACGCTGAGTGTAAGCCCCGAGGTTGTGGCCTATGCCTATGAAGGATGAATTCAGAACACTGAGAGCGGAATTTAGCTATAATAACTTCATCACATTTGTTTAGGGATTTTCTGGGCATAATATGTTTATTTCACTTTTCAGGCCACCTAGGAAGGCATTGTTTCATTTATGGTGAACTGTAAACTACCTTTGAAGAGGAAATACGTTATTTTTGAAAGCATGTGTATGTCGTCACGACAGAAAAAAAGAGTAAAAAAGGCGGTTTTTGTAATGTCTCTAAATCAATGTCTGTAAACACTTGATATCATTGCTAAATCGATCATGCCATCAAATTTATTTAGCTGCGATAGAGCTTTATTTCTTGACAGCATGATTTTCGCACCTATGATGCATAACAACGCTCACATGCAGAGAAAATAGAGCTTTGAGGATAAGACATTGCAGGGAGTTCTACATTAGCTATTCCTCGTCGACTGTGATTTCTTTTAATCTGAAAATACATATGGATGGCTATGTTTTCTTTTTCAATCTGTATGTTTTACCGTTGTTTGTCGGTGTTTATTCGCTCCATTCATGCGCACCTGATGCTCATGAGTCCTGTGCTCTGAACAAATTTTGTATACATGAACGCAGTTGCTTCTAATTTGTTCTTGGTTTGTGTCTCTCGTTTCTTTGTCGTATTGTCCACATAAAAGAAAAATATACAAATACGCAACTCCTCAAACACTCAAATTCCGCTGTCCAAGAATGTCAGTCCAACACATAGGCGCAGCGCTCATTCAGAAAGGCAGCGATCAATTTCGTTGTCCTGCACAAACAGAAGTACAGCAACACTGCTATGGTGGCATGCTGTGTCTCCTTTCTTGCGTTGCGCTTTTATATTTTCGTCGACGGTTTTTGGCATGCTCTTAACTCTGAACCATGTGTCGTTATTTACCTTTCATATGGCCGGCCGCCTGATGCGACTTGGTTGCTCGCGAATGTTCGCCTTTATTTGAGTACAATTCTTCGACTTAGCAACGACTGAAGCTCGTGATGGTTAAGTGGAACATCTGGTAATTTCGAAGTCGTCTTAAGAGACAAAAAGCACAAGCCTTTTCACTTCTGACGGCCGCAAAAAATGCGGATTGCTATCGACACCGCCGAGGAGCAGTCTTTTCATCGCACAGGGCAACCTTGCCGAATAAATAGTTAAAGGGACAATGAGGTCATATTAAATTTGGCTAGTGTTGATTTATTACCAAGTTTGAACAAGAAAGACACTATATATTGTGGAAATGAAGCTTTCATAACATAAAACAGTCATATATGAAATTGGTTGTCACCATCACCGGTCCTTTTTAACATCAAACCGAGCTGTGAGCAAAATGCTTTCTTTCCCGGATTCATGAGCCTAAGAAATACCGCCACGCAATTCCAAACGGCAACCGCGTATATCCTTGTCATAGCCACGCGAATTCAGATTTTAATTTTAACCCACCCTTTTCACCAATAAATGCATCTTTTGCTGCTGCACAAACATCTATAGAGATTGAAAGAACCGCAGAATGTATTTTTAATAAGAATAAAATTTGAATTTTGTCTCCCAAATTCTTAGTTCTCTTTAGCAAATTAATCTCCAATTATTATCAATGCCCAGTCTTCTAAAGTAACGGGCCTGGGTAGCCTCAGACCAGCTGATGTGCTAGCTGGCTTTGGAGACCATGCCGCACGCTAACCTCGATGCTTAAGCTTGTGTTGCAATAAACGGCTCTCACTCTCTCCTACATCTTTTTCATTCATTCCTGCATCTTTGAGCGGCTGCATTACAAGGTACGCCGAGTCTCTATTATATATAACCCGCTCCTTTAATATAAGCACGCTCTGTCCATAAGCAGCGCTTAACGTGGCCACGTTATTCCTTTTTATTGCTTACAAGAGATTCCGCAACACATTTAAGGTGTAGAGTGCCTTTCTACACTACGCGGCTGTCATTACCATATTGTGCGCCATAACGCGAGCGTTGGTTGAAATTGCACTGCGAATTCTGCGCGACGATTGACGAATAATAAAGCACTATTTAGCATAGTTTAAAACTACTTAACATCTGTATATGTCTTTTAGTTGGACTCGCTGAGAACAATTTGTCATGTTCTATGACAGATAATCACCTATCCTTTGCGCGCTGCCGTATTGCGCCAAAAGCTAATGTCATACAGTTGTCGCATTAAAGGCAAGGTTCCAACCTCAGAAATTTTGTTAGATTGTGCGTAGTTAAAGCCTTTGGACTGAAGTTCTGTCGAGCAGGGTGTCGAAGTCGCAGGGCGTAGCAGTCGCAGGGTCTCGGCTTGAATCCCAACTATGTCCTGTGTATTAAGCCTGCTTTCGTTTGCATAGCCCGTGATTTCTTGTGACTTGTTAGGTACGTACCAAGACCGGATTCATATCAGTAATTTTTTTTAAAGCTGCTCACGGAGAAAGTTAACAAATTTCTTGCTTTACCTTAATGTACAAAGGCGAAAATATATGTCCGAGAGCTGACATCGTTATTGATTCCTGGCTTACAATGCATAGGGAGCATTTTCACTGTCGATAATCAGACGACGTCTTCGCGTACAACTTGCACAACTCTTGTATGCCTACTGTAGCGCTAAAATTCTCTACAAAAATAATTTATCTTCCTTTTTTCTCTCACTATCTTGAAATACTGGAACATTGTATTAAGCTTTTTCTGGACGGCTCTCATCTGCATCGATCACTCATCTTGTTTCTCAGTGAGGTCTTCAGTTACTGCTTACAGCGTTCACTTGTAGTGGCTTTATTTTTACTTGCAATTGTATCAAATCTTGTAGTGCAATCTGTGCAGTTTTCTTTTATGTTTCTATTGCATGCTATCTGTGTAAATTTTACGAAGGCCACGTACACCTGTTTGAGAACGCGGCTGCATAATCTAGATAACAAAAAATTTAGAGAACAATCAAGCTCTGCCTTAAGGTTATGGCGCGATAGCGTAGTGGCTTAGGCTTTCCATTCTGAGCACTTTGTCATCTCTCAACGCATTTTTCATTTTTTTCAATTAGTTCAGTTAATGAAGTGATCAATTACACACTCGAAATTTTCTTAATTAGCGCCATCAAGCATTGGTTTTTATTCTGAGCGTTTTGACACCTCTGAACCCATTTTTCAATTTTTAATTTTCATTTTTTTTATCTAATCGATTAAGTACAATGATTTTATTAACTCGCCATTGCCTGTCACACACCAATCAATCACTATTAACTAGAACCAAAAATTACCACGATACGAATTTTTTTTTACGCAGCCCCCGATTATTTCCGACACGCGGTGCCGACCGAACTAGCTGTATACGCTATTGCGTAATAAAACATTTTTAGCCCATTTCTTTAACCCGGTAAAAGAAGCTGATAGCAGTCTATCACGTCCTGTGTTCTATAGTATCAACGTCCTCGGAAGGCGCCGAAGGAAGCGCCGCATCTTCAGGGCGCTGACTGAGCTTTACCAACTGGATGCAGCCTAGTGGAAACTCGCATTACTCCGCATTTAGCCGGGCGCCGCCCCCGTGGAGGGAGCCGTTAAGTGAACCTACGTCGATTAGATGCCGAAGGCTAGGGCAGCCACGCTCTGCGATATCCCTTTCTTTTCCTCACCGAAGCTGCACAATGTGGTCAGTTAGCGATCTTAAGCGCCTGGTAGAAAATGGCTCCCGGGCAAGCGCAAGTTTCATGGAAGTTAAATGCCCCGGCCACCTTAAAGCAAAAGCGTGTCCACTGTATTTATGAAAAAAGCTAGGGCCTCCGTGTATAGCATTAGCCGGAGCGCACGACAACCAAGAATATCCCAAAACCTAATTTTGAAACTTCCCAGCCCTCCACTACGGCACCTCTTCTTCCTTTCTTCTTTCACTCTCTCCTTTATCCCTTCCCTTACGGCGCGGTTGAGGTGTCCAACGATGTATGAGACAGATACTGCGCCATTTCCTTTCCCCAAAAAACCATTTATTATTAAACTTTCCGCAGAAGGGCAACGAAGGCAAAATTTGCGCGCATGTGAAAGTAGATGGACAACAGTAAGCTGTAGAAAACATTGCAACATAATCATATGAAAATATAAATTACTGTAGGCACCCTTCAATGCGTTAGTAGTAGGAATTTTCCCGAAGCAGGAGGCATTTGCCCGAAACCTCAATATCTATGAAAACCTCGCCGTTCAGAAGACGCATGCTGTTAGTTGTATACCTGCAGTCTCAATGAACTTCCGTATGGCGGCAAACTCACACTCAGGCACCAACGTTGTCTGTCCTCGAGCATCTGCATGCCTCTCCACGGGTCTCGTAACCGCTAAGATCTGGGGGTACTTCGCACATCTACTATGAGAAGTCTAGCGAGGCTCTATTGTTTATTCAACTTGACACGAGCACAGCGACTACTCAGCGACCTGTAGCTGTATCTCCCAAGGCCAGTCTCGGCGTACTCCTAAACGGGCTTTCGGTTCATAGAATTACAGTCATATTAACTCAGCTACGAGTTCGCACGTCACGTTAGAGCAACACTCTTGCCAAGAAAGAGTGATTCGGTGGGTGAACCTGCGGACGGAAGAGAAATGCTTGCACGGAGAAGTGTGAGCACACTGGGAACGCGCCTTATCACAAGCGCGAGTTGATACCCGTGTTGCGCAAGAAGCGAAGGAGTGCCTACTCTGCCTGGAGCGCTTTCCAAGAGAGCGGCCATGCGGTCAGTACAAGATTCTCAGAATGTGACCTGCACTCGTAACGCGCCAAAAGTAGCGGCCAACCACACTCTTTCGCAGGCATATACAGGACACACCTAGATTACGTGGCCTTGAGTCTCAGTGACGTGAACAGAAGAGCAGTCGGCGGAGTCCGCACGTCCTATTAAATTTAGATAATACCCTGTGGAAGCGACTCCCAATCTCAGTATTTGGGGAAGGCGGGAATGGCTATGATGAATGCGAGTAGAAATAGTAATGGTTGGAGCCAGCCTCTCAAGATGCCTTTCTCTAGTTCCTGGTTGAGCCCGGTGCCTCGCCGTCGCATTGCACACAAAAAACGAATAGGTAGCAGGTGGCTCCAGATCTCAAAAACTGCACTGCTGTTCGTACGACATTGCTGACGGGAATGCCTCCCGAGGGCAAAGCTCAGCCTTCAACAAAGCGTGGCCATCAGCATGTCCTTACAGCTTGCTGAGGCCAGTGCTTTGCTTAGGCGTCAGCACGCTAATTTTTGTACAGCCCACAGCGTTAAGTTACTGACTGACATACAATAAGGCGGATTGTTTATTGTGCAGAAAAACGCACCTCAGAGATGCAGAGTGCCAAATACCGGTAGGAGGCTTGCCGAGTCAAGCATTGTAAGAATTCAGGCACCTGATTGCAAAAAAATTAAATTATGCACTACGACTAGGGAGTCTCGCCAGAGATGTGGCGAATGACTGTTTCCCATTATGGAAAACTGAGCGCGGTTCATGCCGTTTTGTGATGCAAGATATCGTGGCTAATCTTCTCCTGAGCGCGTATCATCTTCGAACAACATTTTGTGCTACAGAAGGTAGCGTTACATGGCCGCGGCATAAATTCTTCGCAAGAAGTTATCTTCCAGCTTGAGGCTTTTACTTCAGGATATTGATTTTACATAAGTAACTATCGACATTTTTTATGCGTAGCGCATTGAATCGCTCAACGGATAATATGAATTATCTTTTCTCTAGGGCACGGTCTCGGGTCTCACAGGGAGGGTGCAATTCGACACCTTTGGATCCAGGACAAACCTGTCGCTGTCACTCGTTCAACTGAAGGAGACCGGGCTGTCAGTGGTGAGTTGTACACAGACGTATAACGTAAGGGCTGCCATAAGTGCTCCGCTATACAGTTAAGAAACAAATCTCGTCGGTTGACTGCCTTTGGCAGAAACGGTCGTTTTTTTTTCACTTATTTTTACCGATATGGTTTGGGCATTTTCTTTTTTCTGCCATATAATGCTGTACTTCGTTGCAAGATTTTTTTTTTTGCTAAAGTTCTTACCCGGTCATGAATATTGAATTTACAGAAGTTAACATTACATATTTTGATAGCATTTGTTAATTTCTTTAGCTAGCGCATTAAGCAGTAGCAGTAATTTCGTGAATGCAGCGAACAAAGCACCAGAAGTCAGGCAACTTATTTTTCGTGTTGCATTCGGTCCCATTCCTTTCGCCCAGCTTGCTTACCAAGAGCACGTGATTTAGAAACCGCTCTTCGCACGCTCGGCTTTTATTCGCGTCGAAAGCAGACACAAAGCTCTCACTTTTCGCGTCGCTTTAAAAATGAAAAAGGCACAGGAATCCTAGCTAGCGTTAAGTAGAGAGTTTTCGGGAACCGTACGTGCCTCACCTACAAACGCACTGGAAGCTTCTGCCAGAACAATGACTGCGTGGCATGCACAGCAGCGCATCAAGCGTAGCGGAAGGAGAAGTAAAAGGAAATGGCAGCGATGATCTCCCAGAGACCAATACGCTTATCTGGGTGTTCCATGCGACGAAAATGCATCCTTTAATGTGGCACAACGCCGATCTCGAAGTATAATGAAGTTGTTAGAGCAGACCTAGCTGGCAGCAAAGCAGGCGTTGATATACCCTCTATGCATACACGCTCTATAATCGATAACCCACATCGTCTACGTTCCACAGACGTATCAAAATAAAACTTCGATGTATGAAACTATGCAAGGGCCACAAAAAGTTCACCTTAATGGTAGAGGCGTGTGAGAGAGTGTTGCGTTGAAGCTAACCTCAAGCAGCGTTGTCATTGGAGAATTTCCAAAATAATGCTGTTATTCGAGCTCCGAGAGAACTGACGACTAAAGCGCGCACTCTATATTTGAGACAGAAAGCCAAATGTTTTAGCCCAAATATTTTAGCAGTAAAATTAGATGCTTTTAAAGATTGTCTTCTCAGCCTCACACAGCATATTGAAAGCAAGAGTTTCAAACACTGTGTGGATTTTCTTGGAGTTAGCTGCTCTTTATTGTCAGCAAGGTATGCAGTAAAGAATGCTGCAGAGTCATTGTTTTCGCTTTCGTCGTGTACAAAAATATACGCCGAAAGTGATACCTTGAGAATGAAGCCGGGTTGCTGCAGCCTTGAAGAGTTTTGAATTGCAAAGCGTTAGTTTTAGCCTTGTTGCGGGAAATCAGGCGCACATCTTGGCTCTGCGTGACATTCTATTTTAGGAATATGTTTGGCGGATTCGCTATCGTGTGCGTTTTTCTTCAGTCCCTTTTTGCGCTACCGTATCACGGCTCAGATTCGCATTAGAAGATAACGTGGAAGGGTAGAACATTTGAGTAAAAGTAACGCAGAACTTAAAAAGTACATATCACGTTGTACTGTAGGGTGTCTTTTTTCACATGCGAAATTAAGAACAAAGAACAACAAAGAAACATGAAATGGGGTAAGCTTAGAAGTCGACAAAATTAACATTACTGATCGATAAAAAAAACACTCATAATTTTAGTCATCAAATAATTAGTTCGCATCTTTTAATTGAACTTTAAGTAACGCTTTCAGGTACATTTCCCTGCACAGAGCCGTAGTTTTCGGCAGGTTTTGTATTGCAGCAGTAGAAGGAAGCGACATGCTACCTTTTAGCGCCCACGTGTGTCATCCCACAAAGCGTAATATAACACTTTGGAATTAAGTTCACCAAAATAGATTTCTTCATATATTTTTCAAAAATTGTCCGCATTCATTGAGCTGCGAATAGAAACTTTTCTGCGGCAAGCCTCCGCGGAATTTTTCTCGAAAAGATAATGGCATTGTTTTGCAAGTATATTGCCTTATCTTCTAATATAAGTTTTTCAACATGCGACCACGACAAAATTCGCCAAAGCCTAAAAGGTGCCTGAACATTTGTGTTGGCATATAGCGCTACTGGAAAACATGAGGAACGCTAGGCTGCTGTTTTCGCGCAATCTGTTTTGTAATCTTGTTGTGAGAGCTGGCTGAGGACGTTAAACTAAAAGATTCAAGTCGAGTTTATTCTTCCCAGGCCGTTTTCTCGCCAAATTTGTTCCAGCTGCTCTCTTGCACTACTCTCTTGATTTCGCATGCGACCAAACTCAGGCAAACAGACGCGCGCCCCCGCGCACATATACACACTGGCCCACATACTCACTGTCTTTGCGTTTTGCCATCCAGGCGAGTATTGAGAAACGCGTTGTGACATCTGCCGCCTAGAATTTCGCGCGCTTCATAGCGCGCCGGCCGCTCATTCCGACCGCCGTGGCAATGTGGAGGAACCACAGCTCGGCTGCGAACAGCGGCTGCTTTCTTGGTTTCTTTTGATGCCGAATATTTGCATTTATGTTTCTTTCCATCAATTTTTTTTTTGTCAACGTGGCCACGTTTTATTTTGAAACGCATACAATTTGTTCGCAATTTCAGTCCGCGCTGGAGCTCCCCGCGTTAGGCGTTATTGCTGACAGCGATCGATACAGTCTCTTTGCAAGGGCGCCTTGAACAGCGGAACTGTGCGGAGCGTTTACATTCGAAACTCTGTGCGTCCGAAGCGCCAGAATCAGAAACAAGAGCAAGGGTTACACTACAGAGCTTGTGTCTTTTTTTATAGTCACTGCAGGTTACTTAATATGCGACGCTTGTCTTAACACATCCAATTGCGTAAGGATTCGAAGCCAAGGTGGGAATCGCCCCCGACTGCCGGGTACGTTGTTCCGTGCAGCGATGCAGCTTACTGCACCGCCAAAACAAAACCAGCACCTTCACTTGAGCGCCTAGATGTTACTGCTGGCACGCTGCCAACAATGTGCGATACATTGTGCTCGAAATAAGTGAGGAATTACCTCTTATTTACTCACATTTTCTTGAAAAACATCGCTAAGTGAGGTTTAGTGGTTGTTTCCTAAGCATTACAGGTAATTGGCCCAACATTGAAACCGTATTGGCAAAGGCCGGCCCTACAAAAGACCTGGATGGGACCATCCTGTTGCAATATTCGGCCGATTACTTGTGCGGCTTGGGTTGTTTCGTTATCTCGTGTTACTGAGAACACTGCACAATATTGGTACTGGCCGGGCAATCAAAATTTGTTCGTTAGATGGAGATCTACGTAAAATCAGGTTTCATTGGATGGGTTTTTTACTCTATCTGAAAAAAGATGTGCATGTCTTGCGAGCTTCTAACCCATCTTGCTAGCTCTGAACACCGGACCTTTTCTGGGTAACACCAAGCTACTACCTCAAGATGTAAATCGTGAAGGAACCAGAGCGCTTCTCAGAGTGGTTCGCAATGAAACACACGGCAAGTAATTTCTACGCAGGGGAACGTAAGAGGCTTAAATTAACTTAGGATTTCTACGTAGGAGATCAAAGAAATCAAAGCGTTAGCCTTGCTATGCTGTCTTCCGCGATCTCCTCATGCCCCCAAAAGTGCCCGCGCTATAGGACTGCAAAACACCTGATCATTCTGGATACCACCAGCGCACAGGACAGTCTCCGAAGCTCGTGTTCCCGGCTCATCTTAATAGCAACCGTACTTGGAGGTAGTTGCATTGTGGAGAATTAGTTTTCGCCATATTATGATGGGAGAGAGACAGCGAATACATTTATCCCGGATAGGACTCTAAGGTAGGTGCAGCAGTGGTAGCACTCGCGGTCTCTCTGAAGCTGTGGTGCAGTGCTGGGAAATACGGAGAAGTGATCGCAGGGCAATTGGTTGCCAGGGGCTTTTCACAGTCGCCAGCAAAAGTGCGCGTGGCAAAAACGCCCTTCGCTCATATTGGTGATTAGTGTCACGCATGTGTTTGCTGGTGCAACCTCTAACCTTTCCCACTGTGTTGTGCACCTAACTTTATCTGCAGCAAGTTTCGTTTCATGTCGCCCGCTTCACTGCAGGTGGGCACGTGGGACGACCGCCATGGAGTCCGGTTCAGCAAAAACCAGAGCGAGGCGTACGAAGAAGTGGCCCACACGCTTCGGAACAAAACCCTCCGTGTCGTCACCATCGTAGTGCGTTTCAGTTTTGCACAACTTTCTTAAATACGCTACTGCCAGCTCGTTCTTCCGCTATCACCTCTCATGGACAGTCTTTCACTCACTTCTAACACTTATTTCGCTCTTTGTCGTCTAATCGACCGACTAAAGATTATCTCTCTCCGCTTGAGTTTTCATAAACCAGTCGGCTGAAGATGACGTTGTCGCACTTGAAGTTTTACAATGTTGCACAAGTAAAAAAAATAAATATAAATTTAATCCTCACCAGCCATTCATCTAGGCCTCCGATACACTACATGTTAGGAAGAGAGGGCCAATTTTGACAACAAAATAAGCATACGGAATTTTTTTTTTTGCCAGTGGTGACTGTGCTTCATTAAGCGCACTTGCGGCTGATGTTTTTTTACCAGCGCTGTTAGTTGTGCGTGTAGCATGGTATGTGGATGCCTCGCAGCTCTGAGCATGACGTAAGCATCATAGGTGAAATAGCCTCGGAGGAAGAACAAATTGCAGTGATGCTTGTGTTTTCACAGGCTTCTAATAATGAACACTACAAAGCAGTATATCACAAGCGTTTTGTTTGTTTATCCAGGAGAAGGTCCTCTACTTTTTAGTTTTTCTGCAAGGACTTCAGCATTTTTTGTTTTTTTCTTCATACGCGACAATATTAATTGCATCGCTTTATTTCTTGCGGAATGCTGGGCAGAATTATGTTCCTCTGTAATATTTATGTGGTCGAGTTTGGGCCTCCGTTTCACCGGAGAATTATTTACGTTCCGTCCAGAAAAAATAGAACTCTGGCATAGAAGTTACGAGGAAGACGCACACGATGAAGCCCGAAAACAACCGGCCCTCGTGCTGTGCACTCCCTTCGCGTCTGGTTCTTGAGTTTTTGGCTCGTTCTCAATTCAGTGTTCTGCAAACCGGCCCTGACGACTTCCCTTATTTCTGGAATATATGCCTCTTTCTGCTTCTACATTTCGAAATTTCAGTTCTAAACTATGCATTGAATGATTAAAGTAATTTATCGGAGAAGTCTTCTAACAACTTGAAGCATGTTCGCGCACTCAGGTTTATACAAGCATCAACGAATCAGATGGTGCACGGGATTTTATGGGATGCTTGACGTGCTTACTATGGTTAATAAATCATCGAATGATCTCACTGCGCCGTCAAATGTGCCAAGGCAGCGTTTTTAAGCTGTTTATTGCTTGTTTTGCATACGTTTTTGTTTTCATAGAATTCGCAGTTGAGGCATGTTATACCGTTTGTCTACTTTCATAGAATCATAAGGGGACGATCTGAAGTTTATTTAGTCATGCGGTTGTTACCTCAGAGCTCCTCGTGTCACCTGGTTTCTTCGCTGATAGTTTTAAGAAAAGACCCTCTCCCTAATTCTAACCACGACGAATTGACGGATCAAGTCACAAGTAAGGAGGTTCGTTTTCATCATAAGTGCATGCGTACTGCGGCCGCAATAGGCTCGCATTTCTTTTCCAGGTTCCTAGATGATTCACACTTATACTGTGTAGCGTTTGCACTTTTCCACCATTCGGTGTTTGTTCGCACTGGCCCCCGATCCTGTTTCGTGATCATTGTCGTGAGCTTGCGATCTAAATAATACCTCCCAATATTTTTCTTCAGTTCTGCTGCTTTCATTTTCATTTCATATGTTAACCACGGGCTCTGTTATGTTAGTAGTGAAGACAAGCATGACACAAGCGGGCCTTCTTTTTTCTCAAAACCTGACTACTTTTTCCACGTTGTGAGCGCCTCACCTTTTTGTACACTTCTTTCACACAGTGCGCAAGTTAACTGGCTACCCGGAAAGAGAGAATAAAAACAATGGAAAACAATCACTCACGACCACCTAAGCACTGTCTACACATGAGAATATAAGATACCATTGCTGTTTTCCTGATGGTAGCAAGGAATTCTTAAGAATAAAATACATCTCATTAGGTAATATAGCAGTATTGCAAGATTTCCCGAAATTTTTTCATGTATTGGGCACAAATGCTCCAAAAAGCAAAAAAAATGCTTAGTCGACAGAATTTCCACACAAAATGTCTTAGACGTGCCTGCAGCGAAAGAAGTCATAGCCAAAAGTAGTGGAAAGTATGCTGACGCTGCACTTCCCTCCGCTGTTGTCTAACTCCTCAGAGCGAGCCATACGTGGTACTGCGGAAAGATTCCAAAATGGCGTCCACGGAAGAGGACCGCCTCGACGGCTTTTGCGTGGACATCCTCCGGCAGATGGCGCTGCTTCTGGGCTTCCGCTTCGAGCTTCGCCTGGTCCGCGACGGCACCTATGGCACGGTGAACGGCCACGGAGAGTGGAACGGCCTCATGCGAGAAGTCATGGACAGGGTGAGTGGCTCGACGCCAGTTGGACGCAGTCCGCATCGTCCACTGGAGCCGGAATTGGCCTACCGGCCTGCAAAATTCAGCATTTCAAATCCAAATTAAAAACCTTAAAAGTCCAATTTTGTAATCGTCATTGTTCGCACTTCCTGACGGGCAAGTTGGAGAGTTAAAAAATAGAGGGTTATAGGGCAAGCGAGTGGCGCGCACAGGACGACGGCATTTGACTGAAATTTTCAGCTGTGTACTAACTCGAAATATAAATTGTTTCTTTCGAACTGACTCGAACTCGTATAAACTGTTTAACCTGTAGAATAAAATATTTCAAACTACTAACCTTTCTCGCACCATGAAAAAAAAAAACGAAGCTTTTGCCCCACATTACCTCATGCTTCTTTTGAGGTGACCAAGTGATGAAATCATAGATATGTTTTTCAATTTGAAAGTCTATCCTTAAGCATTTCAATACGCACACTCAGAATAAAAAAAAATCTTATTCGCAACGCCACAATTATGTGAAATATTTGATAAAAAATAGATGCGCATTCTATTTCATCCCGCGTCTGTTAGACTGTATGAGGCCAAAACACGGCTGTACCACTTGAAGCGCTCTCTGGTTTACGGTAACTGCGCTGACTTTATTCTTCAGAAAATAGAAGAAAACTGGATCTTACGACCACCATAGAGAGCGAGAGAGAGAGAGAGGAAGTTGTCTATTGTGCTTTCAGAGAACCAAATATATCAAAGCGTGGCGAGGAGGATGCAGCTGCTCAAATATTCACGATGTTTATGCGAAAGAGCTACCGCCTACGCTTGCCTATAGCACGGAAGGCAGCGGGGCAGTAATGGGGCAGCCACTCCTCCGCTTTCTTCCCAGTGATTTCGGGCCTCATTAATCATGGCAGGCGCGAATGCAGAGGGTTGATGGCTTGTTCTTGCCGCGCTTTCATCGCCACCAACGCGAAGGGAAAGAGGCGGAGCAGAGAGCCATCGAGTAAGGGATCCCAACTCTCGCCCTCGCTCGTCGCTCTCCGGGCTCAGCGCGCACCCCTGTTTACTCCGGGATCCGCCTAAGCTATGCGGACCTGCGCGAAGGCGACAAGCGCTCTCGTATAATTCTGGAGAAGAACGCCCTTGGTGTCGTCTTTCGGGGCTGGCTTTTGTGAAAATCCTTCTCCACTTCATCTTCTACAGCCTTCTCGGATGTCGTCGCGTCAAGATTCTTTTGCTTTAATTGCTTGCCTCAACGAGTCCGCTGCTTCACATCGGGAGAAAAATGCAAACAGGTCACATGCGAAAGATCTTTCGCGTAAATACAAAGTATGATAAGCTGCGAAAATGAGCGCTTTTTGCTCTCTACTTTTTTTTCGCTTTAACGAGAGTTCCCAATGCTCCCTTCGTTAGTTTTTTTTTTCGTCTCGTGCTATTGCGCTTTAATTGCGATAATTTTAATTGACGATAGTCGGTTTAGTGGCAGTTAGTTTACCTATAACTTAAGCTAGTGCAATACCCCTACAGCGTAATTGAATAATAGTTGGTGTGTGCAGCGCAGTTATATCCTTCTTTCTAGCGGAATGATGCGCATATGCGAAAGCAAAAGCCAAAGTAGAGCAAGAAAAGATATATACAAAACTCTTTCCTCAGAACAGTGTTTCTCTAGCATTTAATGACACTATAAAATGCTTAGGAGCAGTATATCTCAAAATAAAACTTCTAATGAGTTTCGTTAGAAACTCTAATTACTTCTGACATTAGGCTCATATACCTTTCCCATGACTTTCTCGTATCTGTTCCTGATGTATTCCTAATGACGTTTAAAAAATATTTCGCCGCCGTGGTTCTAGTGTGTTCCAAATGAACGCTTTCCTGATGACTGGCTCTTGAATCCCTGATGTCTTACCGGCCGTTGCAAATCCTGATGCAAATATTGGGGTTGAGTACTGCAAAATAAGACCTAATACAAAAAGCACAGCAAAACAAAAAAGAAATAAAAAACCGCAAAATTTTATTAATATGGGGATTCGAATCAGCCACTTTCCGATCCCTAACCCACTGTGCTACGCCATATCACCACTAGGTAAGCAGCACACCCTTTAGAATTTTTGTTCTTTATTGCATGGAAATAGCGCCGAAAAGAAAAGTCTAAGCATGCGTACGCCACAAAACACCAGGCCACTATGCCCCTGCATGACCCCTCCTTCCAAAACAACAAAAGTCTGGAAGGCACACACATGCATCACGATAAGGGAGCCAGCTACGCGGCTCTTGCAGGGGAGCATATAGTCCTCGCGCCAAAGCGCATTGTTCACGGAACAAATATTTTGACGACCGCGGTGATTCGCCGTGGCGGTCCAGCATGCGGCTCTTCCAGAGAATAAATAGTCCAAGCAACATAAATAGATCATACGGCACAAAACAGTTTTTCTCCACAGGCAAAAAAGGGATACTGTAGGGTGGGATGTCAATGTCGTTCTTAATTGTTCGTTGTAATATATCACAGAAGAACACAGCGTCAATGCACAGAATAAAACAATGGTCAATTGTCTCTAATTTACTGCACAGGCGGCAGTTCACCGACCATGGCGCAATCATCTTCTTAGCATGAAGCCATGCCTTCACAGGTAGCAGAGATGTGTGCAGTTTAAAGAAGAATGTTTTTGCAGCAGAAATGCACATTCGCCTAACACTTTTTAAAACACTAGTTTCAAGGAACAACAGAAAAGGTTGCCGATACAACGGTACAGGGAACAAATACTCTGTAAGTGGCTGAGTCAGCTGCCTTCTGGAGAGGCTATACAGGTAGTGTAAAGAAAAGCGCACAGTGAGGAAATTGAAGTTGTCAGCAATTTCCTTAAGGAATCCCCATAAATCCCCCTCACGTGTGAATCCAGTCGGTGCGAATAGAAAAAGCAAATGAGCACTGAGACGCCTAATATGCACAGGTACTAAGAAAGGGTGGTTTGACGATTTGAAAAATAAAAGTAAAACGCGAAACACTCTGATGCATGAATAAGTGAACAAGGCCGATTCCACCAGACTCTAGCGAAAGAAATAAGTTATCGCGGCGCATGGGCACACCCTTAAGCATTATATATGTGGTTGCAGTTATATCCAGTCCTTTTCAATGCGTGTCAATGAAGCAGCAGCAGCTATAGGCGCCCGCTGAAAAACAACATTGTTCAGAAGGTCCTTTTAGTCCTGTTGGGTGTGCAACATATTCCGAGCCTTGACGTGCAACGCATTGGCCGCATCAAATCTCTAGGAAAATTACATGTCGCAGAACACCGGCTGCCCGTTTTACTCTCTTACCACTCCTAATCCTTGGTATACCAACCAAGGCTTATTCTTACACCGCAGAACAGACTGCGTTGCGGGGCAATTATTGCTGGAATAATGCGCTATAGCAGCTTCACAACCTGCGAGCATGGCAGCGACACACATCCTTCACATCCGGCTAAACAATTCAAAAATATAAACACTTGGGCGACTGAAGATCTGGAGACTGTGAGAAAGAGGAAGAACCGAATGAAAAGTAATTATAAATATGCGCTGCCTTCTGTGTCCTTTTTTATTTTGTACATGAGTAACGCATGTTTGTCAACTGGCTTTTTTGTTGTTGCGTTCCTTTTTGCACTATTGTTCGGAGTGTTTGCAGAAGAAGGTGTTCGCACAGAGCGCGCACTTACGCTCGCCGTTTGAACCTGCGATTGTGAGAGTCTTATTTACCTATTCGGTTTTGCACCTTATTTTCTTCGAGCCTATACTTTGCACTTTGCAGTAGGTGGTGGTAGTAGTTTTTTTAATAAAATAATAGTAAAAAGGAAGGAAAATATTTTTGCTAGCCCCAGCATCTGCCATCGATACTGAAGCACCTGAGCTGGGGCAGCGGAAATAAAGGATAGCAGGCAGAATGGAGAAATGAAAGGAAAGAGGTGAGGGGACAGGAAGAGAGGATAGGGGGAGAAGTAATATGTACAAACTATTTACACAAACAATATTTTTTCCCAAAAACCTTCACTCGCCACTGCCCCAACTCAGACTGCCCGCAGTGTCACAAAATGATACAGCCCATCCCCCCTCCCCCCTCAAAATGCCTTTGGTGCTTGCTTCAGTTCATTCATGCATTTCTTTTTGCGTACTGTAAAAGAATGCATGAAAACTACAGAAGTGTTCTTGATGCGTAATGGCATGACAGAAATTTATGTGAAATCTCATCTGAATTTCTAGTGATATATTTCTGCGTGGGTGTAATTGGAGAGAAAAGTCACTTCAGTGGCTGATCGCCAATGACTTAAGGAAGTCTTCTGTATGATTGCAAAACAGTATGTGCTGAATTTTTATCGAGGAAAGACATCTATAGCTGACTTCTTGGTGACTCTCTAATGTGTCACAAGGAATGCATGAACATGACACCAGAAGCTCAGGGCTCTTTTTTGTAAGGATAATAACGCTGCACTTTTTTGCAGAGATTAGTTACAACGGTATATTAACCATTTTGGTGAACAGATCACATTTGGAGAGCTGAAAGCGCACGTTTGTGCTTTCAGAATTACCGGTGCGGCAATAAGAGGAGAAAATTGAACTTTTGCTCAAACGGCTGCGCATGCTGACAGGCGCAGAATGACCTGCAGTCTAACAGTACAGATAACTGAGTTTGAGCAAATATGGATCTATATGAATAAGCATTTATAAAAAAGACAACAAGCACAATTGGTCGGGCAAGCTGTTTGGTTTCGGTGTCCATATTTAGCATTAGTTTTAAAACTGGACAGTTTTGTAAGGAGATCAGTGGCCTAAGTTTTACCAGATGCGCTATATTTGAACATTTCAGTTAAAAATTTCAAAATTCAAGTTCAAATCGTTCAAAATTTGAAATAACATGGCGAAAACAGAGCGCTAAGATTAAATCAATGCTCCAGCGATTGAGCGATTTAGAAGTAGAAGAATACTGTGCTTCTTTCTTATTCGTGAAATATTTTGAACCAATTCAAAACGATGGGACTCAAGTAAATGCGGAAGTCGTTATTCTGGCGCCACACAAATTGCCCAAAGTTGTAAGGTCGACGAAGTAAGTTATCAGATTATTAAGAGGTTGTTGTACAGCGAGGCATATAAGTCAATTAATGTCATACACACAAGGCGTCGACTATAACATTCCTCCTTCATGTACAAAAGTGTACATCAGACGAGCATGTCGATAATAGAAAACAAGACTGAATGGGAACCAAAGCAAGACTTCGACTTGTCTGAGAGGAGAATACGGCCGTAGCTCTGAAACGCTCTCTGCTTTACTGGAGTGCTGCTGGCTGTATTTTTCAGAAAACAGAAATCTTTATTTTACGCCTTCCATCGCTGTAGAGAGAGAGAGGGGTAATCCATTATACGTCCACCGCACCGAACATTAATGATCTAGGAAAAGGCCTCCCGCAGTATGCGATGCGATTTTGCTGTTGATCGTAAAATGCGTGGTTGTGCAGTAGCGTTTTTTTTAATTTCCTCAGTGGTCGTTTTCTTTTTAGCTTACAAGTCGGTTGCCACCCCTAACTCGAATTTCATCGACCACATAGAGGGTGGTGATGATGAAAAGCATTTATTCGATATAGGTATATACCGAGAGGTGTTCGGGGGCTTCCCTTAGTGGGAAGCCTCCTAACATACTAGGTTGAGTCCCTAGTCAACTCTTCTCGGCTCTGCTTCTGCTGCATGCACTGCTGATTTTTAGCCCCTGTGTGGTTCTTTCTCGATATCAATGCCACGCACAGCTGGAACTAGCGCCGCACTTGATTTGACCTCGGCTGCACGACGAGCTGTGTCTGGACAGACTGCAGTTCCCTTCGCAATCTAGTTGCGAGCAGCAGAGCTTCTGTGTCTACTGCGACCAGCATCACCATGACTTGTGGAGCAGTCACTCAGGAGGTTTTATTAGTCAATAGGTTTCATTATTCTTAAGTAACATATCATTTGTGCTAACAGCACGCTCCGCTGTGACGAAAATAAGAAATGGCTCGCACTCTCATGAGCCTTTCTCCGAACGACGGCCGGTGTGGCACCAACCAACGTGCACAGCCTTCTCCTCTTGCCTCCTGCTCCTCTTTTTTCCCCACAGATGTTCATATTCGCGCTGCTTACATCGTCACGCCTCTACTCCCTACTGAAAATCTCCATATCATAAGTTCCATAATTTCATACGTTTCCATATAGATTTTATGGAGCCAGGTTAACGGAGTAGATTCCGAGAGAAGGTAAGCGTAGCAGGGGGCGGCAGAAAGCTAGGTGGGTGGACGATATAAATAATTTTGCAGGCATAGGGTGGGCGCCGTTGGCAAAGGACAGGGTTGACTGGAGAGACATGGGAGAGACCTATGCCCTGCAGTGGGTGCAGTCGGGATGATTGATGATGATGATGATGATTATGATGATGATGATGATGATGGAGTATTTGGAGCCGGTATGGACTATATGGAAAGCAGGTATGGAAGCTTATAGACACCATATGACCTCCGTACAATGTATAGAAAATGTATAGACATTATGGAGAATGCTTATGGACCCGATACAGACATGATATGAATTTCGATATATCTTTCCATACCGAATAGTCTTCATATTCCCATAATTCTATACGAGCGGCTCATACGGAGTCTCAGTAGGGCTGCACCGCAGCTACGGCATCACCACCGCGAATACGGGGAGCGAGGCATTAACAGGTGTCACTACTAGAAAAAAAGGTACCGAACAACGTCTTTTTTTTTTAACCCGCCCTGAAAGGTGCGCCCGTCAGTAATGAGATGTAGTTTAACTGAGGGGAAGCTAAACTGATGGTATCATATCGCAGGCTGTGTGCTAGCGCACTGGTAACTTTTGTTGTCGGGCGGAGGGGATTTAAACCGCGATCTCCTAGTGTATAGTCCTAATTTGTATTGAGCTTTCGTGTTTTCTGATATGGACTATTGCATGCCACCGTACTTTCTTCCGCTATGTTTTCTATTGGCAAGAACGAAGCCGTTGGTCTTCTGAAATTGCGAGCTTTTACAGTCATGAATTTAAGAAGGTAGCTTTATTTTCTGCTGTCCCTCTGATCTCCTATCCACCAATCTCGCTTATGAACTTTGGTCCTTATTTATTGCCTTTCTTCCAAATTTTAACGTTTCATCACAA
Organism: Amblyomma americanum; assembly: GCF_052857255.1. NCBI lineage: Eukaryota > Metazoa > Arthropoda > Arachnida > Ixodida > Ixodidae > Amblyomma > Amblyomma americanum. The sequence continues at coordinate 74,436,877 of NC_135503.1, read as the reverse complement.
TCGTTCCACTCTCGCTTTTCGTTTTACTTATATAGACATGAAAACAGAAGTCGGTGCTGATAGCGACAGCAGCTTCTCATTTTGACATTACAGAACAAATTATTATTAAAGGCAACATAACGCTAATCGAAATAGCACATCTACAACACACGCAATTTAAAATCAGGGAACAAGGCTCACACGTCAGAAATGTTAGCATTAATTGAAACGGATAAATAAACACTTAGCAGTGAGCAACAATAGTTGTAATAAGTTTGAAGTGACCAATAAACACAATAAAAGAACGTTCACAGTAGACAAGGACATAAGAAAGCATCAATAAGCACGGGCATTAGAACGCTTCAAAAGGGCGCTTTTATGTTTTATTATTACGAGTTGTATTCTTATTGCTCTAGGCACAATAAGTTCAGGACGCATCTGCGAAAAAAACCAAGTCATTACTTTTTATAGTATCCTGTGTTTCTCGTACCGTGGCACGTTTCGCGTTTTCCTCTGGCGCCTCCTTCTCTCGGCCCAACTATCTTCAGTTCTCTTTCGAGAAGGTTTGAGTTCGTTATGTGCTCGCGGAACAATCTTAACTACGAGCTTCGCAAAATAAGCACGATGAGCACGTGGAGCGATTCCTCATGGCTGTAAAAGAACCGCCAGACGGAGTTGCGAGCAAGAAGAGAGCGCGAGTGAGCAGCTTTGTTGTCTTAGCAACCCCTTGCGCTTCCTCTTATGGCGGCTCTAAACATGCACACAGTCGCCTCCTGAGCCTTGCTTTCTGCTTGCCAGGCGGTAGCCCGTAATTGAAGGTTTTTCCTTTCTAACTTTATCTTGATCTTTTTTGCGCTCTTTTCATAAGGCGCTTACAGTGTTCGTTGATCCTAGCTTATCGCATTAGCCGCCTTCCGTACGTGCCACCGTCGTGCACGAACTGCCTCTTCCTGAATGAGATAAAAAGTGAAAGCTTCAGCAAAGGCAGCGAGGCCCTTGGAAGAAGCGCCAACTGCAGCTTTGTTTCCATTAATGCGTTACCGCGCTCCCGTCCGGAAGATTATTCAATTCTGTTTCGTTTGTACTGAACCTAGTCTCTTTGCTCCAGACTGCGCGCACTTCCTTTATCTACTCTTCGGATGGCGTTTAAGCTTGTAGAGAATTTTACATTTCAGTAGGTATCTGAAATACTGCCAAGATGAAGGAAAGGTAAGTCGCATGTTTTTAGCTTTCTTAACATAGACGATTTGGTCTCTGCGGTCCTGTACAGTTCCCGTGAACGCATTAGCCCATTTTAAAGCACTTCGCAGCTCAGAATCGCGATGAATCATATTGGCTTTTTTTTTTTAACGCGAAAGCATTGAGGGCCCCATTTCGAAGGAAAAACGGCGTCGTCGTCGTTTGACCTTGTGAGGCATTGAAGGTCGTTGTCTCATCCACATCGAAATACGAAGTCGTACCCTGAGAAGTAGAGCTCTCACTCTTAAAGAAAAGGGACAACGCTTTGAACGATGGGCATGCAGTGACGGCCGTGGGCTAGCCGTCGACGTTTGCACTGTTGGTAACGAAACGCAGAAAGAATGTGCGAAGCGGGGTCGTGATGCACGATTTTTTTTCTTGACGGAAGTTTTTTATCTCCACTTTGTCTTACGAAGCCTTTCGCACTGAGATTGTTCTCAGAGTCTTTCAAGGTCTTTTTTTTTTATAGCGTTGTTTATTGCCTCTGGGCATATGTTCTCAGAGTCTTTCAAGGTCTTTTTTTTTTATAGCGTTGTTTATTGCCTCTGGGCATAAGGGGGGTTAGGAAGAAAAGAGAAAAGAAATAAAGAAAAGAGTGGGTGGGTGTTAAATAAAGCAGGAAAGATGTGCCGATCTAATGAAGGCGAGGAGGGAGCGGTGATGTGGCCCCTGCGTCCAATCAATCTATGAGGACGGGTTGTCTGGGTGGAGACCCGCTGCTGCCAGGTGGCGAATTCTAGTTGGCTTCAGTGCCGGGAAATCCCACAACAAGTGGTGAATGTCAGCCTCAGGTATTTTCTTCGTAGTTCCTTCGCACTGGTCAGGACAAAAAGCAATGTAGAAGTGGCTGTGCTTTTATGAGCCAGGTGTTGTTGGAACAACGTATCTGTCATGCAATAGAGAAGCTCACAACAGCTTGTTAGTATCAGGGAATCGCAGGTATCACTGCTGTAGAAAGGCTAGGGCTTAATTTCAATGAAAGGATAAGTTCATCTTTCAATGATTCCAACTAATATCTGCACGATACATGTGTTGCTATAGCCTGCTTTATTTGTGTGATCTTAAAATATGAGCATTTCGCTAAGCATGCGTAGATACAATATTTCCGCCGCGATCGCCCAGGGGCTTGAGCGTCTGTCTCGTTACTCCGGTGGTGCACGGCTCGATCTCTGCAGCCAAGTACTCACTGTCTTTTCAAAGCTTGCAAGCTTATCGATGACCTCGTAGTCGAATCTGCTTTCGCGAAACGTTTTAGAAAATGTCTTCTACACCAGCTCGGGTGGACTACGGTGGACCAAAAACCCTTATCCATTGAGTACTTTCCCCAAATGGTTCTTGTGCAGTTAAAAGTTATTCTTCATCATCATAATTCTTAATTTCCTAAACAAGGGCTTCATATTTAATTTTCATATAAACAGGAACTCTGCAGACATGGATTACAAAGCGGCCGGAAGTGGTAGTAATAACCGCGTGAACAGTAGTGTGGAAGATTTGTAAAAATGCAAACAAAAGCTGTCGTTCCCAGCGTCAAAGATAAACTAACTTGGAAAAGATTCTCCAATGAAAAGTCGGCGGCCTTCATTTGCTGCGCCAGGAAGCAATTGAAGTTTCTGGAGCGATTTCCGGAACTACGGATACACGGTCGTATCCAGGTCATCAGAAGCAGCAGTCATGGCTTTGCCGTGGCAGCACTACATTATTTCCTGGGGCTATTTTGTTTCTGTCTTGATGAGCTGCAAAGTATTGAATTGTCGCAGAAGAAAAGATGAGAAATTATTTCGATATTTTACAGAAGTTGCCGAACAGAACCTGGGACAAATGGGAACCATCACTTCACAGAAACCTTTCTTTTCAATATCAGCTTGAGCAGAGTTCTATTTCAGCCTTCTCGGTGGACGATTATTAAAGGTACATGAATTGAATGGGGGCCAAAGTCAGCTTTTGAGACACGTTTTTCTAACTTCGCTTTCAAACCTTTAAAGAACAGTCGCTCAGTATGGACCTTAAAATGAAGAAAAAAAGAGAAGATACCCGCTTTGGATTATGGTTTCGTATGAAAAGAAAATACGGAAGGCTGACTGACACTGAAAATGCATATTTATGTCTTCGCTCTGTAGTAATTCTAACTGAGAAACCTTCATCTTCATCTTGATATTCTTTTTTTTTGGCCACTCTCTGAGACATCTGCATTTTGGAGGTGTTTTGTGAATAGTAATTGCCAACAGACTTCTCTTGAAGCTTCTACAACACGCTGTCAGAGAATACCATTGCGTAAACGTCACTTTCCCAAATGCCACGTCCAAAAGAACTGTTATGTTCTCTCAGCGTATTAGAAAACACAATTTTTCTTGCTTTGCGTGATATGAAGAAAATTATAGAATAAGGACTCCAGGAATAAAAGGTCCTTTTCTTATTTCGCTTCCCTCTACGGGAGATGGACGATCCAAAATATCTCTGCTTTCGCGGCGCCTATCTGTTCCGAAGCGCTCCCAGACTGAAATGTCGAAATTAATCAGCGCATACCTAAACAGTACAAGAGCTTTCATTTTCTGATACCTAAATAGTAAAATGCACAAACTGACTTTCTTGGGCCCTCCTTTTTTTCACAACAAATCATTGCAACAGAAAATTACACGGCGTCTCAATTAGGAAACTTGGCCGGAGTGCACGCGTTCATTTCAAAGGTTGTGGTCATAAATTCAAGACTTTCCCAGAGTGATTTAAATTAACCTTGAAAAATATGTTTCTTTTACCAGCGCAAAATATATCTTGCTATTTAGAGCGATATAAGTCGCCGATCAATTACAGAAATATGACGTATTGCGCCGTAAACTCTTGATCCGAAATCACTTCCTTTACATTATTCCCACAATGAATAGCTCTGCGGCTTTTCTGACTGTCGTTAAGAAGTAGCCTAATAATGAACAGACCATATATTTATTTTATTAAACTCGCACGGCTGACAGTCGCTTCCTGCCCAATTAACATAGTGGGATTGAATTTTTGTACTTTTTTAATGAAATGTATAGACGACAATTGTTGCATGGGTCCGCAACTGCAAAGATTTCGGAATTTTTTCCCCGCTTCCTGACCCCCTCCTTCTGTTCCCATTCATGCATTCGCAGGAGGCTGATCTGGCTATCGGTGATCTGACAATCACGGTGGCCAGGTCGCACGCAGTGGACTTCACACAGCCTTTTCTGCATACTGGAATTGGGATCCTATATCGGCGGCCTCACCAGGAATCACGCCTGTTCTACTTCCTACTTCCGCTCTCGCTTGACGTGTGGCTCTGTCTCTTGGCTGCCTACATGGGCGCCGCCTTGGTTCTCCACTTGGCCGCGCGCATGTCCCCCACGGAGTGGTGCTTTCCTCGCCATGGTCCCAAGTGCGACTGCGACCGGTCCTCGGGCTCTGAAAGGCCACGGAATGCGCTCGGACTCGGCGAGAGCCTCTGGTACGCGACCAGTGCCGTGCTCTTCCAGAACTGCGAGACAAGCCCCAGGTACGCGCGGATGATGTCACATCTTTGTTTGAGAACAAAACCTGCGCACACCAGTGTACATGCTGCGCCAAAAAGATAGGCATGCCCACCACCAACTTTCTAACATTAATTATGCAGCTCACGTTCGTTGCTTTCTGAAAGGTGAGAATTATTTGCGCAGAGAGGCAGTCGCTCAGACAGTAGCCTTTACTCAGTTCTTCCGTGCGTGTGCTGCTGCTGGGCGAAGTAGGAACGCCGTCAAGACTGTGTTCTTGGAGCCTCTGCGACAATCATTAAGTTTTATAGTTAAGAGATATTTTCTTGCAATGTTCAACATTTCTTACTAACGTTTTTCTTGTTAAAAATAATTATGCCAAAATAGGAAGGCTGAGCTTTAATTTACTAATATTCGTGTTGTCGCAACTTCTGATTAAAAAAATGTTCTCTTCGAAATCACGGCTACACAGGTGCAGCAGTACCGGCATGCAAAGTGGTTTTGCTGACAAAATATGAGGGTTCGTACAGTCGCATTCTTCCTGATCTTCTGGTGCTGACAGTGAAATACTGTTCCGCTCACGTCTGAAACGCACGCCAGTTGCAGCCGTTGATGATTCTTTCGCCAGATGTTCTTCCTAAAAACACTGCTCTTGCTTATGTCCTGAATGTACCCTAGCTGGTCACTCACGCCTTACAACTCCCGCAGTGCATCAGTAGCTGCAAGTCTCGAGCAGTTTTCCTCGTTCTCAGATGCACACGTGACTTCTGCAGGGCTGCGTCTACCAGGATTGTGGCCATCAGTTGGTGGGTGTTCTCGCTCATCATGGTCTCTTTCTACACGGCCAACATGGCTGCATTCCTCGTGAATGAAAAACTGCAGTTTCCCATAGAAAACGTCCATGACCTTGCGGCGCAGTCCAAGATTCGCTACGGATGCGTCGCATCGGGCTCCACGGAATCGTTTTTCAAGGTATGCATAACATGAAGCTCGCTCTACACTTCGTTTACTGGGTTGGCACCTTTTGCGAAGGCCGCTTTGTCGATGTTCTCTGACGACTGAATCAATTAGTGAGCCTACGACTATTCGTGTTGTTCGTTCTAAACAGAGAAAGTATTCGTTTTTCTGTGTTCAAAGGCACTAGCCATGAAAACAAACGTGAATGTACAACCAGCAGCAAGCGCTTGCGCAGCGCATACATGTGTTAAAATGCTGAAGACAGGCTAGCAGCCTGCAGTGGCCAGCTGTCTTATGAAAATGTCTTAATGGAAGGATTGAGCACACCCAGGCTACCAGATAACCTTAGGAAGTTGTTCCCCAAAATAAGTGAGGATACCAATCAGAAGCAAGGTCGCAAAAACCGACTATGACATGTCGATTGATAACGGTTCTCGTAACATGGTTGTCCTCAGCAATCGATCTCTTGTACCAAACAGGTTTCGGACTCTTTTAACCTTCGTTATTTGCTGTGGCGATGATTACTGATTGACAGGAGTCGAAACTGGAGCCCTACGAGCGCATGTGGACGGTGATGTCGAGCAACCGCGATGAGTTGCTGGCGTCATCGAACGCCGAGGGCGTGGAGCGAGTGCGGCGCGGCGACTACGCCTTTCTGATGGAAGCCGCCACCATCGAGTACCTAACTGACAGGGACTGCCAGCTGGCCCAGATCGGCGGCCCCCTGGACTCCAAGGGGTACGGATTCGCTCTGCCCAGAGGTATGCAGCTGCGTGAGCGGAATCCCTTGCTTGCCTCGAGCTGTGGTGCGGAGCCTCGCATTTTTTACCTTTGAAGGCTGCCTGTTGCCGGTCTTTGCTGCGACATGTCTTCACCTCGTCGATTGTGCTCAGAAAGTTGTCGTTAGAGAGACTTTAGATGGCGAAAAATGGATGCCTCTCAGTTGGGTTGTAATATACTCTTACAAGTGGACGCAGATGCTGTGCTTTTTATGCACAGTAAGTCTGATTTTTCACCGGTTTTACTGTGTACCGATAATATTAGACGAAGCTGCTAGCTAGAATAATAATGCCGTCATATGCGTTGAGTTGACAAATCCAAGTGACAATGCTCAATGTAGGCCATGCTAAGAGTAGCACACCTAAAAAGCGCTCCTTTGTATGGTATATATGTGCTGTCGCACATATGCTATGCTGAGGTAAAATGAATCCGTGGGTAGCTTCATAATTAGGCCTCGTTTTGTTTTACGCAGACTGCATGTTCTGCGGATAGTGGAACGCGAGAGACGGAACATGAATTAAATTTTCTACCTTTTCTGCTCAACGTTTTTGTCCCCTATTAAAGTAGCAATGAAACGTTGGCTCGAATTGGAATTGACTGAAACAACAAAACATAAATGTTGTAAATTTAAATTCGCCGCCCTAGACCCGCATCTAGGATTTTTCGATTTTGAGGCTCTTGTGATATTCTCTGCTGGTTCCGATGCGCCCTTCTTAGGAGGCAAAATTTTGAAATAATGGTCCCTTATGATTATCTACCAATTGGTACCCTTGAAAGTATGCCCGTTGTTTGGTGTGGGCTCGTGTGTGCACTTTTTAATCAGCCGTCTGTTTCTTTTCTGTAACCTTCAGCGTCTCCTTACACTGCCCACCTTTCGGAGGCGATCCTTCGGCTCCAGGAGACCGGTGTCATCGCACGTCTCAAGAAGCACTGGTGGACGGGACACTGTTCGCAACAACGCGAACAAGAGAAGGGCTCTGCCGCCCTCTCAGACGCCGAAGACTCATCCGTAGAAGCGAACGCGCTTGGCGTCTCAAATGTGGGCGGCATTTTCCTCGTTTTGCTTGGAGGCCTGGGCGTGTCTAGCGTGTGCGTCATTCTTGAATTTGTCTGGAAGACACGTCCTTCGTCCAAGGCAAAGAAGAAGGCAATTGAGAGCAGCTGCGAGGTAATGGAGGTGAGTGCAAAGTGATTCAGAATACCTAAATAAAAAAGCAGTGTAGACTGGAGAAATTTTGCTTTCCTCCTTTTGAGGTTAGATTGAAAATTAGGTTATTACCTCGTGGTAATCACCCTGAAAGCAGAAAACAACGAAACATCGTAACGCAAATCATATATTGCTATCACATAAAATAGTTATTTTAGGGATTGTTCTACCGTAAAGTGGCATTTTATGTTAATTAACCAAGGAAAGCTGCGCAGTCTAGTAAGTTGAAAACTATAGGAGGTGTATCACAAAGGAATATATGCCACATGCGTTGAAACGAGCATCTTAGGTGTGGCGAGAGGACTGAAATAAAATCAGTACAAAGAACGAAGTGCCTATGTAAGAATAATTAAAACAAGAAAATATAGGTTGGAATGTGAGCAAATCGCTTTGTTGCTACCCAGGGTACAAAGTTATATATGTCTTCACAGCCGACTGCCTTGATAGATGGCCTTTATTCATTCTTCCACGCATTTCTGGTTCGCGCATATTGCAAAAAAAAAAAAACATCAGTGTGGTGGTCCTTCCAAACAAGGAATTAATACTGCAATGTTAACAATGCAACGTGAAACTGCCATGTTGAATAAGTTGGACGGGAGGTGATTCCTACAGATTTGGCTCACGCCACAGGCAAGACTGGGCCATTGTTACCAAGTGAAATGTGCTAAAAGCCTTCTTGGGCCTTCGAGCTTCATGAATGTAGACTATGAACCACCGCCAACTAGGCCTTATCCTTGGGTTATCAAAGAATTCGCCCATTTGCTAAGGCACTCACTCAGTGGCAAACTTGCTAATGCCGAGGTTTTTGGTCTCGTCACTAAATTTGTTCTTTTAAAGTCTTGGTGTTCATATTTCGAACAGGGGGCCAAATAGCAATACTGTTCATTCTTCTAAGCTGCGTTTTTCGGCAGGAAAAAGATCCGTTGTTTACCGTGCAAGTTTTCCTTTCCGAGTACAACAAAAAAAAAATGAATGTCGAGCGCAGAACAATCCATGGTTCCTTCGACCTTCTTTATAAACCAACGATGGATTTTACCCGAACAGATTTTTCACACATTCCCCGCAGCTGTCCAAAAAGGAGTCCAAGACTTCTCTGGAGGTGCTGTCCGCTGCTCAACAAGAACGCTCAATATCGGTGCTGCCGGCCACCACACTCCAGGTGGACGTCGTCGACAGCCGGGACACACCGGCTCAGCCCAGGAGGCCCGACGTCTCCTAGCAGTGCGGCGAGTCACCAGACGTGCTTGCCACGGCCACGCACAACCCCGAGGCATTCTGGTGACTCTCCGCATTGCGTGCGACTTGACAAACGATCTGAACAGCAACTGCCAGCGCGGAACTATCGCCATTGTGTGCTGCTGTACCCGTTATCAGTTTTCAGATGGGACTGGAACAGTGAATGTGGCATGGCTACAAGTGCGCGCTTCTGATTTCTGCTCACCGTGGTACGTCTGGATGACTCCTTTTGGACACGAGACTTCAGACGCCTTTTGTACGAAATGTTTTGTCTCGATAGTTGGCGGATGAATCCTTTACTGTTAAGACGTGCAGCTTAAAAGATAGGAAGGCTTCAGGCAGATCTACAGTTGTGGCAGCACGCGCATCGTTATGGTGCTTTCGATTATAACGATGTGTCGTGTTCAAGCTTCGTGACTTTTGTGATTGGAAACACAATGTGGGAAAGCTTCACACTGCAGTGTAGTGTGAAAGTTTGTAAGGTAATGCGAGTGTTAGGAAGTGGAAATTACGTTGAACTTTTTGCTAAACCAACGATTATCGAGTGATTCTGGCGACAGTTTTATTATGAGCTTGGAACGATCTCATTGCCTCCAACACATTTGTTATAGTCATCGCGGATTACATGTATCCTGTCTCGAGCCGTTAATGCTCGCCTTGCCTGCTTTTTATCATACAAGGGAACCAATATCCGTCTAATCCTCTAAACAAGTGAAAGCACTCTCATCATCTCACACAAGGTTCTCAGTGCCAAAAAAAACTTTTTCCTGCAAACTTCGCGGCTTCCTCTCACCCTGGATGGAGACTGTGATGTGTTACTTCCTCTGTGGTTCTATGGGCAACAACAAAGCTTGGAATGACATGCAGAAGGCCCTGATGTTGGCTCATCGTGATATATCAACCTTTACACTTGAGATTTATCCGCCTTGTAAGCGTTCGAATTCGCCAAAGTTGTTCGTTTAAAAAATTGTTGCAATTTATGCAGAGTGTTTTGCATGAACCCATTCTGCTGCACCTTGGCGCAGGACAAAAGGTTGAAAGCTTAAAATATGAAGACAAACTATATGGTAATGAAGCCCTTGGGATGATCTATTCGAAACATTTGTTGTCTTTTTTGTGGAAATTTAAAAAATTAGAGCCTATCTTTTTGACCACATATCCTTGGCGTCAGTACTGTCAGTGCAGCCCTGTCTCAAAACATTCTTCTTGTAAGGCGTCTAAAGGTTTATTGCTGTTAGAAGACTACATTGGCTGGTGCTTCAGAGGTGGCTTGGATTATATCTATTTGTCCCTGCCTATATGAGAAAAGCACGTCTGGTCAAAACATATTCAGCTGTAGAGACTAAGCACTACAGTAGAACCCCTTCCCATCACCGTCACATTCCTCGGGAAAGTGCCATGCACCACATCTCATTGAAAGGGCACTAATTTTTAGACAGGTAGGGCCAAGGTTTGGGTATTGATGTGCTGCATTGAGGAAGCTCACCCGTTATGATTGCCCAAGGCACTGACAGGAGCACCACTTGCATGCTTCCTGTTCAGGATGCCGGCATCGGCAAGTTTCGAGATGCCCAGACATAGCGAAACTTAAGGGAAACTGGCCTCTGATTATTCTACATTACCTATAATTTACGACACGCCGGGACGTTTTTAATTAAAGGTAGAGACATGGTTCTTATAATTTTTCTGCATTAAGCGCGATAAGAATTGATATGATTGCGTTATGTGCCGAAGTACCAAGCGCCTCAAAAAGTAAGTAAAGAGGTAGGCTTTATTGGGTCTAGGCACTGCTACAACTGAAAAGATATATCTTTAATTAAAAAGCCGAACGGCGAACTCGCCATTGAAGGGCAATGAAAAGAGACGGTTTCAAAAATGTAGGGTGAAAAGAAAAAGCAGACTGGTTAGATGAAATTAAAAGAGGCATTTTTGAAGAAAAACAAAAATATGAAGGAGGATATAGGAAAGTCCTTGCGCAGCATAATGAAAATAACTTGCGGGAAAAGCATTCTGATATTTTTTAGTCCATGCCACCAGTATACTGTGGAGATAAGATCATACTGCACAGGTTTCAGGACTAAGCATCCTGAGGCTATCCACTGCTCACAAACAACCGTGACTGCATTTAGAACCGCGCTTGTCTGAGAATTTGTTTGAATTTACTATTAATCTGCAAACTTCATATTATTTGACAGGCACGATTCGCTGCGAAAGTACTTCTGCAAAAATATACAATGGCTATGACATGGGAGAGGCCTTTGCCCTTCAGTGGGCGTAGTCAGGCTGATCATGATGATGATAATCGGGAGTAATGATCTGAAAAGAACACTGTTTTCGGCATGATAGTCTCGCGAATTTCACAATACTGAGCGTGCAGTCATAATTTGAATTCGTGCCCTATGCTTTTCCACGGTGAAAGTGCTCTTAACTTGGACGGTCATGGTGCGACGGGGTTCTACTGAATATATGATATTACTTTTGTGCCAAAGGTTGAGATGTCAAAAATGTATGCCTCACTGGAAGATATGAAAGGACGGCCAACAACGCTTTTCAACATTTTTCTCATGAACACAAGCATTGCTGAAAAGTGACAATAGTCTTATTATATGAAGTTTTGTTTGCCTGAATTTGATATCGAATTCACACAAAACAAATGGTCACAAGGTTGTGACGATTTTCGTGCTGCGCTCTACGGAATGTCTTTGTTTTAATACATTTCCCAGAACCCTGCCACGGGCGCAATATCTCAGAAATTATTTGTGAGCAAAGAAAATATGTGTTTGTTCTTCCTTCCTTAAGACTGTGGAAAAAATAATACTTAAACGACACTTCACTGGTGACACCTCCTTTATTGCAATTTCGGGTGAAATATATTTTGTTAAATGGTATCTGTCATAAATTATTCAATATATGTGTCTCCTCACAAGCCATTTCAACCGGTGGCTTTTGTGCTTGAAGGCAATCTGCAAACCTGGGATATGCATCGAGTGCAAGGTGCTGTTTACAGTGAAGATCCCCTAGCTGTCGGGACACACATAAGCAGTAAGTCCATGCACTGAAAAGTCACTGGATATGGTTGGAAGTTTGCAAACTAAAAGAACAACGTGCATTCATCAACCATTTTCTAATCATGAATCACCTGCCATCCGACCCGACCATTAATATGTTCCTTGAAAGAGAGGCCCACGGTCCTTGCTTAACACACGTACATTCATTATGATGCGAGCACTGAAATATTCTGGAAGGTCACTATAAGGGTATGCATCAAAATATATAGGAGAATCCACAGAGCTAAAATCTGCTTACTCAAGGAAGTGCTTCAATTTATCATGAATAGATCAACGCCTAGCAGAAATACGTGCAAAAAGGAACAGCTAAAATGATATTGGGAGCCACTTGCGCCATGCAGTGTTTAGAAGAATTACACGCGTAATCTATCTCAGAAGAATGAAGCATGTAGTGCTTTGTTTGCCGGGTCGGAATAGGAAATTTTCGGAAGTTAGGATTATAAACACCGTTGCAATTTTTTTTGTATTATTATTTATCAAAATTTCGACTTACCAGTCTGAATGAAGGTTAGGGTTAGTAGGGTTTGAGTTCTGCGCCACTGAAAAGGCAGCTCTATAATTGCCTAAAACAATTTACATCAAATATTTATTACGCCCACCAATATGGCGGCATAGTACCATAAGCTTGACAACAGCACCTATAAATTATTTATAGCAAATTACTAAGCTTAGCAGCCAAAACATTACAGCTTCTGAGCTAATACAAATTAAACAGTTCCTTCTGAGCACGTTTCTATAAAAACATCTCAGAGCTTTTTTCCAGACACGCCACAGCGAGAACTGAAGAGTATGTAGCGTCAAAAATTTAAAATTTATCACTTGCTTCTCCTTACAAAGGTAAGTTGCATGCAATTTAATGGCGCCTTCTGTAACAGGGTTCCCCGTACACATGGTTCGATCGCATGAACTTAAGACAACTATCATATTTAGGAAACAGACTGAAACGGCTGTGAGCGCCAGCAACCTTGCAGTCGGGGTACCCTGCGAGATACATTGCGGGCGGGTGGGGTGGCCTTGGGGAGCATGCAAGTTACTATAAAACCATAGTTCATTTTTTCAAAATAGCCGCCAGTCGAGAATTTCGGTGTTTTAAAAGCGTGTGCGGAAGGTCGAATGTAATTTCAGCATCGGCTAGGACATTTTATGAGCAAGGAACCATTTGCCATTTTTGCCAAAAGTAACCGAACAACCGCGACGGCCGCGGGAGCGGGCTCTCAGCAGAGCGGCGGCGCTGCGGTCCCTGGTCCTGACCGCTGCCCTTCCCCCCCTCCGCCCCCGCTTGCGAGTGTACACTGGGTGGCGTAAGCCCGCGCTCTGGCCCTCCTTCCTTCAGTCATAGCAAACAAGCAGGTAGTATGTGCGGCGAGGAATTTCGTGCCTTTGGAGTGCTGTCACACTGGGCGAGGGTGCAGGGTTACGTTAGCCACTTGACACTCACAGCCGGGGAGCAGCGGCCAGTGCCGAAAAATAGCGGCTCCGTCGCTCGGCTGCAAGCCCGCTCCGGCCGCCAGCTCGGCTGCTCGGTTACTTTTGGCTAAGACGGTACAAGCTGGTCTCGAGAACATTCTTGCAAACGCAGCTGAGACCCTTTCCACAAACATCCCTATAAGCGTAGGCTGTTGCATCAAATTTCAATCGTAACTTGCACGGAGGGGTTGCATTCGTGCTTGGAATATTTTTTTTCCTTTAACACTGGTGGTAGAATTTAAGACATTTTTAGAGCATATTCATTCGAAATAATCCCCCCTCCGACCTCACTTTTAGCTGCCTTACTGTAAAGTACTGTCGCCACGGAAAACAAAGGAATGCAAGGGGCGAACTTTCTTTATTGAATCGCGTGTTTCTCACTGATTGCGCGGTTTTATCAAAAGTATTCAGGTTTTACTTAAAGGTATGCCGACGTATTAGTGCCAGGTTGTTTGTGAAATGATTAACGCAATGTTGACGACACGCGTGACGCTACGACGATTGTGTCTATGTTATTGGAGGGTTACCATGAGTGCCACTGACCACGATCGTATCAACACAAATAGTCGCAACAATCTATGAATGACTGGACGGATTTGTGGCTGAGGAGATGGGTACTGTGTATCGCGTTCTAGGCTGAGACCTCCCGTTCGAATTCGCTTTTTCGAGTTGGCCTGTGCAGGAGGTGGGACTACCCCCTCATTGTGGCCCTCCAGGGTACGGTTACTATGCCCTCGAGCCGGCAGCTCTATATAAAAGCATATGCAGTTGTTTGGAGGGTAACCAGAAATAACTGCAGATCCCTTGAAGGATGGCAGGAACATTGTGTTAGAAACACTGGCCACCCTCAATACGAGTGCCTCATTACCTCGAGCCTGCCGGAATGTTGGAAGTACCCAACATAATATTAATATTAACACATTATAAAGGGAACGTTAAGGACTTAAAAAATTAGACCTGTAAGTTGCCAGCAGTATTTACTAAGGTATGCGCTAACTGAATCACTGCAATTTTTTACTTCAGTCAGCCATGGAAGCAGGGTTCATATCGTAAAGGCTTCTCGACGATAGACCATATCCATACCATTGATCAGCTGATGTGAAAATGCGGAGAATATAACAATTTAACAAGGAAGAGCTTTCGGGTCACTCCAAACCTAAGCAGTCGTGTAGGAATTACGGAACTAGGCTGCAGAAGAGCGTTGAGTCACAGTACTGGGAGATTTAAATACTGGATACACAGATACCGTAGTCCATACCGACAGTAATAAATCCGAATCAAAATGGGTGTCAGGCAGGAAGACGCCATCTGTGCATTACTTTCCACCGCGCGTTCACAGAAGTTGTTCAGTGAACTGGATCGAGAAAATTTGATAACAAAATTTAGTGTCGAATACCTTAGCAATCAGGACTCTCCGATTACATCATTTTGCTAGCTCAGGAGAAGAATTGCAGAGCACGATCGCGATACCTAGAGAGACAAAGCAGAAGGGCAGGTAAAAAATTAATGTACAGAAAGTTTCAGCAATACCAAATTTTATAAAGCGAACAGAAACTTATAATAAGAAGCGATTGGATAGAAGTGGTAAGGAACATCTACTGAGGGCAGGTAATGACTGCCGATCCGGGCATGGGGGATTGATAGGTGGAACCTTAAGATTTAGGAAGAGAGCAGAGTGGGTCACTGAACAGCAAGGTAGCCATGTGGGTTCTCCTGGTGTTCTCGTTCTTTCGGTGGTGAAGTTGTCTGAGTCATTAAAGAAAGGCTTGTTCATGATATTCATGTCGAAATCGAGAAGAAGAAATGGGCATTGAGAGTGCTTGTAATACGAAGGGAAGTTCATAGAGACGCTTTATGGTAACCTACTAGATTACAAGAGAAAGCAACGGCAGCAGGGGGCGGCTAAAGGCTGTGCGCGCTGTTGATATGGTTTGCAGGGATATGGTGTCTGCAGCTGACACAGGACAAGGTTAATTGGAGGGATATTGGAGAGGTCAATTTTTTGCAGGGGGGAAGTAAGGCTGATGACGACCTAGTTGTCGGCGCGATGGCGAGCGCATCAGGGCGGGGCGCATCCGGGCAACTAGGTTCATACAACTAGCACAGTAAAAGAGAAATCAAGTTTTATTGCTAAAATAATTAATAAAAGAGTCAGGCGGTAGCTCTGGTGGCGTTGAGATGCCGGTGGTTTTATAATTGTGGTTATAATGTTGACTATAGCTCTTGCTGATCGCCGTTGGAAGAAAGGAATCGTAGCTACGCCTGTTAAAAGCCTTCACAGTCAGGAAGCCTTAGAAGCCACTGCCCTGCTCCGGTCCGCTCTATCCGTGATCCCTCAGCAAACTAATCCTTAACGGAGCTATTCAGTGGCTCATCTCCACCCGTCCAGGTTTTCAATGAAGGTTCAGCGCCCGTCACAGAAGAATGCATACATAAGCAAACTGCGGCTTCTATGCTGCTCGTATGCATTGCTAGTAACGCTAAGAAAGAAGTGCTGGCTGAACGGCCCCCTCACACTTGGAAAGGCTCCCAATCAGCAAATATATAAACAGTAAACGAGTAAAAGTGAAAACCTTGCGGTCCGTTCTCGACCGCATAACCACAATGTACTAGAAAGGTAGCGAGCGTGCAGGCATTATGCAAAACAGCCCCCTGCTCATTCGAACGGACGCTGGAGGTCTCGAATGTGCACCCAAGTATTTAACACACTTCTCATCGGTCACCTTCAAAAAGTACAGACAGACGCCTTGGTCAGTGTCACGTGTCCGTAGTTTTCTGGTTTATTTGTATATTTCAAAATCTGTCCCTCTCTCTCTATGCCCGTAAATGGTTGTTTTTTGCCTTTCTACAGGCGCTTTTTGTCTGCATCCCCCCTGCGTCTTACAATTTTGTCCACTCATTTCCTTCTTCCTCTTAATACCTACAGCACCCCAAGCTCACTGTGCAATTTAGTGGTAGCTGTATGCTATGTGTAAAGAGGTGGCAACAGGGAATAGAGGAAGAAGTGAACCCTTTTTTATTAAAGTAAATTATGCAAGGCATTTCTGCTATCATGTAAATAAAATCGCAGAGAAATTATTTGCTGTTTTGGCTAGCTCGAGGTCATACGACCGTCCTCATCTCTGTTGTTCGTACTGGTTACACATGCGTGTTGCGCTAAGGCGCCCGTGTGCTGTGCGATGTCAGTGCACGTTAAAGATCCCCAGGTGGTCGAAATTATTCCGGAGCCCTCCACTACGGCACCTAATTCTTCCTTTCTTCTTTCACTCCCTCACTTTTTCCTTCCCTAACGGCGCGGTTCAGGTGTCCAACGATATATGAGACAGATACTGCGCCATTTCCTTTCCCCAAAAAACCAATTGTTATTATTATTATTATGCATGTTCTTTTTTAATTTTGAGTTATTTGCTCTGAAGTGAAATTGTTTATTAATCAGGTGCTCTCTATTGTGATTATTTTATTGCATGCTTTCTGAACTGAATTTCTTAGTTGCTGCCCATTCTTAACCATGTTTTGTTTTTAATTCGTACAACTTATCCCACTGTTTTCTTTTTCTAAACCATTGAGCTAGCTTCTATTGTATATACGAAAAGAATTGAAGGCGACAGTTCACCAGGCATGCATGACCCAAGCCACTGAATGTGAATCCTTTGGAGGAAAAAAAAATAGATGACTGGACCTAAATAGAACCAACCAGCTATTTATTACAACTTTTCCTACAAATTTCGATGAATTTTTAAATAATTGCAATCAATTATATCAGAGGAACACAGTCCTAAAACGTTGAAGCAATGATTCCACTTGAAAAGAGTTAAAAATTAATGAAACAGCTCTCTCCATTGGTCTTTAATAGGAATGTGTGAAAAAAACAGGCAACTCAAGAAACAAACAAACAGACAAAAACATTCGCAAATAGTAGCGACATCTGTAATCAGGTAAATGACAGAATATGACAAGCATTCCAGAATAACTGAACTCCTATAGTACTGCGCTTTCTCTACCTGTTTTAAGGGTCACACATTCGTTTTCAACTGTAAAATACTCGCTACTTTTCGCTTTTGAAACAGTCTTTCGAAATCATTATAGCTAGAGTTGTTTTGACTGCTACTTTCCAAACAAGAGTGAGTCGACGTGGCGTTGAAACAATAAAGCGAAGTCTTTGGTTTTTAAGCTTTTTCTTGATTTTAAGGTCCTTGCACTTTTTAGAAAAAAAACATTAACATAGTCGTTGGATTCGTCTGTATTAACGCATGCAAAAGTACTGAATCTCACACTTTGTCATAAGCCTGGATCTTTTTCAATATCGTGGGACGTCAAAAAAGGTTATCATTTTCAAGAATTCCACTGATAAGTAAAGAAAAAAGATGGCACGAAGGGTACCTGCAATTTTGGTGTGAAGCATTCTTTTTTGCTCCTAATAAAATCTTGGGACCGTAAATGAAACAACCACTGCCTCGCATCTCAAAAATTGCACCAGAGCTTCGTCCGACCTGTGCCTAAAAATATGATGTGGTCACAGTTGACGTCTTTTTTACTGTGTAGTTACAATTCAGGACCCAACTTTATCGCCTAATTTCGTAGCTACAGAAAATCAACGTCGTATCTATACCAGGGCGCGCTGCATTGTTGCTTCATCGCATCGCCCCTCGGAAATTGCAAACACTGGTCGTTGACCTATTCCATACTCGTAAAAGTCAAATTCATGCACTGAGATGCGTTCTGTAGCTTTAATATAATCCTCGCCTTTCATCTTGTCTTGGAAACGCATCCTAGGAGCGCGTACGGCAAATGAAGCTCGAAAAGTTCTGAAATTGCAGGAGAACAGAACGCCGGAAGCACAGGAATATCGCGTGCGGCCCAGCTGCTCATAGGCAGCTTTGATCACTGCCTATTCTTGCCTCTTCCCTGCCTCTTCCACTGCTTCTCTTTTCTTGTTTTCTCTCTTTGTTTTTGTTGCTTTCACTGCAGCGTTTCAAGAGACGCGCGCCCGCGGCAACGGAATAGCGGCGTTTCTTGCCTAAGCAGCCGGAAAAAGCTTCAGAGAAAGCGACGGGCTTTCGTGGCGACGCCCATCGTTGCGGCCTCTCGACGCTCTATAGCAGGCCCGCTTCTTCGGTTCCTTTTTTTCGCCAAAGAGGCCAGAGCTGTTGTCGAAATGACGCCGCTCAGTCAGCTGTAATGCTGAGGCATCCTTGATCTGCTATTTTTGTTTTATTGTCAACTCAAACCGCTGGCAGAGAAGATTGCTCACGTGATGCAATTTGAAAGCGTCGTTTAGGAGACGACGTTCTTATAATAACGCCTCGCAATTTTACAGCCTGACGGAGGGCGCCGCATGAGGCGAAGCTTATATTAAAACCAACGAGACATTCCTACGCAGGCAACTCTAACTGGAGACATGTCAGAGGCGATATTAGAGAATTCTTCTGCGCGCAGCGTGTCGGCTTCATCTGCTGACGCTCGCAACATGACAGATTTATGTCCCGCCAGAGAGAGCTAACCGGACTGCTCTGAAAAAGTACAATTGTTCGTCACTCTTTTTTTCAATCTTATTCATCCGGCATTTCTCGGACGTTAAAGAACATCTTGCCAGGACACTTGATTCATGGCTTCAAATTGAAAACAAATTTTGCAAACACAAACGACAGACACAGGAGACGAAGTTGACGGTACTGGCGCAAACTTGTAACAAAGATTTTGTTCCAGGTAAGTAATTTTAAATGAACAAATCTTAGACAGCCGTCTTGCTCGCGCTTTTAAGGGCATAATTTTTTTCCAGAGGGTAGGAATGAACAAATTAAAATGCATTCAACGTCAGTTCGCCTAGTCTACAGTTTCAGGAAGCAACCCCAAGCTAGTCAGGCCACAGTGAGGAGCAGGAAGAGGAGAAAAAATATTTATACGTAAGGATGGCACTCTGGCCTAGATAATAGTAATAATTGGTTTTTGGGGACAGCAAATGGCGCAGTATCTGTCTCTTATATCGTTGGACACCTGAACCGCGCCGTAAGGGAAGAGATAAAGGAGGGAGTGAAAGAAGAAAAGAAGAGGTGCCGTAGTGGAGGGCTCCAGAATAATTTCGACCACCTGGGGATCTTTAACGTGCACTGACATCGCACAGCACACGGGCGCCTTAGCGCTTTTCCTCCATAAAAACGCAGCCGCCGCGGTCGGGTTCGAACACGGGAACTACAGATCAGTAGCCGAGCGCGCTAACCACTGAGCCACCGCGGCGGGTAGGCCTAGATGGGGAATCGGTTTCGAGTGAAAAGGTTAAGTGCAGGTGACACCCTGTCGAGCAGGCCGCCTGAGTGGTGGTGGTGGTGGTAGTCATTTTATTAAAAATAATGATAAAAAGGAATGAAAAGATTTTTGCTAGCCCCGGCATCTGCCATCGATACTGAAGCACCTGAGCTGGGGCAGCGGAAATAAAGGATAGCAGGCAGAATGGAGAAATGAAAGAGGTGAGGGGACAGGAAGAGGCGATAGGGGGAGAAGTAATCTGTACAAACTATTTACACAATAAGAAATGTGTCCAGGTTGTGCGCGTGATTAGTTCATTTTAGAGGAATTAAATCACACACGCGCAATGCACTGTGTTGGTTACAACTGGAGTGGGGCTTCCAGTTATTAATCGTTCAAGGTAGAACTCGCGGAGCGTTCGGTCACTGCGTGTAACTACCTGACGGAGAACAGACGGGACGTCAAGCCCGTGTGTTCGAGGAATACACAGAGGCTCACCAAAGTTCGCTCACGACTGCGCGCACTGCCCTGCGGCCACAATAGCGTCTTGATGGAGTCTGGTAGTATGCCCTGCGCCCTATAGGCCGCGAGCATATCGCGACGAGCATCGGCGAACGCGGCACAGTGAAGCAGCAGGTGTTCTAGTGTTTCCACTGCACCGCATCCATCACACCCATCACTCGTCGGGATTCCGTGACACACCCGTCGTTCCCCGGGCCACACGCAGCCAATGCGCGCGCGGAGGATCATTGCACGTTGTGACCGTGTAAGTGCGCGACAGCCGGTGACACTGTCGAGGCGATCACCTCCTGCGATGCGTGAGTCGGGGTGCTGCTTTCGGAGATGGTCGTGGATGGCCGCACGCACGTCCTCCGGCGCAAGGGGCAGATCGCTGGCAGGTAGTTGGTGTGCAGCGGTCGCGAGGTCGTCAGCTTCTTCGTTGCCCACGATGCCGCAGTGACCGAGAACCCACTGTGCACGCACGGCACAACCTCTCTGCGCGAGGCGCTCGATGCGCGAGCGAATTTCCCGCACTAGTGGGGTACCGCGGCCGTTAGATTGCAGGCGGCTGAGGGCGGCGCCTGAGTCGACAAAGTCCCACATGGAGAGGAGCACTATTCGAGCGTCGGCTTCCAGCAGTGACTTCGTCAACCTTTCCAGGGCAGTGACTCCATGTGCTCTGTGTTTTGTATGTATGGGCTCCAAATCGGAGTAATCCAACCTAAGGTGCTGAATGGTGCGCGGCGCTCCGGTGTCACAGTTCCAGCAAGCAACTTGCTGTAGGCAAATCGTTTCCTGGTCATACTCGCGCGCTCGTCTCTTGATCTATATGAGCGCCATCCAGGAAGGGCGCCTTCCGTGAGCGCGAAACGGGTGCCCAATCTGGAGACAAGGACCACAGCTCGAAGACACAACTCTTTAGAGAACGATTAATAGTTCTCGAGATCAGATTGTTAAAGTCGCAGTTCGCCTGTGTCTATGAGTGCCTCGCAAAGCCCGTCAGGACACTGATGAGGGATTAATAATGATAATAATAATTGGTTTTTGGGGAAAGGAAATTGGGCAGTATCTATCTCATATATCGTTGGATACCTGAACCGCGCCGTAAGGGAAGGAATAAAGGAGGGATTGAAAGAAGAAAGGAAGAAAGGGGTGCCATAGTTGAGGGCTCCGGAATAATTTCGACCACATGGGGATCTTTAACGTGCACTGACATCGCACAGCTCACGGGTGCCTTAGCGTTTAGCCTCCATGAAAACGCAGCCGCCGCGGTCGGGCTCGAACCCGGAAACTCCGCATAAGTAGCCGAGCGCCCCCGCGGCGACTGCGTTTTTAAGGAGGAAAAACGCTTAGGCGCCCGTGTGCTGTGCGTTGCCAGTGCACGTTAAAGATCCCCAGGTGGTCGAAATTATTCCGGAGCCCTCCACTACGGCATCTCTTCTTCCTTTCCTCTTTCACTCCCTCCTTTATCCCTTCCCTTACGGCGCGGTTCAAGTGTCCAACGATATATGAGACAGATACTGCGCCATTTCCTTTCCCCAAAACTCCATTATTATTATTAGCCGAACGCCCTAACCACGGAGCCACCGTGGCGGGTGCGCGGGATTGCACGAATGTCAGATCGAAGGGACGCCTACGAGCTGTCACTCACAGCGTCTCTCGCCTAGTCATGGGCAGCCTAGTGCGTGTGACTGCCTACGCGCCCGGGCAGCCAATCTACTATGTACACGATGTCACTGAAATCCCGTTTAAACGCTTGACAGGCGACCATTGGGTTATGTTCTGTCGTCCAGTGTTAGCATTGCCTGTAGGAGCTTTCAGGGACTCCAGTGAGTCCGTGTACATGGTTATTGTCGTGCCGTGAACAGAATCTGGGCCATTACTTTCGATGTTTTCTGGCAGTTAACCTCTAAAAGTTCCCGTGACCGCATTTTCTGCGGTCACGGGAGCTGCTGCGATGCAGGCGTTGGTGTTCACCTGGTACCATTCTCTACTGGTGTGAACGGCAGCAGCAAGTTACCTCGGTGAGTTAGGGTTTCAGGCTCTGCTAGTGAATGAACATCGCCGCCTAAGTCTCATCCGTGCCTCATGCTCGCGCCGGGCGTGATCAAGGTACGCACAGTCGTAGTGCGGGCGCCACAGTTGCATTGGGAAATTCTCTCAATTCTCTCAGCAGGGAATTGCATGATGTTCCTTGCTGTTGCTTATGCAAATGCGGCGTGCCGGAGCACTCGGATGGTGTTCACTCCATAGCAGGTATTGTTTATTTGGTTGGATGTTGCTTTGCATTCAATAATACTGCTTTAAATAACACGTTACTACATCAGCGGTTGTCCTTTCATTGCACATAGGCACTAACATGCTGTGTTTAGCTACCTTGTTCCGGAGTTTTGAGTATTCAAAGAATAGAGTGCGCCAAAAAAAAGTGTCAGCTACTAATAAAGATATGACCTAACCACTTATTCATTCAGAGGCCTGTGTCTATAAAAAAAAAGCTTCTGAGTGTTAACAAATACAGTGAGCCAAAAGATGCACCTGGATCTTGCAAGCGGTAGTTAACCGCACGAACAGCAGGTTAGCTGGTGGGAACAAAATTTATCCGTGTACTTTCGAGCACTATGTATCGTTATTTGCGCAATCAACGTTATATCAGGCAGGGGTGGCCATTTGTATCGCTTGTAGTACAAGTGCCGGAGGTAGTAATATTAGACCCTCGGATGAGTTTTCTTATTCTTTGTGATAATAAAGTGTGCACACGGACCTTTTTCTTCCAACACCAGCTATCTAACCGAGCCGCCAGGATTGCTGATGGCACAAATTTCCCAATGCATCACTGTGCCTGTCACACTGGGAGAACCGGTAATGTAATGCATGCAACCGAACACCATGAAGAGTCAGCATTACTCAACAGCGCGAAAGAAGGGAGTCCTGATTGAGCTAGAACTAGTACTGGAGCATATATTGCAGCTGGGCTGTGGATACGACACGTCGTATGCAAAGCTCGCGCAAAACGAGTAGCGACACGTCGGATCGCTCACAATGCCCTGAGGCCATTCAACTTAGCAGTTGCGTTTTCTGGGCACGTCGTCTCTTCGTCTTCTCGCAGACAGAGGGATCACTCAACGCGTGCTGAATTCCAATCGAGTCATGTGGAGGGAGCCTGACGTATGCTCATTTTGGCCTTATCGTTCCGAGCATTGCATATTGCGTTTATTGTTTCATTTATTTGTTTATACTTTCAAGGCCCGTGGGCACTACATAAAAGAGTGGTAAGTTCGTTACATTTGTTGGGTTATCCAAGAAGGAGATGGCCACATTACTGTCTGAGAGTCCAAGTGCACGACATGGAAGTGGCCTCGAATGAGTGTTATGACTATTGGTGCTATTATTGTCTCGTCATTGAATGCATTCTTATAAAGCCAGGGTTTGGAATCAGCTCCCAGGACAACATCACATGTGAGGATACCGGTCATTTTCTATAACTGGCAGGAACACTGTACACAATGTAAGAGGCCCGATATTGTGAATGATCGGAAGAGTTCCTGTCTAGCTGCGTGCTTTGGGAACATGTAAATACAGGGTATGAAAAATCTCTAGTCAGGGATACAAATCGAAATGTTCTGTAGAAGTAAAGAGAAATAACCTCTTTGTATTTTGCAGCTTTTCTCATGTTCTACATTAGACGAAGTGTGCGCTAAGCGGTGGTG
Source organism: Amblyomma americanum (assembly GCF_052857255.1). Lineage (NCBI taxonomy): Eukaryota > Metazoa > Arthropoda > Arachnida > Ixodida > Ixodidae > Amblyomma > Amblyomma americanum. The sequence continues at coordinate 74,413,014 of NC_135503.1, read as the reverse complement.
GACAGTATGCTCACCCTGAGCTCTGGAAGCAACCACCGCGATGCCTATTTGCGAACTGGCAAAATAAACACGGCTTTGGCCGGCCGCCTGGATAGATCGTTTTGACGCGTCGCAGGCAAATATAAAAATTGAAATTAACGTTTATTTTACCTCATGTGCCCCCACTGAAGGTTGCCTTAATTACTCAGGTTTGTGTTGCGTTCTTACAACTTATGACGTACTCACCTGCAACGAAAGAATACATAGAACGGAATTCCGCAGTGTTAGTAAATTTACCCTGCAAAAAAATGTCTTATTTTGCTTTCCATCACAGTCACACTTTAAAGACTTAATCGCTTTTCGATATTCTAAGAGATGTTAAGAGTCCGCAACAGATGGCAGGAGATTGTTATCAATCAACCTTATACCACTATCAGCCGTTAGAACCCTGTAGTTGCATTGTCTGTTTTAAACATGCGATGTTCGCATAGCCGCGAACGAGATATATCGAAATGACTTGTGAAGATCAGATATTAAGGGATAAGAAAGAGCATTAGGAAAAACACGTAGTATGGTTCTCAGCAATTGATCTGGAGATGGCAAGGGAAAAGCATAGATAGCAGAGAGACCACTCTCTGAGTAGCGATAAAAACCAGAGGCTACACTGGTTCGACGAGACTAGAAGAAAGGGCGAGAGAGTGAAGAGACAGAGAGATAACGGCACGTCGATATGCGTGCAGTGTCTCGTTCCGCCGCTGTCGAAATCGAAGTCCGCTTTCGGCACGCGCCCCATCTCCATTAGAGGGTCATCAGCGGATGGACGTCGGGTGTCGGCCGTGGAGTCAGCGCCTCTTGCCCTCGTGTTACTCGGACTCAGCCAGAGACGTAGGACTCCTACTCCGCGCGGTCTTCCCCTTTTGTCGTCCTTTTCGCTTACTTGATTTTCGCGATGCTTATTTCTGTGTCGGCAGCGGGCTGCTTATATAGAGAGGTGCGAGGCTTCACAATCTTTTCTTTGCCTCTTTCCTATTTTCGCTGCGAAGTGCCCACATCGTTAGCGTTGCTGGCTACTGGGTCTTTCAGCTGGCACTGCCGCAGCTGCGCCGACTTCTGCTGACGCCAGGCTCAAAGGCGTGACGTCAAGAGTTGCACGCAGCGGCGTTGTCTTCATCGGCGCATCGGGTCATCAACTCTGCCTTGCAAATTGCGAGGCTGCGCCTGAGCTTCCTCGACGAGGCCACAACGCGCCACTAGAGAGAGCGGGGAAGCCATCCGCGGCGCTCGATAAACGCCTTCTTTTGCGGGGAAGATGTAAACGGCCGAAACGGCATGCGAACGGCGTGGCGGTTTTTTTTTTGAGAAAATAGATGACTGGAAAGAATGGAAAGAATCATGTATGCCAAGGGTTTTATTTGTTCAGGTCAAATGGCGGCAGGCACTGTGACGTGTAGCGAGCAACTGAACACAAGGTAAAAAGTATTTTTGGGCAAAATGAACAATATTCGCACAACCATGAAGTAATGCCCCAACTAGAATTGTATTTTCCTTTGAGTTTTTTTTTTTTGCTCGGGTACGAAAGTCAGGCAGAAAACACAGGAGGCGATGTATTCGCGGCAAGACAACTCTCAAGTAGAATGTTCTTCTAATAGACTTACACCCATTTTATGCTTTTCTATATGATACCATTTCATACGCTTTGGTCTGATTTCATTTTTTTGTAACCAGAGCGCTCACTGAGCCCTGGGGTGAGTGATGTCGTAGTTGAACAGTCTGTGAAATATAATCGATTATTCCGGTTAAGAGCGACGGTCCCAATCTGAGAAGATTCCTGAAGGCGTTGTGCCAACGAGGTCCGAACATCCCTTGAGAACTGCATAATCTATTCTGGACCGGTGCAATCAAGAGAACGGATAATGTGGTATGTAATGCTTCTGAACACCTAGAAGAGCGGCTCCTAGAAAACTGGTTGGAGTTTCTTAAGTAGGTAAAAACCGCAAAAGGAGATTTTTTTTCTCAAAATCTCTATAAAAACGCCCACGACACCTTCTGGAGGAGCCAGCTTTTACGTAAAATGTGGGAAATAAACAGGATACGCTTCATTTGATATAGGCGCATATGGAAAAAAAAATGAAATCCTGAGAAGGGTAATGCCACTTTTATTCAGCACTGGGTTCAAGACAAAAAGAAAGCGCTGGTGTTTTAAAAGTCATGCCTGTCCCTTTACCTCTTGATTAATATATCAGACTACAAAGCTCTTTCTGTGGAAAGCCGGATGTTTTGGTTACTGAGCCAAAGGTCTGTTGTGTCACAATATTCATTGGGCCATGCGGCGGCGGTGTGCAAAGATGCCCGTTTTCTACGCGATCCCAGTGCATGACATCAAGTGGTCGAAATTAAATTACAGCCTTTCACTGCGGCGCTTCTTAAAGTCCCGTGCTCATTAAGGGCTTTAATTTACAAGTACAGAATGTACTGCAAGAGATGTGTATGCATCGTGGTCGAGGATGGCGCAGTGCTTTTCAGACGCCGTTTGTTGTTACTATCATGCAATCATATATGCCTTAAAGTAAAAATGGTTATCTCTTCGCCTTCCTATGCAACACGTGCTTGCAGGGGCAAATGTTTCTCCGGGCTGTGCGAGGCTACCTAAGGTCAAGTGTTTGCAGCACAGCCATACTACGACTCCTGGAAAAGGGGCATGTGACGAGAAGATTCCGCACCAATAGCCAGATAATATATTGAGCAAAAATGTAAAATGTCTCACCTAGTTTTAGCTTCTCTAATTTCCGAAGAGAAAAACAACAGACAACAGGGTAAGTTGCTGCTGATTCATATTGAACTATCAAATGATACCTATTCTCAGAATATTGAAAATAAATGGTTATGATATAGCAGACAAGAGAAATATAACATTCTGCGTGTACAAGCAGAAGCCATGATTATTCAGTTTTGCAAGGTACGAAAAAACACTCATTCAATGTAGCCTTCGTATTCCTCCTTCGACGTAATAAATCGTAAAAATAAAGTACCAAATTTTCGCAAGCTACCAGGCGGATTAGCGGCATACACGGCTGCTTTTTTTATCAGGTATGCTTCGATAAGCTGGCTACATATCTGACTTCTGTTGGTGAAGGTGACTTTTGTCCCATCTAAAAAAAATAAACGAAAACAATCTTTGTATTGTCTGAAATCTAAATCAAGGTTAAGAGACACCGCATCCTTGCAAACACCATCGGTGCACTGCCAGCTTCTTATTAAATATGAACTACAACTCAAATGACGATTATTGTACAGAAGTGCGAAAATATTTGCTACTGTTGCAATTAATGTGGATTCTTTTTTCTGTTAAGCCTGAGGCCGAATCTTCTGCCCATCTGAACAAAAGCTACCAGTCGGCTCACCCATTTTCATCGAGATGCGAAAAATGTTTGATACTCGAAATTTTCAATTTCTCCGAAGTTCTCAAACCAAGCTGATCACGTTACCGCGGAAGTCAAGAGCACAGAAGTATCGAGTCGTAAAGATGAAAACTAAAGCTGATTAAGCCCCAAGACAAGCACAAGATCAGCTTATACGCAAGAGTAACCTGAAGAAAATCGAGGAGATACTTTAACAAAAATAAACATGGAAACTACGACGACAAAATATGATATCCCTGAAAAGCAGATGTGCTCTGCATTTAAAAGGTTCGCCGGCGAACAGAAAGTGGTAGCATTTGTTTCTGAAGCTTGCCGTCCTCTAGGAGCACCCCTGGGGACATCAAAGCTCTGAGCATAAAAAGAAAAGGCTCTCGTCGACAACGAGGGCTTTGGAGGTCTGAAGCTCTGTTCATGTTATGCTGAAGAGCCCAGGAACCAACACTTCGTGCCGAAAGGAGAATGCGTAAAAGGGAAGTAGCATGAAGAACTCGTTAGTAAATCGCATACGACCGTAAAGATAGCAGATGTGTTCTATATTGAATTGTCTGTTACCAAGGACTGCTACAGAGCTGTTAAAATGAATTTTCGCGCCAAGAAAGCAGACGTTATTTGTTGTAACCATTGAAGACGCAATAAAAGTGTTAGGTAGACAAAGTACCGAGAAGGAAAGCGGCAGGAGAAGGAAGGAGGACAATAACCATGCTTACAGAGGAAGCTGCGCCGCTACTGTTAGCGACGCAGGACGGGTTGACGCTTACTTTAAGGGGGAAGACTCGTGTCACTTTGTATTCTATAGCCTAATGATTGTAAATAAAGCATTTGAACTTTCACAACCATTGCTGATGTCAATTGTTTTAGAGATCTGAAATAGTAGCTGCAAACCAAATGCCAACTCGCGCACTTCAAATCGATGCTTTGCTAAGGACAGAAAGCAAAGAAAAATGAGAACCAAGAAATAACCGCCTGAACTTCGACATCTATATAAATAAAGTATAGTTTACATGCTCTTAAGTTAAAGGTTTAAAATAAGCGGTTATCTTGCCCGCCGACAATTCGGTGGCCTGGTATTTTTTGCCTAAGCTGTAGCAGCTTACATTAACGCATTGCTCATTTTCTTCATTTGCTTGCCATCGTAAAACCCGTCGGTGAAAAATCTACCTTAAATAAATCCCATCGCTACAGGACGGCGAAGGAAAATTTATGGTTCTTTGGTGCAACCATAGTCTTCGTCTTCAGAATGCATTTCGTGCCAATCTGCACAAATCGATGTTGGACTCTTCCATTGGTTTCAAGAGGCGGTTCAGAAGTGTAGATTCATGTAAAAGCTAGCTGTGCAAAAGGAAAACAAAAACAGAGTAATACTGCAAAAATCTACTGCTTTGCGCCTGGCAGAATAACAAACATGGTAATGCACTTCTGAGCTGAAATTATAAATAATTACAGTGGAGGTTGAATTGGACTGCGCTGAAGAGGACAGTCCCTTGGACGAATGAGAGAGAAACACACAGGACGAGAGATTATCTGTCCTGGTGCGTTTCTCAGTCGTTCGTCCCAAAAATGTTCGTCTTTGGAGCGGTTCGACTCAAAATGTGTAACCAATGAGCCCCAGTCATGGGTATTTTGTCCTGTGGAGGACAAAAAGAAAGCTTTAAAAGTACCACACATTTGACGTACAAAAAGAACAGATGAAACGTGCATACAATGAGGTGTTGTTCGCCCTACGCGGCTGATTTCGTTGCGTTAGCGTATAGAACTGCATAGATAGTCGGCTGCTGATGGTAAGAAAACAGTGCAAACGACACTGACGAAAAGAAAGAGTACACGCAGAGAGCGCTACGTCCAACTTGTGAGTTTTTGCGGAAATGGGTACAATACAACACAGCAAGAGAATTTATTGAAGCAGTGAACCAGTAGAAAGAGTTCCGCACGGATCGCTTCAGTTTCTCTTGACTATAAATGAGGACTATGAAGTACACTTGTAAATCTTACGTCAATGACTGATACGCACACGTACAAGAAGATGAAAGAAGGAAAATTTACCTTGGTTATAAATTTTCGTGTACGACTCCTTTAGTGCGTGCTCATAAATATCCATATTGTTGATTTTTTTCTCGCAGTAAGAAATGTACAAAGAAATGTACCCTTTGTTTCCGAGCTATGTAAACGAGTCAGAATTTGAGTTAATGAATTTACTCGAAAAGTATTTGGTGGCGGCATTGCAGTGCTTTTACTGTTATATAGTAGATATAAGATTTAAATGGGCTGTGTCAAACAACGGAAATTTTTCACATGTCGGTTAATGATATTACTAGTAACTAAAAAAAGTCACCTCATATTATGCCAACGTCTTTGCGATATCCAGTTAGTTCATGAGCGAAAGAAATCACTTTTTAAGCAACCTCTGATGTCAGTTTTTCTCACACCCACCATGTCTTCAGAAGTCGGCTGAAAAAAATTGGAGGGGGGGGGGGGACACCTCAGCTGCGCCTTAAGGGTGTGACGCGATAGCGTAATGGGTCAACTTTCATACACCAAGAAGGTCATTCCATACTTTACATTATTATATCGCTGGAGGCCCTCACTCCCCTCTTGGCAGAGTGGTGCAGTGGTTAAGCGATGCGCCACTGCCCTGCGATGGCAAGTGCTCCCAGCGGTGGGCCTTGTGCGACCCAGGTTGCTCTTCCTGAGTGACCACAAATTAATTCAAGTACCACCTGCCACGACTGGCAGTTTGCTCACCATGCGTTGCGGAGGTTGTGATGACGCCGCAAGGTCACGGGACCTAGGTGGCCCACCTGCCTCCTAGTTTGCTCTATGGGGACCACTCGCCACAGCCATGCTCGCGATTTTTCACTCACAACACCGACAGCACATTTTTTGAATAACGGGGCTTTTAACGCTTTCGCATTAAAATTGTCGATATATTTATTATACTATTAAGGGGGAGCACGATGGACACTGAGACAATGTTCTGCTCAAGCGATGACAATAAACATCCCACCTGGTAAAAACAGCATATAGTAATCTGAGAAAGTGCTCATAATACGTACAGATCCCATATTTTCAGTTTATGCAAATTTGAGTTTCGAGTGGAAGACATACAATATATTTCCCACTTTTTACAAAGGCTTCCTTTACTCTTCTACCATGAGCAGGTCCAAATACAACGACGAACTTTGGGATTTCCGACTACGTGCTCCTCCTGCTGTCTCCGCCTAATATAACGCAATTAACAGCCTATAAACAGGAGACATAAGACCCCAAGAAGAAAACTGCTGCGCTTCTAGTGACAAGCCACAAGCGCTAAACGAAAAAAGGCAAGGGTATGTGGTGTGGGCATGCCAATTTAATCCCATAGTTGACCCCATTCCAAACCCATCAGAGGAGCAGTGGGAGGCTATTCTGCTCAGCGATGATCCTGAAAGTGCTGATGGGGGGAGGCCAGCGCAGCAGCAATAACCAGTGGACTACCGGAATAGGCGGCCCACCCACATGTTCTACGAATATTCAGTTAATGAAGATGTTTTCAATCAATCAATCCCTTCATCGTATTTCTCCCTTTGTGCTTTCCACGCTTCATATAATATAATCATGCCGGCTTACACATATTCTTTTAACCTTACTCTAACACTGCCTACTGTCCTTCACGTACATAAGTCAATGCTTTTTTGCGCAGGTACTCTAGAGTTGTTTTTTTCTCTAATAGCCTATGCCATAAAGCGTAAGTTCAAAATGCCATAAAACTTTCATCTGCAAGCGTTGCGTTGTGGGCATTCTGTGTGATGCCTTATGTGTGTTCTGAAGGAGCCGACTGTCTTGTGTGGACGACTGTCCTGTCATACTATCGCGTCGAGTGCATTGTGACTCCGCAATAAAAGTAAACAAGTTCTGCGCGTTTCATGAGAAAACGACATCTCCTGATGAGAAATGTGGTACACAGTCGATAAAAAGTTTCAACTTTTACCACAAGAACAATGTAGTGCATTCCCATTGTTTGCTGTATGTTGAACGGCTAAAAAGGCACTGTTAGATTTTCACGAATATTTACTCTTAGTAATTCTGAAGTGCAATAAACGTAATATACTGACATATCTGTTATTGTTAAAACTTTCCCGAAGCTCAGGCATAAAGGGTTTAATAAAAAACACTGCAGCTGAGGGCACATGCAGGAAGGGGTAACGAAAGCGCAAGGCCAGGTGAAGACGGTGAATTTTGCCTTTTGCAATGTGTGCTTACACCTTTCAAGAAACTTGAACGTTGCGATATAATTCAAACACTGACACTTCCCTGACATATGAATTCAAGCAGCAAACAAGCTTTCAACAACGAAAAGACGAAGTAACTGCTTACAAGCGAGATAACGGCTACTTTCCCTACTCCCTCGGCTTTTATCTGGGGAACAAGGAGTCGCGGATAGCAAAGGCGTAGCTACAAGAACAAAACTTCACGAGAACTAAATGCTGCAAAGTGCCGACACGAAGAAAATCAGGCTGAGAGAAGCAAATGATGCCCTTGCCTCCGTCTTTACTCGGCCTTTCCTTCGAAGTTTGCTTGGCCTTGCTTATTGTGCCGTTCTTCCTTCGCCATCAGAGGCGCCAAAGCTCTCTCGTTAAGCTTGTTGGGGCTTTTACCGCGGTTTCCGCGCGAGCTTCATGGACGTTGGTAGGCGAAAGGCGCCAATCTTGTTAGTGCCCGGATGTACACTTTACCGGGTTCCTCTCCTCTCTCCTACTCTCTCGGTCTCCCGATAATCGCCAGTCAGTCTCTCGCTTCCCTCCTGGCTTCCTCCTACTAGCCTTTTCCCCCTTGCTTCCTGACTTTAGCTTCGGGATTAACCTCAAGAGCCATAGAAGGAACCGAAATAACCTCGGCCACGAGGACCAATTCGACGAAGCGGTATCTCCTTGCCCGTGTCTCTTTTCTGCTTCACAGGCATAGGGTATTGCCTTGAGTGCATTCAGTCGGCTGCCTGATGTTGGCGCGCTTTGCTTCCGGTTTCGTGTTTGTTCGCTGATGCATGACAGAAGGTGCCGTTACTAGAGGCTTCGCACAGAGCGAAATGATGAAGAGAGAAACACGGTACCGCCATAAAGAAGACGTAAATGACGTGACAGGAGGCGGGGCCGAAGGACGCCAAAGCGTGAGAGCGATATATGCGTATAGTGGAATTCCGTGTCCTGGATGTGGCCATGCAACTGGAAATACGGTTAGTGCAGAAAAAGGCGGAGCTGCCCTTAAAGAGAGAAGCATTTCATACAATTTAGTGTTGCAACCTTTAAGACTGCACTTTCCTCTGAAGGTCACAGTGTGATTGCTCAAGCAATTCAAAACTGATATTTCGGTCCTTTCACATGTGTACAACGTCGGGGCTTTCTGGCCTGCTTCACCCTGCATATTTGTAGCTGCTGCAATGCAGCACTTCTGGGCAAATATGGTGCTCTAATTTTAGCTCTTTGAGATAGTTCGGTGCTCACTATTCGTAGATTACGAGGGGTTGCGGCCTACTAGATTTTTCCGGTTTCTATCGAGAACTCTTATGCAGGCTCGGTATTTGTCGTGACTTTCTGTCCTGACACAGTACTGCTGACGTGCAGATACTACCGCTTCATTGCATCATGTAGTGACCCCGGATCACCATTAGGTATCTGTGCAGTGAACAAAAATTGTTTGTTTCAATACAGATATGCTTTTTGCTCCCGCGATGCTTATGCTTCAGCCTCTAGCAAGTTTGTGTTTGGAGTATTTGATGGCTTTTGTGGGAAGTTAACGGTGACGGAGGTCTGCTATGTTTTTAGATCAATATGAGGTCTCTACATACGCACGAAAAGCTTACTACAAGGTACTGTTTGCAAAACGCTTTGCGACAAATTATACCCACCGCAACAGTGTTTGAAGTTTAGACCTTCGGCTCAGCAACTTGACGTTAACGCCAGTCAGGCATCCCTAGGAGGAAAGTTCTATTGAATTTCAATGCACTGATAGAGAAAAGTGGAAATCTTGCGTCTACCAGTGGGAATATATTATAAAGTGAAAGGTATCGAATATTTTTAAAAATTAATTACCTCCTTCTGCACTCGTCATAAAGGTTCATGCCAGGTCACCAGAGATTGTAACTAGAAATAGGAGTATGTAAATAAATGATTGCAACATTACAAGCAAAAATGACGTTGTACGTATTTTTTGTTGGAAAGGAAATGGTGCTGTATCAAACACTTCGCAGAAAATTAATGTGGCAGTCGGATCACATGGGTCAGAATTCTGCCTCTTAGCATAATATTTCACTTTCGCGGTACCGTGATCATGAAAGAACAGGAACTATTTGTTGATTTCAAGTTAATATCTACACTTAAAGCGATTAAAGAGGTTTCTTAAAAGGACGGGCTCATTTTCCCAGCGCTATCATTTTAACTTCACTTGAGAGGTCGTGACCACCTACAAAAAGTTCAGTTTCACAAGGGAAGAGAGCATAATACGCGCGCAAGCATCTGAGGAGGACGGCTAAATTAATTGCGCTGCGGTGCGGACGTGAATCTCATTAGAGACAAACTGATACTTTTTATCTCTAATGGCACGACAGAAACACTCTCATTACATCTAATCGCCTAACTTTTGTGGTGAGAAGGTCATTATTCGATGCTAGTTCAGCAGCTTGCTATTTAACACATTTGGTTTCTGGTCAACGCCACCAGTGATAATACGCAGTAGCAAATCTCGCATTGCAGAGCAAATAATGCGCATGTAAAGGTCGGTTTGTAAATAGAGCTCAGGCCGCGTCAAGAGGAAGTTAGAAGAAGAACTTTTCAGCCGTTTATGTGACAAAGACCTCGGCGCTCCTTCGCGAACACAAACGAAAAAGGAATGATATGTATGAAGGCACCAGGAGTGCTGAATATCCCCATCATCATCATCAACCTGACTAAGCCCATTGTTGGAGAAAGACTTCTCCTATGTCCTTTCAATTGGCCATGTCCAGTGCCAGATGCGACCCCGATCTCGCCAGTGCGATCTACGGCCTATTTGCAGGAGGTAATAAGAGGCCTGGACTTTGAGCCGTTGAGGATAAAAGTTAACGAAGAACACCTTCGTAAGCTGCGATTGGCTGGTGACAATGCCTTGCTAAGTCGCTCAGAGGATCAATTTTCAACCCTGAACAGTGACTCAGACAGGCAGAGCGGAGCGGCAGGCCAAAAATTTAATATGCAGAAAATCAAACTAATCTTCAAAGGCCACGGGAGGGAACAGTAGCTTAGAATTTACAGCAACGCACTTGAAGTGGAAAGGGAATACGTCTACTTAGGACAGGCAGTGGCCGCAGGTACGTATCACGAGGGAGAAATGCTCAAAAGAATATGCATGGGGTGGAGTGCATATGGCAGGTTCTCTCAGATTATGAATGAAGCTTTCCCAATATCCATAAAGAGAAAATATATAGCAGCTGTACCTTGCCGTACTTACCTAGGGGGCAGAGACATGGAAACCTCAGCACAATTTGAAGACAAAGCAGCGAGCTAAGGAAAGGAAAACGTTAAGTGTAACGTTAAGAGACAGGAAGAGGGCAGAGCGGGTAAGCGAATAAACGCGAGTTAATGACATCCTAGCGAAATCCAGATGAAGAAATTGGCTTGGGCAGGGCCTGTAATGGTAAAGAAAAATAATCGATTGTGCTGCTTATAGAATACGGGAAATAAAAAGGGCGTCACATCTGTGTACAGTTTGTAGTTGACGCTCTACATGTTGTCTCACATTATGTGATCTTGTAGCCTCTACAAATGGTGAAGATTGTGCTCATTGTTCACAAATGTTATTATGCGTAATATCTGATGTAAAATACACCGTGACTATCATGGGGCGCAAAACGTGAGGGAAATGTGTTCGCGAATCTATAGTTGATTATTCCTCGGTCTAAACATATTCTTACTTTGTCTTCTTGTAAGGATGCCTCATATTGATCTTTTCTTATTAAAGTACAGTTTGAAATATCTCCTCTTTGTTGCGCAATAAATACAACTTTGCTTGGTAAAGATCACTCATGCATCTTTGTAATGAATTCCTGAGTATGTGAAAGATTTTCGTTTACACGTATTTTTCCACGAACAGGAATCAGGATATAAGATCATTTCATTTCTTTCTGAAGTCTGCACAATTCTGACACATGCTGTTATGAGCCTCCACTCATTTACTAAAAATATTTCCATTGTCCACTTCAAAGAAGGCGGGCATTATTCTTAATAAAATACTAAACTATATACAATTGCTGTAATGACGCGGCCACTGGTTCTGTTTTTAATTAGATAACGAGAGCCATGACGGTTTGCTTAACGTAATGCAAAATGCCTTACATTGCGCGAAGTACCTGTGCCCTCGAATTTATGTCAAGGTATACGAGGCGTGTTCCCCGCAGGATGACTCCGGACAAGCTTTCCAGAGCAGGAGCACATCGTCAAGAGCCCACCTGAGGTTGCGGCAGCCATTTCGGCGCTTTGAGGCAATCTCTGCGCTTTGAACTTTACGCCAACCGCCACTTTCATTACGCGCTCAGAGTCACCGTGCGAAAACTGTGCGCGGCGCGGTCCTCCGGGAATCGCCGACCACCGGACCTGGAGCTTTGTACACGCCGCCTGTCTTACTACTGCCGCGAATTGCTAGAAGCGGGAGGAAAAGAAGCGGCTACTGAGCGCAGTGTAATTGTGATATTAAATAAGAATTCATATACCATTTTAACAACCTGTGAAGCACACATTGAACAGTTTACACCTCACTTATCTCTGGTGGTTGTTTTGTCTTGAATTTATTCGCTGAACTACAAAAAAGTAGACACTTTTTACAAATTCTCTTTCATATGGTGTGCAGAGGAAAAGCGTTCAGCCAGTACTCGATGGCGCTCGGGGCTTTGCAGCAAAAAAATTCTTCCAAACACTGAAAGCACTTCACATTGGACGGCTACATAGCATAGTCCACATCGAAAGCGCAGTACTTTTCAAACCCTTAGGATTGTTGAAGAGAAACTGTAGAGTAATAATTCATTTCTGAAACTGAATGTACCGCAACGACAGGCGCTGTGCTTAGGAAGGTGTGCATTCAAGAGTTGTTTAATGATACAAGTTTTTTTACAATGACGCGTTATCATTGGCCTCACCATTCCCGGCGTAAGCATTTAGCGCCGCGAGTACCTTCAAAGGTCGAAGAAAACAATGTTGCGTCATGTTAAATAATTAACAATAACTAAAGTGAACGTTTGAGCTCAACATGCACTATCCATTAGTGACACTGTATTTTTATTACTTTACAATAATTTCCAGAAAACATACTGTCGAATTCCGTGATAGTGTATACTCGACCATGTGTTGACTTTTCTCTTCTTTGGGCTCTCCCGAACATTCTATTTGTACGATGTCAGTCAGAAACACACATAAAAATCATTCACCTCATAAGAAATTATTGTGGATTCTATCCGCTTATTTTTTCAATGAATGGTTGAACCTGAAGAAGAGTGCGTGATTGAGGCATTTCCTTATGAAGCGCGCCAAATGCACCAATTGTGTTATTTGACGAGCATCAATGTATGCGAGCACGAAACTAACTTGCAGAACAATGTTGAAACAGCGTTTTTTGGGAGCGCGAACGTCAGAATGGCTCTTCTATGCTCTCGGCATGAATTTAACATGTCTGCTTATTAAATAGCTCATAATTGAGTTTGAAATCACACGCGGTATGCAGAAGCGTCCACAATGTGCTGCCGCGAAATTTTGGACTTTTTTAGTTATCGAAAGTGAAAGGGAAAATAAAAAGGCACTGAAATTTCTACCTTACCTAAAGAGTAATATGACTATAATGTTTTGGAAAGCTGGGTAGGAGGTAAAGAGAACGCAGTACAATGGTTGCGAACTTTTTGGTGGATAGCATAATTTTGCCTATTAAAGCCATTATAGAGGATGTGGAAGTTTTCTGGGGTGTTGTAAACCTAAAATTCAGAAAAAATTAAGGCAATCTTGCAACGACGATTTGAATCGCAATAGCTCTTTTAAAATGAGTTAGACATAGCAGGAGAAGGAGTTGCGCGAAAGTAGCGTATCTCGTCGTTCTAAACTAAGAGGTTGAAATTTCAATAAGCTTACAACGCATTCTCCATGTTTTTTTGTATTTACAAACATCCAGCTAGCCCAAGCGTGAAGTACAAAACAGGAAGAAAGGAGGCAGAAATCACGAAGTCTAGTCTTTCTTTGGTCATAACGAGTCAAAAAAACTAGAAAAGTACCCAGATTGAGCGACATCGCTTTCTTACTGATCCCCTATTTTTTTGAGCGAGGAAGACCCTGAGCCACGCCTGACGCCTTGGTTGAGCTAGGCAACAAAGGATGCTCTCGTACAAAGATTTCCTTTCGCGAAACTTGAAGAGCACGACAACAACAAAAAAAGGAACGAAACTGATACTCAAGTTTCATCCCGGTCGGCGGTCAGCGTTTTGAGAATGGTGTAGCAGCGCTTCAGTAAAGCGTTCAAGCGTGGCCTAAAAGATAGCTTTTATTTCACTCCAAGTTGAAAAACAATCTCCCTCTTTTCCCCTTTCCTTATCGGGGGAGACTCCCGTCGTGCCATCCTTTAGCCTGGAACGCCGGCAGTCTCGCTTTGCGAGGGATGTTGGCTTCTAGACTGAAGGAGAGGTGGCCCGTGCTATTGAGCGAGCTGCAACTTGGAAGCTGCGCGGGCCTTCTTCATGGGCTAGGGACAGCGATGGATGCTCGGGGAGCCCGTTTCTAAAGAGACCCCCACTGCGTCCCTCTAAACAGTTTTGGCGCCCTTGATTGGCTTGCGTTGGAGCGAACGGAAGCGAATGAAGTGCACGCAAGGATGGGACGCCGAGTGTGTTGGCTTCTCCTGCTTAGCTTCGCTTTCTGGTAAACAGAGTCTCCGGAAGTCTTGTCTGACTCGCCCGAACAGCTGCGGCTGGGCGTGGCTTTGGCCCGACGGAATGGCGGATAGCCTGAGGAAGTGATGAGGGGCGGCTAAATGTGGATGCAAGTCTCGTGTCTCCCGGTTTTCTGTCGCCATTTTCCTCGCGATGTTGCGAAAAGGAAAAGCGCGCATTCTGGTCAATCTGGTTGTCACCCGTTCTGACTGGCACTTCCTGTTTGTCTTCGCCACTGAGGAGGAGCTGTCGGGCAACGCAACTATATAGGGTTGTTAGAACTCAAATGGAGGAGTACATTTCGTCTGCCATGATCAAATACAGCGTCTCGAAATCTTGGTATCTAGTCGTGGTAACTTGATGCGCTTTCCAGCAATTTAAATAAATGTTCCCGTTCATGTATTAACCCCTAAAAAGGGGCCTTAAAGAAATTAGAAGTGAATTAAATTATTTGAGAAGTCTACGCTACGAATTCCTACCAGTTCCAAAATAGATGTTTTGTGGAGAGAATAGATGACATTTTTCGGAGATAGAACGCCGTAATTTAAGGAAATATAAGCTGACAGGTTGCACAAATGCACTGCCTCTATAATTAACAAAGGGCCCTAATTGGAGCATGCGACCATAGCAGCTTCAGTTATTTCATTTTTTTTCAGATTTTATAGTTTGCATACTCGAAATTTCTATTTTAGTTAAAACGAACATTTTGCAGGTTATTAAGCTTATGAGTTCATTAATTAATTTTTGAGTAAAATTTACAGACGAAAGCTGCTACCTCGTCTGCGGTGTCTCTTTCTTTTGCGCTTTCGTCTGTTTTCGCGCTTTACAACCCACAATGACCTCGACGAGGTATCCAATTTCTCGAGCGTCATTGAGAATGGACAAACACCTAGCTCTTCGGAAATTAAAATATATGCTTTCTACCTTTCTTCTCACAAAGCATTCTGCCTGTGTTCATATCATTTAAGATCGAAATATTAGTAAACATTCTGCGAACATAAAGTAGTTTCCTAAGCTTCCAGTCATATAAATTTCTAGGGAACATTTTTATACGTATCGCGGTGTCTGTCGAAAGCAGCCGCGCTGTATGTAATTTTCAGGAGTTATTTAGTTGAACTGGTAACAATACGGGGCCACAGAAGTCGCTCCTGGTGTCAGCCCATAAACTTATGAAAGGCGTTCAACACTGTTTATCACTGGTGGATTTTGCAAAAGGTTTAAAATAGGTTAAGCGATCCTACTCTCTCAATTGAAAGCCTATTTCACCAGGCAATCTCAGGGAATATATTTTAGTTTTAAGTGAGGGTATGAAAGCAGTGAAAGAATGGAATCGAATATGAAACCAGTATTTGTATGAACTTTCGTTACTTGCACGAAGTTGAAGTTACAGAGTTCGGAGGTAAAAAAGTAAAGCTGTAGTTATCAAGAAACACAACATGATTGCCACAAGAGGGCACGAAAGACAATGTCAGTCGTTTCTTTCGAGTGGACACAGTCGTGGTTATGATGGCCCTCGAGGCGCCTCTAAGCTGATGTCGCAAAACGAACAGTCATGATCACCACGTTGACAAGGCCAACTCCCGGATAGAATCTTCTCCCATGCCCCTCTGATTAACCTTGTCCTCCGGCAACTGCTGCCAACTTATCCTCGCTAAATGTCTAATCTCATTCGACCAGCTAATTTTCTACCGCCCCTGATAGAAGAACAGTAGTGGCTGTATGACTAAACGTACAGCGTTCTATTGCATTCCAGCATTCGCATTCTTCACTTTCTTTATTGGCAACAGAATTCTGCTTAACTTGATTACAACCTGACCGTACAACCATGTAGCTGAGCATGCAGCAACACATCCGGCTGGTGTTTAGTGTCATGTTGCCCGAAGCGAAAACGGGGCATGATTACAGCGTGTCTTTCTGGATGTAGACTAACCTGACAGCTCTTCAGCTTAGTGAGCGTTCTCGCTGCAAAAAACTTCTTCAGGATTACTTGTAAACGAAAGCAGACCCCACCACTCTGCCTCCTTGTGAATGCGAGGATACTTATTCTTGAGAACACTAACACATATTTCACTGAATGGCTCATGGGGGAACGAATTATACAGTATTTTATTCACAGGCTTCGTTGTAGTGACCGAGTCTTTGTTAAAATTTTCTAAGGAACCGAGCACGCTGAATGAGTCTCTTCGCTTGCATACGCAGGCGCTTCTGCTTCCGGCACTTGCTCGCTCCCCAGGTTCCTCAAATTTACGGTGCGGCTCCCCGATCGTGTTACAATGGCTTCGAGAAAGATAGCAAAATTCTGTACAGTCGCCGTCCTCTCGTGTTTCTACTCGTAAACTCACAAACGCAGCGCTGTCGTTGGTTTCGTCGACGACAGTTTTAATAGACCATGGCGACCATCGATTTTGAAAAGTTGGGGCCTTCTGGTAACCTTGAGCTAAACCTCCTAAACACGATGGTAAGGAAACCTATTCTGTTATTATTGACAATTGTATTCCTTACTTTCTTTATATTACATATTTTCAGCGCCGGCTGGCTTTAGTGGAAGGGGTAGTGGTAGAGGATACATGAACAAAGCAATAGGCCGGTGAAGTAACAAACATTGCTACAAAGAAAAAATAATAATAATAATAATTGTTTTTTTTTTGTGGGAAAGGAAATGGCGCAGTATCTGTCTCATATATCGTTGGACACCTGAACCGCGCCGTAAGGGAAGGGATAAAGGAGGGAGTGAAAGAAGAAAGGAAGAAGGAGGTGCCGTAGTGGAGGGCTCCGGAATAATTTCGACCACCTGGGGATCTTTAACGTGCACTGACATCGCACAGCACACGGGCGCCTTAGCGTTTTTTAAAGCATGAAAGATATTACAGAAGATGACTAAGCAAGCACTAAAGAGCACAGCTGCATACATTTATACTTGCGATAATGCCTGGAAAATTGATTCGTCTGATCACTTGACACTTTGTTGAGAAAGCCGATGTCAGACGTGGAATGTCAATGGGAAAAATGCGGTTTGACTAGCTTCCCTCTGTATTTTATTGGCCTCATTTTCTGTTACCAGAAGTAGAGAAGAGAAAAATCTGTAAACGCACATAAAGTTGAAAAACCTCATCTTCTGTATCGGTACCGTATCGAAAGAGCACAGAGTATAGATATAATATTACGAGCTTGAAAATGAATTCATCTACAAAGAAATGGTCAGATAACGAGAAGCGAACACTTTCTAGAAGAGCATCTCATAGCGTTAAAAGAAGTGTGCGCAATCTGTTTAGTTCGTCTACAGATTTACTGTTATCAACGTCATTTTGTCAACGCTTTCCACGCAAGCCTGGGGAAATCAGCCGAATTGGCGCAGTTTCTTTGTCGTTTGGCTAATGAACGAAAACTCGCATCCAGGTCTCAAGAGCAGCACCTTGACGGAGGTAAAATGCAAATGTTTTGTGTGCTGCGGCACTTCAGTTCATTGTTAACGAACTACAGTAGATGGAAATAAATCCAGGAAGCTCCACAAGGCGCCTCTCGTTGCCCAAGTGCAGATTCGGTATTTTAAGCATGCCCTACATAAACGCACCGCACAAAACCAGCAAACTCGAAAAAACTGCGTACCTACCGTCAGTGCTATACACCAGCACCTGTAACCCACATTTGAATAAGCCATGCTGCTCTTGTAAAACATTTCGTGCTTGAACCTAATCTCGTCGACTAGATCT
Organism: Amblyomma americanum; assembly: GCF_052857255.1. Classification (NCBI taxonomy): domain Eukaryota; kingdom Metazoa; phylum Arthropoda; class Arachnida; order Ixodida; family Ixodidae; genus Amblyomma; species Amblyomma americanum. The sequence goes on along the minus strand of NC_135503.1, from coordinate 74,395,000 downwards.
GCGGCTTGCGAGTCTTTTTGCCCCCATCTTTTCCTGCCGTATCAATGTCGTCGCCCGAAAGCTCCGTAAGGCGTGTAGTGCCAGGCCGATTCTTTTTTTCCTCATACGTATGTTTCGGTTTTGTAGCGGAATTCTGAAAAGCCGCTTGCTAAAATATGCAGCCCGGGAAAGACTCAACATTCGATCCGGTCACGAAAGCTGCTTTAGAATGAAGAGCTTCTCTAGACCTCGAGCCGGATAAAATCATGTACAGCTTTTTTGGCCAACATTCCCTTCGTTAAATTTTATCTTCGCGCTTTCTATGCCTACGTGAACTCAACAATGAATTTTCTACGAAACAGCTGTTTCTGGCAACGTGGTTCTTATTGTGCTCATTTGTGTCCTCCGAGGAGGTGCGCAGGCCAGACCCTCGCCACCTACGCACCAAATTCGCTGTAACAAGCTTAGCCCGTCCCTAAATGAAATACCAAGAACGTGTACAGTTTCTAAACAGGTAAGTGAACCGAAAAGCATTTTCTGTTGGTAGAATTTATTCCGGATCGTCAAGCAGCTTTAAGAAATTTGTCCATGCTCCCTCTGCAATGATGGTAGAAAATGCTATTTCTCCAGAATCTCAGCAGACGTGTTTGGGTACATCGACAGAAATTCGTTACTTCATTTCTTACGACACTTCGCTTCGGCATTTCCTTTATTAATACGGCGCTTGCTTTATTAAAATCTCAAATGTACTTTTTGAGCACATACTTTCTTCAACTGTTTAGAGGTCACCAGATGCGTAGTTCAGTTGTGGTATTCATTTCACGAGTATCACAATTTCTATGCAGTGAGTATGTGAAATGCCTTGCAGAGTAGATTTTCTAGAGTTGCTTCTTGTACCTCTGTTTCAAGTAGCTAATAGAAGCTCTTGCCCGCGATGCACTTTCGACTGCGCAGTGCGCTTGCACTACTTAAAAAAAAACCGAACGGGTTCAGGCAGCATTTTATCTCCTCTTTTGCCCTCTAAATGTTTATAAACGAGACAAATATAATTCCGTGCACTGGCGCCCTGACATTTGCAGACGTATGATTTCTGTCAGCTGAAGTCATTTGAAGTCAGCCTGTATGCTGCGTCAACCACGGTTTAAAAATGATTATAGCGAACGTGATATTTTCATGATGCGCCACACCCTGTAATTATAAATTCGGATAAGGTAGTTAATATATTGTAGAAGGACAATTTTATGCAGATTTATATAGTAACTTGAATAATTTTAAAGTTATTTGCCCGAAGAGGTTGTTCCCAGGAAATCCAAATTTTAGTGCAAGCGGAAGACAAAGTTTGCACGTGACACTCGCACTGTCTTTGTTTTGTTCGGGTGGTGCGTGTGCTCACCGCTGATTACGTGACTCGTCTCCACGACGAAGTGAATCCTTGTGACTGCACAATAATTAAATCAGAAGGCCCAAAACAATGTCTATTTCATACCAATTCACTGAGCCTACTCACAGCACGACATTTCAGAAATGATGTTGATGCCATAGCCGGAAACACTATACACAACATAGATAAAGCAGCAACAGAAAGACATAAGATTTTGCTGGGTTCGAAGTCATGTTTGCACAAGCGGCAATCGGAGCGCCGACGTCTGCGTGGCGGAACCTTGGTAAAAAAAGGCCGCCACCGTCTGGAAGACGTTGAAGTAACGAGCGTTAGCTTTATTGGCCATGCGTGAAACGAACGTGACTGCGCATCCAGCTTGGCCAGGGAAGAAAACCCTGAGTGGTTCGGAAAAGTAACATAAATTTACCACCTAGCGGAGCGCTCGCCGCCTAGCGCTATCTATCAGCCAAATTATGACGTGCGTCTACCCGTTTCGACTTAAAATTATATACATGTAATTACTAATAGAAGCGTTACCTTATTGCACCGCAAGTCGAATTCTTGGCCCACATTGACCCCCCAAATTGAAGCAAATTGCGCTTGGGACGTATCTTGAGGGGGTGCAACTCGATAAGGGGTAGACGTGGATCGTAATTTCTCTGATAGATGGCGCTAGGCGGCGATCATTCCGCTAGGCGGCGTGCGTGCACGCGTAGCCGAACATGGTGGCAATCCACCCCGTTTCAAAGGTTATTCCATTTCTCGAGACGAGCGGAGCGTTCTTCTTCGCTTTCTTCATCTAGTAAACCAATCAGCTAACGCTCGTTACTTCAACGTCTTCCAGAGGGTGGCGACCTTTTTTTAATTTGATTTCGCCCTTGATCTTTCGTTTCGCCTCTGCGGGAGATTTTTTGTGTGGAGGCTCAGGGGGATTGAGTTGGCTGGAGGGTGAAAATAGTTGCGGGGTTGTAGATATCTCTGGATAGTAAAATGGAGAGTACGTGGGTAGGTGAGTGATGGGTGCGCTTTATGAATGGTTGAGGTGTGTGAGAAGTGTAGATTGAAGGCCGGATTTTGTTATTGCTCTTTCAGTGCTGGTGTTGCCTGGCTTTGTTAGGCGGGTGCCTCTGCACGGTGCATTTGGTTAGGAAACGCGCGCACCCACGCACGCACGCACGCACGCACACACACACACACACACGCACGCACGCACGCACACACACACACACGCACACACGCACGCGCGCACACACACACACACACACACGCACGCGCGCACACACACACACACACACACACACACACACACACACACACACACACACACACACACACACACACACACACACACACACACACACACACACACACACACACACACACACACACACACACACACACACACACCAGGAGTTTGGAGCATGCAGGCGTCTGGGCCCCCGCAGGGCCGCACGGCACTGAAGCGTTCCACTACTTGCTGTGCATAATGCTGGCAGCCCGATCAATAGCAATGGTCACAATCAGCGGGTTTTTCCCCGAAAGGATACTATACTGCTCACCCAACAAAACCTAAACGTAGATAACAAAATGTAATGCGGTATTTTTACAACCTAAGTATGCTTTATTTTGGTCTTTCCAAATTCCCTTTCTATTTTTGCCTTTATTTGCGTCTTGCCGATATACCGCCTCGATCGGGGCACTATTTCAGTGCGCATCCAAATTGCGTTTTCCTCATCGGACTGCTCCGTTCGCTTTGAGCTAGCTCTTAAGCGTAATTTCTTAGCGCTTCCGCTAACTGTTCTATTGCTGCACTTCTTTGCACATTTTCCTCGCAAACTTCTTCTCTCGCTTCGGGTGCGCGTTAGTCTTGTTGTGTCATCCTGTCTCTGAGGTCCTCCCATTAGCGCTACTACCAATAATTAAGGAATGGAGCACTAGTTGTTGCTTTCGCTATTTTAATGGAGCTCCTCTTCTGGCCTAAGCCTCGCATTCTTGCCTTTCAGTCTCTCTCTCTTCCTGCTTTTCCTCTCACCCTTCCGTCTTGTCTCGCACTCATTGGCTGCTTCCTCCGCCCATGCAACCCTCTCGTCGCAGAGCGCAGAAGTTATTTTCAGGAAACGGGTCCCATATCGGTAAAGCAGTAGAAGAAAGCTTAAATTGCAACAATAAGACAAGAAGTATCCAAATGAACACATTTCCGGAACTGAAAGTTAGAATGCCAGATGGAGAAACGTTAACGTCTGTACGGGTACGACACCGGATAGCACTGCTCGTTTTTTGGCCACTGCGTGAGTCCTTCTGTGAACGTTCTCCCAATAATAATCCCTTAGACGTCGTGGCAATATCCGGAACGTAGGCTATGAGTTCATAGAACGTTATATGAAAGAAGGGGGTAGATGCGTTGTTTTAGATTTTACTGCCCTAGCAGTAGAGTGCACTTTCGGCGAAAAAGCAGCAGTCTGAATGAATACCTGCTTCTTCCGGAAGAACACTCTGGTGGGTGCACCTATGGGCATTCGCCTACTACAAGTAAAAATGCACCCCACACATTCGAGCCTTCACCTAGCCACCGACTTCACACTCTACATCCTCCATCCTCTGATAACGCTCCCTCACGACCGCCCAGTAAACTTCACCTTACAAAATTCGTCCTTTCACGATCCCCCGCCCGCCCACACCACTCATAACAACACTCACCGACCTCCACCCGCCACCAACCAGAAGTTGAACCCATCAGGCACCCTTCCACCTCGACAAATCAACCTCCTGCACATTACAGATGCCTTCATTCATCAGAAGCTCACTGAGCACCGTAGAGAGAAAAAGAGAGCGGAATCTAATTCAAAGAAGCAGTGTAAAAAACGGTAAATAAAAAAATTGCGAATGATCACTGCTCATAAAAAGTATAGCATCACATCGTATGATCTTTGCCTTTGCATCGTTTATTTTGTTTCCTTTCCTCAATTGTGTCAGTTTAAAGGCGAAAATACCAACATTCACAACAAACGAGTGAACTTTTATTGTTCCCTTTTATTGAGTGACTTTTTACTGTATCCAGGGCTATGTCGATTGTACCTCCGTTTTGCGCCTCTTGGTCTCTGTTATCGAGCGTGCCTACTTGCGTTTAGTGAGTTTTTGCGCCAGTCTGTGGACTGGTCTACGTGTTGTTCTGCTACCGAACCATTTACGCTGTTTTCCCGTGGGCGTCTCCTCTATCCCGGGTTAGGGGCTTTTAGCGGAAGTGTACACAGCAGAATCTAGTAGTGAGTGCACAAAGCCCGTCAGTCACAGTCTCCAGTGATTTGGAAGCACTGTTTGCTATTGAAACTTTTCTCGTCGTCGGGCAGGCTCCCATCGAACTTCGTGGCAAGTAGACAACTGCAACGGATTGAGTGCCAGCAAAGGCAGCAGCTGCAATAAGCCCTAATGGCAATTCCCTGGCCTGTGGTCCCTGAACGCCGTGGCCGCTACTCACAGTGGCTCTAGTATTCGGACGAGGTGCACGATTGCAAAAGTAAACAAAAAAAACTGTTGACCTCCTGGGTAATGCTTTTGTTTTGATTTCTGTTTTTGTCGGCACTCGGAGCTCATCATGAAATTGCAACCTCGTTTCTATCACCAGCAAGAATTCTCAATAGTTGCTTTTTTTTTTGCGTTATGTCTTATCTTTTCCGCCCCGCCCCCCACCTGTTTTCAGTGTCTGTCGCTGTCAGGTTTTGCTAACACATTTACCACGCTTTGGCGCTAGCAGTAAGAAACAATGGTAAAGCAAGGACGGAGAAGAAGAAAAAGCATCTTTCTTCCACGCTGATAAACCTAGTCGATCGTTTCACATGAAAAGAGCAGTTGTTCTAAGATGTCATAGGGTTTAGTGATGTTAGGAGGAGCGACGAAGGATATTCAGTGAAAGTGGGTGTTCACCAACCATGCTCTCGTGGTTGAGCAGACAGGGGAAAAATATATATAGGATTTTGGATTGAGGGATATAAGTTGCAACATTGAGGAATTCTGTAGCATGAACGCGAGAGGGCGGGAGTTATCGTAATTGCGGTATATAAAAGGTTTAAACAGAAGGTGGCACAGACCTGAGCCCATATATACAGTCAAGATGGCCAGGCCGTCAGGAACGTCTATGAGGATTCGAAGTAGGCAAATGGTGAAGTAAAAACACAGTACACTGTAGTGATGGGCGAATTTAATCCCAAGGTAGGCAAGAAGCAGGTAGAAGACAAGGAGGTGGGTGACTTGTGCATGAATCTAGGATTTGCAGAGGGGAGTTGTTCAGGAAGTTCACAAAATGAAACAGTTTACGGATAACGAATACCTTCTTTCGCCAACAGAATAACCTGAAATGGACTTGCTGAAGTTCTAATGGAAAGACTGAAAAATAAATACTTTATATCGTGCTCACATCCTCAAATCATCCACGATTTGTAGGTGCTTGACAAGGTGCGATATAGTTACAATAGAACATAGTAACAATATGATAGTCTAGAATTATCATAGACTTGAAGTGAGAACGGAGGAAGAAAGTAAAGAAGAAATACTTTAACGAGTTAGGGGTAAGCGGGAAAGTAGATGAATTTAGTACATTGCTGCAGAACAGGTATAATGAATTAATCAAGGATATCCCCCACGTGCTGAAGCCAGAATTATAATTCGGGCTTTAGCACGCCTAAAGGCGGTGAAGATTAAGAATAAACTAGGCATTGACAAAAGTATATGCAGGTGCTAAGAGAAAACCAGGGTAATGTCATAACGAATATGGGCAAGCTATGGCTGCGTAGGAGTTCTACAGGGACATGTACATTACCGGAATGTTATGCGGTGCCAGCTGTGCCGAAGCACTGGACCTCCGAGAGTAACTAAGGAAAACCCAAGAAAGCCTTCGCAGCAGTCCAAATGGGTATAGAACTATTGACGATCGTATAACTGCAATTATGTCCAAGGAGTGTGGGGATGTTGCGGTAGTAACAGTTTCCACCCTTTATATCCAATGCCTCTTTACCTCGAGGGTGCCGGAATATCGAAACAACTGTAATATTATCTCATACCATTAGAAACGGTACCACGGGTACTTGCAAAATAAAGTATCGATCATCTTTCTGCAATTTCTTCGCTAATAGAAATAGAGCAACAGCATATTTCTGTCAAGCAATGAACGGGACTGGTTTTCGTAAAGGCTGTTAAAAAAATTTAAAATTCATGCCATTATTCATTTCATAGAGAAATGCACAGAATATAAACAACCCCTGTGTATAGGCTTGGCTATGTCTAAACACCAGTAGCAATGCAGGCATTGCCGAACAAGGCTGTGGAAGAGGCAAATGTCATGGTAGAGAAAAATTTATATACACACTGCACTGTAACCGAAATCCACCATAGAGAACAGGATAAATTTGCAATTAAAAAGGTTGTCATGGAGGGAAACGCAATTTGTTTCAATATATTGACAATAAGTTTTCACTAGCTATTCATAGAAATAAATTGAGAGAAGCTGAGTTAAAAAGTCATGGGAGAAGACGTTAGTTTTCTCTCATTCGCAGATGACATCGTCTTGCTTAGTAACTCAGCGGACGAGTTGCAAAGCGTAATCAAAGAAATTGAAAGCAGAACGATGAGCATCAAAATTAATAAGCAGAGAATTAATGCAATGTTCCAGAGGCTTCAAGGTCAACAACTCTTTACGGTAGGCTGTGAGTCATTGGAAGGGGTAAGGGAATGCACCTCCTTAGGGGAGGTAGCGACCGCAGATCTGGAACACGAGAAAGAAATTGTATGGCGAATAGGAATGGGGCGGATTGCAGTTCACCGGTACTCTCACATCGGAAGTGACATTCTCAAAAACCCCCTGAAGAAAAATGTACATAACAGCTGTATCTTACCAATACTCAGCTTAGTAGAAGAAATGTGAAGGCTAACGAAAAGGGTTAAAGTTTAATTGAGGAAAACGGAGGGAGCCATGGAAACAATTATGATAAATTTCACGTTAGGAGACACGAATAGAGTAGAATGGGTCAAACGCAAGTTACTTTTATTTTTATTGCTATAAATAAGAATAAATGCGCATTGGCATGGCATGTAAGATGAAGGCATGGTAACCAATGCTTGTTAAGGGTAACAAACTGGATTTCAAAAGAAAGCGAGCGTAGTCGGGAGCGGCAGAGCAAGGTGGTCGGATGAGATTATGCACTTTACATGGATGAGGCGATCGCACCTTGTACAGGAAAGGGATAAATGAACAGGTATGTGAGGAGCCTTTGTCCTGTAGGGAGCGTAGTTAGGCTGAAAATGATACCCCTTATTTTAAAACGGCAGGCATGATTAATTTCACACACATCGAGTGGTTTTTGCTGCTTATGCAGTAGGGCCCTCTTCCGGTAAAAAAAGCTTTGGTCTGTGCTTGCGCGTCCAAAGCTTGAACCCAGTAGTGCTTCTAGCGCATCGGATGCAATCGAGGCACCGGTCCGGGTCTCCCGGAAAGGTTTAGATTCCGCAGCACTCTCGGATGGGTGCACCTCCGAGCTCCCGCCGGTAAATATGCATCTCCTACCTTTAAGCTTCCACCCACGTCCCACCCAACTACCTACCTCCGCCCTACAAAATTCCTGCACCCACCTAATTCCACCTAACCAAGTCCGCCTGAAGCCTGCCCCCACCTCAGAAGACCACGGCGAAATCTAACGTAGACACGCAATCTGAAGGGGCAATAAATGCAACTGAAAAATGCATAACCAACACTCTGCACGCACATTTCTTGCGTCAAATCGTATGATCGCTTGTGGGCTTTTCTTTGTCTTGACATTTTATCCGCGCAGGAGGGAAGCGCATCGACCTGCTGACGAGCAATTAGCGCTTCCATTATCGATATGCTGAAGACATGCAGATGTTATAGAATCATCGATACTTTCAGGTGAGAAATGTGAGTTGTTTTGGGCATGGGCGGCTGAGCGCTGCAATTCACTATGTTTTTTCTATCTAGTGAAGGCAGCCATAAGTGTGCATCATTATTATGGTTCTCTGCGTGCGGTAGAACGAGCGTTCACACCTCGTGCAATATTAAATGCAACTGAGTCGATGACTAGTCCCACTTTCATAGAGCACATATTTCTTGCCATTCAATAAATTTCCCTTATAAGATTGCTGTCGTAATTCGTCAGGTACCTTTGTGATCACCCTTCGGTCCAGCGGCATTGCTGACGCTCTTATGAACACAATTTTTATAAACGTACCGTGTCTAACAAAATCACGACTAGTTGAAGACAATGGTATGGGTTTTAAGGAAGGGAACAAAAACGAGAAAGAATCACGTTACTTAGAAGTAAAAAAGCGCAGTTTTTTCCATAATTATTGATAATATTCCACTTTCTCTGTGCTTCTTTCTTGCTTCTGCCTTTTTTGCTTTCACAAAGTGCAATATGTTAGCGCGCTTTAAATCTCCCCTTAACCAAATACGTACGTAGCTGACCAGGAACGAACCCTTTCTCATGGTCCAAAATCGGAATCGGCAATTTTTTATGCATGCAATTCTTTTAAGCAGCAGATCATGCAGCCTGAAATCTCTCACTATCTTCTTTGTTTTGAATTCTGTATTCTCTACTGTATCTTAGACCATTCAAGGTTAGCTCTGTGCTTAGTGAAGGATATTTGTGTTGTATGCAGTAGCTTAGATTACCTATCAGTCCAATGATTTAAATCAGCAAGTCAGTAATCTTGACCGCGCCGAAAAGCGAACAGGAAGCAGGCCAGCTAACCTCTGAACATTGGGAAAAAAATCCACGAAGATTAATGTTTTCTAGAAGTTTGCAGTCAAGGTTTACTTATGCATATATTTACGTCAAAGTTTAATATATAAATCGTTCAGTCATTACTTTAGTTGACGATATTTTTCAAGATTACTTTGTTAGAGCATAAATTTAACAAAGAAGTTGCTTCAGTATGGCCTACAGGTGCTATTAGCTCTTCCAGAGGAATACAGAAAGTGTCTGCGCGTTCCTGCCTTATGTAGAGGAAGCTGTGTCCTTCCATTACAGCTCCTGAATGCAAACGTTTGCCGGCGTTCTCAATACAATCCTTTTCGAGAGATTTACTTTTTTTTTTCCTTTGAAGGACGCTCGTTTTGCATTAAAGATGGTTTATGCTTACAGTTGTATCAAATAAGCACTTAAAATAGGGAGAACGAAGAAGTGGGGAATCAGTAAACAGCAACAGCTACAGAAGGCTCGCACGGATTTCCCTCAACTGTGTTTTGCAGCATTTTCAACTTTTCCGTGTTCCGTTTATGTGGATTGGAATCTTTTGTAATGAATAGCCTAACAAAAAGTCCTTTTCCCGAAACGGCAATCATAATTGATAAATGAATGGCTAAATTTCACCTCAACGCTTCTCATTGCAGTCTGGCCACCTGACGAGATCGACGCAGTTCTGTAAATCTTTACCGTGGCAGTCCATCATAGCGTTAGTTTCGAGAAGTCCCCTACAGTGTATCAAATCCATAACCACGCAACGCCCGCACAAGCCCTAACGCTGCCACAATTGTTCATATCATGTACTTTCAGTGCACTAAAATGTATTCTTTTGGCATAGTCCGGTGAAAAACATGAAAATTTAAAAAATGATCTTTAAGTACGGCAGGACTGCTTTATGCATTTAAAACTCTTCCTTGATAACTTTGAAGAAAGCGTGCCTCACGTTTACTGATTATTTAGTGCTTAATGTTTGTATTGTTTACTTTACCTCAAATATTTTTTATTCAAGGTTATATCAACTCTGAAGTTCAAACAGCTGACTGAGTTGAATAGTTTAAGTGTTTCTGGTATATTCCAGTTGCTTGGTAAAACAAGAAAAAAGTTAGCGCACGAATGACTTTCCGATTGGGCGGTGCGCACGGCTGCGGACGAAAACCGCGACAGTACGCTAGAGACAGCACGTGTTCGGCTATCCAGCATCTCAAAACAAGCAATTATTGGCATCTGCCTCACATGCAGGCTAAAGCAAAACTTTTATAATGTGAAGAGAACGTGTGCTATACTTTGACCGGGAAAATAAAAATAAAAGGCTCACTACTAGAGGGATACTTGGTTTGGGGAGGGGGACATCTTTCATCACTGCCGCAGCGTACTTTCCTTCCACGTGGGTCAAAAAAAGAAGGTGAAGTTGAGGATAAAAGTTGGAAGTTAAGGGAAGCTCGTAGTGCCGACGAGCTCAGTACTTGTTCCGCATATATCAGGGTTAGACTTGATAGTGGAGGGTACACGCAGCGCCAGCGCTTTCGGCTTTCCTAGGAGCCATGGAAAAGGAAAGCACTGTTGAAGCTGGAAACAGATGGAAAAGTAGTGCAGCCTTAATTCTAGATTATGTTGCATTACGTTACACACCGTAAATATAATAGGCTATTTATTTGACAGAAGGCACTACTGGTGCTAGAGAGTAATTATATTCTTTTTAGTACACTGTGCATTAGAAAATAAATTTTAAATGTTTTTATTTCGTAGCGCATAAAGTTCATATATATTTTCCCGCCTTTTTAGAGCAAAGGAAAACACAATTACAATCACGGAGTTGTACCAGTTTGTGTGTCGCTCGCATTTGTCTTCACATTCAGGAAGCGCGATTGCTCTTTTCCTTCGTGATTCTGTTTTCTTGGATGCCAATAGTGGTAACGACGCTTCCAAACAGGGATAATAAAAAGGAATTTATTTTTGGTCGCGCTAACACAACTATCTTTTTTTAGTATGTTTAGGGAGTCAAGTTCCTGCGTCATCGATCATAAGCTTTGCCGTTTGCCTTTCAGTTTCATTGACCGAAATTGGAATGCGTAAAGCTTGCAACGTTAAACCTTTCTAACGCGATGAATGTAATTTTTTTTCTTATCGTTCTTGCCCTACTTGAAATAGGCGGTTCTCCGAATTTCAACCTCTCTTTTTCTTTAATCATCAACACCATTCAGTTTCCCCTTTTTTTTAGTGATGAAAACATCTGAGTTACAGATCTCAGCGGAACATATTTGTATATAAACATATAATTCACCACTGCTGGCGCGACGCTCGGGAATATACTATGGTAGGCCAAAGAACTGACACCCTCTCTAAGTTCCTAAACGTGCCGCCCTGCATGTGGGCGCCACCTAACGATGCATTCCTGGTGTCGAAACCAGCGCATCGAAGGGGTCGGTTGCTTTTGTCCTCTATATTACACAAAAAGAATAATCAACCTAGCACTTCACTTCTAACCCTTTCTTTTTTAAGTCTGGTTCGAGAGCTTGAAATTCTTCGCAAAAGGCGTCCATGACTTCCCCCATAAAGTCGGATTGAAGATGATAGAGACACGAATGCGCACTTATCTTTTGGAAGTCCGCTTCTTTGAAGCACTTTTACGCTGGCTGCTGTTTTTTCGGAGATCGCTTGTATGGAAGATGTTACGTCAGCCTATATACTGTCATGCGGCTTTTCTTCGACACTTAAGGAAGAAGAATGCACGCTCGTCGCAGAGTCTTAACTTAGAGCGCAGAAAATCTTATCTACGGACTGTTAATAGACGCAAAAAAAATTAGCACCAAAAAGACTCTACTGAGACATTGGTTCTTCGGTGCTGAGTTTGAAAGCGGTCAAACATCTCTTTGGAAAGTCGGGCACTTTTTTCTGAAAAGAAATGAAGTCTGACCAATCTAACATCAACATAGGGCGAAATGGTATGAGCCTTGATTTGTCGGTAGAGAGCTCTACACAGCACATTAGAACTGGGCCGATGGCAGAGTGTCGAAGCGAAAGAGGTGCATCTACTAATTTTTTATTTCAATGAATGTTCCTTGGAGCATGTAGAATAAAATTTTTGAAAGAAAGACTTCAGCGTTGCGCACATTTTCCTCACAAAGCAAGTGTCATTTCATTAATATACTTGCACTTCGGCTGCAGATATCTCATGTGTGCATTGAATAATTTTAGTCTCCTACATTGACTACCACAACAGCGGTGAACACAACGGTAAAAGACAAATAGGAGCAGTGCATGTGTAGCATGTGAGATCAAGAACACGGCTTTTATTTTAGATGGGCTGTTTTAGACTGACGTATCCGGGTAGATAAATAATTCAAGCGGATATACACATTGCATTCAAGAACTGAAAATTTGATGTTGCCCCCTTTTAGCACTCTCTTTTACAGCGCCTCTTGATGAAAGTGTCTTAACCCCGACAAGAACATTGCAAACGCAGTCTCATCAGGCGAAAACAGAGAAAAGGAAAAAAAAAACACTGCAACCACGGGGCGATGCCTTTGATCAGCGTATCCTGCAACACAGTACATCATTTCATTTTCACATACCTAATTATTCACCTGCAGAGTAATAACTTCTCTCTAAGCATCCTAGTTTTACGACCGGTTTTTCTTGTAAAAAAAAAATCTAGTCGAGTGCACTAAAGAAATGGGTCTCGACTAAGTCAGTTAAAAAAGTTGATTTTATCTTTTTATATTTACTTAATGCTCTTCATGTGCCTTATGCAGTACTTTAAGATAACATATTCGTCTTTAACAGAGCGAAAAAATTGTATAACGCAGCCTGAAGCACATTTCTCTCAAAGAAAGCCGTGCACGGGTCTACAGACGCAGCATGCTAATCGAATGTGCATGGGTGATCAGGTTTCCCCCAGCTGTCTATTACAGGCCCCTGCTTTTTTTATTGCAATAGCACTGGAAGCCTCATCGAGAAAAAAGAATGCGTCGCAGGCAATTATTTTCCCGGAACGGAAGTGAAATCACCAGAACAGAAGTGACAAAAATACGTTTGAGTTTTGCCTCTATTGCATCAGTGTTCAGACCTCTAGTTGCTTTCGGAGAAACATCTAACCACCAGGATGATGACCCGATGAGATGTCTGGTTGTGTGCTGCCAGACATGCAGGAGGTTCGGAAACGCACCGCAAAAAGAATAACACAAAATCCGATGTAACAGCATAAAAAGGACGTAATATTGCATTGCCAACACATCTTGTATTTAGGTTTCCCTGTCATTTTTTATTCATATCAGTGAATTTACTGATCACAATACCGGTTAAGTTCGCTTGTATGCTGATGACTGGTGCCTTCACTGTGAAATCACTTGAGCAGCTAATTGTCGACAGTTGCTGAGTGACCTGAACTTTGTGTGGTTGTGGTGCCGGTAATGACAGATGGTTGCTAGTCTGTGCAAATGTGATATCTATCCAACTAAGTAACAGCTCATAAATATTAGCTGCATCATACATATAAGTTGAAACGCAGTAAAAGAAGTACTTTATCCCTGCATTTACAGAATAGCTGCGTTGCTTGGATGTCTCACAGCAGGAGAGGCAAACAGAACGCTATGCTGAATATTCCCTAAAATATGGAATAAGGAAATAAAATATTCATTTCAAGTAGGGCAAGTGCAAACAATACGGGATATTGTCAAAAACAACTTACAGAGAGTATAGAAAAAACGAAAGCACTAATACATATTCAAATTCAAGTAGTCGGGAATTTGACCCTGACATGAACTCTTCAGCGGACACGTTCCATTCTTTGAGAGTTCTAGAAAAAATATTCTCCAAAACTACTGGTTTTCTAATCGCATTCTCGCATCTTCATGGAATGACTATCCCCGGCAAGGACTTGAGTTGGTTTGGGAGTAAGTTTGAACCATCAGTGCGTGTTTCTTTTTGAGAGAAGGTATGAAAGAACAATAAAATGAAGCAGTAAATTTTTTGATTGCCTATTTCCATCCCAACTTCCCAACCAACCTAGATGATGTTGTTCTAGATGATGCTTTGGAATGGGTTATACTTGTTGGATACTAAGTGCGCAGCCGTATTTTGGAGTATTCTACAATTTCAAAGAGGTATACGCGTCAAATACAAATGCGTAATTGAGGATGGTTTTGTTGAGTGAAACAGAGAGTGTGTGGGCGTTTAAGCTTTGACGGTCGGGCGTGAAGTGAGTGGCACTTCGCCCACATAACGCGGGTTCGGGCAGGAGCAAGCTGAGGGTAGCGCCAGAGTCCCCTGCACGCTTGCGCCCTATTTACTGCAGCCCCTTTCGTGAGAGACATAGAAGCATTGATTTACAGTGCAATTCAATGCAACTATGCCAAGTAACATGGTTAGGCAGAATAGAACAGTGTCAAGTAGCATGGTTAGGTAGGTCTTCCTTTAAATGATTAGTCGGCAGTGAACGCAGAGAACCGGCCGTCTAAGTTATATCATAATTTAACAATGCATGGAAAATAAGAAAGCTTAAAACAATGTAAAAACCGGTTGAAACGAACTGTGTTGACTGGGTGAGACCGTCGGGTAATACCTTGGGCAGCAGGAGTGATCATTGAGATTGGCGCTTGAATGTGAGTCGATCCGTGTGCAATCCGTGTACGTGGCATTATATAAACTCGACGCTGAACAGCCATTCAAAGTTATCATACGGCGAGTATTGTACAGATACTAGTTAGACCAAAGTCCCGACAGAAAAAAAAAAGTAGCCTCTCACGAACTAGGCATAACTGAGTTGGCAAAGGAGCTTGCTGGACGCCTCTCTGGCACGGAACTTAATTACAGAGTTATCTTGTGGCGTGCAGCCATGAGGCTGTTGATGAATGGGGCTCGTTTATGGCCTGTGAGCACACCCATTTGCTTGCATAACACGGTCAAGCCTTGTCAACAGTGCGTTTCAGTGCTTGCATTGTGAACTCCGCCTTTGTTAAGGTGTCGTTAGTCCCGCCTACCTACCTACCGCCTACCTTCAGTGCTTTGAGCTCAGAGACTCCAGTTGCGCATAAAGGTCCCATCGTAACATGTGCGTTCCAACTCCCTTTCGTATCACTTTCATTCCCTCTTGAAATTATAGTCAAAATGAACTGAAGGACCGCTAACGGCGTCGGATTAGCAATGCGCTGGAACATAGTTACGGTAGCCATAAGCTAACGGCCAGTAGTACGGTGAAAAAGGGAGTACTCTATATAGGCAGTCAGGTATTCAAAATAATCATTGAATACTTCTGCCATTGCTTAGCTGTTAGGGTCGGGTTGAAGTTTTAAAAGAGAAATTTGCAGGCTAATAATATTGATTGAATACTATGATTAAAAAACAATACCGCAAGTGGAGAGTTTCAGGTGTTCTGGCAGCAGTTGATTATAAGCGGAGATTGGAGGGCTAGCGAAAGATGTGGATACGAAGCTTATGAGATAAGAGCCATGAAAGGAAAACTGATAGCAAGATCGTTAAGACACCGACAATGAGGTGCCAATAAAGGAAAATATTATTTCTGCTAAAATGAAGTCAATAACTTGGCTTTGGCAGGATGCGAAACATGTAGAACACGTTAGTACTCGCCTATGTGAATGACAAAATGAATACCAACCAAGAAAGGCGCATTTAGCAGCCTGATTCTGCGACATAAATAATAAGGTAAGCAAATTGGTTAGCAGACTAGAGCTGCCGTGGCTGCCAAAAGAAAAATATTGCAAAGTTACAGGATGAAAAATTAGAGGAGACGCTTAAGCTGCGCTTTAAGAGTGTGACGCGATAGCCTAATGGTAATTTAAATATATGCAGGAGGTCATTCTCAAGTTTACATTTATTGACACCTGGGAGTGCTCATACCCGTCTTATCGCAGTGGTGCAGCGGTTAAGAAGGTTTAAATTTCAAGTATCGCACGCTTTCCACATGATTTTCAGTGAACGTGCACGCCGCCATACAGACTTCGTATAAATTAAGACGTCTCAGCATTTTTTGCTTTCATAGTTGTTATAGAATCAGTGCGTTGCGAATGGGCACTAATATTCCGCGGCCAGTGTATCTCCCTCAGCCATAGTTGCTGACTGTTCTGCATTGGACTCTCCTCGAAGCAAATGTTTTCCGCACCTCTGACCAGTCCTTTTTTTTTCTGCAATTCTTTTTTATGTACTCCTTAGTGTTCCTGAAATACAGTCTATTTTTATGCCTGTTTGCTAAACCACAGGCTTCCTTCCCGCCGTCCTTGATTTTTATTTGCTATTTTTTCAGCGTTTTCCTTC
Source organism: Amblyomma americanum (assembly GCF_052857255.1). Lineage (NCBI taxonomy): Eukaryota > Metazoa > Arthropoda > Arachnida > Ixodida > Ixodidae > Amblyomma > Amblyomma americanum. The sequence goes on along the minus strand of NC_135503.1, from coordinate 74,378,623 downwards.
CACTCAGGATTTGACTCTTTTTTTGTTTGTCATTTTTACAACCCAAATAAACATAAATGGCCTGCCGTATGGTCATTGGATCCCCTATGAATGTGTCTGATGCCCTTCATTGCGGCGTACGGCGTTTCCTCTATGGTTGTGTGGCCTATACCAATTTGGCTAATCGGCTTAACAGCATCCGCTGTTCTTTCTCCTTCCTTGTTCATTTCGCCGATACTTAAGCTCTTCTCCGCAAGTATGACGCACGTCGTAGAACCTCGGATGCCCAAATAATTGTTTTGTGGTCATTTTTTTTTCCGTGACCAGACACGCAGGTTATTAGGATACAACTCCTCCGTATTTTAGTATTTGGTGATTTATCTCGCCAGTCACAAGGAAAGCTAAAATTTGAGCAAAAATTTGAGCTACTCTTAATGAAATGTTATGACAGGCACTTTAACCGCGATCGCGACGCAAGCTATCACTGGGCTATGCTCAGCACTTCACGGTAAAATGCCTCCGAATAATCCTGCGGAACTGAGCACATTTAAAATAACTAAAACAGCCAGTTTATGAACAGCCAGTTTGGGCAAAACCTGTTTTTCGAGAGCTCCAATATAGGTACTTTGCATTTTCGTAAAACTAACAGTGCCAAATAAATTTCCAGGTATTTTGTCACACTTCAAAAATGGTCAGTCTTACACAAGGCATATTGAGTAAAGCAATGGCAGACATGTACTACATATGTTGCGGAGCATTTGCAAAAAGCTTCTTCCCGCACGTTGGCCGAATAAGTTGTAATCAGCTGCATATTAAGCAATGTTCTGGTCACACAACACTTCGACAAATATTTCATGATAATTCCATAATTAAACTAAAAATAATAAAAATCACGTTTTATTTATATTTTGTGACAGGGAACAGTCTAGAAAATGTGCTTATTAAAGCAGCCCTGAATGTATTTGATCAGAGAATGAAACTTTCAAGTACGAAACATAGCAAGTTTCGAGCTGGCTTCACGTGTTGAGCCAATCGCTGTGGGTATAGTGTAGCTAGGATTGTTAGTATGGTGAATACGGGATAGTACACGGCAAAAGTTAAGGAATGGTATCAAATGCGCGTGAAGAGCTCAGATGCACTCTTGTTCTGATTGCAGGTGATGATAGTACTTTTCACCACCAAAGTGCATCAAAAGGAACCTCCCTAAGAAACAAGCTCTAATGGATTGTTGGGAACTGATGGCAATCGATACTATTAGACTAGAATAATAATAACACAAGTATACAGAATAAACGGCATTTGTTTTTTTCTAACAGACTGTTTCTAGCGTTTGTGAGCACTTTGCTCATTTTTATCACATCAAAATAGTGTACGTTGGTACTACCGATAAATTCAACAATGTTTCTACATTTCTGATTCAGTGTTAAGAAGTGGCGCCCTGCGTTTCAAAAATGCTTGCGAATAAATATGGTCGACCTGAGAAGTAGTAGGTAAACTGAGAAAAGAATGACCGCAAGCCGTTTCAGATTTGTAGTATTTTATTACGTTGTATTTATCGATTCCTTCCCAGAACACCCTAACATAACGCGGCGTTAAGTGCTACATAAAACCACTGACTTGCGAGCTCCTAAAAGGCAGTTGCTAGAAGTTATCGCGTAATTCATTAACAGTACTTCTTAAGTTATGTTTTCCGAGAAGCATTCGAAAAATTTGCAAAAATAACAATATATTCGCCTTAATCGTCACCACGGCACAATGGAAAAAGTCGGTGCTCTGTTGTGGCCACATTCAAGCCGGCAAGAGCTGATTGCCAGAAGTTCTTTGTTTCAAGACTCGATTCGGTACTAATATTCCAAACTTCTATATCAAAAAATAAGAAATGGACTATCATCCTGCCACTGGTACTTGTTATGCCGGTGCCACAATGAAAGGATGAGAGGCATTATGAAGAAACGAAGGAGAACGTATGACTGGCTACCTTATATGCTGACGCAAACCATAGGAATGAAATCCCATAAGCAGCGGGCTTTTTATTGTGCTAGCCATGTAGTCTTCAGTAATCTTGAGTTCATGCGCGCAGAAGTTATGCGAAAAAGAGAGAAAATTTTCCTGCCTGCTTTGCAGTCAAGACAAGGGACGTTAAGGATGCGTCTAAAGGAGAGGTCGTGGCGATGTGGCGACATCGTTGATTAATGGAAGGCAGGGCTGTACCGCCCGGAGCCCATTCATTAACACCGGTAGGTGAGTCCCGGCAGCCGTGGACATCGTGCTCTTGCGCCACGGTATCAGTGATGGCTGGGGAGGGGTCATAAATGGGTTGCTGTGAGGCAACGAGTGTAGGGGATGGTAAGCCTTTTCTTGTTAACCTTTTGTGCGGCCAGCTAGAACAATGGGACGTAGGGCGATACACAGAACACATCGCTTACCCCACAAAAACTGGCCGCCGGAAATTATATCACACCAACAAGCCGGAAAAATACCATTCTTGTTTATTAGGCATGGTTATATTCTTCCCGCGGCGGAGTTTCATTCCTTCAGTCTCCATCCTAAGGAAGCAGTCTAGAAATACGAGTGCACCATTTACTTCCGTGTATACTTTCCGTCCGCTTTCTGTCATGCCTTCGTTTCTTTTTCGCCCTACAAACTGAACAATGCATGAGTCTCTCCATGTAATAAGTGTGCTGCCGCAATTAAATGGAATTTGGCCATCGCTGCACCTATATCCTCATTCATGATGCTCGGTTTTTAACTGACGCTATCGCAGCAGGAGGGTTCGTTTTGGTGGCCATCATTTCCACTGCTAATTACGCTGCCAAGTTTCTCCGTCTGCCTATGAGCCTGACCGTCGTCAGCAGCACCGAACGATATTACCGTATTAGCGATGTTCGCCTTAAAAGTACTTTTAGAAAAATGAGATCATGCTGTTGTGCTCAACATTACTTTTCGGAAAAGTTCATTCCTACACTGCTTCATAAAACTTCTAAATAACCTTTATAGTTGGGCCCAATTCATTAAATATAATTTGCATTAAATTCAATCGCTGCCGCATATATCTATTCAATTCCTGCTGAATTATATCTTAGCGATAGTTATTTACTACTTCGTGGCCACGCCTTTGTTTATCCCTATTATCATCCTATTGGCGCCTGGGCTAGGAAAAAGAATGTGGCAAAAGAGATCATAAAGAGTAGTTGCACTATTCCGGCAGAAAATTCAGCGCAGAGCGAAGGAAGACACTAGAAGGGGGACAAAACAAGTGCTGTCTCGCAACTATGTTTCATTCTGAAGGAACTCAATATATACACACAGATAAACGGCGTAGGTTCAGGCCGTAGACACTGTGCCGCAGATCTCTCGGCCTGCTAAGTAAGGCTTCGTGGCTTTTACTAGCAGCGGCCGAGGTGGAGTTGTCACTCGCTGTTTAGGTACCTCCTAGGAAAATTGTAACGCTTACGATCTATACGGTCGTTGTGGTTCTGAGAGGAAAAATCGCATATTCCCATTTGTGACACAGGCCGAAGATAGGGCAGCGGCCGCATTACCCGCAAAAACAGAAAGCTATAATAGCAACGATGAAACTAATCATTCTGTGGGACGCAGAAAACTGAACGAGAATCATGAGATTATTACACGGTAGAATTAAAAAAAAAATAGCATCTATTTGTCGCACGGGAACACTGACCGAGGTTCTTCGGAATTAAGCCCTAAATGGCACCAAGGAGTTTTAGCGTGCGCTAAAGCAACCTACCATGTCCTAGAGAGTGGCCGTTGTACATGGTGTTTCACTAAAAGACTTTACAAATTTTTAAAAAATGGGCTTGTTGAGTTGAAGAGCGCTTTTTTTTGTATAGTATTGTCAGGGGTGTAATATATCAGCGGGCAGATAAGTCGCCCTAAATAGCAGGCTGTTAAACTAATTTTGAATAGTTAACTTTCTTGCTATTACTGCTACTCTTCTTAGTTATTCACAGGCGTGTAGCCCACCGTAAGTAACATCCATATCAGTTTTTAAAATTTAAAAAAGCGGTAAGCCTCAGCGCTGTCAGCCATCAAATTTTGGCTATATCGCGACAATATACATGCGCTTTCGAGAAGCTTGCAGTCAAAGCAACTTCTTTAGTGCACGTAATTAGTCGAAATAGCCAAGGTTACTTGAGCCACTGTGGTGAGGGAACCACGTTTCCGAAATTATAAAACTGATATTGATATTACTTACAGTGGGCTATACGCATCTCTATTATTAAGAATCCTAAGAATAGCAGTTAAAAAGTTAACTATTCAATTATGGTTAACCAGCCTGCGAGTTTTTAAATTGGAGTCGTATTCCGATGTACTGTACCACTGACAACGCTATGCCGAAAAAGTGCTGTCATAACTAGAAAAACCTGTTTTTAAATCGTGTATATTCTCAGGTGAAATACCCTGTATGATGCGCACCCTGATATTATATGAATGAGCACCGCTTTATCTCACGTATCACATTGCGCGCAAACCAGAGAGCAAAGCTCTAACTGCAAGCGCTGTAAACAGCACTGCTAAGCGTGCACAAGAGGAGCGCAAGTGCATACGAGTGTAATTTACAGTGCTGTTTATTTTGGTGCACAACCAAATCAGGCGCGATAATTAAGCATCCAGTTTTCAGTTATTCTTGTCTGTGGCACCTATCCTGGCAGCTTTTTGCATAGATAAGTGTTGCAACGTATAAGTAGCCCCGACACGTTAATGTGCTACACTCATTGACTGGAAAAATTCTATTGCTTGACTTTCCGCTTTTCCGCCACTGTCTAACCATGCTTTGTTGTCTTCCGCTTCATAACGGGTCACGGCTGCGCCATGGTAGCCTTTATACTTTGTGTTCTTGTTTTTGTAAGAGTTCATACGGTATCATTCTTTCTTAGCTTTTGATGTTTGCGCTCATGGTTGGGTTATTAAGTAAAATCTGAGAGGAAAAAAGGTTGGACGCTTTTTACTGCCCATCTTACACTTCAGATTTTAAGGTTATTGCTTGGTACAAATTGATACTGTTGCTATAAGTAAATCATTTGCACCCTGAAGAAAAACAAACTGCCCGGACAAATCGCAATACACTCTCTTTAGTTTAATTGAAGCACGTGTCTTTTAGCATCAAATCCCTCGGTGGCAGCGTATCTGAAAGCCACAGCCAGCTCCTGGTAAATCCAGTCCGGGTTCTTGCGGGCCCACGAATATTTAAGACTCTGCCCGAGAACTCGCCACAGTCGCTTTGGGCGGGAGTAGGAGTCATTCATGACCTTTCCAGATGTGATACGGTGAAGGAAAAGCAGAGATAAGCGAGCGCTCTAGTAATACAAAGAAACGCAAACTTCGGCCGAAAAAGATTACAGCAGCAAAATAGAATGAAAACAGGCGAGCAGTTTTTTTCTATCAACGGCACCATGCGGTAAGCATTAGCATTCATTTTTGGTGAGCTTTTTTACAAGCGCATCAGATAATCCTGCAATGAAGGAGGCTAACCTCATTTATTTCGTACTGCAGTATTAATGGTCCGCAGAAAGAGCCCTGTTGTGTTGCGCGAGGAGAGGAAGGCGACAAATTAGCTCTGGCGTCTCAGAGAAGGTGAAACCCGGTCTGTTTTTTTTTTTTGGTGGCTGTCCAATCGGACACGAGAATACAATATAACCACATAAAGTAAGTGACCGCTAACATTCCCGGTTTCAGGTGGTAATCTGTGTGCCCTTTGCTGCTGTTTCTTTCTTCTTTTTCGTTGGGACCTTATTTAATTTTAAGTCCACTCGTGACCACAGTGGAAGCATCCGGTCTAATGATGCATGAATAATTTCATCTCTCAGCTCCGGTGTTCGTGCAGCATTTTATGTTAGATATGCCTTTTTTATACTCAAAAATCCGCAAAATGTGTTTGAAGAATTTCAAATGTGACGAGGATGCTTCAGCGAGCTAGTTGGTGTAAGTAAATGTAACTAAGAGTGCTACCTAAGTATGTTACTAACAATGCAAACTGGACGTTAGGCCATCTAAGAAGCAACTTTGCATCAGGACCCACCTCAGTAAAACTTACATTATGCAAATCGCTCGTCCGTCCCAAATTAGAATATGGTTGTGTCTTATGGGACCTTGTTCATTCGAATCTACAGATTTCTCTTCAAAACATTCAAAACCGCGCCGCCCGTCTTAGCCTCTCATTACACACGCCATTCTAGCGCCAGGACCATTAAAAAAAAACACTAGAGCTGCATGACCTTCCATTACAAGTACTCTCGCCTCTGTCTTTTTCATAAATTATACTACTTTAAACGCTCTTAGGGAGAAAACCGTTTCACCACACCAAGTAACATCACGTCGACTATCAGCACAAAGGTGAAGTGGAATCTTAATGCATTAATTGGTACCATTCTTCCTTTTCACGAAGAACCACCACTGATTGGAAGCTCCTCCACAGTCTCCATTTGTGACACCAGTAATTTTAAGAACGCCATTAAAAGTGCCGTACATTTTCATTTTTGTTTCGTTCTGTACAGTAAATGGGCAATATGTGCAATAAATTTGCCACTCCTTTCTGTTATGCCTTCGGGCCTTGAAATAAATAAATAAATAAATTAATAAATAAATAAAAAAATAAATAAATAAATAAATAAATAAATTAGTAGCGAGAGTGGTGCTGAAGGTCTCCGCGAAAGTGCCCCTCAAACCTAACGGAGCGGTAGCCTTCTCATATAGGGCACTTGCGTTAGACACTCCTCCTTTAACAACAAAGAAGTTTTTCAGGCGATAAAGCTAGTTTCTATAGGTGTACGCCTTGAGGCATAATTGAGCATACTTCATTTTATGCACGACAGCACATGTAGGCTTTCACATATCCAATATTTCAGGTGATCTCAATTTTCAAAATACGACCTTCTTTTTGGGCTTTTGAGATTAATTTGATTGCACTTAATAGCGACCATGATTCAAAACTTAACTGCAGAATTCACGGGCGACGTAATTTGCGATTTCGGCTAAGGTATTTATGTTTCACGTAAACCACAAGAAAATGTCGAGCGATTAGTGATTGCACGTTGTATTTTGTGATCGTTTTTCCTTAAAAAAAACACGACTGCCAGAATTAGTGTGGAAGAAATTTATGCATTCCATTTATCTTCTTGGTGTAAATATCTTTGACTTCTCCCAGGTTACGCCTCCGAGAACGTGCCGTCTGCAGAACTAGCAAAAATCAAAATAAACCAAAATATATCGTAAACGTAAATAGAATGGAGGATGTTGTGCAGCAAATGCATGAGGGCCACAGTTCAATAGTCAGAGATATTTTAAGAAAAAACAATCAAAATATACGAGAAATTGGCAACCATGTAGTCAGACGGTGCAACCAGAGCGGAGGCAACTTCTTTCAAGACAGACGGACGGACGGACGGACGGACGGACGGACGGATGGACGGGCGGACGGGCGGGCAAGCGGGCGGTCGGGCGGGCGGGCGGGCGGACAGGCAGGCAGGCAGGCAGGCAGGCAGGCAGGCAAAGAGACATAGACAAAAAGCCAGAGGCACGCTCGTACAGATAGGCAGACGGAATATATAAAAACGACATTCACAGCGCCTGTTCTCTACTCGTAGCAATTTCGATCTTTTGAGTAACTGAAAAATAAGTTCTCGTCTAATTCACGAACTTGACTGCAACCGTTCTGCAGACCTCCGAATACCTCATCAGCTTCAGTACAACGGGGAAGCTGGTCCATGATGCGTTGCACTGCAGTTATAGGATAACCATATGCTATAGGAAGCTGCTCTATATGCCGATAATATAGGATGACCATGTTGCGCCAGCACCGCTCGTGTACGCTGTGTTTAACAGTGTCCAAGTGGTTACGCGCTATCGGTGCGGATGACCTCCCATATATTGTTTTTTACTGCATGTCTTATAGCACACCAAGGACTTCGAATTATTCCAAGAAGAGTAGCAACAACCTCTTTACTGCCTTAGACGCTCCTGACGAAAAATGATTTCTCGGACTTCCAGCAGAGACCGGCCTAGGTGGCGCCTGCGTATTATAAGGGACAAAAGTCTCCAGTACACTAGAGCGGCAACCAAAGCCCATAGCTCTGATATTAGCCGGTGGTTCGAGGCCACACTTTGTAGGACGCCGCCGGACGCACGTGATATAATAGGTGTTCGTAAAATGAAGTGACAATTGGCAGACATTGCACCTGTATGACATGATATACTCACGTGTCACATGGGGACTTTTGTTCCCCGATAGTAAGCTCATTGCACCGCTATAACATTGGAGGTATGGTTCACGAGGAAACCCGGTGTCAATCCATCTGTGTCACGAAAAACAGTTTGTCCTCCTGCCACGGATGGTAGGCAAAAAACTGCCCACCGGATCGTGGCAAATCTGGGCAGGAAAATCGGGGCAGAGCACGGTACACGAGACTCCAGTTGGAAGTCTTGTGTACCGTGCTCTGCCCCGGCTCACAGAGTTATCCCGGATGCTGCGGAAACGGGTTAAGCGGAAGCTTGCTTCACCACAAAACCAGCACGCAGTTCCTCCGCGGCTGCACTCTCCACCACACTGTAAGCTTAGTGTGGGTACCTGCGCACGCGGGAACTCTGGGGACGAGGTGGTCGACTGTTTAGCCCGAGGCCTAACCAACCCCTCGAACCCGGATGCTCTCGCCGAGGCCCCCCTATCCTATGCGGAAATCATTAACTTCTACAAGGAGACAAGACGCGTGTACCCGCCTCCCCACCCCGACCTCGACAGAGCGCAAGCCACCATGCTTCGCAGACAAGAGACCAATTCGATTCTCAGTCATTCTCGACTATATCTCATAACTGACGGGGAATATGGCTCCGTCTGTCCTAATTGCGACCAGAGAGTGTTTGCCACTCAGGCACACATCCTCTGGGGATGCGAGGGTAGCCCGCCCCACAAACTTTACTGCCAGCTACCTCCTTGGAGGGTTGGGCCCAACTTCTTGCAAGACGAGACAAGAAGACGAAACCCGCACTCGTCTCGTGGGCTCAAGACGTCGCCCCCACCTGAGTGACACACTCATCCCACCTGCCCTAACTCCCAACCCTTAAGTGGCAAATAAAGTTGTTCTCTCTCTCTCTCACGGTACACGAGCGCAGCCGTGTGACGAGCCGTCACCATTACACCCTAGAGCTCGCAATAAGCGCGGTCAGTCAGAAAGGAAACAGGATTAAGAGAACTTTAGGAAGAGACTGTCCCGAGTTCTGTCTTCATTGCCTAAGCGAGGAGAAATGCGCCTCGTCGCTAACTCATGTATTAATATTTGCTTGTCTGTTCAGTTCAGCGACAGCAATCAATCTACTTCTAGCTCGCCAAAACTGAAAGACAGTTTACGTCGAAGGTTCGCTGCTCATCTACACGAATAAATACAGAGACATCAAAGTCAACAATGAGGCAAGGCACGAAGGAAAGAGGACAAAGCAGGAAGCACAAGTATGGTACTCCCGCGTAATCTACCATAGCTAATATTAAGCATTTCTCTGTGCCTTGTTTCAGGAAAGAGCAGTTTAAAAATAAGTGCAGCGCTGAAGGGCGTTACTACCGGGTTCTAATTTCCTGATTCCAAAATATATTCAAAAAGAGATAAATCTGCACTAAACGAATTCCAGCGTCCGGTGCCGACTGAGCGAAGTATTAACAATAACGGCGGCATTCAATTAGCGTACACCATTCCATCTTGCTTCCCCTACTACTCTCGTCAAACTGTTGGAGTGTTTGCTCGTTCCTATTACGTAGCCAGAAAATGTTCCTTCTAACCCTGTCGACTGAAGCTCTGTTTTGTTTCCTCCCATTGTAAAGCAAGCAGCCTTTCTGCTACGCGCTTATCGTATTAGTCGAGGAACGGCCGCTCCTCTTCTGCTGGCGCCCTACTCTGACGAGTTCAGCTTCGCGCGGCAGATAAGGAACAAAAGTCCTGCGCTGAGCCGTTCCTCGTGGAAAGCACGCGAAGGCGTATTTATGCTCTTTTCTAACATCAAATTCGCTCTACAGTTGCAAAGCCCAGTCGTGGTTCTAAATTACAAAGTTTCCCGTCTTTCTTTATTTTATGTGGCATGGTGGATTGAGGCCGTTCTCATTCTTACTCTAATTTCAATTAGAGTTCCACGGCAAGCATGGTCTTCGTGTCTCGCAGGACAAGGAAACGAGAACGGGGTTAACACAAGGTATACGCTGCTACCCTGCTTAATGACGCGCTTGTAAATTTGGATGCTTAATGATGTCACGAATTTAATACAGAAAAAAAACAGCAGCGACTAAAGCACACGCATGTGTGGAAGAAAAAAAGACAAGTGGGCAAAATGCGCAATGCAATGTGACATTCACGCATAGATTATGGTATGAAAGAAAAAGTTGTATACAGGTAATAAAATTTGAAAGGCATCGTAAAAAACGCTACGCGAACAAGACGTACCATCTGCCATTTATCCTAGCTCTTTAAAGAAGTGCAATTCCCTGCAAGGAGTTCCGTCCCAGATTCCTGCTTGTCGAGAGCAGGTGCATGTTTTTCACAACACTCTTCAGCCCCACCAGTGTTCCGTTGTCTAACGTCTAATTACTTATTCTACCTTCAGACAGTCGTCAGTGGGAATCAGGGAACACATTACTGTTCCTGCTGGTTATAGATATTTACGTGTGCTCCATAAGCACAATAAAAAGCTCTATTCTCAAAAAATCAATTCATACTCAAAAAGCTCACTTGGCGGTCATAGATAAATAATACGGAAAATAACTTTCTTAAACGGGAAATAATATGCTACCGCCAATAACTTTTTCTCTCCGCGGAACGCCTCCCGAGAGATAATGCGTTTCACCGCTATTTCAACGCTAGCTGAATTGTGCCTTTAAATAAACAGTTTCCTCAATCGTCATGAACGGAGCGGCACAGTCTTTGCAAATACTTCGGGCAAGCAAGGACACCAATAAGCGTCAACGCGAATTTTGATGCTTCTGTGTCTTTTATAAACTTGTAAGAAAGAAAGATTCGTAACTGCCGGCTGAGCTTGCGCAGAAATGGTGACTTCGGACTTCTATTTATCGAGATGGGCAGCAATGGCGGCCTTCGGCAGAAAAAGGCAAAAGCTTTTTTTTTTCACGTCACCGGCCGGGCCTTCAGCAATTGCGGAGGCATCCTGCACAGCTTCAGAGATCCGTTGGAGCACGCCCAAATGGACCGAGTCAATTTTCTTGCGTTAGAGAAGCTATTCCCATCAAATTTTCTTCTTTATAACTTTTTCCAGCTTTTCCTTTCACCCTCACTTTATTTAGAAGTACGACAGAAGTTTGAAGTCTGACGGAAGACAGCACGACCAGGAGGCAAGTAATCGAGGTATAAGAGCTCATCTTTTTTCTGCAACAACCTATCACATCATGTTGTCTGGCGGACGCAGTTTCTAAAAAGGTGAAATCAAGACCTCATTTTTAAAGCTCCTTGCTCATAAACTAGATTTTTGGCTCATCATTCAGCAGTCCCTCATTACGTGTGACCTCCAGAGGCAACAGAAAAAGTATACGAAGCGAATAAAATTGAAATATTGTAGTGGTACCCCTTCGAGTACTGTGGCATGGACTGCAATGGCATGTCTTATGTAAATAACAACCCTCCTTTCCAACAAGAGAAGAGTTAACTTTGAGGGCGTTAGAGGTGAACTAAGACATGGAAGCCCTAGTAGGTTTAAGGCTGCGTGAATAGGAGGGGAATTAAAACTGGCTCAATGCTTTTTATAGGGCTCATTATATTTTTACCTTCCTTCAAACTAAATGTGAAGGTCGAGAGTTCTATAGAGCATTCAAAACCATGTACAATAAGAATATTTCTTTTTAGTGCGCTAGCACTGATAGTGGCCATTCCCCGGGTTAAGCCATTGTGTGTTTGTCCGTTTGTCTGAAGCTGGTTTTGTGGCAGGCGGCACCTCAATTATTAGTTAGGGGCTGCTAGTGAAGAGCAACCTAGATCACAACAGAACCCAAGCAACCCCAATCCCATCCATTAGACCACCTACCTTAGACGGTCAGTGGTGCATCACTTGACCGCTACACCACTGTACCAGGATTGGTAGGAAGATTTCCGGATAACAAAGATTATGCAAAATGACCAATTCTTCATACAAGGACCTTAACCCATTATCGCTAATCGAAGAAATGTCGTTCGTGAACACCGAACCTGAACATGGGAGCCAGAAGTGAAAATAGAACAGTTATAGCGCACCTAATTCGAATTTAGTCTAACTATGCAAATCGACCATGATTTTTTCTGCGCATGTCTGTTTCATTGCCTAATGCAAAACGCCGATAAGGTATGAGATCTCGCTGGCGTTCAAGAAGATCTTGGCAGGAATGACGGTGCTGCTTAAATTCTCCAACAGCGCAGAAAACCGCGTGTTCATAGAATCACATAAAAAAGGCCTCCGATGCGGCCTGATCGCGGCGATCAGTGCCGACAACGCACCCTTGCGCCAGCGTAAGATTTCGTCACACAGGTATATTATTCGTTTGTTGTGATTGCACCACTTAGCCCCTAAGTGGCCCTCAGTTCCTTGCGGCTGCGGGGCAACTGATCAAAGTGGTGGTCAGGCGTCTGACACAGTGGAAGCCGAGGCCAATTGCAGTTTTCGGCGTGCACCATCTATCAGCACTCCGAGATCTGCTACCCCTTTCTTCCAATGCATGCCACACTTACGCCTACTGTCGGCGAGCTTGAAAGGCTAGAAATTGTTTTATCCGAAGAGCGTGCTATAATTGTGGCCCTTTTCAAATTGTAAGCTCATTAAATTCCTAACAGGACAACTGCTTTGTTGGAAGAATAAGATTTTATTCTGCTTTCACAGGTGATTTTTTTCGTGTCTGCCGACGTCCCATATATTTCGCAGAATTTTAAATGTTTAAGCACATTAATTTTTAGCTCCTTCAATTTGATAAAGTATATACTTGAAGCTCACAAATGAACAAAAATGACGGGCGTTACAGCGTAGTGAGGACAAATGATAATTACCCGCTTTAACACTTCGGTTTTCAAATCAGCTTTAGTTCAGGGTCGAGGCTAGGTTTTCAATGCCTAGCAGGCTCCAGAAAAACATCGGAGCAATCGGCGAGTGAGGGCCTACGCGCTAGCTCACCAAAACTGGAGCGGACACTTAAGCTCCACCTGAAGGGCATGACGCGTTAGCTTTAATTAGTTAGTGCCCACATATGTGGAACTGGTCGTTCTATACTTTACAACATTAGATCGCCGAGAGTCCTCATACCGATTTTGTCGACGTGGTGCGGCATTTAAGCGATGTGCCACTGACCTGCGGTGTCAGCCGCTGCCATCAGCGGGCTTCATGAGACTCGGTTGCTCATCCGAAGCAACCTCTCTCGGCCGATCATTATTCGAACGGCTGCATGCCACGATGTGCGGTTTGTTCATAATCCGAAGGACAGGTTGTGATAAAGTCACAGCCTCACGTGACCCAGGTACCCTACCTACCACGCAGGCGGGCGGCACCCATACACCCAGCTCTTCAATGTCGCAGAGGCACCAGAAAAATAGTTGCCAAAACGGTGACTCGGGGCTCCAGTGGTAGCGCACGTAAACAAGCATTGCTTCACTTTGTACGGGGCTTTAACCCATTATTAATGATAAATAATTACGTGCCCAAGGACAAGAGGGTTTTTGACACTCCCGCAAACGGAAAGCAAGAATAAAGAGGAAGAGCTACAAAATCGGCACCGCAGCCCAGAGAGGGACCTGGGAAGACCCCTAATCTCACTTGGGGAGTTGCTGGAAAGGATGGCCGTTCAGGGAAAGGCATTTGGTTTGATGGAAACAGGCTATGCGTATAGTGCATGCTTGCGGGCAGCGTAATTCTTGCAGATGTTGCTGATAGAGTCGAGCTGCTTTTCAGGCCATCGTAGAGCGCGAGCACTCGCTCTTAAGCTGAATATGTGGCTGTCAGCCTCCAGGCGCACTCCCATCACTACAAGGATCTTGTCATGTTTGCAGCCTTGAGAAAAAGGGATCCCTATGCCGGGTAATGATCACAAGCTATGGATACATAATGAAGTGTCAGTCCTATTTCTTCATTGTTATAACATTCAGGTAGGCTACTCCATCTTTCTTCCAAGTTTCCCGTCCTTAACACACGTTCACTGCGTTGTGACTCACTGGTAGGTCAAATCGTGTATTTATTTTCTGTGGCACGATTACTGAGTGACGCTATGAAGTCGTGGGAAAGCTATAAATTTTCAGAGAGCCTGCGAAAAACACCCATGCATGATAGTTATTGGTATGGGTTGTCGTTTTCAATAGGCTAAATTTGCCAGAATATTACTGGTGGGTCACGCCGCACCCAAGAAAACCTAAGGGTGGCCCACCGGTGGGCCGTGACCCAAAGGGATAACGGTCCGGAAAATCGCAGCCGCAGTGAACGTGTTACCACATCCGCATTCCGCGAAAGTCAACTCGCGGCAACGTAAGATAGCAGGGTATGATCTGTAGTGGTTGCGAACGGCTTCTTTCGACGCCCCGTCCGTTACCCCTTCATGACCCGGTGCCCCCGTACGGGTGCCTGCTCTCGTGTACTGTTGCTAGGCGCTTGGGGCAGAATTCCGCGGCTTCCTGTCGCAGATTTCCTTGACGATCCTTCTTTTCACTTCTCCGCTCTTTCTTGCCTTTTTCCTTTCCCTTTGGAGCCTAGCTGTGGCGTTGGCGCGCCGTTACTTTATAGCTGCTTTCTTTACAGAACGGGCTCAGCGGCAGAGGAAGCGTGCAGCTGCTGTCTTTCGTGTTCGCCGCGGACATTTCTTGATTACAAAAATAGTACGACACCTCAAGGAGGTTTCTGACTGAAGGCTGGCGCTTTAATGGCGCTTAATATAAATTAGCAAAAAGACAAACGAGAGACGAGCTGCTCGCAAGCATTGTTCAATATTTTCCGTTTCATGCTTTTTGGCCCTTTTGAAAAAATCGAGTGACATGCAGTTCTCAAGGATAGCTGGAAAAGTGAGCATTTCAATGTTCAACTTTACCTTACACAGGTTCGCGAGTATTTTACATAAGATATGATGTCACGGAAGGAAGACATGTTGTGATCGCGCATTACAGTATGAAATGTTTAATGTCAACAAGTGGTCATGTATTCGTGCGGAACATGGCCTCCTTCAAGGAATACTCCGTCTGAAAACGAGTATACAAATGAATTATTATATCGAGGGTTAAAGTTAGTGGCCGTTCAAAAAAAAATGACGTGTTTGGCTGATTGTACATCGCATAACGTGCAGCTGGAGAGAGAATTATGTGCTTGAAAAACAAGAAAACGAAATTTAATCTGAATTTTTTAAGCCTGTACTCAATAATGTTGCTTTGAACTTTCGTGTGGCCCCCACGCCTTCTATTTCGGGTCATTAGAAGAATCTCTTGACTATTTTTCTTGCATAACGCCGAACATTCCAAATCTAGACGAGGACATTCCAGGTGAATAACGAAAACGATCATGGATTTTTAGCTTGACTTAGACCGGAATGGAAAAATGAGGTTACTATGTTTAGATTACCAAACCTGCTTTGTGTAGTACTTGGAATGCCAAGAAAGAAACTCAAAGCCATTCAAAGATTTCCAGCGACTTGCCAATGTCCGCCCGGAATTCCAGGCACTGACGACTCGGAACAAAAAAAAAAGCGCATGAGCGCTCAAGCCCTACTGTTGAGCTCGATTATTTTCTTTCGTGTACTGCATGTGCGCCTCCACTTCCGAGGAAAGAATTCGCGCAGTGCCCGCTTTGTGAGTGCTGAGAAATTCCTCAACTCCCCCACGGGTAATATAGCGTGGACTTCAGAGTTAAGAGCCGGGAGCTTCATGTGTTTTTCAAAGCGTTGCTTCTTTTTGAATGATTTTTCAAACAACAATTGTGAGCAACAACAGTTTTCCTTTACCTTCATTTTAAAATGAATAGAACCAGTGGCTCCTGGAACGCGCTCTATAAAAGGCATTTCAGGGAAGGCTCCAAGTAATTCTCAAAAACTAACGTAAAATAAGTCTTTTTCAGTATAATATTACCGGTGCCGAGGAATCGTTTAAATAGTAAGAGGCTAATTAAGTTTTAACAATTAACTTTTTAACTACTAGAGTTAGGCACCTAGTTGGAGTTAGAGATTTGTAGCCGGTTGTTAGCAATAGCCATATCAGTTTTGGAATTTAGAAAATGCAATTACCCTTAACTATGCCTCGACAAAATTTGGCTTTTTTGACTAGTTACGTGCACTGGAAAGGTTCTTTGCCTGCATGCGTTTCAAAATCGGATGCATTTTGGCATGATGTCGTCAAATTTTGCTGAGCCACAGCGCCGAAGGTAATCTTGTTTTCGAAATTTTAAAAACTGATGCGGCTATTACTAACGACCGGCCACAAGTCTGTAACGGCAACCAGGCGCCTAACTAATCATTAGTTAATCATTAAAAATTAGTTAACCAGCTTACTACTTAATATTATTCACCGGTCTTCAGGTGTGCGCTAACACTGATAATACTATGCCGTAAGAGCTATGTTTTACCCCAGAACCCTATTTTTGACAATTATTTAGTCTTCCCTGAAACACCCTGCACAAAGGAAACGAGGCCTAAGTGATATTTCCCAACTTGAAATCCGTGTGCCGGGAAGGGTGAACCTCGCGTGATAGTGAAGTTCGTCTTTCCCTTTCCATCTAACAATAAAATAACGAACAAAGACCCTTCTAATGCCCGACTTTCAGTGAGCAATTGGGGAAGGAGCGTGAATGAAGGAGACGCAATCGTGGAATGTTTGAAAGGAATAGCACTACAGGTCCTGTTGTCGTGAAAATCCTGCGCCCGTCCGTCCATACCTCCGGGTCACAATAAAGCGTCTTTAGACCAGAGAGTCATAACATAGTCGTAAGCACTTTCTACAAAAAGAAAAATTGGCAGTCTGGAAATCGAACTGCTGCCTTTGGGTCGCGAGCCGGACGCACTACTTCCACAGAGCCAAGGAGCGTTCAGTGCGGTAGTCTAGAAGCCTCGCGCACCCACCTTATATAGCAGAGTGGGCAGCGAACATTTGGTTAAATTGAGTCCCCAGTTGGCATCAGCAAATATAGCCACCTATTAAACTTAGGCTATGCGCATTGAAGGACCGGAAGCTATATGTGTGACGTGTCATGCTATCGCATTTTACTCTTAACAAAGCGCCGTGAAGTTTATATTCAGAGACTTTGCAAAGGTCTATAGCCATAAGTTGCGCACTTGTTTTTGAGGCTACACGTGTATAAATGGGGCCCTTTGTTTCAGGTGATAATTGGTTTTCCCAAGTTCTTTCGCCGCAAAAAAATTACTTAAAAATTGGGTAAAACCTAATATCTACCTGAAAGCGTGACTTTTGGAGAGCCTGCCATATCAAGCGCGCCCATTAAATGCGTTTGATGAAAGTAGGCGGAAACCTGTTATGAATACATTTATGAAGAAGAAGGTGAAACGATGACCATTGGCGCAGAACGGGCACCGTATTTGAGGCAACAACAACAACAACAACGGCGCAACCGTGCTAAGATTCCCAGTCATTACATCAAGACATGATTGTTTCTCATGTGGCTTTGTGTTCATGGCGTTCCTCCACGTGTTAATATTTATTTCCAGATGGGCCTCGGTTAAGCAAATCCTTAGATAATACTGGCAGGCACGGGACGGGGACCGAGAACTATCGTCATTCCTCAGTTTTGATGCTGTCTTATTTCCGGTAAAACATGATCTGAGCGTTTTCACATAAATCTATCAAAACCATTGAGTGCATTATTCAGGTCCCTTGTTTCTATCAATATCTGAAATGGGGAGAAATGGAAAATTGAAGCGGTGCTTAAAGGCACGAAAGTTTGATTTCGTTTTACGCGGTTTAACATCCCAAAGCGAGTCGGGCTATGACGCCCGCCGTAATGAAGAGCGCGTGTTAATCTCGACCAGCTGGGTTTTTTAACGTGCACTGACCTCCCACAGCACACGTGCCTGTAGCCTTTCGCATCCGTCGAAATGTGAGCGCTGTGGCCACGATCAAACCAGCGTCTTTCGGGTAAGCAGAAGAGCTCCTTAACCACTAGCGACCTCGAAGGCTAAAGTCTGGAAGGGTAGAGAGGTTGTCGAGAAAAAAGTTTGTCTTGCTGGTTCATTCTTGGCAAGAGAATAGGCTAAGGGCACAAAGAGGGAAAAAGTGATGATACGATGAGGTGATGTCATAATACGGTACGCTACATGGGCTGTTCAGGACCTTGAACTTGACACCCACGCCAACACGAGCTACTACAGAAGTCAAACAAAGGCTGACGGCTGCCCGAAAAACAATGAACACGCTCACATACACATGGCTACCGTACGGCACAAAAACACATAGCTACCAAAAGAAGGAGGAGGAGGAGGAAGAAGGAGAAAAACAGGGAAGTTAACCGGAAGAATAAACTAGCTTGCTACCCTGCACAGGGGGAAAAGGGTGAGGGGATAAAAAGATGAAGGAGAAAAGACAGTAGCAGGAAACTGAAGTCGCTATGCAAAGTCAGCAAGCGATCGGAAAAACATAGCTACCAGATGTTACAAAAACACATCGCACATGTGGGAAGAACATAAAACTAAATAATATACTAAAAAGAGAGGCGACTAAGTACCCTTTATGGCGCACTCACGGCATTGCTGTCGACGTTGGAACATCTGTTGTTTCTAGCAGAACGTTCTCCTGTTGTTCGGCCAAATACCTAAATGTGCTCGGGGCCGTGAGACACACAAGGAGTGTGGAACTCGATTAAGCTAAGTCATGTTGAAGGGACACCGGGTAGCGGTATAGCTATTGTCCTCACCTGCTCGCTACTGTGGAATGTGAGAATAGATCCTCAAGAAGAAATTTGTTTCTCTTCAAAATTTCTTGAGCATGTAGTCAAGGGTTAGACAGAATCCTGTATGGCGAGAGGCAAGCATTGTGGCTCTATAAAGCGTACACTCGACAAAAAATGGTTAAAACATAACGTTTCGGGACCCCTACGGGTCCCATGTTCAAAATGAAGACGGACGGAATGGGCCGCTTATATGCGCACTTGACAACGCAGTGAATGGGCGTAGTTGTCCGGGAGATTAGATTTTGTCCTGTTAATAACTTTATCCGCAGTCTGCATATAATAAGATTCTCAAAGCAGTCGTGACGACAAACGTTTCATTGTATCCAAGATTGGAGCATTTTCCCTGGCAATGGTGTGCTTCATTTCTTGAAGATGGTCTCCCAGTGGGTTCGGTGACGTGCGACATTTGCTGACGTCATTCTTGTGTTCTCTTAATCTTCTCTTAAAATCACATGACTCGCCAATGTATGATAATAATAATAATAATTGGTTTTGAGGGAAAGGAAATGGCCCAGTATCTGTCTCATATATCGTTGGACACCTGGACAGCGCCATAAGGGAAGGGATAAAGGAGGGAGTGAAAGAAGAAAGGAAAAAGGAGGTGCCGTAGTGGAGGGCTCCGGAATAATTTCGACCACCTGGGGATCTTTAACGTGCACTGACATCGCACAGCACACGGGCGCCTTAGCGTTTTTCCTCCATAAAAACGCAGCCGCCGCGGTCGGGTTCGAACCCGGGAACTCCGGATCAGTAGTCGAGCGCCCTAACCACTGAGCCACCGCGCCGGGTCCAATGTATGATGCATCGCAGTTTTTTCAGGGGATTTTGTGCACAACTCTGGGGTAACGTGGGCGCTCCAGATGATCTTTAACATGACAGAGCTGTTGTTTCAGCTTGCTGGACGTCGTATCTTGCACATATTCGTCCCAGAGCCTCACTTGAATCCCGGGCGTAAGGTATGCTCGCGCGTTTCTGTTGAACGAATGTCAGGGCTCGGCAGGTTGCGAAGAGTGGCGTTGTTCGTTTTGCTGCAGTTGTCGGGCATAAGCATTCTTCTCGAGGTCGACTCGGGCTTTTTTCTGCTTCGAATAGCGCAGACCGGGACAGGAGCAAAGACAAGCTGCACGGTTATATAGACCGGGTGGGCAATGGGGTGGGCAGATTGAAAATCCAAGTACCTGCCCACCACTTTTAAATTCGGAAAATCTGAAAATCTGCCCACCCTACTGACCACAAACATTCCGTCGCGTCCGCTCTATATAACCGTGCAGCTCGTCTTTGCTCTATTCCTGGTCTGCGCTATTCAAAGCAGAAAAAAGTCCGCGTCGACCTCGAGAAGAATGGTTATGCCCGGCAACTGCAGCAAAACGAACAACCCCGCCCTTTGCAACCAGACGAGCCCCGACTATTGGACAACAGAAGCGAGCGAGCATACCTTACGGCCTGAGGTGAAATGACGCTCTGCCACGAATATTTGCAAATTACGACGTGTGCATTGCGCAAATGCCGTTCAGCAAGCTGAAACAACAGCTTTGCCATGTTACATATCGGCTGAAGCGGCCGCGTTACCCCGGAGTTGTGTACAGAATCCCCTTAAAAAACTGCGATGCATCATACATTGGCGAGTCAGGTGATTTTAAGAGAAGATTAAGAGAACACAAGAACGACTTCAGCAAATGTCGCACGTCATCGAACCCACTGGCAGAGGATGCTCAGGAAATGAAGCACACCATTGCCTAGGGAGAACGTCACAATCTTGGATACAATGAAACGTTTATCGCAACGACTGTTTTTAGAATCTTTTTATATACAGACTACGGATAAAGTTATTAAGAGCACGAAGGGTAATCTCTCTGATAACTACGCCCATTCACTGCGTTGTCAAGTGCGCATATAAGAAGCGGCCCATTCCGTCCATCGTCATTGTGAACAAGGGATCCGTAGGGTCCCCGAAACGTCGTATTTTAACCATTTTTTGGCGAGTGTAACCTTTATTAAACCACTTTCTTGAGCATGGATCGCATGTTAAGTCAATGTCCTCTCTTGCATTAGGTGGCAAAATTGAGGCGACGCTTAAGCTGTGCTTTTAAGGGTATGAAGCCACAGCGGATTCTTTTGCCTAAGCAGACATGGACACTGTTTCTTTTTGACAAAACATTCATTAGGTGAAAGGGCACGCGACATAGATATGACGTCACTGGTTTAACCAAGCCACACGAACGCACTTGCGCTGCCTATTGGTGGCGTGCATGACTGGCAAGCCAAAGTAGTAGCAGTTTAAACATTTTTGTGAATTTTAAATAGAGACGAAGTCTTCTGCGGCGGGTGAGTCCTTATTTTAGGACTCCAATGGTTATAGCTGTTTCGCTTACCTGGGACACCAGGTTACGCTAGATCGTCAAGTTAGAACTGGACAGAGTGGCCTCCCAGTGCTACTTCGTGGAGTAATTTCGTAGGCCTTCTGTTTTTTTTTTCCTGTAGACCCACGTCACGTGATATGCTGCGGGTCTCTCGTCGCACCACGGGCATGCGTGTTTTAGTCTTCAGGGACCCCTGACCTAAAGGTGAGTGGTCGGGAGAGAGACACGCTCTTTTTATAATACCGGATGAATAGTGCCCGACGAGCTAGATTTTGCTTCGATTTATTTTTCACCGGGCCTGCTTCATCTCTAGCAGCTGACAGATTTATCGTGCTTTGAAAAATAAATTAGAAATTGTCCATTTCTTTATTATGTTAACTGCAAGCAAAACTAAAGGTTGGCAGTTCCTAGAAAAGTTCGTGTTTCATTGTGGTGAAAAGCTAGCCATCTAATTATTTTCCGACAGTTTGGGAATGCATTTTTAAAAGGCCATAACCATTTTGTTCTGGAGAGATATGGCATTCTACGCGGCATAAACACATTTTAATGCCTTAATATATGGCGACTTTTCTGCGCTAATGTCCGCTCTCACTCTTCTGGAATTGAGGAATTTTAAATTGGCTTTCTTCATACTTTAAGTACAATAAATTTCCAGAAACACGACATCCTGAAGGGCTTTACAAAAGCCCCAATATAAATACTTGAATAAAGAAGCAGAGTTGTAATACAGGGATAATATGATAAGACTAAGAAGACCAAGCATTCAGACGAACATCAAGCGATAGCAAGGCGCAAAAAAAGTGACTGCTTTGGCAAGAAAATTTTCAACTTGTCTTTTCTTCCTGTCTCTGACGGTCGCTATCTTTTGGAACACAGACAATTCTTCCTCAGCGTCGGCGTTCTTTTGGTGAGGAGGTTCGCACTTCCTTTAATTGACCGCTTTCTTCTCCGTGCACCCATCCCGTCAGCTTTTCTTCTGCTGTGTGCAGAATTCCCTAATCTCTGTTTATCGTATTAGCCTCAGCGCTCTCTCATCTGCTTCAAACAAACTGCTGAGTCCAAAAGCCGCTTGCTTCCTGCACGATATAAAGATCACAAGACTTCACTCGATTTGAGAGCACAAATTTTAACAAAGAGCACAAACTTCCGCTTGGTCTTGTGTTCATTTTCAGCCTTCGGCTTCAAAAATCAACCATTTCGTGCGCTCATCTTCTGGACGTCTATTTGTTTTAGTGAGAGCTTTTCAAATCTTCTCTGTATATTTGCAAATTTCCAAAGCCCCTGCCAGCTGACGCCTTACAGAGCTAAGGGTACCACCCGCTGTATTTACTTAAATCAACACCAAGAGCATAAAACGGCCAAAAACATCAGAAAGAGTATCATGGTTGTTGTTTGAAAAATCTGATGAGGTTTAGTTGCCTGCGCTTTTTTTCCTGATCGCGAAAATGCTTCACAACGTTGCCTTGATTTCTGGACAAAAAAACAGAACATTGACGTTATTTTCACAGTGACTATAATTTTTTGGGTGCCACAAAACAAAAAGCATCCAAATTATTGACACGTTTTGGTGACATAGAGTTAAATTGTGATCACAGCCTCGAAGAATATATCTCATCAATCGGAGTGGGTGACAAAAATGTCATTAAGACGGCTTATTCTCCAATGCCACTCATTTTAGACTCCCTGTAAGCAGGCGTTCACTACTGACGGTTTGAAAATTGTGGCGACATTATTTCAGGGCTAAAGAGGGCCTCTTAGGTACGAAATAGAAGCTTTTTTAAAGGGCCAGAAAAGAAAGAAATCTTTTGGCCTTCCTAAGTGACAATAAGTGCACGATCCCTGTAATGTCCGTTTCATGAACACCCGTTACGCTCCCTCGGCTCGGGTGCTCGAGCTTCAGGCGCAGCTACAGCATTCCGCAGAAGTGCGAAGTGTGTGTGCGAACATTAAGCAAAAGTGGCCGGGCTTTTTCGCTCGCTTAGCAGGCCAATGCTCTGTAATTCCGGAAGCTATTCTCACTCTTACGTTCCATGAGGGCTCTTAGTGACTTTTGTTATTACAGGGCCTTCCGAGTTGGTACGCGCTCGATTTTTTTTTTTTCCTAAAGCACCCCTGTGCACAACCTGATGAAGCCGTTTTGTCGGATGCTTCTGATAGCGCAGGCTTTGCACACCTCACGCGGAACTGGTCTTTTTTTTAGCATTGAAACAACTTCTGCAGTTAAAAATGCGGCGTCTAAGATTGTTGATTACCGATATCCGCAGAAAGCATTCATTGTGATCCAGAGAATCGACCAGGTTATATAAATGCGTCGTCTCTTCCAGCGTATTAAGTACCAACAACAGAGAAAACTCTGCGACTAGGAAACGCAAACCTATTAACCAATCCGCAGGAACTTCTAAACGATAAATACGACAGCATCACCTTGCGTGCTTCCTATCAGCGTTTTATTCGTAGTCTGCCAGGGAAACGTTTTTTTATCCTGTATTAGGACATGTGCATCTGCCGTAATTTTTTTTGTAATTCATTCCGCCACTTTTATTGAATGTCTGAATTTGCTGCTTTTACGCCGTTTCAAGATGGCGACTATGATCATTTTATTTAGATCTGAGTGGCAGCACTGGAAAATACGTTATTGCTAGTGTGTTTCTGATGCATGAGGTAGGGGATAAAAATCTGAGCATTTCAACTTACAGAAGCCAAGCTCCAGGGGAGGGCGGCTGGAGGCACTGAGAACCGAACACCGAGACTGCGACCTGCGAGGCGGACGCTCAAACCACGTACTGTTGCACTCGCTGCAATTAAGGCTGAGTTGCAGAAAACACATAACAAAAGAATAAGCAAGTTAACTTTTCTCAAACAAACTTAATGATGAGTGTCATTATCCAAACAAATAATGACAATGATCTTGATTTAGTTAAACATTTTGGGGAACTTGTGCAGGTCTGCTCAGAAGTGCTGAAGAGGCACGCTACAGAGTGCTGCTAATAAACAGATTCAAAAACTGGCACACATGACGTTGTAGGATGTTAAGATAGAGTCAGAGAAGTTTTGTATATTCATCACACATAACGTCATGTTCTTTTCTTCTTCATATATTTATATGCACCAGATGTAAATGAAGCGCTTTCGTATGTTACAAATGTACTGAAATGCCTCGTTCGTGTCAGCCCGTGACGCTACTTGCTTTGTATTTGATCTCATCCGGACATTCACCTCAAGAATTTGCATGATTAGTTTATTTTTGATGCCGGCTTGGGCATCATAAAATCTGTGTCGCCTCCCAACATGTACCTCTATAGGGGAGCAGCAATGAATCGCTTCCCGTCTAAGTAGGAAGGGCAGCCTACCGTTCAGACTCTTGAACATCCAAACTAGCAAATAGACAATACTGGTGAAAGTATATATGGTCAACGCTTCCCTGGAACCGGAAACAAGCTTTAATGAGTTTAATTATTTTTCCATCTTCCTCGAGTAAACATTCGCACTTACAGCGCTGTAGTATACTTGAGCGGTGTGATATTAGTGGGCGGTAATGGGAAGTATGTCTTCAAAGTTATTCTGAAGCCTTTTACTGCAGTCTCTCTCGTAGCTAGCACGTGGCTTTGGAATTCATATCTCACGTATGAAATACACATTTCCATTTTCTTAGCACACGTTTCCTGGATGGTTGATAATGACAGGAATTTACGCTTCGAAACAAGAAACCTAACCATAAAAAAATTTCAGCGAACAGCTTCAAAAATTCCTAAGAAAGAAAAATCTTGTCATGAACATGCTGTCAGCTGCGGAGGACGCTTGTACATTAGTGAACCTTACTAACTTTTTCATAAACAACTAAGCTTTACTAATTTTCTTTTTATTAACACACGCTAGTGGTTAGTGCAAAAGAGTAATTATCGTATGCGGAACAGACGATGTTATATCTGCTTGGGAAACGAACAGAATGGATGGATGGATGGATGGATGGATGGATGGATGGATGGATGGATGGATGGATGGATGGATGGATGGATGGATGGATGGATGGATGGATGGATGGATGGATGGATGGATGGATGGATGGATCGATGGATGGATGGATGGATGGATGGATGGATGGATGGATGGATGGATGGATGGATGGATGGATGGATGGATGGATGGATGGATGGATGGATCGATGGATGGATGGATGGATGGATGGATGGATGGATGGATGGATGGATGGATGGATGGATGGATGGATGGATGGATGGATGGACGGACGGACGGACGGACGGACGGACGGACGGACGGACGGACGGACGGACGGACGGATGGATGGATGGATGGATGGATGGATGGATGGATGGATGGATGGATGGATGGATGGATGGATGGATGGATGGATGGATGGATGGCTGGATGGACGGACGGACGGACGGACGGACGGACGGACGGACGGGTGGATGGATGGATGGATGGATGGATGGATGGATGGATGGATGGATGGATGGATGGATGGATGGATGGATGGATGGATGGATGGATGGACGGATGGGTGGACGGACGGACGGACGGACGGACGGGTGGATGGATGGATGGATGGATGGATGGATGGATGGATGGATGGATGGATGGATGGATGGATGGATGGATGGATGGATGGATGGATGGATGGATGGATGGATGGATGGATGGATGGATGGATGGATGGATGGATGGATGGATACGGCTGAAACCTTTAAATCGGGCTGTGGCTCAAGCCACCTAGCCATGACTTATGAAATTTCACTCTTCTCTTGATTTTAGCCACCAATCAGATAACCTTCGCTTGGTTACTTCCACCCGCTTAAAATCTACTTTCCCTTCACTGTCCTTAAACCCCAATGGCTTGGATAAATCAGCCCCGCTGCTTTCATTGTCATTGTCTTGAGCGTCCTCTGGTGACGTGTTTCAGAGCCTGCTGCGCCTAATTCGAACTGCCTACTTTGCTGTACAAAGGTATAAGGCTTCCTTTGCTTTGTGGCGCATAGAAATAACGGACACATAGTAAGCGATGCCTGCCATTTTCTACCATCATAATAGTGGTTAAATTTACCGGCACATAACACCCCTAACTTAAATAGTTTACCATCGCCGTATGCATCCCCATGCTTAAGTAATGAAGCGAAGGGCTGAATCCTCGACCTGCCGGTTCAGAGAGGGGCAGTTTATAATTTGAGACATAAGGACATCAGCAGTAGCAGAAATCTTCAACAGTTAATTGTTCTATTGCCGTGGAGAGTCAGTGTTCAAAAAAGAGACCAACGTCGTAATGACGACTGCTTGCCTTGTGCATTTGTTCGCGGCTTTCGATGTGTTTGATTTGTCCTTTGATTTGCATCAAATCCCCATTTTTAATAGACGCATAGCACCTTACTTAACCAGTAGGTCTTACTCAAAGAGCATGGCGCCTAACCCCCGCACAAGCCTGTACATGAGGTCAAGATAAAATAAGTTTATGATGGAACACCTCGATGGTAGAACGGAGTGTTAAAGCGAGAAATTAGCAAACAATAATCAATAACATTGGCATTACTCGAGGCGAAGAAGTCAGACTGATAGCTGAATAACGCTGCACCTTTCTCCCTATAACTTCAGGCACTCGAAGATCATCCTGCACCACTCCACTGCAGGTGGCGCACTTAGGAGAGCGCCCTCTGCGCGCCCTTCTGTGTGGAGCCCACCAAAACAACAGTGCATTTTCTTATCAGGTTAATAATAATAATATTAATAATAATAATTGTTTTTTGGGGAAAGTAAATGGCGCAGTATCTGTCTCATATATCGTTGGACACCTGAACCACGCCGTAAGGAAAGGGATAAGGGAGGGAGTGAAAGAAGAAAGGAAGAAAGAGGTGCCGTAGTGAAGGGCTCCGGAATAATTTCGACCACCTGGGGATCTTTAACGTGCACTAACATCGCACAGCACACGGGCGCCTTAGCCTTTTTCCTCCATAAAAACGCAGCCGCCGCGGTCGGGTTCGAACCCGGGAACTCCGGATCAGTAATCGAGCGCCCTAACCACTAAGCCACCGCGGCGGGTCTTGTCAGGTTAACGAAAGAAATTCTGACTACTGCATACCGGGACCCCAATGCCCACGCCGATACGCTCGTGCAAGTTCCTTTATATAGCGGTCTGTGCAAAGTTGTTCTATGCAACACAAGTGTATACTTCGGCCAGGGGAGAGATTGTAACAGAATAAGCAATCCTTATCATGAAAAGGAGTGATTACAGGCTGGAAAAAGAATAGTGGAGAGTAATATCGGTTTGTTTCTTCCTGACAGTATTGCGTTTTCACGAATAATGAAAAGGCTGCAAACAGCGAGAGGATAAATTTATGGTACCGGCGGAAAACGTCAACTCGTGCGGTACAACGCTGTGTGCGCAGTCTGGCCGTAGTGATCATTGGAATTCTTTATTTGAAATTTTCTTCGTTTAAAATGCTCTCTAACTCACTGCGCTTATCTGCAAGTAGGAGCAATAATCATTTCACGCCTCCTTCCGCGTGTGTGACTGCATGCTTAGTTCTCTCTATATGTCCCTGCAGTATTTATTGCGACTTCAGAAGGAGGGCCTGCCAGGACGCTGCCTGTGGACGGGAGCTATTCACAGGAAATGGTGTTGACGCGACATGCCGCGCTGCCATACCATTTGTAGCGTGCCGATATTTTGCAGCTCTCTTGAGAAAACGAAGTTTTCTACCTGCACCTAGAGAGCCGAAGCACTCAGTGGCACTGAAGCGGTCCCAAAGACGACAGCAGCACCTCGGTGATCACGAAAAATAAACTCTGATGGCTGCTCTCCAGCCGCGCATCTTCCGGTATCACAGTGCTACAGTCACTTTCAGCGAGGAGAAAAACAAACAAACAATATTTGCAGCCTCCACTACGCCGCCCATATGTTTTTTTTTTTTTTTCAGCGATATGGAGAGGCCTTGGTGCGTTTCTTGTTTTGTGGTCCGGTCTTCGCATTCTTTGGTTGCGTTCGCTATTTTTAGCACCGATACATTTCTGTTTTATATACTTCTTTGTGAGTATCTATGTTTCCTTCTGTGTTCTTCACAAGTGCACGCTGACTCGCTTGCCAAAGTTTTTTGGAGCGAGAAACACGGACTGATGTGACTCGAAATAGCAAGCAATAACAAGCTTTCTTTCCCTGAGTGCATGGCTCTCTTTCGTGCAGATGTCCTGAAGTGGTGCTGTTCTGTGTACCTTATTTGTCTGTATAAACAATCCGTGCAGCCTTTTCCTGTCTTTTCGCGTAGATATTTCAATATGTGCCATTTGCGCCTGTAAGCACGACAAACCGTGTGTTTTTCTTGATTCGTATGCTTGTGGAGAGCCCAAGGACCAAGAACATGGCAATTTTTTAATATATCTCCTAAAAAAGCTTTCTTATGACACATGTTAGCACAATTTTTTAACACAGCTACACTCAGGTTGGAGAATATCTTGTTAGTTTCATCAAAAAAGAGAGGAAAGTCGCAATGTTCGTCATGAAGCATCACTTCTTTGTAAGAGCGCCTTAGGAAGGACCGGAAGAACTACAAAGAACTTCCGGAATAACTACAAAATTGCGAAATAACATTATGAAAGAGCCTAGTGTTACGAACATAGGAAAAATTAGTGATGGCCTAGCTCTGTTCGGCCAGTATATACGTAGCGAAAGCGCGGCGACTCCTGGATCAGAAGAGTTAATATATGAAACCCTTGTATTCACTAGTTGCGCCTTTATTCATGATTAAACCTTGATGTTTTGGAAGGTGAGGTCATGCTGGGGTATGTTGGCCTGGTGTTTTGTGGCGTAAGCGTGCTTAGACTTTTCGGCACTATTTTCATGCAATAAAGAAAATGAAAAGAGCCGTCGTGGCGGAATGGTAGCGTCGCCGCCTCAAGCGCCAAAGGCCCTGGTTCGATTCCCAGCCTCGACACAGGTCTTGTTTCAGTGAGTGTGCGGGGATATCAGTGACTTCCATAGATACCGCCACCGAATACGTTGGTTAGCGGTTAAGTGCGTAAGGGCGGGTAAGGGTGGCTCCGTGGCGAGCCGCGCGGTGTGACATCATGCCAGATGGCGCGGCGAGCGCGCGGCATCTAAAGCCCCTCAATTAGCGGCGTCCGCAAAGCTGCGGCGGTTCTAGGCAACGGCTCAAGGTATGCCTCTGTGCCTCCTCGGAGCACCGCCAGAGTGAAATCGCAAGTTCGTGGCCAGTGTATATTTCGCTACAAAATCGAATTTGAAGAACCTGGTCCTACCCGCCTCGGTGGCTCAGTGGTGAGGGCGCTCGGCTACTGATCCGGAGTTCCCGGGTTCGAACCCTACCGCGGCGGCTGCGTTTTTATGGAGGGAGAACGCTAAGACGCCCGTGAGCTGTGCGATGTCAGTGCACGTTAAAGATCCTCAGGTGGTCGAAATTATTCCGGAGCCGTCCACTACAGCACCTCTTTCTTCATTTCTTCTTTCACTCCGTCCTTTATCCCTTTCCTTAGGCACGGTTCATGTGTCGAACGATATATGAGACAGATACTGCACCATTTCCTTTCCCAAAATACCAATTCTCAACCTGGTCCTGGTCCTTCTAGCAAAAAAAACGAAACTTTACATAAGCCCAAAAACACCCTTGGGTGCCAAGCAAGAAAGCTTTGAAGTGGGGGTAGTCTTGCGGGGAGTCGGGACCAAATTCCTCCTTTCAATATATCGGTGTGCCTCGCTCACTATATCTGAAACAGCGTAGGTCAGTAGTACCAATCCTGTCAGATGCTTCATTTAATAAAGAGTGTAGCGCGTAGTCCTACCGGTATCGCATAAATTAATTTCCTAATAATGTCAGGTGACGTAGCTTGTACACTAAAAAAAGGATGTGGGTGAGAATTTATTAAGCTCAAACCAAAACAACGTGCCTAAGCCCACATAAGGTCGCTCAAAAATTGGAGGCGACACTTAAGCTCGGCCTTAAGGGTGCGGCGCGATAGCGTAATGAGTTATTCCCATATATGAAAGAGCTTGTTGTTTACTTTAATTTCATAGATCACTGGGGGTCCGCATACCCTTCGTGGCGCAGTGGTGCAGCAATTAAGCGATGCGCCACTGCCTGCGATGGCAGGTGCGAACCCGGTTGTTCTTCCCGGGCGCCCAATCATTAATTTGACTGCCGCTTGTCACGGCGGTCAGTTTACTCACTATCAGAGGGGCAGGTTGTGATGACGCCGCAAGGTCGCGCGACCTGGGTGGCCCACCTGCCTCCTAAGTTGCTCTCTAGGGACCACCTGCAAGAGCAATGCCCGTGATTTCTCGCTCACAACGCCGCTGCCGACAAAGCTGGCACCGAAGATTCTAGTGAACGTGCCCTTAACGCTATCGCTTTAGTTGATGAGCAGTTTAAATGGTTAGGATTACAATGGCCATCATCGCAAGCAGTCTCCGGCGTTGGTGTGGAAGAATCGTTTGCCAGGAGGCAAACTGGAGAAATGTATTTCTTCTCTCTAGTTTCAAAGCAGAGAATTGACGACCAGGGAAAGCAGAGAGTAAAGAGTGAAGAGGAAAAGAAGGTGCAGGCTGTGGATGAGGAGCGGGACACCACGGTCGTCAGTCGGAGTCAAGGGGTGGGGCGAACGCAGAGGGAGTGCGGCATATCATGCTCTGTTTGCTGCACTTGATCGCGAGAGCGGAACGGGGGTATGACGTGTCAGGCAGTGATTGATGGACTAGACACGCAACTCGCACGGAGAGTATGCACCCGTCAGCAGTTGCTCTCTGAAGGGTAAATAACAATGCCACCCATATTTTGCCACATGAATCGCATTGATGGTCTGCACATTTTTTTCCTCTCTGGTTCCCTCGGTTAAAGGATGATTAGCCTCGCAGTTATAGACAATTAAACTTTTTGGAGCCTTTTTTGACTCTGTTCCGAATTGTCAAGGCAGTAAAAATATATGCAAAACGACCACTTAACTCTCCTCAGCCGTCCCCTTATAATAATGATTCCGGGTAAATGCACACGTACATATGTGTGGCGATGTAACATTCATAAGTACTCCTTATTTACTGGTGGCTGCAGAACACTGAAGCAGTTTGCCAAGCGACGTTCTCGATGCCTAATCTGTGCAGCTGTACTTGTAGAGGTCAAAATCAAATTTGCACTCATTGCCACATCCAGATATGTTAAACGTAGTTAGTTGCGGCGATAGACACAGTAACACTTAGTAGATGTATTTGCGTTGTTATATAATTTTTGTCTGGTTACTGTAATTGTGTTCACAGGGTGCTACGAATTTTTGGCTCCGGACAGGCCGCCATTGGAATCAGAACCTGGCAACGTTCAACGTTAGAACTTTTTCTAGTGAGGCCAGCCTAGCAGTGCTGTTCGAGGAACTAGCGGGAATTAAATGGAATATTATAAGGCTTAGTGAAGTTAGGAGGACCGGTGAGGCGTATACACTACTAAAGGACGGACACATACTCTCTTATAGCGGATTACCGGATAGACGACAACTAGGTTTGGGATTCCTCATTGATCAGGATATAGCTGGCAACATAGATGAGTTCTACAGTATTAACAGGAGGGTAGGAGCTATCGTAATTACGCTCAATAGAAGGTACAAGCTGAAAATGGTGCAAGCCAACGTGCCTACATCCAGACATGATGACCAGACGGTTGAAAGATTCTACGAAAACGTGGAATCAGCAATGAATAAAGTAAAATCACACTGCACTGTTCTGATGGCCCACTTCAATGCATAGGTGTGCAAGAAGCAGGCTGGCGACCACGCCGTAGGTGACTATGGGATAGGTTATAGAAATAGCAGTGGAGAGTTATTAGTCGAACTCGCTGGTATAAAGAATTTACGGATCATGAATACCTTCTTCTGCAAACAAGAGAACAGGAAGTGGATCTGGAATAGCCCAAGTGGTGACATTAAAATGAAATCGACTTTATACTATGCGCCCAACCTGCCATCGTTCAAGATGTGGCCGTCCTCTGAATGGTGCGCTGTAGCGACCACAGAATGGTAAGGTCTCGAATTAGCTTAGACTTGAAGAGGGAACGGAAGAAGGTAGTGAAGAGGAAGTCCGTTAAAGAGTTAGCGGTAAGACCGAAAGAAAAGGAATTCAGCATAACGCTGCATAACAGATATTCGGCTTTAACTGAGGAAGACGATCTTCATGTTTTCTTACAATGGACGATAATTTGACAGCTAACAAACAGAGCGCGCAGTAGAAGTAGGCGGTAGCACGGTTCGACGGGATACCGACAAGCTATCTCACGTGACGAAACATCTGATTAAGAAACGCCAAAGCATGAGGGTTTCTAACCCTACCGACCGAATAGAACTTACAGAGCTATTGAAGTTAATGAATAAGCGCAAGATAGCCGACATCAGGAAGTTTAATATGAAGAAAATTGAGCATGCTCTAAAGAACGGAGGTAGCCTAAAAGCGGTGAAGAGGAAACTAGGCATACGTAAAAACCAGATGTATGCGTTAACAGACAAGGAGGGCAACGTCATTAGCAATATGGATAAGATAGTTAAAGTAGCCGTAGAGTTCTACACAAATCTGTACAGTACCCAATGTAATCAGAACGTTAATGATAAAGACAGTAGCGCACAGCAATGCGTCCTCCCTCCCGCCAGTAATGAAAGAGGAAGTAAAGAAAGCCTTAGGAGCAATGTAAAGGGGAAAAACAGCTGGGGAGGATCAGTTAACATCAGACCTGTTTAAGGATAGAGGGGAGGGAGATCGTGCTCGAAAAACTAGCCACCCTGTATACGCAATGCCTCATGACCTCGACGGAACCAGATGCTTGGAAGAATGCAAACATTATCTTAATTCATAACAAAGCAGACGCCAAGGACTTGAAAAATTGCAGACCTATCAGCTT
Source organism: Amblyomma americanum (assembly GCF_052857255.1). Lineage (NCBI taxonomy): Eukaryota > Metazoa > Arthropoda > Arachnida > Ixodida > Ixodidae > Amblyomma > Amblyomma americanum. Next base: position 74,345,508 of record NC_135503.1, on the reverse strand, counting down.
ACTATCCATTGCCTACAAGGTATTTACTAAGGTAATCGCTAATAGAGTCAGGGCAACATTAGACTTTAATCAACCAAATGACCAGGCAGGCTTTCGTAAAGGATATTCCACAATAGATCATATTCACACTATCAAGCAGATGATAGGGAAATGCCCGGAATATAAACAACCTCTATATATAGACTTCATTGATTACGTGAAAGCATTCGACTCAGCGGAAACCTCAGCAGTCATACAGGAATTCTGTAATCAGGGTATGCAAGAGCTTTATGTGAAAATACTGGAATATATATATTTATATATATATATATATATATATATATATATATATATATATATATATATATATATATATATATATATATATATATATATATATATATATCAACTGCTTAGCTACCATAGTCCACCATAAAGTCAGGAATAAAATTCCAACAAAAAAGAGCGTCAGGCAACGAGACATGATTTCGCCAAACTATTCATCTCCTGTTTATAGGAGGTATTCGGAGGCCTGAATTGGGAACAGTTGGCAATAAGAGTAAATGACGAATACCAAAATTATCTGCTATTCGCTGATGACATTGCCTTGCTGAGTCATTCAGGAGGTGAACTGCAAGTCATAATCAATGAGTTAGAGAGGCAGAGCTGAAGGCTGGGTTTAAAAATTAACATACAAAAAACTAAAGTAATGTTCAAACGTCTAGCAAGGGAGTAGCCGTTCACAATTGACTGGAGGGACAGGAAGTGGTTAAGGAATACGTCTACTTAGGGCAGGTAGTGACCGCTTATCCGGATCATGGTAGGTAAACAACTAGAATGATAAGAATGGGGTGGAAGGCATATGGCAGGTTCTCTCAGATCATGAATGGCAGTTTACCAATATCTCTGAAGAGAAAACTGTGCAACAGCTGTATCTTACCGGTACTCACCTACGGGGCAGAAAAATGGAGTCTAACGAGAAAGGTTCAGCTCAAATTAAGGACAACGCAGCGACCCACGGAAAGAAAAATGATAGGTGTAACATTAAGAAACCGGAAGCGGGCAGAGTGAGGAAGAAACAAAAGCGGGTTAATGACATCCTAGTCAAAATCAAGGGGAAGAAATGGGCTTGGACAGGACATGTAATGCGAAGGCAAGATAACCGCTGGTCCTTAAAGGTAACGGAGTGAATCCCAAGAAAATGTAAGCGTAGCAGCGGGCGGCAGAAGGTTTACGTTGGCGGAGGAGATTAAGAAGTTTGCAGGCAAAGGGTGGGTGCAGCTGGCAAAGAAACGAGTTAAATGGACAGTGGGTGCAGGCAGGCTGATGATGATGATGCTGTTGATAATCTGGGATATTTATTTTTGTTCTCTTATCCTGTCCATGTTGCTGTGTTCCTATTGCATTTTACAAGAATTTGCTCCGTAAAATGGTTAATTCATTCTTGCGTTGCCTCCTCTGTTGAAGCCTGAACAATGACTTGGCAGTGATCAAATTAATAAAAAATATAGTCACGTTGAAATTCCTATTTAGTACCGTTTTTTAGCAGCTTCGCGATGCCCGTAAACATCGATACCTGATTTGCATCTCGAAGCATGCTACTTGGTATTCTCCGGTGTCTGCTGTGCGTTTGTCTCTAAAGCTGCGTCACCAGAGTCTTCTTTTCCAGTGTCTCACACGAGGCTTCGCTCCACCGAAACTAATTTTAGTCCAATGGACATTTATCACTCCAGCGCTGAAAAACAACTCGAACTTTTCGTCCAGATTCGATGTTCAGGCGCCCTAGAGTGGAGTTCAGGAAGTTTTGCTAAGCGAGCAAATTATGTGTAAGTACTGACTTCGATTATTCAATAAAAGGCGATCACTCTTGGAGGAACCAAACCCGTCGTGGTACCGGTGGCTGAATAGCATAGACTTTTCGTGGTCGAATCGTTGTCCTTGCGGCAGCATTTGGCCAGAAAGCTGTACAAAAACGTCCGTGCGCTTATGACGTGAGTGCACCAGTATTGACCGGCGATGTCAAAGATAGCTCTAAGTCTCCTCTGCATCTGGAAATCGCTGGGCCTGGAAATCCGAAAAATTCTGTTGCCTTCGACGGCATCAAAATGCTATCTCCATGAAAAATTTTCAGTTACACGTGTGCAGTATATTAGAATTACCTTTGAAAGGAGTGCGAAGAGAAAAAGTTATAAATTCAACAGATTTAGAGAAGATACACTCTGGACTTGAATCTTCGCTGCCACCACTTTGCAGCGAAAGAGGTGCCAGTGGTGCAGGATGTAGGTCGAGGTGAGGAAGTAATCGAATGAAATTCTAGAGTGGAAAGCCGTGTCCAGCATTCCTCGACCGCCCGGCTGTATATGAATTCTAGTTCTCGATATAAATCATTGCCTACCGGACCCCCATTCAATGACGAGGCTGTACAGCACAAATTGCGAATTGGCTTCGCAATGACGTGAAAAGCGTAAATGAGGAAATAAGAAGAGGTCTTAACTAGAAATACATAAATAAAATAATTAAATACGATGAATAACGGTAAATATGATTTGGTTTCGTCTACGAAAAAAAAAAACGAGGACCCTACTGTTGAAAGGAACGGCTAGAACTTCCAATGCAGGTATTGATGAAGAGATTATTATCGGGAAAGAAATGGGAATTATTAAGTGAAGAAAATGAAGCATTCTGTCGGCCGCCGTCGCCTAAAAATGCTGTTTTCTATTTCTCAAGGGGGGGGGGGGGGGGGGGAGGAGGGCGAGTTGTAAAGGCTTCATTTTGCTATAATTCTGCAGACAAGCCATAGGTAACAAAGTGCGAAGTAGCATGCTGTGGTGAATGGCTGGGAATGTCGGCCATTTACCTTTCTGAACTTTAACGAAATTTATTATATGGGCACTTTAGTATTTCGCAGCTATCAAATGCAGCAACTACGCTCAACTACGCTATCGAGCTCAAGACCTCAATCTCAGCAGTTTAAACCTACAGCCATATTTAACCACCAAAGAGAGAAAGAGAAATAATATTTGTGTTGTGCATCTCGATATCATTCAAAGCAATCTCTGAGAAGATTTTTGTCGGACTTATCTCTTACTTCTTGATCCGGCGCAAGGAAACAGGCACGCGGCATTTCTGTTTGTACCCTGCAAAAATTTTATTGAATTATTATGTGCGCTTATCGGCAAGCAAACTAGTGGAATGAGTACCATGTGTTAGAAATAATGATTTTGTTCTGTGCCAAAGGTCTATTATAAAATTCATTAGAAATCAACGTAACAACAACCATCACATGACACGTATATCTAACCACTTATCTCGAATGTCGCCTTTTTTGTCACCACCTAAGACTTATATCAAGGGGCTAGGTCCAGTGAGAGGGGAAGGTTTATGCTCCGCCTCCTGAAACATCTCAGGGAGCGCTAATTAACTCCTCGGCATGGAGCTAACAAATCTGGCGACGTGGCGACGAGCTCTGAAATGTTCCACTTAGTACTTCCCGCGCGGTAGCTAAAATTTACTTCCCGTAGTGGGAGACCAAAACTACCCATGGGCTCTCCCCGAAGGATGGGTGGTTTTTTTTTCTTTTTGGGGATCAACCAAAACTGTTAGGTTTGAGTTCGAAATTAAACTTGACAATTTTGCCCTGTCCTCCGCTGGCTGAGTTCTTAAGCGGAAGATCACAGTGCGCTCCGTTTCTAATGCAATGATAGCCTTTTACGATGCCAACTGATTCTTTTTTTATCCTTATGTAAAACGAAACACTGCAAACTTAGACTACCTCTACCGAAATCCAAGTCACTAATTAAACAGCGCGTTTTAATGAAGAAGAAATTAAAGGGCTTCACGACAAACTCACTTTTCATGGAGGAAAATGCATGCCTTAAATTGTAAAGAAATAAAATAATTTGCGCTCCGCTTTCATGCTATGAAGGTATGAAATTGCAGCACTTTCATGTATGCTTCCGCCAACCAGCTTCTTTGACCGCGGCGTGCCCCTTTCATGTTCCCCTCACATAACAAGCCGGTTCATAGAGACCCGGCTCATTTTTTCATGCTACGGTAGAGCACAGCGGATCGATGTGTTCCTATCGTTTCGCATCTATGTCAGCAATACTAACCACACTTATATTGCATGCCTCTGCTCAAACCCACAGGTAGTGTTTGTAAACATTTTGTGAACGACGGGAGATCTAGACGTGTGAACGCATTACAAGTCTGTTACTCTGATTTGCGTCATACGCGGAACAATCTAAGAAGAAAAATTTCCATTGCATTGTATTTTGTATTGCCTAACAGCCATTAAGAAAAGAAAGGTAACAAAAAGTTATGCATATGCGTTCTAATACCTCTGCTCGGTCATTGTAGTGTTTTATGGTTCTGGCCAGCTCCTACAAAGGAAATGATGCAGCAGCTTAGCGAAATGGGTGAATTCTTAAGGCGCCTTAACTCAGTAACCACGGAAAGAAAAAAAAAAGACACAAGTCCAGTAATGTCGCAGAAGTACGCGCAATGACCTGTTACTTCAACAGCCTTTTAGAATGGTCCTTCCTTCTCCATACGTTGTTTCAGTTGTTAGCCTAACGTGATAGTATTGCAACCATTTTACCGAACTACATTATAAATGTGTTGTCAGTTTTATAGAAGGAAGGGTATTAATTTTTGAAATTATTCAACTACATTTTGGAATTTATGAACCTTACATGTTATCACCGTTTCGCCTTTGATTTTACATTCGCGTAATCGTATCACGTTAAACTGTGTTTTTAACTCTATAAATTACTCTATCACTCAGCCTGAAAGTCTACCCCAGGCTCGGTAAAGAGTGCGTCGTCAAAAATAGTAGCACAGCTGTCCAGAACCCAGTCTGTTAAGGGCACGCCATAGAGCAGGGCATCCCACTACCTCCATTCCTGCCGATGCGTCCCTATTACCCGCCATCCCTGCGGCACACGCTTCCGTCATCGGCGCTGCTTACTCGGCTGTTAGCGGAGTGCGATGCGTGCTCATTACGGGAGCTTTTGGCTCCCTGATCCAGCAGGCGCCTTTTATGACCATCGAGCGTCTATTGCTAATAGCAAGGGTTAGGTGCCCCTTTTTCTCTGCGCAAAGCCTTCGCAGTTGCTCTTTACCTCCAATGTCCTCGTCGTTTCCTTTTGAAGGGAAGTTATTTGTGGTTTTGGTTCCTACGTTTTTTCGTCTCCGGGAGGTGAACGTGTTCACGACGAGGTAAATTAGAAAGGAATACTGCTGCTATCATATCTTTCTGATCGCCTGATATTTTGCGGATGTTAGCATTCGGAAAATGCCTGCCCAGTTTTTGTTCTTGTGAGAAACAAATTTTGTTTCTTTCAGGCTATATTCAACTTTCTTCGGAAGCTTATATTTGCCAGACCTCAACTTCTTCCCGAACTTCGTCTTCCATCTAGCCTCGATCACGCTAAGGATATCTGTTGAGTAGTTGTGCGTGCAAAAATAACACAGATCTCAGATCTCCAGCGCTATGTCTCACATAACACGAATGGAAACAGAAGCTGACTGGTATTGCGCTTTGAACGAATTATCATTGTTTTACGCACCAGGAGTTTTCCAAACAGTGTTTTCTGTTTTGTCATGTGCTACATATATCATGTGACCTGTCCAGCTATTGCCCGCTTTTTTTCTCTTCGATATATATTAGCTTTTTTCTGCGGCATCATCATCAGCAGCAGCAGCAGGAGCAGCCTGACGGCACCCACAGCAGGGCAAAGGCCTCTCCCATGTCTATCCAATTAACCCAGTCCTTTGCCAGCTGCGGCCACCGTATCCCGCAAATTTCTTAATTTCATCCGGCCACCTAAGCTTCTGCCGCCCCCTTGTTACTCTTACCTTCTCATGGGATCCACTGCGTTAGCCTTAAAGACCAACGCTCTTCCTGACATCGCATTACAAGCCCTGCCCAAGCCCATTTCTTCATCCTGATTTCGACTAGAATGGAATTAACCCGTGTTTGATACCTGACCCACTCTGGCCTCTTCCTGACTCTTAATGTTACACCTATCATTTTTTTTCCATAGCTCGTGCCGCTGTCCTTAAGTTGAACCCTTTTCTTAAGGCTCCACATTTCTGCCCCATTGGTGAATACCGGTAAGCAACAGTTGTATACTTTTCTATTAAAGAGTATTGCTAAACTGCCATTCATGATCTGAGTGAACCTGCCATATGTGCTCCACCCCATTCTTACACATCGTTATTTCCTTCTCATAATACGAACCACGGTTGAGTAGCTGCACTAAGTAGCCGTATTCCCTATCGGCCATCACTGCATTGCTTCTTATCACTGACGTCCTGAGTTTGAACCCCCCAGGGGTGGAAAGTTACTTAATCTTAAAAAGATATAAGATTCTCAGCGATCTCCGCGTCTATTCCTGCCGAGAAAACACGAGCATACCCCAAAAGAGCATTAGTGTCTCTTCTTGCTTGAAAGAAAAGCTGAATAATGCAATCGTCTGTGCTCCTTTATAGTCCAGTTGAGAACGAATATGACATCTAAAGGTAGTAGCGTTCGAATGAGAAAATAGCGGCTTTAACATACAAGGAAGGATTCATTAGGTACAATCAATGAAAAATGAAACTTAAGTAGTGGAACCAGCAGCTTTTTTTTTTGGAGGCAAACGCAGTGAGAGAGAGAGAGAACAAAAAAACTTTAACTCCCACCCATCAAAAATGACGGGGGAGAAGGCTTTGGCCTAAACCCCAATTCATTCCCCTAACCGTCGGCCGGAATCCCTTGGGACTCGGTGGCAAACAGGGCGAGACGGATGACTTTGCGTAGTTCATATGCTTCGTGGTTGAACAATAAGGTCTCCCAAGATTGTACATTTCAATTCGGGTCGTTATAGAAATGGCCGGTGCAGACCATGTGGACTTGATCTGCAATGCTATTGCAGTGTGTACATCTAAGCTTAAAGACTTCTGGATGCCATTTACTGCACAGCCGCGAGTTTGGAAACACCCAGGTTTGCAATTTCCTCCATATGATTTCCTCTTCCCTACTGAGCTGTTTATCTGCTGCTGGATAGGCCTTACGACCGAGCTTATATTGAGAAATTATTTCATGGAATGTTGCGAGTTCGTCACCCGATGGGAGGTGCTCCTCACGTGGAGAAAAACGCCTTTTTTTTTTCTCTTGAGCTTGTCAATCTCTAAACGGAGGATACACCGTCAATCGCTTACAAATGACGATCGCTGTGTCCTTGTAGTCTTGACACCTGAAGTTGTATCGAACGGCGCGAAAATTTTAGAATCAAATTATCTTTCGAATAAATGTATCTGTTCTCGCTGAACAGAATCAAGATATCCAGAGAGCGACACGGATCGCTTGTTGTTAACAACAAAAATTAGATATAGTTATCCACAGTGTCCGTTTTAACTATGTGCCGTGTTTTCACGGCAGTTGCTATTATCATTAAGGATTCGCTCTCGGAGGTAAAGAAACATCCACTCTTGTTCTGAGTTCTACCTGTGTCCTCATGTACGCTTTACTGTACAACGGCCATAAAAGCGGCAGCAACTCAGGCCGCTATTTTTTCACGTTTTCAAAGAACTCTTTTATTATCTTACCATGCACCGACTTTCCCAAGCAACGCCGGATACTAGGGATCCTGTGCGGAAGAGCATGCCTGACTCTCTTTCTCCTGATTTGTTATCGAGACCGGTAAGCTTCATGAATATCACACTTCTTCTGAAGGAAACCCGGTTTAAACATTATTCCCGGTTATAGAAACAAAAATGAACCTAAAGGATTACCCTATTTTTGCGAAGGAAGAAGTGAGATGCTTTCAGTTCAGAGGTTAAAACACAACACTTACGTTTCTCGCTCTTCTATACCCAAGTTTTATTTTGCAGCTAGGTAAAAAGTGTCTAAGTCAAGACGCTTCCCGGAAGAAATATGTTCCAAGAATAAGGTTGAAGTGGTGTTTTAAGATTACAAGAATTAGTTTATATTGTTGCTGCTGATTCGTACTTGTGTACAAGCCAAGGAGCCGGACGGGAAAGCAAATGGGCCGCTGTCAATTTTTGGAAAAAAACTGAAAATAAACTTTTGATCTCCCAGGCTCTCTCCTTTGCTCCATCAATCGTGCTTAGAAGGAAGGGATGGAAGCTGAGCCGCGAAGCTTTTAGTTCAGACTCTGAGGTTCTATGCAATGATTAACGAGCCTGGAAAACAACGTTAAAGAGGTAAACAGAGAACTAACAGCCGTTTGTTTAAATGAGGCCCGAGGCGATGCCTCTTGGCACTTTCATTTCAAGTTAGCCTTCTCGCAAACACTGTTAGTCTCCATAGTTTCTTGACTTGCTCATATTTTTCTGGTGTCAGAAGTACCGTTGACTGTACATACGAAGCGCTGTGTTTTCTGATTTTGTCGTGGCTGCGCTGCATGGTTTTGTGTACACAGTATTAACGTTGACAGTTTGGTCTTTCTCGTTTTAAATTTCATATCGCGCTTTCTTCCCGTTCTGAAGTAATACATTTGAGTTCGCCTGGCTTGCACCCAATTAATCAGTGCGTTGAGAAATAAGACAAAAACACAACACTCACAAACGACCGACAAATACGTTAGCTAACCTGCATATTCATATAGTAATGCATTTCCAGAGAACTCTGGAGAAACGGAAAGAACAAAAACACTGTTCTTTCTAATCAGCATTTGAAACAAAAACTTCTGCACTGGGCAGATACATGACGTCCACATTTTATGAACAGAACAGGCTAAATTCCATTTGAATAATGCTAACTTATATGACAAAGACTGGCACCCATGCATTCCATCACGTAGGGCGAAAAAAGGCTTAAAAACTGTGAGCACGGAGAAATATACAAGTCGCGTGGAGAACACAGCGCTACTTTGGCTTTCTCGGCAAAAAATTGAAAATAGGAAAATTGTAAGACACTGCTATAGAAATATTGAAGGTAATTTTCTATTATTTTGATAAGTAGCAAGAACTTTTTTCTAAACTGTTCCCAGCGATCGCATCGAACAGTTATGTTTGCCATAGACAGCCAATGGTGAACGCTTTTGACAATATCAAAAACGCGTTTAGAAAAGAAATGAAAGACTGCCGCCGGGTGATCTGTGGATATATCGATTGCTATAGTGAAATCTTACATTACATGAAACAATTGCGTTCATAAACGGTTTCCCGCTCAAAAATGGTTTTGTCAAGAATTTCTGGGTATGTCAAGAGTTGTGAAAATCATTAACCTCTTAAACGCCCCACAATAAAGCAATGCATCAAAAACGTAAATTCTTAATGACAATTCAAGTATGCTGTGTAAAATATGCAGAATATAATTTAGGCAGATTTACGAAGATTGAGCACTTTTTTCCTTGTTTTATAACTGGGACTCAGGCGCTCCTTACATTAAATAATGCGGATGTCATCTGAACGTTTTATATAGTGCAGGGAGAATTTCTTCATCTCACTTTCTGAACATGAACTTATTGCTGCCTGCAATGTCCTCGCAAAATTTAGTGAGCACATAATACAGACAAGTATTCTTGAAAATCTGTTTTCTTTTTTCGTCATGCAGGGAGTATCGCAGGAGCCGTGGCAGGCTGAAAGAAATTTTTTGAGCATGGGCTTTAGAACGTTGCTATGATGGACACCTCCCACGACGATCTATGCATGGCTGCTTTCCTTGATCACATGACCACCCCTTTCATGTACCTCGCACTGCCTTATTCGCCTTCATGGGGACGCGCGCATAGGAGACTGCGGGGCGGGGGTGGGGGGGGGGGGGGGGGGGGGGAAGAGGGGTAGGCTGCGCCACTACCCCTTGCATACAGCCAGTTTGACGCTTTGTGCAGTCATTGCCGTCATTGAGAGGGGGCAAGTTGTTGTGAAGAAACTCCATACGCTTCGAAGCACCTCTCCGATGCCACACGTAGCCGGGAAGTGGAGCCTGAAGACATGCTGAGGTTCCAACGCACATACGTAGCATGGTCTTCAGATACTGCCCACGAGCGAGCAAGAAGGGTGCAGACTCTTTGTCAGGCATCCATTTGCCTTTTGGTCTGCGCCCTAGGCAACTGTACCACACGTTGCCTGAATAAACTCTTTGACTCTTTGAACGCGCTGCCCAATGATATCCATGGATCTGAATACACACATTTGAAAAGAAAGATTGGATCTTCATTTATGTCAGCCGGCGAGATGCGGTAGATTCTAAGATAGGAATGTCACCTCTATTTAAACTCTTCCACTGTCAAGCGCCAATGTCCCAAAAAAATGAACATTGGTATAAAACTCACTACCAAAGAAAGGCGCACAGGCTTTAGTTTTTTATTTTCTTTCAGGAAACACCAATTACTAAGTAATAACTTTGTCTCATTCACTTTAGCTTTTTGTTTTCATTGGTAAGCGCTTTGCCAACACTGGGCTGTCACAAGGCCCAAGGTAAGTCACATTTCCAGCAATAATTCAAATAGTTTAAATAAGTCAATAGCAAAAATTATAGTTCAAATATTCGCACAAACATCCCCAAGTAGAGATACGATTTAAAATGTAGTCGGACACCAGCAATTTTTTGAGTTGAAAAAGAAAACCTTCACTAACATAAACTCAGACATCACTGCTCGAAACATCTCCTCAATATTGGATGACGAGTACGGACATCCAACAAGCTCAAAGAGGAAGTAAAACGTCTTGTGTACATAAATAATGAAAGAAAAACACCAAAAACAAGCTAGCATTACTCCAGCAGTAATGTAGCCGCAGGCGCTCGACGACGTTCTTGGAAATGGGTAAGGCATTCGACGACGCGCCTCCGAACTTGCGACGTTTTTGCGGCTGATCGTGTTTATTTCCAGGCTCTTTGCTCCAGGGCGGCATCCTGACATGCTTATTCGTCGGACGGAAATCTGGTTGTTCAGAAAGATAGTCCGATAACATCCTTACATCTTCATCTTCTGTTTTCTTACCACTTTGCTCTCCACATAATTTTTTATTCATCAGGTTCACGTGCTCACTGTTCGCTGGTGCATTTTTTGTCATATCAGCTTTTCGGCCTTGCCTTATGCCAAATATATTACGCGCTTTGAACTGTCTTTTCCGGTCTGTTTGTCCCGCATGCGTTTTTCCTTTTTCCGTATGAAATATCTATTGAGTTGCATTGTATTTTTTGCTGCTCTTTGACCAATGCATTGTTTGCCTTGTGAAACACTCCTGCATGAGTTGTAAGGGCTAACACTTTAAATATATAAACATCTCGTCACCGGTCCACTACAGCGCGCGGGTGCCATTGGATCCACTGCAGAGCAACATGTGGGGGGCAAGTTCTTTTTTCTTGCGCAAGGGCTGTATCAGCGGAGGTGCGTAGACACTAATCCTTAAGAAGCATCTTTGACCAGAAAACGTGATTTTTTTCTCAAATAAATTTTATATCTCTGAACATGGCCCACTTCCCTGGAAGCAAACAGAGCCGTATTTAAAAATAATAACACTTTCACACTTATTTTTTCAAGTTCAACGATCCTTTTAGACTACAGTTGCACATTGAGATACCTGCCTTTCTACTGGCAAATTGGTCGTGTGATATTTTTATAGGTTAATAAAAATTCTCCCTGTCCCTGTAAGTTGGAGGGAATATTATCGCCTAAGTTCGAGATTTTGGAATGGCGCTTGAAGACACCTCAGAAAGAAATCGCAGGCACGTTTATCGGGTGTGTTAGGGTTTGATAAACTGCGAAGTAATACGTCGCATTTTCAGGTCATGTTCAAATTTCACAGCGGCAACTCTCTCTTCAAGGCATAAGGAAAAAAAATCAGAACCGCACGTGTATCAAACGTGCTCTTCGCAAAAAACGAATGTCGAAAGAATATGCAATGAGTTTACTGGACCATACCAGAGACGGAAAAAGATCGAATATTCTTTTTCCTTCTTTTACAACCGCAATACTGCCATGCATGCGGAATGGGGGGCTGCAGTCCCTGCTGGCTTTCACGTTTTTTTTTTCTACGAATAGCCTTTTTGTCTGCGTCTTAGGAGCTTTTACAGAGGGAGAAAGTATAATTGCTTTTAGCAAATGCTTCCTCAAAAACTCCCCAACATAAATTCCAACTGCGATCTCTGTATGATTATTTCAAATTCGTGGGGATGAAAACAGCGGAAAAAGTGTTTCGCAATGTAATAAATAAACTGACTGAAGTGCACTCTGTATCCTTAAGGAATGTTTCTCACTCCCACTTACTTGTTTTCGCCTGAAATTTCAGCTCACGGAGTTGGACGGGTTAGTCCAACTAGAATAATAATGGATTGAAATAGCACGACGTCCTTCATAACGCTGGAGAAAAGCTACAATGAACTGTACATGCTAGTAACAGAACAGCGGTTGTAGAAATTTGATTTTCTGAGCTGCTCAAGAAATGTAGGCATTATTTAAGATCGATAGAAAATTTGGGCGAAAATAGTCCTATTTGATTTTGTTCGCTTCTTCGCGCAGTTTATAATCTTAACTGTACACATTGTGAACTGCAGTCCTATTAGTAGCTAACTGGTAACTAAATCCCTTTACGTTGTAGCGTAACAAGGGGATGGTTCGGGCTAGTGGGTATGCGTTATGTTCCATAGCGCAATCGGTGACACGTGTTGCATTTGCTTTTTAAGGTTGTTGTTATCAAATTATCTTGTCTAATCTGACACGTATCGTGTTTCTTCATGTATAAATTCTGTGTGCACCAAATAAAGCCTCAGTGGAAGTTAGCGCTTATGTTTGTCCCCTAAGTTCTTTCTGCGCTATGGAACATAACGCTGTAGCGCTTGCCAACTCAACCCTCCTCAGAATGTGGGAGTCAGCTGGCCTAATCCACTTGTTATTGGTTGACGACCGCAATGTAAGGCATTTATAAAGACTGGCTGAGGAAAGAAAGGCGCTGTTTATTTAGCAGTTAGTCGGGGGAAATAGCATTTACTGATTGAGATTACGAAACTATAAGAGAGGAAATAAGCACGTTAACTTGTAATATAGTTTAAACCCAAGGTAGACCTGAATGATTATTGCCATGAGAGCTTAAATTTTTCTCCGAATCTAACTTGCTTTGGGACTAATTTATTCGTGCCTCGAAACAAGAAATAAGGCTGGCGGTTTAGCATTCGTAAGCGCGAAATATTGCGCGAAAGCACCGCCTTTTTCTTGCTGGTGGACATCAGCTCAACGTAGGCGAAATCGCGATTGAGGTGTTCACTAACCCCGAGATCCAGTTATGTGCGTAACATTTTTCATCGTCATTGCCAATTCACCCAGTTCACGCCGGCGGCCTATGCACCAGTGCCACGTTTCTGCTACAACGTTGTCCACGCCAACGCAATGAGCGCACATCTCTCTCTCACTACCGCCACATTGCTCAAAGAACCGGTATTAGTTTTTATAGTAGTATTAATTGATGAAAAGCACAATCTGCGATGCACTGGCGAGAGCGTATTGCAGTTTAACACGAGGCGTGCTCGGTTGCGGCGATAGCCTGGTGCTCTCGCGCAGTGACCAGCGAAGCTGATCTTTTCTCGCTGCCACGTATTCGAACTTCAGTTGCCGAGATTTTTCTGATTGCTTTTTGTTGAGCTCTTTGACATTAAAAAAAAACACAAAAATCTCGAGATCTTGTTCGGAGTTTGCCCATCGGAATAGCGCTTTCGCTTTAAAAAGTGATGAGATGAAGCAAAAACAATGCGTCTCACTGATACTAGGAAAGCAAGTGCTGACTGCATTAAACAAATCTTGCCTTTTATGTGATTTCACCCTATACATTGCCATAAAATCGTTCGTCATAAAGATGCCCCAGCTTTCTGCTGCCCTTTATTCATCCTAGTTATTCATAAACATTTAAATGTGATCTCCTCTCGTTCTACTTAGGATCCTTTTTCCGACAAAATCTGTTCGTGACGGAAGAGAATGGCTGGAAAAAGGGAAGTTTCGAAGGAATGACCTTAAATGAACAGAAGTTCAAAGGCGCAAACGAAACCGTGGTGGGCTGATGAACAAGAACTATGATATTTAGCAGTCTGTGCCTCGGGAGGGCACTAGAAAATAAAAAGAAGCCAGAAATACGTAAGCAAAAAAGGAAATAAGGGCATTAATATCAGTAGAACGAGACGCCAAAGTAGGGCAAGATAGAAAAGGGAATGAAGAGAAAAAGTCGGCAGAGACAACCATGAGAAGGCGCAGGCACGCCCACTCACTTTCTGAACGCAGTCGCCTCGCGCTGCGGCGTGATAAAATTCGGCGCCACGCATCTGGCAGCTCTACCTCTGCATGGCTCTACGTAGCCACCGCCGCCACGGCCCCACCGTACTCCTTCTGATATGCGCGCTGATCCGCCATAAAGATATGACCTGATAGCTAATAGGTTAATGCCCATATTAGCGATATTGATCTTTCCGTACATAACATCGTTATTAGATCCCTAGGAAGTGGTGGGCAACTACCCTGGGATAGCAGGCGCAACCACCTGTGGATTTGTGTAGTTCAGTATTTGTTTTGTACGCCGCGGTGGCGCAGTGGTTAGAGCGCTCGGCTACTGATCCGGAGTTCCCGGGTTCGAACCCGACAGCGGCGGCCGCGTTTCAATGGAAGCGAAACGCAAAAGGCGCCTGTGAGAAGTGCGGTGTCTGTGCACGTGAAAGATCCCCAGGCGGTGGATATTATTCCGGAGCCCTCCCCTACCGCTTCATCACGAACTAATCACACGCGCAACCTGTACACATTTCTTACTGCGTAAAAAGTCTGCATATTACCTCTCCCCCTATCCTCCCTTCCTATCCCCTCAACTATTTCATTTGATTTCTCCATTCTGCCTGCAATCCTTTAATTGCGCTGCCCCAGCTCAGGTGCTGCAGTATAGATGACCGATGACGGGGCTAGCAAAAATTATATCCTTCCTTTTTATAATTATTTGAATAAACCACAACTACTACTACTACCTCCACTACGGCACCTGTTTCTTCTTTTCTTCTATCTCTCCCTTCTTTATCCCTTCCTTACGGCGCAGTTAGGGCGTCCTCCGAGATAAATGAGAAATTACTACGTCATTTTCTATCCTAAAAAAAAACAACTTTTCTGTTTTCTGTTTTACCCGCCGTGGTGGCTCTGTGGTTAGGGCGCTCTGCTACTGATCCGGAGTTCCCGGGTTCGAAACCGACCCCGGCGGCTGCGTTTTTCTAAATCAAAACGTTAAGGCCCCCGTGTGCTGTACTATGTCAGTGCACGTTAAAGATCTCCAGGTGATCGAAATTTTTTCCGGAGCCCTCCACTACGGCACCTATTTCTATCGCCTAAAGAAAATTACTTATAACGTTATAAAGCAGCAGAATAAACAACCATGCCGCCGGTGGGATCCGAACCCATGACCTCCAACCTCCAAGAGAGAAAACGTGTGCTGGAATCGCATGCGCAGAGCACCAAAGTGTGGTCTCCATAAAACGCCGGTGCACTTTGATCCGTTGAGCTTAACGCTAGGTATGTTCGATGCGACGCCTGCCGTGGAGACCGCCACTCGCTCGACCACAAACGTAGCCGGAAGATACAGCTTTTCGCTTTCGGCCACGGTTAACCAAGGCTAAACCACCAGCAATTCCCTTATTTTTAAAGGGGTAAGAGGGCACAACCAATTTTATTGGCCGCCATTCTCGCTTCGAGAAACCGAAACTATGCCGCGATTTCGTCGCTTCACGTTATAGCCATATAGTTCAGCCTCTATCCATTATCATTGGCACGTGGCAGGTGGTTGTTTTTACAATGCTATTGTAGATGGCACTACAAGTCTTAATGCGAGGTGCGCTGTTTTCTAGTTGCAGTCACAGATGGCGCTTCGTTCTAAGGGTGGTAGGATACCTCACGAAATCTCGAAACGTGATCAGTAGTTGCTGCCACAGATGACGCTGTGATCAAGGGTGGTAGCAGACCCCACGAAATCTCGAAACGTCATCAGTAAGAGCTAACGCTCTTAAAATTAATGTGGATTACCTCAGGCAATCCAAGATACACAAAGCGAAAGATGTTGGCGTTGACTGTGTTCATTGGCTTTTTTAAATTGGATTTTGGGGAAAGCAAATGGCGCAGTATCTGTCTCATATATCGTTGGACACCTGAACCGCGGCGTAGGGAATGGACAAAGAAGGGAGTGAAAGAACAAAGGAAGAAAGAGGTGCCCGCAGTGGAGGGCTCCGGAATAATTTCGACCACCTGGGGATCTTTAACGTGCACTGACATCGCACAGCACACGGGCGCCTAAGCGTTTTTCCTACATAAAAACGCCGCCGCCGCGGTCGGGTTCGAACCCGGGAACTCCGGATCAGTAGCCGAGCGCCCTAGCCACTGAACCACCGCGGCGTTGGCGTTAAGAATGCTCTAGACGGCGATGGCTTTGAGGAAAGGAAGGGCGCATAACCGGCTCCCTTGATATGCGGGCGCCTCATTCGTGCTTTGATGCACGTGGCGGTGGTGAGAGAGAGATGTGGACTGAATGCATTAGCGCTGAGAGCGTTGTGGCTGACATGCGACACTGCAACAATAGCTAGGCCGCAGCGTTCATTTAGTGAAAAAAACTCGCGCTGCCAACTATTAACTGCATGCCACATCTCAGGGTGGCAGGGAGGGCGTGCTGCCTATGCAGTGTGCGGAACGCAATCAAAGCAGGCTTTTGCAGTTGGACACCGAGGCCACGTACATGAAAGCGAGATTGAGGTCTCTACTGACCCAGGGAGCCGGTTGTGCGCCTTTCCTTTCCTGAAAATGAACGGCTTTTGCAAAGTTGTCAACGCCAATGAAATCTATGAACGCCGTCGGCTCACTTGTTTTGTTTGGTTTTTGAGGAAAGAAAATGGCACAGTAACCGTCTAAAATATGTTGGTGCTCACCTGAACCGCGCTGTTACGGAAGAGATAAAAGCGGGAGGGAAAGAAGAAAGAAAAAACTGAAAATTGAAAGGTGGATTTTGAAGAAAGGCATTGTGCTGCGCTACGCTGCGGCGAAACAGTTGTGGCTTGGTGCTACTAGTGGCGCATGCGCAGTAGTGACTAGGGAGCGAGAGAGAGAGAAATATCCATGGCGAGGAGCGCGTTGTGACGTCATGTCTCCCCGGAGCACCGCCACGGCGAAATCGCAAGTTCCCGGTCAGTAAAGCTTTCGCTGTAAAAAGCCACCTATGTCCGCACTGGTCGCGGTATGAGTCGCATTGCTATACCTCTGACACAAGTCCTTTCTGTAGTCAAAGTCAGCATTTATTAGATCAAGAAAACACGTTTTGACCAAAGCGCCACGTGCTATGGACAATAATTTATTGAAAGCTCTTCTCCGATGAATGTGCGCGTGTGTGTTGTAAGTGTGTTTTGTGCGGCGTTTTGAGCTGTGCGTGTGTTTCTTCCTGTGTTTTGGGCTATTGCTGAAGTGCGGCTAATGGACACCCTTCTGGACTTCGATTCGTCTTGCGCCAAGTGCGTCGGTGGCTTTTTTTGAACCGCGTTTTTTCTTTCAGGGATTACTTCAGGCGCATTCTAGCAGCCTTTGGAACCACCTATAAAAACTCGTATGGGATAATCATGTAGCACTCTAAAGAAGACTAGTTGGTAGTCTAAACGTCAGTCAACCTTTGTTATGTAATGATTTTTATGGAATGACTGGAGCCCCGCTCGAAGCTTGTTTGGTGTTTGGGATTGGCAAAGCTGTTATAGCCGCCCTATCCTAAAAATTAAACGTCTCCCGAAGCACGACATGGCTGAAAGCGACCACAAATTTAACCCATGGAGAGTCAAGCACATTTGTGGGTGGGAGTTTGCCTAGGAAACTGGTTAAGGTCTTCGCCAGACTGATTTTCTTTCTATTGAGCTGTCTTCCCGAATCGTCAGTATAATAACGCAACTATAAAAACATCGATCCAAAACTATCATAAATCAAGGGCAGTTTTATCCATTGTCTTCCCCTTTTAGTACAGGGGCAAGCCGCCGCTACATGACGATGCAGAAGAGAATGAAAGCTTGTCGCAGGAAATTCATGCGAGAGAGCGAGCATACAAGGCAGAAACGAGAAAGCAGAAATCCTCTGAGGGCACGTGATATACATGTCTCCTTTGACAGGTCCTCATCCGGTTGATATGGGCACCATTCCCTTTTTCTCGTTCTTGACGTGTAACTTAATGAAAGGCACCTCAGTTCTACCGCAAAGCTTGCCGTCGCGTCTGAGGTGGAGTGCCTCGGCACTGGTGCGAGCTCCGGCGACTTCCGAACACCGCGGGCGCCAATCTTGTTAGAGCCCGGATGTGCATTTACCCTGGCTTCCTTTTCTCTCGCCCTCAAATAATCGGCCTTCCTCCCGGGCATTTCAGCAGGCGTGAAGCATAGAAGGCGCTGACCACACTCTTCTTTCGTGTATCTGTTTCCACCAAACAGACAAGCCTTGCTGGGCTTTCTTTATGTCCATACTTTCCCTTACCCCTCTTCTCTTTCCCTTACCCCTTTTATCTCCGGCTTATTTCGGATTTCCACATTGCCTTCCATCTCTTCCTGATAGGTTGCATCCGCTCTTGTTTGTAGCGGCTGCAAACACAAGAAACGAGAACTGCAATGGGCAGGACGCTCACAGACGCAAAAGGATTCTGGATAGAAAAGACGGAAGAATGGCAGAACCGGTCATAAAGACGTCAGGACCGTTATTGAGGATAATTTTCGTCCGTTAACGCGATCAAATATGCCGGTGCTGTAAATAACGTCAACCAAACGTAACCCTGCCGTACCAGTTTCCTATTCAATAGCTTAAATTCTTTATCATGGCGCCCGGGTCTGGTTATGGCGCTCGGCTGCTGGCCCGAAAGACGCGGGTTCGATTCCAGCCACTGCGGTCGAATTCGATGGAGGTGAAATTCTTGAGGCCCGTGTACTGGCGATGTGCGTGCGCGTTAAAGAACCCCAGGTGGTCGAAATTTCCGGAGCCCTTCACTACGGCGTCTCTCACAGCCTGAGTCGCTTTGGGACGTTAGCCCCCATAAACCATAAATAATCTTTATCAAGTAAAGGAGCTGACTGAGGCCTCACGCTGCCAGAGCTATACATTTCGATTTCCATCACCTCGACAATCTCCCGTGTCAACTCATTCTCGTGGAAGTACAAAATCTGGAATCCATAAAAGATAGGACGGCACGCTTTTGCACGAACTACAGTGCTCTCCTATGCGTCTTTAAACCCTTTGCTGTATCTTGTGACACTGTTCGCCCAGATGCTCAATAATAATTCATTCAGTTAAGCCGAAACAGCAATTCCTGCCAAACAATTCGCCCAAATACCCGACATCATTGTGGTGCAATGTCATTTTTTGATGTTTTGTCGTGAATTTTGTAATCTCTCGTTCTATCGTGCAATCTCAGCCGAAGGACGATGGAGGAAAGAAATGGGTGTCATTGCACACATCCACAAGGCATTCCACCAGATCAAGATTTGATCTCACTCCAATGTTGAAGTCGTAACCTTTGTTTCCCCCAAAACGGGCAAGGCTGCAACATGTGTCCTTCGAACATGAGATCGCTAGATCCACAATTAAAAATCAAAATAGTTTTCTGAACTGCAAAGGCACCATGTATCTGTTACCTTTAATTTGCACAAAGGATGTATCCACCAAACTGCCTGATCCATTAATGAGCGTCTCGGCGAACATTAGAGCACGATTGGGGAAGGCACTGGAAGACGCATGGCAAAGTTTCGTCGTTCGTGGAAGGAATGGAAATTTGGTTTTAAGCATGTTTACAATTCATTTTTACTTACATTTCTTGTTTTCATGCTTGCGATTGATGAGTGTTACTATCTATCTATCTATCTATCTATCTATCTATCTATCTATCTATCTATCTATCTATCTATCTATCTATCTATCTATCTATCTATCTATCTATCTATCTATCTATCTATCTATCTATCTATCTATCTATCTATCTATCTATCAATATATATATATATATATATATATATATATATATATATATATATATATATATATATATATATATATATATATGATTTAGCAGCAGCTTTAGATCAGCAAAGCCAAGTTGACATAATTTTCTCGATTTCGAGAAAGCATTTGACCGCGTCTCTCACTCCAAATTACTGCTGAAACTAAGGCCCATACTAAAGAACAACGCCTTAATTAACTGGATTCAAGAATACCTCTCTTTATGGCAGCAATTTCTTCAAGTCATTTATGCAGCTTCTTCTTCCGCAAACGTTCACTCAGGCATTCCACAAGGCTCCGTTTTAGGTCCGCTGTTCTTTTTGATTTTCATAAATGATATCGTCAGTGACATAAGCGTCAAGGTCAGGCTTTTTGCAGACGACTGCGTCCTGTATTATGAAATACGTAATGCGAATGACCAGACAGTTTTAAACACCTCCCTATCTAAAATACAACTTGGTGCTCGGATTGGTAGATTACTATTAATCTCAAAAAGACCGTGGCAATGACCGTTACACGCAAAAAGAACCCCTTAACATTTGCTTATAACAATAACAACCAGTGCTTATCTGTCGTTTCCAGCTACAAATACTTAGGAGTTATTATTTCATCAGATCTTAGGTGGAATGAACATGTAACACACACCTACAATAGAGCTATGAAGAAACTTGGATTTTTAAGGCGTACGTTAGGGAACGCTTCACCTGAAATTAAAATTTTAGCCTACAATACATTTATCCGACCAATCCTAGAGTATGCCGCGATTGTCTGGGATCCACATACACAATCTAATATTACCAAACTTGAGAAAGTTCAAAGAAAACAATCTAGGTTCATCTTTAACTCACACAGCTGGCGCACGTCACCATCATTACTTCTAGAAGCTGCAGAATTAGAAATTCTCACATTGAGACGTTACCGGGATAGGATGAAATTTTTCTATTTACTCTATCATAACCAGTTGGGAATAGACAAAATTTTATGCATTCTGACCGCTAACTGCCGCTCTACGCGCTCATATCACACCAAAAAAGTCCTAGCTTTTTCGTTCAGGACTAACCCATTTAAAAATTCCTTTTTTCCGCGCACTATTTGCGATTAAAATGCGCTATCCGCCGACGCGGTTGACTGCCCAACGGTTTCGTCATTCCTCTGTGCACTTGCGCATATATCCTGAGTGACATGTGCCTCCCCCACAAAAATGAAATTCATGTTGTAAATAGTATCTTGGGTGCTTGTTTTTGTTCTGATTTATTATTCAGCGTCCTGTATCTTGTTTGCTGATTTTGATGTTTTTGAATTTGTTCATTTGTGTTGTCCACTCCTGCCCAAGGCCTGACAATAAGGCTGGCAGTACCAGTGAAATAAATAAATAAGTAAATAAATAAATCATAAAGTCACCAGAACTTGAAAACATAACAGGACTAGGATGGTCCTGCAGGCGAAACGTCGTGAAATAATGCTTGCTAAGCTTTTCAAGTTCCGGTGACTTTATATCATATTCATCAATCAGCTGCCAAGAATAATATATATATATATATATATATATATATATATATATATATATATATATATATATATATATATATATATATATATATATATATATATATATTCCAATTTCTATAAAATTTAGTTGTTTGCGTGTGTGTCCTCCTTGTCATGTAATAGTTCTTGCGTGCATGAAAATTAGTATTATCAGATTAGGTGCCATGGCAGGCCACCTGCAAATCTTATTAAACGTTAATGGTCGATTTTCTACTAAAACAGTAATCTTCGACCAGCTATGGATTGCGGAAGCCGCGGCACCAGAAGTATTCCTCAGTATGTTCTTATCTCACCCTCCGCTGTATTCCGTGGTGGTTCTGACCAAGGTTTTTGCTGACTGTTATCCACTTATAACTTTTACTTTTACGCGCGATCAGCCTTATCCAAGCCCACTTTTTCCCCCGTTAGGCATAGAGAATCTGCGACTAGCCCTCGTTATAGAGTGCACCTTTCTCGCCCTCGGTTCGTTTTGCTTATAACAGAATCAGAATCAGAATGTTTATTTACACAAAAAAATATGACAGAAATGCTGCGTAGTGATCTGGATTTTGAGCGACTATGGCTGGTGATGGAACCATTTAAGACATTATCAAACATAAAACAATGAATGTATGGGGAAATGCTACAAAACAACAACATGTAATTAATTTGGTGCGTTGAATTCGCAGCTGAGAAAGTACCGTTTCAGTGAGGACACAAAGTTAGATGTTTTTTTTAAAGGTTACACGGAACGTTATTCAGTATTTTATCCCCGATTAAAGATATTGGGCGCCGCCCATCTATGTTATGAGCTATGGGTGGATTAAAATTATTATGTTGTGCCTGCCTCGTGTCGCGTTTGGGAGAGATGAATATGGTAGGGGGGGGGGGGGGGGGGGTTGCTCAGTGTGCTGTGCTCAGTTCAGCTGTTTTCTTTGACCTCTAGTTTTTGATCCGCTGCATTAACGCTGAATACATCGGTTGCTCTTTACTGCTCTCACGTACCGTTAGCAAATATTCGCAGGGAGGTGGTCATGAAAAAAGTTTTCTGTATCTCTAGAAGAGCGTGCATCTCGCGTTTGGCAGCGTTGACAGTATGACCACGACTTCAATAGCTCTTGTACTATAATTTTAATTACCTACCTCTCCACCTCCTGGACTAGAGATGGAACAGAGAAGGGTTCTTTAATATGCTGGGCATACTTAACGGCTCCAGATGAAAGGAGAGCCATCAGAAACGGGCGGACAGCTGCGGGTGACGCGTTGCAAAACGAAAAAAATTATTTCATGGCCAGAAAACATTGCCCTTCCAAAGACTGTATTATCTGGAGCCGTATGAGTAAGCGCAGCTAATCTGCTCAAGATCTAAAACTTACTTTTTTTACGGAGCCCATCTCTGATTAAAAGTTGATGTCGACAGCATTAGCTGGCTGACCTCTGGTCCTGACTGCCGTATAACAAGAGGTGCACTGTGCGAAACTATCGCGCCATTACATTTTAGAAAGTGCGAATCCTTCCTCAAAGAAGAAAACCATTATCATTATCGTGTAAGCGTCGAATCTTCAATTGTCTTCGGTTGAGATATGAAAAGACGTCGTTGCAGTAATTTTTGAAGACCACCAATTGCAACGTCATATATGTTCATGAGCCAAAGTGCAATTTTGCTTCAAACAAAGGAAGCCAGAAGAAGTCTTTTTGTTTTCACTAAGCTTCTAGCGCAACTGTCAGTAGAAAGGACGGAGTTATTTCCAAATGCACACAATCTTACAAAAAATTAGGGAACATTAAAGCAAACGAAGCCTTTTCGTGTCGTCTTCACGTAGCTTTAAAAACGTACTTTTGTAGTGCAAACGTACATTATAATCTGGTTATTAGCAATTTTCTATTTTCTGAGAATTAAACATACGACGTGAACCAAGTTATGTGAACTTTCCTGAATAATAAATGCATAGTGAAACAAGTTGAAGCTTTCAATAGCAATGATCGTTGAGCACACAGCTCAAATACAAACGATTAGATATTTCAACTTTCGCGCACTGAAAAGACAAGTGTAAAGAAGCAAGCAGCACCCTTCAAATATATTTCCTTACGAAGGTAGATTTATGCCATATGCTCCATTATGTTCACACCAACTTAAGGCCTGTGAAGGAAACAAAGCCTTTTACTCTCGAGAGAAGCCCTACGACATTTCGCACAATGGTGCCAAAGAAGGGTCGTTAAAATGTCTTTCTTGCTTCATTTTATTATGCATCGTTTATAATTTTTACGGGGCTGCAGATATTCATTACAGGTTCCTCGGCAAAAGGAACAACGTAAGAGGGAACTTCAGGTTATTGACCAATGTCGAGCAATAAAGAGATGTTTTAAAATAATGTCGTCAGATATTTGATTTGCTTAAACGAAACCATAATGCGGCTCAAAAATGTGAATCCTCTTTAACCAAAATATTTAAATGATTCTAGTGGCATTGTTTTTATTGCTGTTGCAAGCGATGTGTCACCTTTTGTTCAGCCAAACATCATCCTGATTTCCATGACTTCTCTGCCGTATGCTTAATTTCTTGATCGCACGTGTACAACAACACTTCGTGCGTGAAGTGCTCTCTCTAAGATATGGCGAGCCCCTACGTGATCCTTAGCCGGCTCAGCAACGGAAGGGTTAAAGAGTCTTTTGAGAATAATAATAATAATAATAATAATAATAATAATAATAATAATAATAATAATAATAATAATAATAATAATAATAATAATTGGTTTTTTCGGGAAAGAAAATGGCGCAGTATCTGTCTCATATATCGTTGCACACTTGAACCGCGCCGTAAGGGAAGGGGTAAAGGAGAGAGCGAAAGAAGAAAGGAAGAGAGAGGTGCCGTAGTAGAGGGCTCCCGAATAATTTCGACCACTTGGGGATCTTTAACGTGCACTGACATCGCACAGGACACGGGCGCCTTAGTGTTTTTCCTCCATTAAAACACAGCCGCCGCGGTCGGATTCGAGTCCGACCGCGGCGGCTGCGTTCTATTTCTGTTCTGGTCCGTCCCACATTCTACGATGGCAGGGCCGGTCATACACGCTGCCAGCTGCATTGTTAAAATTCGTCATGGCAAGACAAAAGTGACGTATTCCTGCTTGTATTCTTGCGTTTTATAAATATGTTTGATCTCTTTCTCGCCATTGCGTTTCGCCGCATATCGACTCTATGCTGAGCTGTGGAAAACTGCTCTGCTCCAGCATAACACCCGTGTAGCTTTTCAGGCTAAAGTAAAGATTTTTCCTTCGAGCATAAGTAGTATGTGCACTTCCCAGAAGTGTGATTACTGCAAAAGTAACAGGACGACAGAATGAAAGGGCAGATAGTGGGGAAAAAATTCTGCGAGAAAGCAGCAAGGGAAAGGAAAAAAACAGACGCTCAAGACTCCCCCTTTAATACGCCGTAGGCTTTTTGCACACATGTTCACAGCAGCACTGCTTCTTTGCTGCGTCTTGTTTCAATTTGTCTTTTGTATTACGTTCATGACATCGCACGTTCTTAAAACAGCATGCAATGCTTTGGTCAAAAAAGAGGACAACTTTAGTTCATTGATGATGGTAAAACATTTTAAATGAAACTAATATTGTTGGTCGGCATCCGTATTCCGAGAGTCGATTGGAGCTTGTAGCCGCTACAGCACTTTCCGTCAGTTCCCGCTGTACTTTAGGGTCTGAGCTGCGCAGCATTTTTACCCACGGCGTAATCCTCGGTTCTTTTACCCTTTCTAGTTCGGTGATGTTTAGGCAGCCCCATACTGTGCGGTATAGGTTCGCCTTTATGCCACAGTGTCCGTGTTGTAGCTCACAACTTTGTGGGTAGATCGCCTGAAGTCTTTTTAGGCTTCATTACGGGTTCGTTTGCTTTGTTCACTGTTATTTCCGCTTAGTTGTCTTGTTCTTCTCCTGGTGGCTCGTATTCCCTTCTGCCTAGCCTATTTTGTTCTTTGATTTTTGCGAATGTGGTCAGCTTGTTTCAGCAGTTGTTCTCGTCCGTGTTTTGGGGTTCCCACGTTAGGAGTGCTCTGGCTGCGGCGTCTGCGCCTTCGTTCCCTTCTACGAACTAATGCGCTGGTGTGCACATGAGCTTTGCTTCCTTTTCGGCTGCATTTATGTCCGTCATAATCCTATTGGCTGCCTCTCTTATCCATCCCCCTGAAGTAGTTCCTGCACTCTTCTGGCGAGTCCGCGATTGTCTTTGTTTTCTTCTGTGTGCTCAATGCGAGCACAAGAGCTGCATCCTCCGCCTAGGTTGGATCTCTGCACCTCATTGGTGCACTCAGTGCGAGGTTGCCATCCGTGTTTGTGACTGTTATTGTCATGATGCCAGCAGCATGCAACCGGACCTGCAGCGTGTGTTTAATAATGTGTTTCTGTTGTTCTCCTATTGTTTTCCATGGCTTGAGCTACAGCCTCTCCTCTTCTTGTGTGGCGTGCCGGTTTCATGTTCATTTGTATAGGCTTTGCTTGTAAGATGTTGTTCAGCTTTTTGGGGGCTTCGTGTAGGTCTTGCGTTGTGCTCATGTATGGCAGGTTGCCTCTGTGTAAAACTGCTCTACCTGTCCGTCATACAGTTGGCTAGGCGGCATTTCTGCAATTTTAAGTGGGCCAGTACTGTATCATCTAGCGTGTTGTGTACTCCCAGCCCCTGTAGCCTTTTTGTTGATGCGCTGATTGGAATATAGAGGGCTCTCTTATGTGCCTTCCTTATCAGGGCGCTTATTTTCTCCTTGTCTGCTCTCTTTAAATTAAGGCACGGCGCGGCTTACGTAATAATGCTGATTACAAAAGCCTGTATTAGCCGCAAGGTGTCTTTCTCTTTCATTTAATCTTGGTATTCTGCTTTTAAACTAAACTACAGCGAAACATACGAAATTTTGCCGATTATGAAAGCCTGTATTAGCTGCGAGGTGTCTTTCGCTTTCTTTTCTCTTCTCCTCCGGATGATTGTGCCTATCATTCTAGCTACAGGCTCTGTCGTCTCTGCTATATCTCTTTTGACTGCTTGGTAATTGTTGATAGCTGTGATAGTCAGCCCAAGAATTTTTGAACGCGGGACTTCATGCCTTCTTGTTCCGTGAAACCCCACCTCAATGCGATTACCAAAAGCAATGCTTCCGCATAATCCCGCTTCGTGTTTTGGTTGTTTCTTTCTAATATGTGACCTATGTATTGAGGAGCTCAAAATCATTGAGCCTCATTACAAGCGCTTCGTATGAGACTTACACATTCACAGCCCAATTTTTGGCCTATAAGTATAAGATTCAGTTGCACGGTGGTTTGGACCAGTGACTTGCTTTTCACAATGTAGAAAAAATTCGCTACATGAATAAAACGCGCACAAAGTCCTGTTTTGTTCCTGGGATTTGTGTGCATTTTTTTATGCTGTAAATCTTTTCTGCGTTATGAAGTACTTAATGGCAAACGCAATTTTCTTTTCGAGATAAAGAACAACACTCTTTCTTGCAAACTCGCCTAAAACAGCTCACTCCCATATAGGAGGAAGAAAGGGGAAAATCCGGTCGTTGACTATGCGGTGGTGTTGTAGACTTACGTCAAAGAATGAAGCTTAGCATCTCAGTTCGTCTGATCGAATGTGTAGTACATAGTGAACATGTCTTAGAGAGGGCGATTAAAACACCCTGTAAGCCAAATAATTTGAAGGTGATAGGCAGTGGCGCTCTGATGCACCATACGACATTCGACAAGTAGTGCTACAGTGGCGTGGAAAATAAATACTCGACCTCTGTCACTTATCAGCCTGTGCGGCACGCCGTGGTGAAGGACAGAATTATTGCAGAGGATTAAAACAACTTCGCGGGTGGTAGCAGCGGAAAGAGCGTCAATATCAGCACACCGTGTGAGGCGGTCAGCGCCGACGATAATCCAGTGGTTCGCAGAGCGCGTACAGGGGATCTTCCCATACAGGTCACTGCCAACACGATCGAAAAGGTGGGCCGGGCACGGTAAAATGTCTGCAAGGGGCCGGTTAAACGGTGTGCGGGACTGACGCTTCTATCAGGCGAAGAAGGATAGGATGTATTTGCGAATTCTAGTGAAGGTATTCAACCCACCCGCAAGAGGTGCTGGAATCGATATCCAGCAGTTCAACCAATTGAAAGGTGAGATGTACGCAGGTCAAAGCTGGAACGTAAGTCGTCAAAATCTAAGCGGCGGGTGACACAAGAAACAGCGAGTCGAAACACAACGGCGACCTCGGGCAGCATGGCCGCCCTTTGTCGTTTTCATCTTGATCTAGGAGGGAAACGCCAGGCGCTTCCGTCATGGTTCGTAAGGGTTCGCTACAATATGCAAACACACACATCTTTGCAGTTCGTGATGACGTCACAAGTTCGCGTTACCTAGTAGACAGGTGAGACACCTGCTGTGCGAGACACACCGTGCTAGCGCACATATTCGCATTTGGCCGAACCACGCAAATCAGCTGCCATCTTACCCACTCCCTTCATCTTCATTGTTTCGCTCTTTGAAGACGCTTGGTAATACTGTTTGCTTGCACACCTTGTCGACGCAGCCTATTGTGATGTTAAGATGGGACACCAGCCCAGATTCCTCTGAATGTCTTGTTAAGCGACAGTGAGTGTGTGCCAAGTAGTGTCGTCGCTACGCACGCCGCCCAAGCGGGGAAATCACTAGGGATGCCATTTTAGCTACTGTCTTTTAGAGCAGCTCATACAGCGAAACAGGCAAACCCTTCGACGGGCTTTCAACGGCGGCTAGGGTGTAAACTGCGCTCAAACCTACCGTTCTTTATAAGGGTGCATGAAATAAATGAAGGTTGCTGACAAAATCATTTTGTTTTCGCTCTGTAGAAAAGGAGTAGCGCGCCTGACAGGAAACAGCAACATGAATGCTACAACGGTCTTTGAGTGCAGCGCAAGTTATGAAGAGGGCATAATATCGCACGGAGATATTCGAACAACCATTTATAGTATCAACTCGTGCACCGAGAAACACTTTATGGGCTCGTGTTGTGGCTGCACTCAGAGAGACACATGGTGTTCAGATTTCTAGCACGACCGCTCTCTGTTCTTAATCAAGAACGATAGCAAAAACTCTCGGAGAAGATATTTTTCTTCAATAAATCGAAGTGATACCATGTGGTATAGAAAAAGGCGGCCGATACTCTACAGTAGGTCGTGGAAGCTGTTCACTTCCAGACCTTAGAGTTGTACATTTGCATTGCGTAATATAATTTTCATCAATATCTCGTCAACTTAATCAAAATAGAATAGATGAGGTCGAAATTATCAGCAATTTCTGGCCTGTGCAGATTATATTAACAACACTTACTCTTGCAAAAAAATACACGCTTAGGCTATGAGATGCGTAGTAATCAAAGCTACGTAATTCACATTCACCACCTGAAGTTATTTACCGATTAAAAAATTAACAATTCATCTGCGTCCTTTGCACGGAACCTTGCTCGTGATAATGACCACGCATGCCGGGAAACATGCCTACTAGTTCGTCACTCGGATAAAAAAGTCACAAAGATGAGTCGAACAGGTTCTTGAGTCAATAACGTTTGTTGGTCTTTGACAAGCCAGCCAGCGGATGACGTACGCAATTTTCCCCTCTTTTCTCGGCAAGAAATCCTGCGCAATCTTGCACGTAATTTCGTCTTTATTTCTACTCTTCACTTGCCTGTGCTGGCAATATGAAGCACGGCTGCAGTCGAAGCTGTGCACGGGCAACGGTGCAGCTCCAGTCATGAAAGTTAGGCTGTAAATCCGCGCCATCAGATATTCCAAAAGTTTAGTCCGAAGTGTTCATGCCTTCATCTTAAAAAATAATATTTCAGCAATCCCGTATTGAACTTTAAAGTTCCCGACATCTAAACACTATTTGCTTCTACCATGCGAAGTTGAGCGCAGGACTTCAAACTTTATCAACAAAAAAGTTTGCAGCGCTATGGTACAGACTATGCCTTCATCAGAAGTCATAGTAAGAGTTCTCAGAACTAGACCCGTCAACAAAAAAAAATTGCGAGTGTATAGCTGAATTTTTCTGTCTAGAACATCTGAGTCTTTTTCTTTTTAATATCTGAAGCACCGTGGCCACCAAATAAAACTTGAATAGGAAAATTGTAACAGAAACAGAAAAACAACAAGAATATGATCTGGTGAAGAAGCAATATGTGCGTGCTTCATTAACAATTCTACCCATAGGCTTCATGGCATTGAAGTGAGTAATACGTGCACTAATGTTCGGCCCACTTCTATTAAAGTTTCTCGTTTTGCTCCTGCCGTTTTAATGGCTTTGTTCGCACTTCCTTTGACGCTAGCAGCTTACAACAGCCACCTTTAGAATGAATATTGAATGCTGAACGAGTATTCGTTGAATGAAAGCTGCACGAATATTATTGTCTCAATATTAAAATTTCGAATAATTGCACGCACTAATACCAAGACACTTCTTATTCCGCTTTCCTAACTAGAGTGGCTCTCTAAACGGGAATCAGCCAGTTTGCCTAGCAGGTGCAATACCCTGCTGTTCCAGCTGCGCAGCTATAAGTCCACCGAACAAAGATGGATACCGATTGCTGGGCACCGAGCCCAACCAACCACTGGATCTTCCCGACAGCACCGAACACACTGCCAACTTTCATAGCCTATTCATGATAGATGGGTAGGTCGTGAAAGAATGTTCGCTGCTCCGTTGGATGCATATGTCTGTCACGTTTAGCCGACAGGGCAGACCGGCCGGCAGACAGCGCTGAAATCACTCCTCGTATGTGCCGAGGAGGGAACCGTGTGGAGCTGCCTGCATCCAGAGCTACTCGCTTTTGGACAGCTTCACGCCTTGCTGTGCACGTTTGTGTATATGCGCGTTCGTCTTCTGGACAGAGAAACAATCACATTTTATTAATAGGACGGCAGTCGCCTATATTTAAAGTGCTCCTTTTTTCTCCCTCTTGGTTTTGACAGCGCAACAAGCAATTTACAGCATGACACAGTTCATTCTGCACAACAAATCTACGTGCACAGTCTGTCGTGAGCATCGTATGTGCCTGCAGCTTGTTGGCGAGATCATTCCTTTCGTTCTACTTCACCCAGTCCATTGCGCTTGTATTGTGAAGCTGTCCCGTTTTATCAATATCTTCTCTTTCTCCTCCTTTCTCTGTTAATCCTGAGCCTAGCAATATTACTTCCCTCTGCTCTTTCCAGTTGGCTTCCTTTATCCCCCTTCTCTTTTGTAGGATTCCCGATCGGCCTCTGCCCGACTAACTTTTCTCTCTGCCTTCGCTTTCTTCTGCCCTCCCCCCCTCTCTTGTGTATTCATCAACATAGGAAAGTCTCAGCTTGCTTTCAGAATGCGTGCGTGTCGCTTGCTTTTGACATTCAGCATGCATGCATCTTGTCATTGCTAATAAATCATTATTTATGCTGCAAAGACATACTGTCCCCATTTAATGCTGACTTGTAGAATACACAGTACAACCGGCAAATAGGCCGCCGCGGTGGCTTAGTGGTTATGGCACTCTGCTGCCGGCCCGAAAAACGCGGGTTCGTTCCCGGCCGCAGCAGTCGAATTTCGATGGAGGCGAATTTGTAGAGGCCCGTGTACTGTGCGACGTCAGTGGACGTAAAAAAACCCCAGATGGTCCGGAGCGCTTCACTACGACGTCCTTCATAGCCTGAGTCACTTTGGGACGTTAAACTCCCATAAACTATAAACAACAGCCAAACAACAGATGACCATGACGGAAAGGAACGCCTAATTTTTCTTATCAGCATTTTTCTGTAGTGCTTATATACTGGAGTAGGGCATGATAGCCCTGCATTGAAAGTTAAGGGGGGAAGATTTTTACTAGTTTGTCACGTAAATATCTTTCTGTAGCTTCAATTTCTTTCTGCGTACTTCTATAAAAAACTGACGTCTGTTGCTGTTGTTTAAAATGCATTAGAGAATGGCCCGTCTACTCCAGGGGGCGGATTTCTTCTAGCTGACATGCAAAACAACCGTGTGGTGTGCCATGCGAATTCACCTTCAACATTCCCAAGTTGTGTACATAAACCCTTGGGCTTCCACTAAAGCGTCTCTCATAAACCACAACTAGCCTCGGGACATTAAGGCTAAAAAATCTGATTTCTCAACCATGCTGAACTAGCCTTGCGCCTGACAAACTAAGGAAAATAAATAAAATTTGGATGCAGACACTCTGGATGCATCGAAAGCACTCTCCTCCTCAGCGACAAACTGCGACCCTCATGAGTGTATTTATGTCTTACCTAACATCTTTCTGATTTCAACATCGCCTGCAGGAAGCCTAAGCTTAAGTGGCTACTCAGTGCAAACTATGCGCTATCAATTTTGCAAACGTTGCATTGCTTACAAGACGGTAAAAAAGTAAAGGCGATATCACGAGGAACACCAAGCAAACACTTTGCTATAGGCCGCTAATAGAAAACTTCTTCGAGGTGCCCCCGCTTAACGAAACCATGAAGCAATTACTTGAGGATGATGTGCCTGGCACACTTTTTTTTTCTTGCGAGCGAAACGCGCCTTCGCAAAGCTTTCAGCGATCGCGCATGTTATAAACTACGTACCCTAGCAAGTCGTATTGTCAAGTTGCTTCGGAAACCTGGCTGACGGTTTACTTGTGCCAATAACAGCGTTTTTTTATTTTGCGGACTGAAGGGTTAACCTTCTTTCAGTTTGCAACACCGTCAGATTCGTCGAAAGTGTCGCAGCTTACAGTGCTTTTTGCTGGGCTTGTAATTTCTATATTCCTGAACGATATCTCTGCGCATGCGGCTTCTTTCAGGGAGTCTTTTCCAAAAAAAAAAGGAGTAATTTTGCTTTCGAGCTATTCGATCCGAAACTCCTGCAACCGGGACTACGCTTCTTTCCATCTTTTGAGAAACTTCTTTATACTTGGCGCTTATAAGCGCGAATCGACTCTCAGCATTTATGAGGTTACTTTATTTCCGCGCAGAAATAAACAAAAAAGACGGGAAGATGAGAGCTCATGCTTCGGTATGAAATAAAATAGCGCTGAAACAAAGCGAATTTTAATGCTGTGTTTGCTTCCGTCGTTGGTTTTCTTGCGGGAGAAAGAAACAAACAACGACATTAAGAGCAGGATATGTTCTCGCCTATTTCATGCTTGCATTTGGTAATAACGCGGTTTGTTTGCTTCTTTGTTTGTGCTTTGTTTCCTTGTATTTCAGATGTCCTCTTTGGTGGTCGTACATATAGACCATAAGAAAAAAGAAAAGAGGAAATATGGCTGAGGGCCGTGAAGGTGCTACAAAACAGGGCTTCGACTCGCACGCGGTGCACTCGTGCTATCGTTCGGCGGCTGTGTTTCCACCTCATCGCATGCGACGAGCAGAGCTGCATACACTACGCCCTTAGAGTTGCGAGTATGCGCAGGCCACCTTGCGCTCCTCCTGCTTTATGCGCGCAGAAATGGGACTAAACGACGCGCCATAATATAGAGCCATGCGGTTACGACCCCCATCAGCTGCACCTGCCATCTGGGTAGCCAGCGCATTCCGCTCAGTGCATAGTTGAGCGCCGCGGCCATTCCGGCCTGAACGCGACGAAGTGCGCTTGTTGAAGCAAAAGAAAGGAGGACACCGAAGCGTAAGGAGGCTTCGGCGAAGGGCTTCAGCTGAGAGAAGTCTGGAATACGGAACACGCGTGGAAAAGGCCTACCGTGTACTGTCGTAAGCCGGAAGGTTGTTTATGCTGTTCCCTTGATCTACACTGATTATGCTTTGCAAACTGCGCACCTCTACGATGCGGCGGAAGCGAGAACAAGTTCGAATATAACAAGCATACTAGCGCCCTCCAAACAAAACTAAAAAAGAGAACGAAAAGACAAACACTCAGCGCGGCATGGTAGCGGAGCGATAGAGATTCGTTTTGTCCCTTGAAATGCTTGACAAAAAAAAAACAGTCTGCACGTAGTTATAGCTCCTTTTTCTTTTAAGCCAACGATTAGGTTCAAATAAATAAAAACCATTCCCTTGAAACCGCGTACTTTTTGTCTAGAGTGTTCACCGATTTTGGCCTACGGAGTCGGTCATATTCTCGTTCCGATCAATGCCGAAAAAAAAATGCCCCGTTTCATTTCGAACTGCTAGGTCAGATTTGCCATTGTGGCAAGCATCCCTACATTACTTTCGTCACCTTTAATGAAACGGCAGTATTGTGCTGAAGAAAACCCAGAAAGATAGAATATCTCATAAAGTACTCGTTGTAAGCGGCTTTTTAGAAATTATAGTTTATTCTAAGACATTGGTTGATCGCTTCGACACATTGGCCGTAAGTATTTTTAAGAATTGCAGATCCGCGAAAAACGAGCAATTGCATAGACAAGTCCTGTGCACCTTAGTGGATTTCTTATTTTATTGTAAAATGTTTAGCAAGTTGAAAATTTTGTCACGCACCGCATAAATATGTAGTGATGTTTGGGGCCTACGCAGGGCATGATTTCTTAATTAATTAATTTATTTATTTATCAAAAACAACTGTATGACCCTGATGGCGTTACTGAGGAGAGTAGCACGGCAAGCACAGGAAACGGCACGCATAACTAGTGCGAACTGCACATCTGCGTATCATAAAACATCTAATTCTCACCATTAACTTCCATTTAAAGGGCACTGCTCTCGAACCTAAGAATAATTGTGAGCTCCCTCTATATTCTGAGATAATGAAATTTGGCATAAATTATGCGTATTGTAGGTCACGATTTTGTTTGAAAAGACGTTATTGTTCGGAATTGTTCGCAACAAAAACAATGCATGCTGTATTGAACACTGCGGCGCTGGCGAGGGCGCCATCTGTGGCAGCGACTACTCATCACGTTTCGAGATTTCGTGGGTCTGTTACCACCCTCAGATCACAGCTCGATATGTGGCAGCAACTAGAAAACGGCACATCTAGCATTGAGACCTGTAGCGCCATCTACAATAGCATTGTAGAAACAACCACCCGCTGCGTGCCAATGGTGACATCACGATCCAATATGATGGATAGAGGTGCAATTATGTGAGTATGACGTCACGGGACGAAATGGCGGCAATAATATTAATAATTGATTTTTGGGGAAAGAAAATAGCACAATATCTGTCTCATATATTGTTGGATACCTGAACCGCGCTTTAGGGCAAGAGATGTGACGGAAGAGATGTGACGCGCCTTAAGGGAAGAGATGTGTGTGTGACGGATGCGGTGCAGTGGAAACACTAGAACACCTGCTCCTTCACTGTGCCGCGTTCGACGATGCTCGTCGCGATATGCTCGCGGCCTATAGGGCGCAGGGTATACTACCAGACTCCATCAAGACGCTATTGTGGCCGCAGGGCAGTGCGCGCACTCGTGAGCGAACTTTGGTGAGCCTCTGTGCATTCCTCGAACACACGGGCTTGACGTCCCGTCTGTTCTCCGTCAGGTAGTTACACGCAGTGACCGAACGCTCCGCGAGTTCTACCTTGAACGATTAATAACTGGACGCCCCACTCCAGTTGTAACCTACACAGTGCTGTGCGCGTGTGTGATTTAATTCCGCTAAACTGAACTAATCACGCGCACAACCTGGACACATTAATTATTGTGTAAATAGTTTGTACATATTACTTCTCCCCCTGTCCTCTATTCCTGTCCCCTCACCTCTTTCATTTCATTTCTCCATTCTGCCTGCTGTCCTTTAATTCCGCTGCCCCAGCTCAGGTGCTTCAGTATCGATGGCAGATGCCGGGGCTAGCAAAAATCTTTTCCTTCCTTTTTACTATTATTTTTAATAAAACCACTACCACCACCACCACCAATTTTTTTTGGGACCGACATCGTGGCTTCTCGGTGAGCGTGCGCAGGGACCGCGAATTGGAGCACAAACCCGCTTTCGCATTCATCTGGAGTTCCCGGGTTCGAACCCGACCGCGGCGGCTGCGTTTTTATGGAGGAAAAACGCTAAGGCACCCGTGTTCTGTGCTATGTCCGTACACGTTAAGGATCCCCAGGTGGTCGAAATTATTCCGGAGCCCTCAACTACGGCACCTCCTTCTTCCCTTCTTCTTTCACTCCCTCCTTTATCCCTTCCCTTACGGCGCGGTTCAGGTGTCCAACGATATATGAGAGAGATACTACGCCATTTCCTTTCCCCCCATAACCAATTATTATTATTATTCATCTGGAACTTTGCAAATGCGTCTTCTTCTTTCAGCATGTGGAAATGTCGCCCTCAATCATCTGGTCGCTGTGCTGTCAAGCGTGCTTTTGAAGCGAAAAGATTCCCTACGCTTGGTAAAGCAGATTCGAGTAAGCAGCACAACGACCTTTAACAACCTTCAGCCCTACCAAGGATCCCTTAAGGCGCGGTTCAGGTGTCCACTGAGATGTGAGACAGATACTGCGCCATTTCCATTCCTCAAAAACCAATTTTCAACTTTCAATTTCCTCTTTCTTCCTTTTTTCTTTCCCTCCATCTATGGCTTTCCTCACGGCGCAGTTTGGGTGTGCACGTAGATATGAGACAGTTACTGAGCCATTTCCTTTCCTGAAAAACCAAACAAAACAATTGATCCGCCCGCGTTCATTGGGTTCATTGACGTTGAAAACGTTGTAGAGGCCGTTGATTATCACAAAAGGAAAGGCGCGCAGTGTCTTCCTAGGTCAGTGGACTATAATATTAATAATAAAAATAATTTTACTTTTATTATCTTGCTTTCATGTACGTTGTATGGCGTTGTTGTCCAGCTGCAAAAACGTGCTTTGATTGCTTTTCCGCACAGAGATTAGGCAGCCCACTCACCCTGCCACCCTCAAAAGGCTACGGCTATGTATTTCCCAGAACACCGAGCAATCTTCGTTGGCATCGCACCAACGTCTGACAAGTAGCAAGGCCAAGAGAAACATAGTCACACAGCTTTGTAACAATGAAGCTTCACTGTGTGTAAGCACGTGTGCAGAAGCTTTTTGCTGAATTCCAGAGTTAGCGAACTTACAAGAGTTTGTTGTCGGGCAAGTTGGCTTTGCATGATATAAAGAAGTGTGCTCAAAACTTGTACGAGGACCAAAAATAAATCCACACGACAACTGACTAGAGCCACTTGAGCCGCTGCCATTTTTCAACTAATCCTTTCTCCCCGCATGTTCGAAAAATAAATAAAAATAGATTTTTGACGAAAGAATATAGCGCAGTAACTGTCTCCCATCTATGCGGACAACTGAACTGCGCCGTAAGAGAAGGGATAAAGGAGATAGTGAAAGAATAAATGAAGAAAGATGTGCCGTAGCGGAGGTCTCCGGAATAATTTCGACCACATGGGGATCTATAACGTGCACTTGCTTCCCACAGCAAACGTGCGCATTTTTGCGCTTCGCCTCCATCGAAGCTCTTCCTGTCCCCTCACCTCTTGCATTTCAATTCTCTATTCTTCCTGCGATCCTTTATTTCCGCTGCCCGAGCTCAGGTGCTTGGTATTGATGCCAGATGCCAAGGCTTGCAAAATATTTTCCTTCCTTTTTATTATTTTACTTTTATTTTGAACTTTTTTTGATGGATTCCTTGACAGAAGTTTATGGGCGAAACTGTCTGCCACCTCGTTGCCGCGCACTCCTATGTTAGATGGCACCCATTGGAAATAGTAAAGCCTCTGCTGTGCAGATTCTGCTCCAAGCGCAGAGGGCTTACAGACAAGGCATCAGTAAGGAATCCGCGCTCTAACCTCTGAAGGGCAGATTTTGAATGAGTTAGGATGACAACAGGTTAAGCCGGACAAGACCCTAACTTCCGTAAAGCCGCCTCAATAGCAACACTTTGGGCCGTTGTGGAGGATACGACAGCAGTAAAGCGTACAGACCATTTACAGTCCAAGGAAAGAACGTAAAAAGCCGCTGCGCTAGCTTGTTTGACCTTGTACACAGAAGCATCTGTGAAAATTTGAAGCTGGCCGGCATACTCTGTTTCCAAAATTTCAAGTACGAACGAACGCGTTGCTTCCAAAGGAGAGCTGCGCTTTGAGCTCACATGGGGAATTGTAACCTTATAGTCGAGGGTGGGAAATGACCGGGGGGGTTTCGATCGTTTCCTTTGCCTTCGGACATTAAGGCCTAAAGAAC
Source organism: Amblyomma americanum (assembly GCF_052857255.1). Classification (NCBI taxonomy): domain Eukaryota; kingdom Metazoa; phylum Arthropoda; class Arachnida; order Ixodida; family Ixodidae; genus Amblyomma; species Amblyomma americanum. Next base: position 74,307,908 of record NC_135503.1, on the reverse strand, counting down.
TAAGAGTATTAAGTGCCAAATAGGCCTTCGACTCATATCTCTTGCAGAGCCGTTGGAGAAGGGATCGCCCAGCTACCATCTCTCCTAGGCGGCCAAGATGCAATAGTAGTCTCTGTGAAGCGACAAGGCTAAGATGTTTCGGTAGAGACGCATGAAGTACTGCCTTGTTCGCAACTGCCTGATGAACTCCAATAGCTCTTCTTAGGCTCTTTCTGAGGACAACTACGAGGCATTCAAGCTGTGATGCCGAGAGGGAAATGAAAGGAAATTGATACATTATGCGACTGACCACCGGCGCTTCATAAAGTTTGACCATTGAAGAAGGATGGTTTTCCTATTTCTCAATTGCAATTCTACGCATCACATTGTGACGCGAAGATAGAGGTGAAACAATCGCGTCGACAGATTTTTGCCACTGTAGACGGGGGTCAATAGTGATGCCCAGGAAACTCGTGTGGTTGAATTGGCAGATGAAAGAGTGACCAAGGTCTTTCTTAAACCGCGCTTGACGTCTTCCTACACCTGGAAGCAGAACAAAGCCGGATTTTTCCACTGATAGAGGCAATCCCACACCTTGAAGGTAAGTTGTACCGAAGCTTGTACCGAGCTGTCAGGGCTAATCGCTTGTGCTGGTAGCCAGTAATCCAAATACAGATGTCGTCAGCATGCACTGACATACGCACTTTCCTGCATGTTTTGAAATGAATCCGGAAGGCAAGCCATTCCGTCGTTAAAGAGCGTTGGGGAAAGAACACTTGCTTGAGGCACACCTCGTGATAGAACCCTTTCGGTGCTTAACGTACTCCCTAAACATACACGAACCGCACGATCACTTTTAAACTTGTAAATGAATCTTAACATATGGCCCTGTATGCCCATGCCTTGCAAACTGTTTAGAATTGAGCTCTGAAACACGTTGTCGTAAGCATTCGCAACATCAAGAAAAATGGCTAAGGTAGAATGGCCGAAAGCTCTCTGGTGTTCAATGTGACTCACCAAGTCTAAGACGCTATCTTGGGCACTAAGACCTCGGCGGAATCCTGTCATACATGTTGGCAGTGCCTTGCTGTTCTCAAGCCACCACGATAAGCGTTCATTTACCAGCTTCTTCTTCAACTTAGCTACACGGGAGATCAATGACACAGAGCTATACGAGGCACTGTCTGTGATGTCTTTGCCAGGTTTCAGTACTGGAACTAAATGTGCCAAATTCCATGACGGAGGAGCATCGCCAGTCTCCCATACTCGATTGATGAAGTTGAGGAGCTCCTTCCTGAGTTGCAAGGGCAGATTATTCAGCATTTTATTGGTGATACCGTAGGGACCTGGTTCACACCGGCGCAGCAGGCCACTGAGCGCAGTCTGAAGCTCACGAAGCGTGAACGGGACGTCCATAATAGACCTGGAGGAAGCAGATGGTGAATATATATCTATTCCAGAATCAGCGCATACGAGTGCGTCTGCAAATTCCTCTGCCAAGCACGCAATAGGTTTTTCCTTGCGTATTGCAAGAGCTTCAAAAGGCTTCGAAGGGCGAGATTCTCCAGCAAGGCTGCCAATAACTTGCCATATTCTCGTCATCGGTGAGAGCGCAGTCAAACTAGCGCAGAATGAGGCCCATTGCGACCTATACAGCTTGTTCGTGTGCCGTCTAATGACAGAATTTAGCCTATTGAAGGTCGTCTTCAGTTGCCAGTCGTCCTTCTTCCTCACGAGTTGGCGCTCCGCCCTTCTCGCTGCGCAAATGTTCCTGAGTTTTAAATCCGGGGCCAGAAAATGATCAGGTAACTTGACCGCCGTAGTTGCTGCCAGCTTACTAGAAATAAGTTCGTAAACAACATCACCAGAAACACGTTCTAGGTGCTCTTTGTACTTGTCCCAGTTGATCACATTGCTTATTTTAGGACCATGCATACGAAAGGCGGCAGCAAACACAAATATTGGATAGTGATCACTTCCCATGCGCTCAGGCGCTGTTGACCACCTCACGCGGACGTCAGGTGAATGCAGTGTCAGGTCTATAGCTAGCGCTGAGGCTGGAGGCCGGAAGAAAGTGGGGCTCCCGTCATTGGCAATACAAAGGTCCAAACTGTCAATAACGTCTACGAGTTTGCGCCCACTGGAATCCGTGTTCCTGTCACCCCAGACGGCATGATGGGTGTTGAAATCAAAGCAGATGATTCGAGGAGCTGGGCAGCGGTCGCACAGCTGCTGTAGAAACAAACACAATCCTACCTTCTTCCGCGGGGACACGTAAACGGATGCAATAGAAAGGGTTCGAGAGCCGAGCTGTACTCTCACAGACGCTACCTCAATGTCATTTGTGCAAAGATCGGCAACGCTTAGAGAAACATGTGGAATTTCCATTCTTATGTAAAGCGCGGCGCTTCCAGCAGGAAATGACTTTATGCTGCAGTTTTTATGGGCGACATATCCAGTCAAACATCTCTCGCTTGGCAGGAGAGCTTCTGAAAAGGCCAATACTGGAACACAAGTCTCTTTCAAGAACAGTTTTAGTTCAGCTAACCGACTTAAAATCCCAGCAGAGTTTCATTGCAATAAAAAAAAGCACTTTTCGGTGGATATTAGATCCATCAGGTAAAACACCATCCACATTAAATAGAAAGGAAGTTCGCTCCGAAGAGGGTAATTAGGACTGAAAAGAAAGTACCAGCTACAGGAAGTGCTACAGGTTACCAGGCGGCATCAATGCGGCCTCGCTGGAACATGTGAACGCAGGGCCCCAAACAAAACATGAAGAAGGTCATACACGCCTTGATTTTTGAGCTCCTTATTTTGCGCAACGCACTCAACATCGACAAAAGATGCCGACGGGGGCACACTCTTGGCCGCAGTAGCTGGTTTTCTTGTCACTTGTGCATATGAGAGTCCCTCTTGCCATCCAGTCTGGCTGTCACCCGGTCGATAGGGAACATACATTTTTTTTTCTGGAGGTCGAACAACCGACTCGCACGCAATGAACCTTGACGTCTTGCTGGGCTCAGGTCTTTTAGGGATATTGTTGGGTAACGCAACAGCATCACACTCCAATACTGGAAACTTGTCTAATCCTGGCAGAGGCGTCTCAATCGGTTGGGGTTTGGGACCAGCAATAAAGAATATTCGACGGTGCAGAGCGCTCACAGGGAAGGGGCAGCCTCCGAAACTCGCTGGATGGTCACCACCGTAATTGGCGCAAGCAAAATCGGCCTTGCAGGTTTTAAAGTCGTGGTCGTCACCGCACCGCTTAGAGCGTCGATCCTTTGTGCAAACTTTGGCCGCATGTCTAAACAGTTGGCATCTAAAACACCGTGGAGGAGGTTCAGTGAAATCGGCAACTGCGTATTTTGTGAATCTTAGATCAATTTTTTTCGGGGCACTCTGAGTTGGGAGCGAATGTCAGCTCGATAGAGTTGGCAGGCTTTGTAGCCCATTCTTTTTCTAGAGACTCCACACGACGCGCGAGTCGTTGCACGTGTAGAATACCTTGTGGTTTCAACTGATCAAGTAGGTCGCTTTCTGAATACCATTTTGGTATACCCTTAATGACACAGGTGCCGTTCATGTAGGGATGGGGCAACCGCACGTTAACTTTGATGTCGCAAATCTGAGAGCTCTGCAGGGGCTCGTCAACCTGCTCTTCCGTCGCGACATCCAGCGGAAGAGCCCCTTGCATGGTGAACCGACTACGAATCGGAGCTGATTTCAGGAGGCATTGAATGGCCGCGAAAAGCAAGATGGGATTCCTCTCTCTTAAATCAAGCCCTTTCTCTGTGGGCTCAACCACTACCGGGATCATCTAACTGACTCGCCTCCTCTCCCTTCCACTCCCCTAGTACCCCCGCCCCTCAGCAAATGGTTCTTGCTCATTCTTCTGCCTTGTACTACTACTGCCCCCAACGGCCGTAACAAAGGACCCTAATAGGCGTTCGCTGATCGTGCCTCCAATACCGCTGGTGTGAAGATTTTGTCAGCACCAGTGGTATTAGCGAGATGCACTATTCGACGACAGGATGCTGCGCGCGGTCGATTCTGTAGCTCTATTAATGGTTTTACGTGGTCGTCATTGTCCTCTCCGATGCGGCACCATAAACGGTCCACGGTCATAGGCGCCAGCGCGGTTTAGGACACAGCGCCGAAGGCCCTGAGAAGTGATCGTCAACCTCAGTCGTTGCGCCCTGATGCCCGGTATTCTGCATCTCACGGGCTACATTGGGGGCGCGATTTAGCGCTTTGATCGCGGCCAGCGTGAAAAAGGATGAAGGGTTCTCTGATTTGCGCATGTACCTATGATCGTTTTGTTAATTAGGAAGTTCGAGAAATGGCACATTTTATCAGAGCCAGCTAGTGTTTTTCTTCTAAGTCATTAAACATTTAACAAAATGTAAACGTGATAGGAAGTCATAAGACATAGCGCACATCCTGCTGTTGGCAGGAAAGTAAATGGACAATGGAAGAGGATTAAATTTTTAATTTCCAAAAATGTGACACAGTACCATTGGTTTACTCGATGATTAGATGGTAAGGGAAGTAGACTGAACTTGTCGCACTCACAATTTGTTTAGTGCAGTTTTTGGATATATTGAATCAAATTTAGAAACCAATTTTCTGGTCGCTTTGTTTTTTTCTGACTGATAGATGGGTGTGCACATCGCGGACCTAAGATGCAGACAAGCATTTTTTCTCTAGATATGCGGATCATATATGAATCATTCTTAGTAAAAACACGAAGACTATTTGAAAGCAGCATCGCCTGGCCGTATACGCATGTTCAGCCATTCAGCAAACTGCGCTACACAACAAAGCCAGATGATGGTACAAAAATTGGCAAATCACAGAGTTCTGGAACCCCGGACACTGGGAGGCCGCGTTACTCACCTCCGTCTCGAAGCGAAAACTCCTAGTAGTGAGACGAGCCATAGAGGTCACCGAGCGCCAAAGGCTCACTGGCAGTGAGCCTTTGGCGCTCGGTGAACTCTATGGCTCGTCTCACTGCCACTTGACGGCGTCTGAACCACCCACTATAGCTGAATCGACCAAATAAAGTTTTAGTGCCACCATCGTTCATATAATTGAGAGCGAGTTGGAAGACCGACACATACAAATCAGTCTTGACGCAGGGATAATTCGTGAACATAATACTTAATATACTTTAAAACGTTTGAGTATTTGGGTGAGCCCACAAAGGTCATTTTACAGGCTGTTGCAAAAAAATTGTTAATCTATTTCTCATTGCTTTTATTAGCTACAGTATACATTTGCAACATCATGGCGTAACAGTCATCATGAAGTGGGAGAAACGCGCACTATGGTGAGTCGAAAGGCTCTGGAGTCCGGACGATTGGGTTCCACTCAATTTTGCGCAATATGTAAACTCTACTGAGACAACTACATTACAAACTGCATGCTATGTGCAGAATCACTCCACCGAGGTCCAGGCCTTGTAAGGTCAGTGAAAATGTAACACTAGGACATAAGCGTGATATGCCGCGTCCCCAAAAGGAACACAACACATTTCGTGCGCAGGCATAATGTTGAAGTGAAAAAAAGCATACTCCGCTTGTATAGACGCTTTTAGTCCGAAAAACACACAAGCATAACCTTATACTTCGGACAAAGCGCAGTTTGTGTTTTTCAGTGAGAAAGATTAACTCCAGTTTCAAGTACACCTTGTATTGTACTCGTTTTAATTGTGCAAGGAACACCAGAGACATCCATAAGACTCCCAAACCACCTAACCGCTGTATGAGGGCCGTATCCGTAGCTGTCGAATGAAGTGGTGTTCATTTCATTTTGTACTGTCAGGTGCACTGTGAACAGTCGAAACAAAGTTGCACTGCATTATCATCGCAGTTACATGACGTTACAAAAGCTTAAACTGTGGATGTTAAAAATTTTCCTGTTGCAGTGCTGGTGGGATATTTCTTTCACTCGTCTATTGAAATTTCATTAGTTTGAACGCTTCTGCGAGTATCTTGAATACATCTGTTTTTTAAATAGTATAATTTTTTTTCTCAGAGAAGTGTAATGATTTTGGCACCAGAAGATCGCTGGACTAAGACCGGTTCCTGCGCAAGGAACGGTGTGTGAATGGCGAAGCCGTGGTTGCGGTCTTTAAAAAACCACTCTCAGAAACCTCAGGACCTAATTAGCATGAATTTTGTTAATACAGCTGCATGAAACATTGGTGCACAACATAGTGTGAAGAAACATCAGTCATGATAGCAGCAATGTCTGATTTTCATTAAAAAATACTAGTTATAAGCTTACTACTTTAACGCCTAACCAGCGAAAGCTGGCATTTATCAACGATCTATATGAAAAATTCAGGCCGTAATAAACAACGACAAAGAGGGGATACAGCGTTCACTCGCGCCTACACGATTTTTTTTTTAATTATAGCCTTCTAAATATACAACAAAAACGAAAACAAACCCCTAGTAATCGCACGCCACATGCCGACCGATGTGCAGGAAAAGATGAACACGCGGTTTTCAATCACTGTTTCAAAAACTTATCTCTCTACCAGACAAGCCAACTGAAGGTTCACTAACACATGAATGCCCCGTTCCCGCGATGTGATAGGCTTAAACTATCTTCCGCGCTACACGATCTTGGTGATGAAAAAGAACACACGTTTTGGAAAAGAGGGGAGAAAATTCCTTTTTGCGCTTGCTGCAGTTACGACAATGAAGAATCATATTGTTTGAAGTGTCACCTTTTTCCATATCTCCGGCATGTTCCATCAGCCGCATATTCAAACATCGACCACTCTCGTCTGTGTACATTTTTTTCCGCACGACTGGGGGATTTTGTACACTGTGCCCACTTTGTACGTGACGTACGATGATATATGTGTGACAGCACATCCTCCTTTTCGTTTCTTTGTGCCCTGCTCCGCCTTAGCGGCAATCGCAGGGAATAACGTTACAGTTTTTTGGGAGCCGAAAACATGACACGAATGCCATACCTGCCAGCAACTTTCTTAATCCGGTGTGAAAGTCGATGCACATACGGTATTACAACGGGTTTGCTGTTTTCTTGGTCTGAGTCGTTTTTTTCCTGCCCCTTTACCCAGCGAATAACTTTTTCGCTGGCTCTGCCGATCACGTGACTTGGATATCCGTTATTAATCAGTCTTTCCACCTGATAATCGACACTTTCCTTGATGCCATGGTGGCAAAACTTTAAAGCAGCTGACATTAAGCATGAGACCGCGATTTTATCCTTGATGAGCTTCGAGTGTGCTGACGCAAAATTGAACAAGCCTTTTGCGGAACGCGGACGGTAACACCAACAAAGATGTCCGGGTTCTTAATCTTTCGAAGGTCCAGAAACTACAACTCGCCTTCATTTGGAACCTCCTGCGCGGAATTGAGGCCCATACCGCTATCCTTAAACAAAAAACCAAGCTGGTCTGCGGCAGGTACGGCCGGTCTCAGGCATGAATGCAAAGTGCCTGGTAGCGGTAGCACAAGCATACTTACTGAGGATTTCTGTACGCGACGAGTCAACTGACACACAGATGGCTACTATGCATTGCTTCCATGTTTCATGAACATTCCACTACTTGGTTTCACCTCTCTTTTCAAGCATGCTTAGCTACTCGTCTTTGGGCTCTTTGTTTACAGCACATTTATTTAATTGGCTTAACGTCTCTCTTTCCTACTCGTTTTCCACTGGGGCTTCACCTCTTTATGAGCCAGCAGCATCGCTAGGGGTTCAGTCTTAAATCTCAGCTGGGACTTCAACACGCTGCTGACTTTCCCGTCTGAATGGAGAATATCCACTTCCGCAGCATAGAAAATCTACGAGCATCTCACCGCGCACCCTTTTTGCGAACAACCGGCGAGGTCTCTTCTTCGTATACCTCGTCAACGGCGCATTGAACTCCACAGCTGACCCCTTGCGACGTTCCCAAGCCTCAAACTGCTGCGGCTTCTGTGGCTTCTGTTATGTGAAACGCTCTAATGCTATGTCTTGTGACCCTGCTCTTCACCTCGTTCAATGACCACGCTAGCCTGTCCATCTTCCATGCCTGCGCGACGAGCGAGGCGCCGGAGCCTCGGCAAGCAGGGCACTGCTTTTTCTTTCTCTTCTTCCACTCCAATCTTCAATTAACCCCAAGGCCTGGTTCCCCATCTTTGCTTTCCTCCCTGTCCTCCACGGTGCGACCAATCTGACGAAAACGGCTTTCCCTGTTCTTCTGGAAAGCGCGCTCCGCTCGGCCGGCGCCAGTGTAGCCGGCGGTGCTCGTTCCCGGCTTTCCCTCTACCGTCGATAAAGAAAGGAAACGCGTTGGTCGTAGAGTGTTACGGCTGCCGTTGTACCCCCTCAATGGCTTGCACAGAACGCTTTGTATAAAGATATTAGAGATGTTGCTGTAAAACCGACATCAGTTAACATTTGAGGCCATACACATCTATCTCTTTCGCTATCCTCATCATAAGGGGAGAGAAAGCTCCCGTCCAGAAGAAAAAGTAAAGATCTCAAAAGGCCATAGGGTTGAGCCATAGGTCTCCCTGCATGATCATCCTGAAGAACCTCGATGCACACGTTGTAATTCATTTTTGTAGAATCCTTTTTCCAACGTGCCACTGTTAGGTGCTGCCTTTGATACCACGCAGCAAGATAGCAACCCATGTGCAAACCTCTGCTGACTAGTTAAAAGGAAACAATTGAATGGATGGGGTTGAAGATTAGCTCTAAAATGCCGTCCTAGCTTCTGGATTCGCCTGGCGGCCTGTATGATTTCGTTATTGATTAGTTTCAGCAACAGGGATTCGGTAAAGAGAACTAAGGCGGCTCTCGTTCGCTCTAAGCATTTATCATTCGTAAATAACTCTAATCACAGTACTATACAAACGATTTTGAATAAAACCGCTTATAGCCAGTTGTTTTATTTAAGCGAAGAATGGGATTCCCTCCAGGGCAGTATAAAGATAAAAAAACACGAAAACGAAGTGAACCGTATTATCGCCCTGGACATTCAAAGCGCACCAAAGACGTATGTGCTTCAGATCCAAGCGCTTATGACCAGAAGCGACCGGGGGCACTGTAATTTAGTACCAGCTCACACCGCAGTAGCCTCGCAACAAAATCGCCCTTGGCTCACTCGAACGTAAGGGTCCCCGAGGCACCCGAGCATTGAGCGGACGCTCCGCTCGCTCCTGGCCTCGAGAATTTATCGTCGCTCGTTCGCTCTTCTACGCTTCGATGCACTGTTTCTCCTTCCGCCCTACTCTATGTCCTGGGTCCAGTTTTCTGCGCGCAGAATTACCTGAGTACCGCGCGTGAAAAGCGTGGGAAACGTTTCGACTTCCTTGGCTAAAATTTCTCTCGCTTTCATGTTTGACCGTCAAATTTTGGTTGCTTTTTTTCTTATGAGGCACAAATAAGAGAAAAATGGGAACAACAATGTTTAGCTTTAGCCTGTTTCGCGCTGGGCTGGAATCTCCAGCCTACTTTGGAAAGAGGCCACGCCTATATTCAAGCCGTCCCCGCAACCGCTTCGCGCAGGCAACATTCCGATCCTGAGCTCCCTTCTATGCTGATTATCTAGGCTTTTCATATTGCAAAACGCAGCTCTCGCCGTATCAGATACACATAATTTTAATAACGCTACGCAGGGATTGCTATCGGTGGTGTGATTTCGCATTCAAAAGTACATAGCAGGAGATTGGGCTCAGTCTGTACAGCAAACTTTACACAAAATATGACGTTTTTGCATCTTTATAACGTATCCGTTGAAACAACATATTTTTATTTCCGTAAGTGGCCAAAGGGCCTTGATGAATGTTCTTTTGTTTGCGCTATGCTATGTGTCATCGTCCCTCTGATGTCATCTTGCGGAACTCTTTTCTCAGCTTATCATAATGAACGTAACCTGTTTCCGTTCTCGTAATTTCAAGATCACATTGAGAATTTAGTGGGCTGAGATTCATTTTCGCTGTGGTTCTACTACCGTGACTAGCTTGATGGGTAATATTTACCCTCTGATTGAGCTGTTAAATGTTCGAGCTCGTTAAATGCGACTAAGGCGCCTTGTGTGTCAACGAGCATGGCCCGCAAAGACAACATTTTTTAGAGCCATGGTTTATGCTTTGGAGCGATCATGAGTGGCTGGAATCATATTTTCTGCATATCAAAGATCTTCTAACCACATATTGGCTGTTTCACTCCAGGGGGTGTTTGTATTTTTGTTATAGCAGACAGTTCTGCTGCTATACTCTCTTTAGCGGCAGGTTAATTTTTACTTCTCTGCCATAACCACTTCTAGCCTAACTGATTTACTAATACCTAGTTCCTTAAGCTTTCCATGCGCATCGTCCTTACTAATTCATCAGGTCGTAAGTGAAGTGCACAGAAACCGAAGTAGCAAAGCAGACAACGTGGTTCGCATCGCCGAAGGTCTTCAAAGAAGGCAATTATTTTTGATGGGAAGGCCCCAAGTGCCACTGCAGCGCGTCCGCCTCCTCTAGCAACCAAACTAGATCAAGGAAGCCCGGCGTCTCGTGAGGCCGGGCCTGCCGCCTCTGATATTGCCTGGCTACCACAGTCGAAGCCTAGTACGCCTCTGAGTCATGGACGTTGCTCAAAACCACACTGTCCAGCGCCTACGATGGCTCTAGACAAAAAAGATACAATGTGGGCTGTGGCCAAGATCTACAAGTAACTGAAATGCTCGTGTCATTCACGAATGTCATGCGTCCCTGCTTTTCACCAGCAGCACACAACGCACTGCGAGTGTACCGGACGCACTACAAACAGATCTTGTAGCTCAGCTAAACTGCAGCTCGGAGGGCTGCAGTCAGTCATTCACGTGGAGGTTCCTGGCTGCTGAACTCAACTGCAGCCGGGCTGCAGTTGAGTTCAGCAGCCAAGAACCTCCACATAAACGAGTGGGATAGCAGGCAGCCTTTGTCGATCGAGAGACTCGCTGTGTTGTGCTCTGGACAGCCTGGATCCTCGCCCATTAACAGAAGATAAGATCCGCGGCCCGTTGCCACAGCAGTCGACTGCCCTCAAGGCCTCCTACGCCATTCGCGACAGCGATTGGCTTGAATGACAAACTTTGAGTGTGCTCCTCACCTTTTCTTCCTTTCTCTTTTCAATCCACTCATCCTTGCTTTCCAGTGCACGGTAGCCAACCGGAACACCCTTCTGGTTAACACCCCTTCATTCCTTCCTTCTTCCTCTTTACCTCTCTCTCTTGCTTACTACCATAATAGCTTACTAGTTTAGTAGTGTGATGACCCCCATAATGCGCAGGTCCACACGGGACGGAGAGGCAAAGAGACACCGTATGGCTCAGTTTAAACAAACAGATATATTCAATAATTATACATGATTAAGATTCAGAGGCTGGGGCGTCCGAGCTTACGTGCCGACGACTTCATGGGGACGATGGAGGGGCTCCGGAGTTGAGCTCGAGCGGTTGCTGGCAGAAGCTGCACGCCGTCGGGCTTCGGCGCTGAAGGCCCTCTTGGCGAACGATGTCGTCCTGAGCGTCCTTCTTCCGTACTGCTTGTCGATTTTTATATCCTCTTCTCCCCACACTCTCTAGGGTGAGGAAGCCCACGCCGGAGGGGAAGGAGGGGGGCTAGGGCTTTCACTTGGGCGCACAAACATACCACCGTACTTATGGTCTCGCCCCCCTCACGTGTTGAGTCCGAGGGAAAGAAGGTTGTCTTCGAGGTAGCGCATAGCGTCGGCTGTGGTAAGGCGCGCTCTGGCCCGCTGACAGTTCCCGCGGGTCACCGGCCTCCGTTCTCCATCAAATGACACTCGCCCCTCAAGGCCGGAACGCGAGGTCACTAAAAGGCCGGGAAAGTGGTCCCTTGTCCTGGGATGTGCTCGGGAGGGTTGATTGATGAGGCCCGCCGTCTTGCCACGGGGCCAGGCCTGCCGAAACGAGGCCGCCCTGGAACGGCCACGCCAATTGGGGAAAATAAAGCCCGTTTCCCCGCGGCGGCGGCGGCGGCGGCGTTCGACTCGTGCCGACACTATGGAAAGGGGGTCCGGTTGGGCTTAAACACCTTCGTTCTGGTCGTCACTCTCAAAGAGCATGGCTGGGTAATTGATGATGCCGCTGTCATCTGGGTCTCCGTCTACGGCGCGCCGTCGAACGCGGAACCTCGTAGCACACACAAGGAACGTCACACTCGCTCACCCTCCAGAAGAATGTTCTCCGAACATTTGAGTCCACGCAGCTTCCCTTGTCTTTCTGAATCGCCTCGCACAGTGCGTCCGACAAAACACTTTTCGCTGCACTCAACACCACTGCACAACACCATATGCGTCCGCTGTCATAACTGGCATCTCCAGGGGCAGCACTGATCTTCTTTTACAGATAAACATGCAACTCAGCACCCAAGCCTCTCCTTTCTAGTCCAAACTGGACGAAATAAATTTACCACAGTTACAAAGGAGCTCCCACTTCTAGCACGATCACGGCACAGACAAAAATATAGATAACGAAAGAAAGTAGGGCAGGTTCTGCATGCGCTCCGCATGCTCTCCTGTGAAGGTGTTACCTAATGACAGAAAGGTTTAACTACCAATTCCGATAACTTAACACATAAGCACATAGCAATGTTATGAGCTGCGGCATTACACAATTCTAACCAGTTCACAACTCCGCTCTGTTTACGCAATTAGTCCGACTTAGCTTTCCGATTTCGCAGCGGATATCGGCCTTCATGAGTCATACTAAGTAAGTCTGTGACCCTTTGTCTGCTTTGGGACTCGCGAGGGCTCGTGGCAGGAGCCTCTCCTGGCGTTATCTGCGCGGCAACCTCGCGCGCTTCTTCTTCTAGCAATGCATGAAGTAAATCCGGTGGTATTCCGGCCGTCACCTCTGGCGCCTGCCGAACAAATGCAGGAGAGGGCGTTTCTTGCGAACTATCTGCGCGCGCCGCTTCACTTCTGTCCCCATCAAAATCCGCGCTTTCCCTTTCCTCATTTCGTGAATACTGAACCGGTGCCGACTTGAGGCGATTTGCGTGTATCCTTATCAAGCGCCGGTTCACGTCTCGGACTCAGAAGTTTACCGGAGAAAGCTTCTCGACAACCTCGCACGGTCCTCTCCACTTCGTCTGGAACTTACGAGCCAGCCCAATCTGCCTTTGGCAGTTTTCAATGTACACGCTGTCCCCCACATTAAACGGCGCGTCTCTAGCACTGCGATCGTGCACCTCCTTCCTGCGCTTCGCCGCTTTCTTTAAGGCCTCCTTTGCGATGTCCCTCGCCACTTGCAAGCGCGATTCTAGCTCAACCTTATAGTCGTCCAGTGAAGCGTAATGGACACGACGGGGGCCCTCTGGCACTTCACTAGGCTGGTCCGGGTCTCGGCCGTAGAGAAGAAAGAATGGCGATTCGCCCGTGCCCTCGTGTGCTGCGGAATTGTAGGCAAACATTGCATACGGGAGCCACAAGTCCCAGCCCCGCTGGTCGCGCGAAACAAAATGCGACAGGAACCCGGCCACGGTTTGGTTCAGTCGCTCCACCGCGCCGTTGCAAGCCGGATGGTACGGTGTTGTCTGCTTCTTAGCGATCTTAAGCAGCTCGCAAACTCTCCTCATTAGCTGCGACACGAAGTTCGTTCCCCGATCTGTCAAGAGTTGCCTCGGGGGTCCATGTCGGAGCACGATCTGTTCGACAAATGCTCTTGCAACCGTGTCTGCCTTCTGATCTGGGAGTGCTACCGCTTCCGCGTATTTTGAAAGGTGATCGACAAATACTAAAATGTACTTGTTTCCGGAAGTGGACGTGGGCAATGGGCCCATTATGTCCATACCTGTCCGCTCGAAGGGAGCCGAAACCTCAGAGAACGGCTGAATTGGAGCTGGTCTTCGTCCCTTGGGTGTTTTTCTTTCGAGACAGGCATGACACTTCGCACAGTAGTCTCTAACATCCTGTCGCATGCCACTCCAAAAGTACAAACGCTCCACACGCCTGCGTGTCTTCGCTACGCCAAAATGACCGGCGCATGGCGCATCGTGAAACTCGCGAAGAACCCTTTCTGTCCACGACCGAGGTATGTCGACTCTCTCCCAAGCGGTTTTCTCTGGTCTCCCTTTCCTGGTTGGCCTCGTGCGCCGACACAGGGTGCCGTCTTTGTCAATGAAATAACCTAGCTGTTCGGGGTGAGACGGTGCGCCCTCTAAGCTTTCGATTATTCGCTTCGGGTCAGGATCTTTGCACTGCTCTGTGCGTAATTCGGCGGGGTCGACTACGGGGACAAACTCATCTATAGCTGCCACGGCAGCTGTGCGGCTGAGTGCATCAGCATTCAGATGTGTCTTTCCTGACTTGTGCTCAACTTCAAAGCAGTATTCCTGCAGGTGTAGATTCCATCTAGCGAGTCGCGAGCTAGGGTCCCTGACACTCATCACCCATTTCAGAGGATGGCAGTCTGTGACTAGCTTGAATTTGCGGCCGTAAAGGTAGCATCTGAAGTGCTTTACTGCCCAGACAACGGCGAGGCACTCCCTTTCCGTAGCTCCGTACTTTTGCTCTGTGGGGCTCAGCTGTCGGCTAGCAAAAGCAACGGGATGTTCTTTGCCCTCGATAACCTGAGATAGCACGGCACCAACTGCGAACTTTGACGCATCTGTGGCCATAACGAAGGACAAATTAAAATCCGGGTGGCGCAACAGCGGTGCACTCATTAGCTTCCTTTTCAGGGCCCCAAAAGCATCCTCCGCGTTTTCGTCCCAGCGAAAGGCGACATTTTTGGCTGTTAAGGCGCTGAGCGGCTTAGCGAGCTTGGCGAACTCCTCTATGTGCCTTCGGTAGTAACCGATCAGGCCGAGAAACTGCCGGACCTGGCGGACGCTAGTCGGGGATGGAAAATCCGAGACACACCTTAGTTTCTCAGGGTCCGGTCGCACGCCGTCAGCTGAAACAACGTGCCCGAGGTATTTCACCTCCTTTTTGAGGAATTGGCACTTAGAGGGCTTCAGCTTGAGACCCGCTCCTCTTAGTCGCACCAAAACCTGCTCAATATCGCGCAAATGGTTCTCAAAACTGTCACTGTATATGATTATATCATCCATATACACGAAGCACAGCCTCCCCAGAAGACCTGCCAGGATAACATCAGCGGTTCTCTGCCAGACAGCAAGGCTGTTGGCCAGACCCATCGGCATTCTTTTCCATTCATAGTGCCCTGAGGGCGTGTTGAATGCCGTTTTCTCGGCATCTGCCGGATCCATTGCTATCTGCCAGAATCCCGCCGCCATGTCCACTACCGTGAAGTACCTGGCAGAGCCCAGCTGAGAAAGCGTCTCCTGTATATTGGAGATGGGGTATGGATCGATGCGAGTTACGGCATTTAGTTTGCGGTAGTCCACTACCAATCGATACTAGCCATCTGGCTTTTCCACCAATAGTGCTGGTGCTCCCCAGGGTGACTTTGAGTGTTCGACAATGCCGCGATTAATCAGGTCCTGCACCTGCCGCTCCATCTCCTCACGTTGGGAGTAAGGAATCCTGTACGCACGCTGGTAAACGGGCGATGAAGTGCCGGTTTCTACCCTGTGCTTTATAACGCCACAGCAGCCCAAATCCAGGTTGGACGCGGCGAATACCTCCGAGTAGTCGTTCAGCAAACCAGCCAGAGCCTCCCTCTCCCTGGATTTTACGTGAGAAAGATCGAACGACACCTTTGGAGCAGCCGAAGGACTAGCATGCTCTACAGTTCCGAGTACCGTATCGGTGGGCTCACGTTTCTCTATCGCAGAGGTGAAGAAAGCCAATGTTTTGTTCTTGGGAAGGCTCAGTGGCTGCTGGCTACAGTTAACCACCCGTAGGGGCACTCTGTGGGCGTCATTAACTGTCACGAGGCACGCGGCTGAGGCCATTGCTGAGAGAGTCGACCGGCTCAAGCACTCCCACGGCGCCGCTCTCTACATCTGAAGGCACAAACGCGTACAAAATGTGCTCCGACCAAGGAAGGACGACCGCCTCATCGAACAGCCTGACGGCAACCCGCGAATATACCTTCTCCAATGATCCCACTGTTTGACGGGTGTCAATATCCGTAATGCGAATCTCAGCCCCTCTCCTGTTCAAAAACGGAACTTTTGATCCGCCCGCATTAACCTCTTCCTCAGAGAATGAGACTACTACCTTCCCTTTTCTCAAAAAATCCTGCCCTAATATACCTGACACTCCGTTTGGCAGAGACACCGTGTCCGGGCATACGTAGCAGGGGTGTTCCAATGCAATTCCGCCGAGAGAGAAGTGTAACCGGTAGAGTCCACTTATGCCAAGAGGATCCCCCGTTATGCCTACAAATTTGGTTGCCATACCACCAGACGCTTCCAACAACTCGCGGTCCCCCTTCCTTCGAAGCGTGTTAAAACTGCTCTCCTTAAGCAATGTCACCTTTGACCCCGTATCTATCAACAATTTCATGAAACAACCATTTAACTTGCAACGCACAACAGGGCATGCCTCGTCGGCCACACAAACTACCACCACCTCATCATCCACTGCTCCCTCCCCACGCTCCTCAGGCTGGGGAGGACTACCTAGTTTTTGGTCTCGGTATCTGGAGCCCCGCTGTAGGCTTGCTTAGGGCGTGTCTCGCCTGCTTCTCTTTGTGGCTCCCCACGGCGCACGTTTTGGCAGAACCTGGCGATGTGTCCGCGACCCTGGCAAGCGAAGCATACGATTTCTTCAAAATCTCGCATACCGCGCCTGTAGCTTTGTGGCGGTCTCCGGTTTCCAGCGAATGGGCGCTGTTGAGCGCGCGCTTCAACCTGGCGTTCTACCTGCTGAGATAGCAGCTGTTCTAAGCGATCTAACCGCTCTGTCAAGAGAGCAACCTCAGGGTTGAGCACCGCTCTCTCTATGACGCGTACTCTCGCTGCGGCTGTCGTTAACGCCTCATTTCGTTCCTCATCCAATGCGGCCTCCACGGCTTGGTCGAAATTGCTCGGCTTGCGCGAGAGCACGAACCGGCGCACGGGGTCTTGCAGACCAGCCACGAACAAAGCGGTCATTTCCTCTTTAAGTATATCCTCCGCGTATTTCTTCTTTAGCTGGTCTCCTTCCTCCTCCCTGCTTAACGTATCGCGCGCTAAGCGCTGAAGCCGCGACGCAAACGTTCGCACGTCCTCCCCTACCATCTGTCCGGCGTCACGGAACCTCTGTACCCGCACGTGACGTGGTTCAGTGTCGAAATGCTCAAACGCGAGCTTCTTAAATTCCGCAAATGATTTTGTGGTTTTTACTTTTTCGTCTCGCCATGCAAAATCATGAGCACCTCCTGCCATCTTACACCTCGCCATTCCCAGCATTTGAGCATCGGACCATCCCCCCATTTTCCCAATCTCTTCTAGCATGGAAAAGAAATCGCAGATTGGAACCCCTGTCTTATCTCCTGTAAACGTCGGAATGACGCTTCCTAATGCCAGCATGCTTGCTCCGAGCGACGGCTGTGGAGTGGGAGCTCCCTCAGATCAAGATATTTTTTTTTCAAGCCCTCCGGTGCCTCAAGCCTCTCAAATGGGGGAAAAAGTCCCACAATCAGTCCCGTGATTCCCTTTTGATTACAATTTTGAAGTCATGAATGTCGCAGCATTCAGAGGACATTTGCTTTTGAGACCCCACTTCTGACCCCAGTGTGATGACCCCCATAATGCGCAGGTCCACACGGGACGGAGAGGCAAAGAGACACCGTATGGCTCAGTTTAAACAAACAGATATATTCAATAATTATACATGATTAAGATTCAGAGGCTGGGGCGTCCGAGCTTACGTGCCGACGACTTCATGGGGACGATGGAGGGGCTCCGGAGTTGAGCTCGAGCGGTTGCTGGCAGAAGCTGCACGCCGTCGGGCTTCGGCGCTGAAGGCCCTCTTGGCGAACGATGTCGTCCTGAGCGTCCTTCTTCCGTACTGCTTGTCGATTTTTATATCCTCTTCTCCCCACACTCCCTAGGGTGAGGACGCCCACGCCGGAGGGGAAGGAGGGGGGTAGGGCTTTCACTTGGGCGCACAAACATACCACCGCACTTATGGTCTCGCCCCCCTCACGTGTTGAGTCCGAGGGAAAGAAGGTTGTCTTCGAGGTAGCGCATAGCGTCGGCTGTGGTAAGGCGCTCTGGCCCGCTGACAGTTCCCGCGGGTCACCGGCCTCCGTTCTCCATCAAATGACACTCGCCCCTCAAGGCCGGAAAGCGAGGTCACTAAAAGGCCGGGAAAGTGGTCCCTTGTCCTGGGATGTGCTCGGGAGGGTTGATTGATGAGGCCCGCCGTCTTGCCACGGGGCCAGGCCTGCCGAAACGAGGCCGCCCTGGAACGGCCACGCCAATTGGGGAAGATAAAGCCCGTTTCCCCGCGGCGGCGGTGGCGTTCGACTCGTGCCGACACTATGGAAAGGGGGTCCGGTTGGGCTTAAACCCCTTCGTTCTGGTCGTCACTCTCAAAGAGCATGGCTGGGTAATTGATGATGCCGCTGTCATCTGGGTCTCCGTCTACGCCGCGCCGTCGAACGCGGAACCTAGTAGCACACACAAGGAACGTCACAGTAGGTTCAATGTCTAATTATTCTGTCTTTGCTTCTCAGACGCTGTGCCACGTTATTGGCCCACCTTCTATTTTCTTTTTAACCTGGCCCGTATAGCACGTACAAGCATTCACCCCAAGCACGTTTCAACTCGTCTTCACTGGCTCTGTAGATGCCTGGCTTTTCACGAGGCAGCATCAGACTTTCTCCTGAATGGCACGTGTCTGACTGACTTCACAGCCCTTCCTTTATTCAAAGATGAAGCGCTCTTCCTTCTTGGGGTAAGTATTTACGGCGAATGTCTATTCATGCTCCGTTTTGCCGCTCTAGACGCATTTTAACTAAAAGGCAGTGTTAGAACACTAGCTCTCCTTTAAAGATCGAGCACACTATAGAAGTCTGAGAAGCTGACAAAATATATTACCTCTAATCTTAGCGCCTAATTGATTGAAAACTATTGGCATTAGCGGCTGAGAGGTCTGGAGTGGCCGGCCCACTATGACGTTTCACAGGCGACAGCATGATCAGGCGTCTAGCAGAACCGTTTTGGAGTCTATTGGCTCACGCGCACACTCGGACTTCTTCCGCTTTCGGTCTTTGGCTAGATCGTGTTCCGGGCACACTTCAAGGGCTCCAGGGCCCGCTTGGATGTATCTGCTTCCATTACAGTGTAACGAGGCAAATGATATAGTTCCCAGTTCTGTCTAATTTGCTGTCTAAAGAGTCGTTTGGTTTTCAGGGAACGAAAGGAGCATAACTGGTTCCCTCGGCCAGTGGCTCCTCAGTCCTTCTTGTGGTGCGTGGCGGTGGTGTGCACCTAACGCGTTACAAGTAACACTTTACAAGGCTTCCGTTGTACCCGATTAATTTATCTACAAGTAAATGGCTGTTACAGAGCAATTACAGTTTTCGCGGTAAAAACGATGTGCTTTTTCAGCTTGTTGCTTAAATGTCTGTGCGTTTAGTTCTTCGTGCCAATAACACTCAACTTTCAAACAATACCTGCCACCTCGCTGAAATTTTAAAAGAGGCCGCATTTATAACGTTACAAAGGGACAGGAAATAAATAACAGAGCTCTTGTCTTGCTCGGGTACTGTCCGCTTACTCATTTTTTCCCCTCGGTTCTGAGAAGGCCAGACAACTTCTCTAGGGTACTTTATACCAATTTTTTCTTGTACTTCCAGTTCCAACGACGTAGCGAGCTCACTTGATTTCATGAGATGAGAAAAGAAAGATGATGAATTAATTAGAGTGATCGTGTGGACGGTGCCGAAATGAATGAGGCGGTACTGTTAGGTATTTCATTTCTAGACTTTGCCTTCCACGGCGGAAAATTTTGCAGCATGGCGTTCATTCTCCTACATTGGCACTGTGCTTTTCTCTGAGCCGTAAAAATATGTGAATGCTGGCAGGAGCTGGTTTTATGCTTTGCTAAAGTGAAGTTGAGCCTTCTTGCTTCGCTAAATATGATGAAAGCTGTATGACGACTTAATTGAATTAAGCTGCTTGTTCGCATCATGGTTAGTCCTACAGCAACAAGAGCCAACATTTTTTAGCAAAAGTGAGTTATTCGATCAAATGGATTCGATCAAATGCACCAAATACTCGCCGCGTGTTACTTTCAAGAAAGGTTTTTTTTCGCTTTTGCTTTCTCGAGCATTTCTTTGTTTTGAGTCTTTATAAGCACCATCAAAGAATTTGTACTCGTCGTTGAAAATGTGCCAGCTGTGTAGCACAGAGACCACTCGTCGTTTCAGCGATTTTAAGTTACAATTTCAAAAAAGAGGGAACACCGAAGATCTATGCTTAACGTTGATTCTGTTAACTGTTAAGCCACGCGGTGCTGTTGTAGAGTGTCTTTTCAGGGACGTTCATCAATCGATCTGGAAAGCAACGAGAGCTCGGGCATGAGATCTCATAGCTGTTTCTCCGGGTGTAGCCATTTTTTTTCAGGCCTGCGGTACAAATTGTACCCCTTAACCAACCCCAGTATATAGACTACATAGAGGTTGGTCATATTCTGCGCTTTTCTTTATCACCTGATTGATAGATCATATTCACACTCTCAATAAGGCGATAGAGAAATGCTCAAAATATAACCAACCCCTATATATATAGCCTGCATTGATTACGAGAAAGCATTTGACTCAGTTGAGGTAAAATTAATATGAAAAAGGCGATAGTATACTTATGAGAAGCAACTAGATAAACTTGGTTATAATATTGTGCATTGGTCCGTTGATGCGCATGAATTGTATAAAGGCCCTTCTTGCGTGAATAAACAGCAGCTTTCAGTACGTGCTTTGTCCTCTTGGTGAGCGTTTTGTCTTTTTACACATCCTGTAGTGTTGCAGTTGTAGTGCGCTATTTCAAAAGCATTCGTTTAAGCATTGAACACCTGCAGTGACAGAACTCACTGTCCTATTGTCTCTTCGCACCTACAGCCAACGAATCAAGAGCTGCCAGGAAGTTCTAAGTAGACACTCAAGGCCGAGGTGCAATCATAGTGTTTCATAAAAATAATATCATTTATTTCAAAAAGAGCTTACGCAACCATACACACAAGTGACACTAGCCTAAATAGCATTTAGAAGTTAGTTTGGTATAGTTGTTCAGTCATAGGGGCACCTTGGTCTATTTGTGTGCGTAGTTCATAGTGAGCAGCGAAATTCAGCTGATATGTTTGTTTGGCAACGTCCTGCCCCTGCCATCAAATAGCAAGAATTACCTGAGTGTAGTTCTGCGAGAACAGGTTGGAGTTTATCAATCCCGGCATTCTAATAATGTGTGGAAAATTACTCCCTCAATAAACGAGTGGTCTAATGGGACGACAATTCGGAAGACAATGTCCGCCATGGCGTTTTAAACATTTATGTTTCACTTCCTACATCTAGTTTATACTTGTCAATCACGGAGAGTAACAAGTGGTAATCGGTACACGACTAGTTATAAAAACAGCAGTTACGCGTTACCCACTCTTGCAATTTATTTGTATTGACTCCGAGCTTAATGAACTACTGCCAAATGGGCGCAGTTAAGGAATTTTAGTATAGGCTATTAAGCATGGAGTTACGCCAGTGCCGTAATTTTACTTCCTGGAGCGACAACTGCGAAATAAAATGTTAAGGCAGACCCGTTTCCGCTATCTGGACGCATCTAGCGCAGTTAAGTCTTGCTACATGTGCGAGGTGACATGCGAGCAATGATATGGATGAGTATCGGCTTCTTCTTACTGTCTTTGTAATCAATGTTTACCCAACAAAGCCCCAAACGCATACATGCTCGCTATCTGCGAGATCGAGCTGTACAGTATACGCTTAGTCAGCAACGGTTTAGGATGTATATAGTGTCAAGGCAATGGATAGTCTGGTAGCAACTAGTTGAAATGCAAAGGCCGAAGAATAGATGTTAGCAACGAATGTCACTGCTTACTATGTACGGAAGCTGAGAAGCACTGTAGAGCAACAGCAACTATTGGAGACGTAGTAGAAACGAATACCGCTGCGTAGAGTATTTGTGAATACCTAGGGTGCCAAACGAATGCTTTTGCTTATTATATAGGATAGCCATGTTTGCAGAGCACCTCAAGTTAATGTTCACTGTAGTACAGACACTGTCACTCTATGAATTATGTACTCTAAGGCACCAAAGCGTAAGCCTCATCTTGCGGAATCTGCAGTATAGTGCCAACTGCAAAATGTCACATTATAGCAACGTCCAGCTGTCGAGTATGCAATTCCCTGCTCCCAGTGGCCGTGGTGCGTTGCCTGCCTGCCGTAACGAGCAAACCCTGCCTGCCTTGATGGGCAAACGCCGCCTTCCTTGACGGGCAAACCCTACCTGTACTAACGGGCAAACCGTGCCTGTACTAGCGGGCAAACTCTGCCTGTACTAGCGGGCAAACTCTGCCTGTACTAGCGGGCAAACTCTGCCTGTACTAGCGGGAAAATTCTGCCAGCCTTCCCGGACAATGCGTGTGTGGAGCTGGTCCTACCACCAGCGAATGCTTAGTAATACATACGTAAGTGCTGCACGCAACATCGGCGCAACGTTGGACGACGGCAACGACTCAGTAGTAAGCCCAATGTTCTTTTATGGTACAGGGGAAATACGTTACGTCGAGCGGGATAGGATAGGATAGGAAAACATTTAATATCCAACAGAAAGAGGGTAGCCAGAGGGCTACCCGCCTAGACGACGGCCGAAAGGTCTTGACTCTCGGCGGCGGCTTCGGCCAGTCGGACGAGTTGTAACTGAGTCGCCGGGTCGGAGCTCAGTAGTAAGGTCTCCCATTGATCTTTTGTGTTAATACCTCGTCCCTCCCGGGGAGCATGAGGACATTCCCATAGTATGTGGTCCAAGGTGGCCCTAAGTTCGCAGTTCGCGCATTTTTCTGAAAATTGCCCTGGGTACATAAGACTCCAGAGGGCCGGGTTTGGAAATGTGTAAGTTTGTAACCGGCGCCAGTTGATGGCTTGGTATCTGGACAAGGATCTATCCGCTGGAGGAAGTCTAGCTCGTTGCAAACGATAGTGTTGTGTAATTTCTCTGTAGGTCACCATGCGATCCCTGTCTGTAAAGACCACCTCGCTCGGGTCCGCCCGGAAAGAAAAGCCTCGGGCGAACTCGTGGGCCGTCTCATTACCAGGCAGGGATGCATGTGCTGGTGTCCAGACTAGCGTAATTTTCCGGTCTATTACATGACGGCTTAGAATTGTATTCGTAAGAGGGGAGACCCGGCCCCTGCTGAAATTTAGTATGGCAACTTTGGAGTCACTGATGATGTATCTCGCTTTTGTGCCTACACAAGCCAGTGCTATGGCAGCTTCCTCTGCAGTCTCTGGGTTACCCGAGAGTATGGAGGCACTTATTTTGAGGAGTTGTTTATTATTGACGACCGCGACGGTCATCGTGTTCTTACCATACTCAGCGGCATCCACGTAGACTACGTCCTCGTCTTTGTAGGAGCGGAAGCGTTTCTCTAGCGCCTCTGCCCGCTTGGCCCGGCGCACTGAGTGATGAATAGGATGCATATTCCTGGGTAATGGGGGTACAACTATATTGTCTCGAATTTTTCCGAGCATGTCAACTTTGGCGGTTGTTCTGTTATCTCGGCTAAGATTGAGTTTTTCTAGAATGGCCCTGCCGGTTGTGGTCCCGGCTAAGCGTTCGATTTGGGACGTTCTCACTGCTTCCGTAATTTCTTCCAGGGTATTATGCATTCCCAGCTCTAGGAGGCGGTGAGTGGATGTACGGATGGGCAATCCTAGAGCTTGTTTCGTGCATCGCCTGATAATTCCATTTATTTTTTCCTTTTCTGAAACTTTAAGATCAAGGAAGGGGGCAGCATACGAGATACGGCTTACTACGAACGCCTGTACCAGCCGTAGGAGATTATGCTCTTTCATGCCGTGTCTTCTGTTGGCAATCCGCTGTATGAGCCGCATAGTTTGTTGCGCGCAGTTTTCCATCTTAGTTATTGCATCACCGTTATACCCGTTGCTTTGTATAATCATTCCTAAAATTCTGATTTTTTCAACATGAGGAATCTCCGCCCCTTGAGTTTGTAATTTGATGTTAGGGATGGTTCTAGTTTGTCTTTGATGCAGAGGTCTATAAAAAAGAAGTTCAGACTTCTGCGGCGAGCATTGCAAGCCCCTACGGCTGACATAGTTTTCGACCTCATTTATGGCCTTCTGTAGCGTACTTTCGATGTGCGCGTCGTGGCCACGGGTCATCCACATGGTGATATCGTCCGCATACATGCAGAAATTCAAGCCATCTATCCCCTCCAGTCTCTTCGGGAGCCGTATCATGGCCACGTTGAAGAGAAAAGGGGAAAGTACCGAACCCTGAGGGGTGCCTATGCTGCCCAAGTGTATGTCTTGAGACTGACTTTCACCAAAGTGGATGCGCGCTATCCTGTCCGAAAGGAAATTGGCAATGTAGTTGTATGTGCGCTCCCCGACGTTTAAAAGAGCCAGGTTTTCTAGTATCGCCTCGTGTTTTACATTATCGAAAGCTTTAGTGAGATCAAGTCCCACTATTACTTTCGCATCCAGCGACTTAGTGTCTAATATGTCATGTGTGAGCTGTATCATGACATCTTGCGTGGACAAATGCGATCTAAAACCTATCATCGAATGGGGGTATAAGTCGTTGTCTTCCATGAAATTGTTTAGTCGCGTTTGTATGACATGTTCCATCAGTTTTCCAACGCAAGAGGTGAGGGATATAGGCCTTAGATTTTCTAGATTGAGCGGTTTCCCTGGCTTAGGTATGAAAATTACCTTAGCGGTTTTCCATTGTTGGGGAATCTCACCCTTCTCCCAGCATTCTTGCATGAAATTGGTCAGCGCCGTTATAGATTTGTCATCTAGGTTTCTAAGCATTTTGTTGGTTACACCATCGGGTCCGGGGGCTGATTTGGTTTTCAGTTTTAGTATTTCTGCTCGAACCTCGAATTCGTGAATAGGGGCGTCTAGGTCGCTGTTGGATTTACCCTCATAGCGCGGTAAGGTAGTTTTGGTGGCGGAGCCTATATATCGACAACGAATTGCATCGAGGAGTTCCTGCTCCGAACCTTCAAATTTATAACCTAATTTCTGTAAATTTTGTCGCTGTGTTAATTTGCTACCTTCTGGATCGAGGAGGTGCCGAAGGAGGTTCCATGTTTTGGCGAGGCCGATATTGCCCTCAAGCTGGTCGCACATTGTTTCCCAGTTCTGATCGCAGAGTCTAAGTGCATATGCCTCAATCTCTTTGTTGTGGCGCGCTAGGCGTCTTCTGAGATTGCGATTCCACTTTTGTCTCTTTAATCGCTTTTCCATACTAGCTTTAGCCTCCCACATATGAAGAAGGCGGCTGTCTAGTACTTCAAGTTCCGCGTTGTCGTCGAGCGTTTTAGTCGCATTCTTGGCGTCCCTGCGGAGTTCCTCCGCCCATTGTTCTATGTTTGTGATTTCTGCTTTTCTCCCGTCCTGGTTACGAGCGTCGCGGAAAGCGTCCCATTCGATAATATGCGGGGAGCGCGTTTGGCGCTTGGCAGGGCCAACGTCAGTTTCCGTGACAAGTATGTAATGGTCACTGCCTAGGTTTAGCAAGGAGTTGGACCAATTAGCTGTACCCGCATTCTTCACCAGGGTGAGGTCTGGGGACGTGTCAGCGCACACGCTGTTACCCATTCTTGTGGGGGTAAGAGGATCCGTGAGCAGGGTGAAGCCCATTTGCTGTATGTCTAGCCATAGCTCTCTCCCCTTCGAACAGGGCCGCGGGTAGCCCCACGCAGGGTGGTGGGCATTGAAGTCACCTAGAATAACCAGTGCGTGCTTGTTGCCCATACGCATCACTTTCCTGAAGAGGGAGTCGAATTTAACTTTCTTTTGACTTGGAGTGCTATAAATATTCAGATAAATATTCAGATTCGAGCGGGAAGGAGACCAAGGCCGGTGCAGTGGTGTTTCCACCAAGCGCATCTGGTCTGGCAGTGGTAATGGGTGTGTCAGAAAAGCAGGGACGGTGAAACTACCCAGCACCCTCCTAAATACGCGTAAAAAGTAAAAGCAGGCGCGCCGAAGGGGGGTCTTTTTGTTTTGCACGCAGCATGTCTACGTGTTTTGTATGTAGTACTATTATACATGCGCAACCAAGGAACGCCAAGTCGTCGCTAAAATGTTGCTCTTTTCTTTTTTGCACGCCTGCATATTTGTATGCAGTCACGCCAAAGAGCCGTCGCTGAATGTCGGTGGTTGGAGCCACCGCACGTGTTTCGTTCCGAGAGGCGATAAGCGCTTCTTAGCTCCCTTGGCGCGGTGCCAGGTGTGTCGCCACTGCCTCCGCCGCCGCTGCCGCCGCGTGCGTAGCGCAAAGCCGATGGGGTGCCGAGAGGATATGCATTGACTCTATGCGCTACTGAGTGCGTCTCGCGGACGTAGTTTTACCTAGTAAGGGTTGTGAAAAACCTGCGGCCTCAACGCGCCGCATAAACGCGCAAATTTTATTTTTGTCTTTTAGGCGCGTGCTCTTAACCGTGGTCACTCGGTAAGAGTTTGCCAATAAAAAAAATAATCGCAGACGGGCGCGCACACGTTTGACGGCGCCTAACAGGTTGCACAAAAAGAACACTGTCGGGCGAGTGTGTACTTGCAGAGGCGCACACTTTAGGCGTGCGCTTTTTAGACTCAGCAACGAGTGCCAGATTGCACACAAAGAATATAGCCGGGCGAGTGTGTACTTGCAGAGGCGCACGCTGTTTAACGTGCGCTCTTTACACATGCATCTCTTACGCTATTAGAAGAAGGCTGCCAGATGAGTGTGGTTACGGGCACGCTGAGCAGGGGCTAGACTACGGGCACACTGAGCAGGGGCTTGACTACGACCACACTGAGCAGGGGCTAGCCTACGGCCAAGCTTATAGGCATTACCCTCTCTCCGGCGACGGCCTGCAGTAAATTGCGATAGCAGTCGCTAGTGTTCCTTTATATGCTCCCGCAGGGAGCATATACAGGAACAATAGCAGTCGCCGCCGTATTGTGACACTGGTGGTAACTTGTGTTCATCCTTATAATTGACAAAGCGCGCGCATCGTAAGGCGCCGCCACATTGCAATCTGTCTGTCGCCCCGCTACGCGTATCCTGTGTGGACCGAACTGCTACCATTGCTCCGTTGGCGCCTCTGCCAAGGTCATCGACGGGCGGCGTTTCTTCCTTTTTCTGGCTGCACAGACAGCGATATCGCAGAGCAGGGAGGCGGCGGTTGCAAAAAAAAAAAAAGAAATAGTATCTCGAAGCGACGGCGAGAGAGTACAACGGGAGACGAAGAGAGAAAGAAGGAGAAGGCGCAACGAGGAAAGCTGGGAGAGGTCTGGCTGCTGTCGCGTCTGCTTCTCTCAGGTAACATGAGCGAAGAGGGAGGGGGGGACAAAGAAAGACGGAGCGTGCGTTCATTTTACGGTAAACAACATACCAGACAGCCGATACGCGTGAGAAAGGTTCCAGGGAGGACAGGGTCAAAATACCCAATTAGAAATACGCGTTGACCGGTGACAGGTGATGTAAAGGGAGACTTGTAATCGTTAGACCAGAGATGGCGCGCAACGGGGAAGGGGCGATACTAAGACAGATGACGACACGTGATGGCACATACTCACGCGAGACGGTTACCCCGCGGTCACGATGGCTGACAGGTACATTCAACTTGTCTCGTAATGCAGGACAAACAAGCGGACGTTGGTCTAAGCGTAATATTCCATCGTTTGCGAGCAGCCTGTACCATAGTACGTGGAATGCCAGACTCGCACCTTTGTAAAATATTGCAAATGTTGAAACTCGAGCGAGTCCTCCAACATACGTGCAATATGCTCAGCTCTAAATGATTGAAAATATTCTCACTCAAGTTCTCCATTATACGCGAAACATGTCCGCTCGAGTGAGCCCTGCAACATACGCGAAACACGCCCGACTCGAATCCGAGACAGTCCTTCAACATACGCGAAACTCGCCCGCCCGAGTGAGCCCTGCAACGTACGCGAAACAGGCCCGGCTCTAAGAGGGGCCTGTCGGAACTACGAGTTGGGCTGGGCTGCCCCGCTTGCCTGGCGCATACTGGAATATCGTTGTCGATCTGAAGATCCAACTCCGCGCAACCTGATTTGGGCCCCCGGTCACCAGGGCCTCCAGGGAAACGAACAGGCCGATCAGACCGCCCGGGCACTCTCTCCCCGGGCTATCTCCCTGTCCTTGGAAGGGTACTCCCAATCAGACAATCTGGCCATTACATTCAAACAAATCAACGATTACTACAAGGAGGAGCACCGGCGCTACCCGGCCCCTTGTAAGGGTCTGGATCGCGCTGACGAGCGCCTCCTCATCAAAATTCTCACTAACACTGTACTGTGCCCGGCGGTGCTTAAACACTTCAATACATCTGTGATGACCCCCATAATGCGCAGGTCCACACGGGACGGAGAGGCAAAGAGACACCGTATGGCTCAGTTTAAACAAACAGGTATATTCAATAATTACACATGATTAAGGTTATACATCAGAGGCTGGGGCGTCCGAGCTTACGTGCCGACGACTTCATGGGGGCGATGGAGTGGCTCCGGAGTTGGGCTCGAGCGGTTGCTGGCAGAAGCTGCACGCCGTCGGGCTTCGGCGCTGAAGGCCCTCTTGGCGAACGATGTCGTCCTGAGCGTGTATGCAGTAGAATTTCAATAGTCGTCCGTTTCTTCGAGGATGGTTCACAAACCCTTCCTCTAGTGTCGTTCGGCTTGGAAGATGAACAGGAGGCGAGCTTGTAGATGATGACAGCAGAGCATAATTTTACAACATACATATACAGAGAGTTAAACTGGAAAAAGCAGAACTGAATTTACAAAAGAACAAACTTTGCCCTACTTTACTCATCGACCGGGCAGGTTAGTGCCTAAGTAGCATCACATTACATGCTAAGCATGGAGCCCCGGCTCAGACTGGACTGCATCCGTTTACATGCGCTTTTAAGCACTTGATTAACAAAGCACTAAGGGCGGTCATTTTCAGTGGCCCGCCCAAAGCATCAATTCTCCAATCAAAAATAACATGCGAGATGGGGACAACCCCTTGGGTTGGGCTTAGCCTCGAACCCAGAGTCTTGTTAACAACACAAACTAAATAAACAAAAACGCCACAACTCTCTCTCAAGTGAGAGTATCCACAGGCTCTCCCTTCGGAGCTAATCCTTGCCCCATGCATGCATACCGCCACCCACCATCGGTCCGCGTCGCCCGTCAGCAACAGAGGAGGGGGCGAAAGGGCCCACGATGCTGCCGGGCTACCGACGGCGGGACACAGCTAATAAGCATGAAGGGGTTCGTCTGTCGCTCCGGGAAACCAGATTAAGGGTCGCCCCTGTCTTCCCACATTCTTGGCGAGTCTTGCCTGTACGCCATGACAGGTGTCCGTCACGGCCCTCCTGGGAATGCGCTTTTGTTCACGAGGCACGGCGGGAAGCTGTGGGTGCCTTCCCGGCGATAGCCCACGACAAAGGGGGGGGGGGGGAGGGGGTCCGTGCGTCAAGCGACAATTTTCGTTCCCCGTATGTACTCGGGGGTACTCCGCGTGGGCCGGCGTCCTGCTTTCTGCAAAGGTATGCAGCTGGAAAAGAGGGGCGGCCTTAAGCCCCAACTCGATGCACACACAGGGAATGTACCTCGTAGCACACAAGGAATGTCACACTCGCTCACCCTCCAGAAGAATGTTCTCCGAACATTTGAGTCCCTGCAGCTCCCCTTGTCTTTCTGAATCGCCTCGCACAGGGCGTCCGACAAAACACTTTTCGCTGCACTCAACACCACTGCACAACACCATATGCCTCCGCTGTCATAACTGGCGTCTCCAGGGGCAGCACTGATCTTCTTTTACAGATAAACATGAAACTCAGCACCCAAGCCTCTCCTTTCTAGTCCAAACTGGACGAAATAAATTTACCACAGTTATAAAGGAGCTCCCACTTCTAGCACGATCACGGCACAGACAAAAATATAGATAACGAAAGGAAGTAGGGCAGGTTCTGCATGCGCTCCGCATGCTCTCCTGTGAAGGTGTTACTTAATGACAGAAAGGTTTAACTACCAACTCCGATAACTTAACACATAAGCACATAGCAATGTTATGAGCTGTGGCATTACACAATTCTGACCAGTTCACAACTCCGCTCTGTTTACACCATTAGTCCGACTTAGCTTTCCGATTTCGCAGCGGATATCGGCCTTCATGAGTCATACTAAGTAAGTCTGTGACCCTTTGTCTGCTTTGGGACTCGCGAGGGCTCGTGGCAGGAGCCTCTCCTGGAGTTATCTGCGCGGCAACCTCGCGCGCTTCTTCTTCTAGCAATGCATGAAGTAAATCCGGTGGCATTCTGGCCGTCACCTCTGGCGCCTGCCGAACAAATGCAGGAGAGGGCGTTTCTTGCGAACTATCTGCGCGCTCCGCTTCACTTCTGTCCCCATCAAAATCCGCGCTTTCCCTTTCCTCATTTCGTGAATACTGAACCGGTGCCGACTTGAGGCGATTTGCGTGTATCCTTATCAAGCGCCGGTTCACGTCTTGGACTCTGAAGTTTACCGGAGAAAGCTTCTCGGCAACCTCGCACGGTCCTCTCCACTTCGTCTGGAACTTACGAGCTAGCCCAATCTGCCTTTGGCAGTTTTCAATGTACACGCTGTCCCCCACATTAAACGGCGCGTCTCTAGCACTGCGATCGTGCACCTCCTTCCTGCGCATCGCCGCTTTCTTTAAGGCCTCCTTTGCGACGTCCCTCGCCACTTGCAAGCGCGATTCTAGCTCCACCTTATAGTCGTCCAGTGAAGCGTATGGGACACGACGGGGGCCCTCTGGCACTTCACTAGGCTGGTCCGGGTCTCGGCCGTAGAGAAGAAAGAATGGCGATTCGCCCGTGCTCTCGTGTGCTGCAGAATTGTAGGCAAACATTGCATACGGGAGCCACAAGTCCCAGTCCCGCTGGTCGCGCGAAACAAAATGCGACAGGAACCCGGCCACGGTTTGGTTCAGTCGCTCCACCGCGCCGTTGCAAGCCGGATGGTACGGTGTTGTCTGCTTCTTAGCGATCTTAAGCAGCTCGCAAACTCTCCTCATTAGCTGCGACACGAAGTTCGTTCCCCGATCTGTCAAGAGTTGCCTCGGGGGTCCATGTCGGAGCACGATCTGTTCGACAAATGCTCTTGCAACCGTGTCTGCCTTCTGATCTGGGAGTGCTACCGCTTCCGCGTATTTTGAAAGGTGATCGACAAATACTAAAATGTACTTGTTTCCGGAAGTGGTCGTGGGCAATGGGCCCATTATGTCCATACCTGTCCGCTCGAAGGGAGCCGAAACCTCAGGGAACGGCTGAATTGGAGCTGGTCTTCGTCCCTTGGATGTTTTTCTTTCGAGACAGGAATGACACTTCGCACAGTAGTCTCTAACATCCTGTCGCATGCCACTCCAAAAGTACAAACGCTCCACACGCCTGCGTGTCTTCGCTACGCCAAAATGACCGGCGCATGGCGCATCGTGAAACGCGCGAAGAACCCTTTCTGTCCACGACCGAGGTATGACGACTCTCTCCCAAGCGGTTTTCTCTGGTCTCCCTTTCCTGGTTGGCCTCGTGCGCCGACACAGGGTGCCGTCTTTGCCAATGAAATAACCTAGCTGTTCGGGGTGAGACGGTGCGCCCTCTAAGCTTTCGATTATTCGCTTCAGGTCAGGATCTTTGCACTGCTCTGTGCGTAATTCGGCGGGGTCGACTACGGGGACAAACTCATCTATAGCTGCCACGGCAGCTGTGCGGCTGAGTGCATCAGCATTCAGATGCGTCTTTCCTGACTTGTGCTCAACTTCAAAGCAGTATTCCTGCAGGTGTAGATTCCATCTAGCGAGTCGCGAGCTAGGGTCCCTGACACTCATCACCCATTTCAGAGGATGGCAGTCTGTGACTAGCTTGAATTTGGGGCCGTAAAGGTAGCATCTGAAGTGCTTTACTGCCCAGACAACGGCGAGGCACTCCCTTTCCGTAGCTCCGTACTTTTGCTCTGTGGGGCTCAGCTGTCGGCTAGCAAAAGCAACGGGATGTTCTTTGCCCTCGATAACCTGAGAGAGCACGGCACCAACTGCGAACTTTGACGCATCTGTGGCCATAACGAAGGGCAAATTAAAATCCGGGTGGCGCAACAGCGGTGCACTCATTAGCTTCCTTTTCAGGGCCCCAAAAGCATTCTCCGCGTTTTCGTCCCACCGAAAGGCGATATTTTTGGCTGTTAAGGCGGTGAGCGGCTTAGCGAGCTTGGCGAACTCCTCTATGTGCCTTCGGTAGCAACCGATCAGGCCGAGAAACTGCCGGACCTGGCGGACGCTAGTCGGGGATGGAAAATCTGAGACACACCTCAGTTTCTCAGGGTCCGGTCGCACGCCGTCAGCTGAAACAACGTGCCCGAGGTATTTCACCTCGTTTTTGAGGAATTGGCACTTAGAGGGCTTCAGCTTGAGACCCGCTCCTCTTAGTCGCACCAAAACCTGCTCAATATCGCGCAAATGGTTCTCAAAACTGTCACTGTATATGATAATGTCATCCATATACACGAAGCACAGCCTCCCCAGAAGACCTGCCAGGATAACATCAGCGGTTCTCTGCCAGACAGCAGGGCTGTTGGCCAGACCCATCGGCATTCTTTTCCATTCATAGTGCCCTGAGGGCGTGTTGAATGCCGTTTTCTCGGCATCTGCCGGATCCATTGCTATCTGCCAGAATCCCGCCGCCATGTCCACTACCGTGAAGTACCTGGCAGAGCCCAGCTGAGAAAGCGTCTCCTGTATATTGGGGATGGGGTATGGATCGATGCGAGTTACGGCATTTAGTTTGCGGTAGTCCACTACCAATCGATACGAGCCATCTGGCTTTTCCACCAATAGTGCTAGTGCTCCCCAGGGTGACTTTGAGTGTTCGACAATGCCGCGATCAATCAGGTCCTGCACCTGCCGCTCCATCTCCTCACGTTGGGAGTAAGGAATCCTGTACGCACGCTGGTAAACGGGCGATGAAGTGCCGGTTTCTATCCTGTGCTTTATAACGCCACAGCAGCCCAAATCCAGGTTGGACGCGGCGAATACCTCCGAGTAGTCGTTCAGCAAACCAGCCAGAGCCTCCCTCTCCCTGGATTTTACGTGAGAAAGATCGAACGACACCTTTGGAGCAGCCGAAGGACTAGCATGCTCTACAGTTGCGAGTACCGTATCGGTGGGCTCACGTTTCTCTATCGCAGAGGTGAAGAAAGCCAATGTTTTGTTCTTGGGAAGGCTCAGTGGCTGCTGGCTAAAGTTAACCACCCGTAGGGGCACTCTGTGGGCGTCATTAACTGTCACGAGGCACGCGGCTGCCTTCAGGCCATTGCTGAGAGAGTCGACCGGCTCAAGCACTCCCACGGCGCCGCTCTCTACATCTGAAGGCACAAACGCGTACAAAATGTGCTCCGACCAAGGAAGGACGACCGCCTCATCGACCAGCCTGACGGCAACCCGCGAATATACCTTCTCCAATGATCCCACTGTTTGACGGGTGTCAATATCGGTAATGCGAATCTCAGCCCCTCTCCTGTTCAAAAACGGAACTTTTGATCCGCCCGCATTAACCTCTTCCTCAGAGAATGAAACTACTGCCTTCCCTTTTCTCAAAAAATCCTGCCCTAATATACCTGACACTCCGTTTGGCAGAGACACCGTGTCCGGGCATACGTAGCAGGGGTGCTCCAATGCAATTCCACCGAGAGAGAAGTGTAACCGGTAGAGTCCACTTATGCCAAGAGGATCCCCCGTTATGCCTACAAATTTGGTTGCCATACCACCAGACGCTTCCAACACCTCGCGGTCCCCCTTCCTTCGAAGCGTGTTAAAACTGCTCTCCTTAAGCAATGTCACCTTTGACCCCGTATCTATCAACAATTCCATGCAACAACCATTTAACTTGCAACGCACAACAGGGCATGCCTCGTCGGCCACACAAACTACCACCACCTCATCATCCACTGCTCCCTCCCCACGCTCCTCAGGCTGGGGAGGACTAACTAGTTTTTTGTCTCGGTATCTGGAGCCCCGCTGTAGGCTTGCTTAGGGCGTGTCTCGCCTGCTTCTCTTTGTGGCTCCCCACGGCGCACGTTTTGGCAGAACCTGGCGATGTGTCTGCGACCCTGGCAAGCGAAGCATACGATTTCTTCAAAATCTCGCATACCGCGCCTGTAGCTTTGTGGCGGTCTCCGGTTTCCAGCGAATGAGCGCTGTTGAGCGCGCGCTTCAACCTGGCGTTCTACCTGCTGAGATAGCAGCTGTTCTAAGCGATCTAATCGCTCTGTCAAGAGAGCAACCTCAGGGTTGAGCACCGCTCTCTCTATGACGCGTACTCTCGCTGCGGCTGTCGTTAACGCCTCATTTCGTTCCTCATCCAATGCGGCCTCCACGGCTTGGTCGAAATTGCTCGGCTTGCGCGAGAGCACGAACCGGCGCACGGGGTCTTGCAGACCAGCCACGAACAAAGCGGTCATTTCCTCTTTAAGTATATCCTCCGCGTATTTCTTCTTTAGCTGGTCTCCTTCCTCCTCCCTGCTTAACGTATCTCGCGCTAAGCGCTGAAGCCGCGACGTAAACGTTCGCACGTCCTCCCCTACCATCTGTCCGGCGTCACGGAACCTCTGTACCCGCACGTGACGTGGTTCAGTGTCGAAATGCTCAAACGCGAGCTTCTTAAATTCCGCAAATGATTTTGTGGATTTTACTTTTTCGTCTCGCCATGCAAAATCATGAGCAGCTCCTGCCATCTTACACCTCGCCATTCCCAGCATTTGAACATCGGACCATCCCCCCATTTTCCCAATCTCTTCTAGCATGGAAAAGAAATCGCAGATTGGAACCCCTGTCTTATCTCCTGTAAACGTCGGAATGACGCTTCCTAATGCCAGCATGCTTGCTCCGAGCGACGGCTGTGGAGTGGGAGCTCCCTCAGATAAAGACATTTTTTTTTCAAGCCCTCCGGTGCCTCAAGCCTCTCAAATGGGGGTAAAAGTCCCACAATCAGTCCCGTGATTCCCTTTTGATTACAATTTTGAAGTCATGAATGTCGCAGCATTCAGAGGACATTTGCTTTTGAGACTCCACTTCTGACACCAGTGTGATGACCCCCATAATGCGCAGGTCCACACGGGACGGAGAGGCAAAGAGACACCGTATGGCTCAGTTTAAACAAACAGGTATATTCAATAATTACACATGATTAAGGTTATACATCAGAGGCTGGGGCGTCCGAGCTTACGTGCCGACGACTTCATGGGGGCGATGGAGTGGCTCCGGAGTTGGGCTCGAGCGGTTGCTGGCAGAAGCTGCACGCCGTCGGGCTTCGGCGCTGAAGGCCCTCTTGGCGAACGATGTCGTCCTGAGCGTGTATGCAGTAGAATTTCAATAGTCGTCCGTTTCTTCGAGGATGGTTCACAAACCCTTCCTCTAGTGTCGTTCGGCTTGGAAGATGAACAGGAGGCGAGCTTGTAGATGATGACAGCAGAGCATAATTTTACAACATACATATACAGAGAGTTAAACTGGAAAAAGCAGAACTGAATTTACAAAAGAACAAACTTTGCCCTACTTTACTCATCGACCGGGCAGGTTAGTGCCTAAGTAGCATCACATTACATGCTAAGCATGGAGCCCCAGCTCAGACTGGACTGCATCCGTTTACATGCGCTTTTAAGCACTTGATTAACAAAGCACTAAGGGCGGTCATTTTCAGTGGCCAGCCCAAAGCATCAATTCTCCAATCAAAAATAACATGCGAGATGGGGACAACCCCTTGGGTTGGGCTTAGCCTCGAACCCAGAGTCTTGTTAACAACACAAACTAAATAAACAAAAACGCCACAACTCTCTCTCAAGTGAGAGTATCCACAGGCTCTCCCTTCGGAGCTAATCCTTGCCCCATGCATGCATACCGCCACCCACCATCGGTCCGCGTCGCCCGTCAGCAACAGAGGAGGGGGCGAAAGGGCCCACGATGCTGCCGGGCTACCGACGGCGGGACACAGCTAATAAGCATGAAGGGGTTCGTCTGTCGCTCCGGGAAACCAGATTAAGGGTCGCCCCTGTCTTCCCACATTCTTGGCGAGTCTTGCCTGTCCGCCATGACAGGTGTCCGTCACGGCCCTCCTGGGAATGCGCTTTTGTTCACGAGGCACGGCGGGAAGCTGTGGGTGCCTTCCCGGCGATAGCCCACGACAAAGGGGGGGGGGGGGGGGGTCCGTGCGTCAAGCGACAATTTTCGTTCCCCGTATGTACTCGGGGACTCTCGGTTTCCGCGTGTGCCGGCGTCCTGCTTTCTGCAAAGGTATGCAGCTGGAAAAGAGGGGCGGCCTTAAGCCCCAACTCGATGCACACACAGGGAATGTACCTCGTAGCACACAAGGAATGTCACACATCCTTTGATGGCACGTGCCAGTTCTGTGGGGAGGTGTCTGACACCTTCCACATGGTTTGGGCGTGTCAATCTAACCCATCTATCCCCCCCAACCCCAACCCCACCAGAGAGGACTGGGAGGCGGCCCTGCTCGGCT
The DNA here is from genome assembly GCF_052857255.1 of Amblyomma americanum. Taxonomy (NCBI): domain Eukaryota; kingdom Metazoa; phylum Arthropoda; class Arachnida; order Ixodida; family Ixodidae; genus Amblyomma; species Amblyomma americanum. The sequence continues at coordinate 74,271,263 of NC_135503.1, read as the reverse complement.
GTCAAGACCTGAAGAGCCAAAAGGCCTTGGTTCAACGGACGCGGGCGGCGTTGCTTGCCAATGGGGCCCCGGAATAGGGGCTCCACCTAGTACTGTGAGGGGAAAGGGCCAATAGGGTCGTACCCCAATCACCTTTCTGTAAAAATGTAATTGCTTATAAATGTTTTTCACCACCACCACCTAAAAGATTGAAATCTGAGACAGTCCTTCAACATACGCGAAACATGCCCGCCCGAGTGAGATCTGCAACATACGCGAAACACGCCCGGCTCTAAACGATTGCAATCCGAGATAGATAGCTCTTCAACATACACGTAAATGTTCGGCTCGCGTATTTTACAAAGATTGAAAATTTTTCAACCCGAGCGAATTCTCCAACATACTCGAAACATGGCCGGCTCTAAACGTTAAAAACGTTACCACCCGAGTGAATCCTCCAACGTGCGTGAAAATGCTGGGTTCGCGCTCTTCTAAACGATTTGCAAATGCTCACAGTGAAAGAGTCCTCCGGCATGCGTCTAAATGCCACACTTCAATCGCAGAAATGAGTATAGGCGTCTGTGCACAAGCGCGAGTTGCGTGGAGCTAAAGTACGGAATTGTAGGGTGTAAACAAAGGACGCGCCGCGTGTGCTTCCAACCAAGTGGTTACCAAATGTCGAAACGCGCCGTTCTCGATTAGCGGTCGCCAGCCGGCACCTAACGGGTGCGCGTGGCGTTGTTTTCGTTTCTAAATGGACAAGAATCGCCGTGCCTTTCGGCGACGTCTAGAAAGCCACCCCTGTGTTTGTTGCCGTTACAAACAACCCGTCGCAGAGCATAGATGCGCCGACGTGCGCGTCGACGGTCGTCTTGATTAGCGATATTCTCACACCGCGCTATCGCGTTCTCGCTCGCCTCCCAGATCCAGGAGAGAGATAGAGAGAGGCGTTGTGTCTTTCCGAGAAGGAAGCTCCTTCCTGCCGTAATGCACGCGCGCGATGGGCATCTATGGCATTGCTTACACAGCCTCGCCACGAGCCTTCTTTCTTCTTCCTTCTTTGTGTGTTAGGCGAGACGATAAATAGTCGAGTCAGCTGTTTTAGAGTCAGAATCACCGCGGGCGCCATGGTCGTGGTCTATCGTAACGAGAAGAACGTAAGTCTACCCCAAAGGTCTATGGTTTGCTATTGTATAATGCTATTGTATAATGCGTGCGCATCTCTCTCTCTCTCTCTCTGTGCTCTGCTTGTAACACCAATTTGATTGGCCAGCGTTGCGTGTATTTACTGCAGGCAGGCGCTCACTCGAAACTGCCCAGCAGCGCTTTTAGCTTGGGCGAAAAAAAGACAAAGCAAGGACTAGACCCGAACCCGCTGCACTCTTAATCTCGTGGACCGCGGGCAGTCTGCAAACTGCACGCGTTGCCCCGGATGCACCGCCGGCACCGCCGGCATTGGCGGCAGTGGTAACGGGTGAGGATATTTCACTGTTTCGTAATCTGTGACTCGTTGTTTGCGTCTCTTACGCTGTTATGTGTATTTGCCACAGGCGGGCGCTGCCTACGAAGCGGGCAGCCGTGTCGGAGAAAACGGCAAACCAGAGTTCCGGAGTGGCGCCGAGAGGAGCTACTATTTCAAATTGGACCGTCGCGCCCCTCGTTATCGGATGGGGGCCGTCGATATCAAGCCGTCACGCGATACGGCGCGTCTCAGATAAGTCGCCAGGCGTCGCTAGCGCACGGGATCGAGCCGGGCGGCAGGCGATTTGCGGGGGTAGCGCGTCGGCAATGGCGAAGAAAGGAGGAAGTAGCGAGGGAAAGCGCGGCGGGGGGGGGACACGCAGTTGCTGTCGGTGCCGCGAGGAAAGGAGACGGGCAGACGCGTTGAACGATTGCGGCGAGTTTTACGGCGCCGGTGGTGCCTTGTCCGGTGGCGGCGGTGACTCATTCTGCGACTTGCGGTGGGCGAGAAAGAGGCGTGCCGACAATTCTGCTGTGTCCTGTCACGCGACCGTGACGTACAGCGGACGAAAGGAGGACGATAAGGGTGAGTCGAATCCAGCTGAATCATCGTATGGGGGGGGGGGGGGGGCGGTTTTCGTTGGCGTCGCGTATCCTGTTTAACGGGCGATTCTTTTCTCACGCCAGGCTAAAACAAGAAGGTACCCGTGACACGCTGTCACGTGCGACCCAAACACGACAACGGCGGCAGCGCGACCGTTTGGACAATAATGTGACACAACCAAGAGGAAGCGCCAGGCTCCAGCGCATCTCTAGCATGTAGTTTAAGAGACAAGATTCGAAAGCTCAAAAAGGCAAAGAGGAGGGCAGAAACGCTTTGGAGCAGAAAGATAAAAAGAGCGGACAAGCGATTGAGAACGCAGCAGGCAACGTTGTCCGAGAAATGCCGCCAGTGCCGCGAGCGCAAACAGCAAGAACAGTGGCAACAGCAGAGCGCAGATGAAGGATATTGCAATGCACACCGAAAATTGTGGCAAGACACGATAGAAAATATAGTGCAGATGCGAAAAGCCAAAGTACAAGCGAGGGAGGAACGAAAGCAATTCATAAGAAAGCACGTTGCCATATTAAAGGCGACAATGCCGGCGGAGCAAGCCAAGCAGCATTTGGTGGAGAAGCCCCTGAATCGTCGCCTTACGGGTCTAGGCGGCTGCCAACAACTGTCGGAGAACTCTCGGGGCGACGGCGAGTTGGGCGGTCGGCAGCAAGAGCAATCCCAAGCTTCGAGCCAGCAGCCGCTTGGAAGCCAGGGTCTCTCAGAGTCTCACCACTACCGAGGGGAAACTACGACGACGCAGCAGCAGCAGCAGCAAGAACAGTTCCAAGCTTCGAGCCCGCCGTTTGTGAGCCAGGGTGTCTCAGAGTCTCACCAATACCGAGGGGAAACTACGACCACGCAGCAGCAGCAAGAACAGTTCCAAGCTTCGAGCCCGCCGTTTGTGAGCCAGGGTGTCTCAGAGTCTCACCAATACCGGGGCGAAACTACGACGACGCAGCAGCAGCAGCAGCAGCAGCAAGAGCAATTCCAAGCTTCGAGCCCGCCGTTTGTGAGCCAGGGTGTCTCAGAGTCTCACCAATACCGGGGCGAAACTACGACGACGCAGCAGCAGCAGCAGCAGCAAGAGCAGTTCCAAGCTTCGAGCCCGCCGTTTGTGAGCCAGGGTGTCTCAGAGTCTCACCAATACCGGGGCGAAACTACGACGACGCAGCAGCAGCAGCAGCAGCAAGAGCAGTTCCAAGCTTCGAGCCCGCCGTTTGTGAGCCAGGGTGTCTCAGAGACTCACCAATACCGGGGCGAAACTACGACGACGCAGCAGCAGCAGCAGTTCCAAGCTTCGAGCCAGCCGCTTGGGAGCCAGGGCCTCTCGCAGTCTTGCCACCATCGGGAGGGAACCGCGACACAGCAGCAACAGCAGCAGGGGCAGCCGAGCAGAGCCTCCGGGCAACAGCCGCCGCGAGTCAGCGGCCAGCAAACACCTCGAGATCCATACCTGAAATCGCCCAGACAAGTACAGTGGCTCATTCAACCACCCTTTCACTTGACGTTAGAAGAGAGCCAACATCCCGAACACAAGTGCTGTCAACAGAGAGACGGAAGCGAGTTTGCAAACGCGCAACTAAAGCCCATGTTGCCGATGGATGTAATTTTTCAGTACATGGACAAGCCAAATCAGCCGCTTCTGCCGCTGGAAATTGCTCCGCTGATGCCGTATTCGGACCCTCTCATAACGGACGCCGTGTGGCAGTATCGCAAAGGGCACATCGAACGCAAGCAACAAGCTTCCAAGGTTCAAGAAATGCCGCAGCCCGTGGCGATGCGCGACTGGTCGCAAGCGTATCCGCAACATACGCAAGCTTTTGCAACGACCCAGAAAGCCTGGGCGGCCCACTCGAGCAACGCGGAGTCGGTGACAAACAAGCCGGTCACGTCAGAGCGTCGAGACTCGCAGTCAATTCGGGAACCTCGGCTAATCCGCCTAGAAGGCGATCCCAGAGAATCGCAGCAAACCAGAGACCCACGGCAGCCATTTCCACTGCGAGACGCTCCTATACTTTCGGACCTTCGAACGCGGTGGGCCACCCAGTCGTCCCGGCCACAGCCGCCACGATCCCAGCTGTCCCAGGCCCAGTCGCTTCAGACCCAGCCGTCCCAGGCCCAGCCGTCCCAGGCCCAGTCGCTTCAGACCCAGTCGTCCCAGGCCCAGTCGCTTCAGACCCAGTCGCTTCAGACCCAGTCGTCCCGGCCCCAGCCGCCAGGATCCCAGCCGCTCCAAGCCCAACCTCCCGAGCAGCAAACACTGTTGGCTGCGATTCAAATGCCGTACAACACGGAAACCTCTTGTCCACTGTGCCTGGTGCAAATAGACACGCCAGAAAGCGACCGTGCGCAACAGGGCGACGCTGGTCTCACGCCGCCGCAACTCGAAACGGAAGACTTGTTGATGGCATTAAAAGGCGAAGAGAGTCCAAATATGATGGCCTACATGCAGTACTATCAGAGAAAGTATCCAAACAAGCGATTCTGGAATCCAGACTTGACCGCGGGGCAGCGCGACCTAACGATAGTACATCTGACGGTCAGGGAACACCAGAGAGACCGATTTTTACTCATAACGGACGTACTGCGGAGAGCGTTTCACCTGTTAACACCACCAAATCTCACGGAAAACCAGAGAGCCATGCTCAGAATACACCTCGAGTCTTTGGCGAGGCGCATTTACCTCCTTTTTCTGTTTCCAATGTTAGTGCCCCTTTGTTCGGCGATTGCAAAGTACCATCTGCGCACGGCGCAGACGAAGAGCAGAGAGTTTGCACAGAAAGTAAAGAGGGTGTACGCGGAGTTGGGCAAGTCGGTACTCTCGGTGCCTCTGATAGACACAAAGTATCTCTTTACGGAGCCAGTCAGACAAGAGGCGGCCAGCGACCCGGAGGCGATTCCCGGCGAGGTTCCCACGGTGTTAACGTTCGATTCGCAACAGCAAGCCGTCGCGATCGAAGACGTGGTGCCCAATATGGACATGAAAGTTCCCGTGTGTCATCATTACCGCAGCACTGTTGTGCCCGCTGCGGGAAAAGAAAGAGAAACGTCCCCCGCGCGGACAGGGCCCGCACAGAATCCGCCACCTGGCATGCCAATGCATTATCCCATCCAACAATCGACGCAATCGTCGTCACGACGACGACGACGACGACGGCGACGACAACTCAGTCGCTCGTTGTTCCCGAAACAACCAATGCTTCTGCGAACCATAGAGGCACCAGTGGCGCCGTTACCGCACGTTCAGGAAGACGAGGTGCAAACAGGGCTGGTGGAGCCGCTCACGAGAGCCGAGACGCATGCGAAGGTAGCGGAGACATTGGAGAGCCCGATAGGGGTGTTTCAGGCAGCCGAGGCGCATGCGGAGGCAGTGGAGACTTTGGAGAGCACGCCAGGGGTGTTTCCCACAGCCGAGACACACATAAAGGTGGCGCAGCCTACAGAGAGATCGACAGAGGTGCTTCAGACAGCCGAGACGTATGCGGAGGCAGTGGAGACTTTGGAGAGCACGCCAGGGGTGTTGCCCACAGCCGAGACACACGTAAAGGTGGCGGAAACTTTGGAGAGCCCGCTAGGGGTGTTTCACACAGCCGAGACTCACGTAAAGGCGGCGGAGACTCCAGGGAGTCCGGCAGAGATGTTTCAGTCGGCCACGACGCAAGTAGAGCCGCTGAAACGTCACGAGTGCCCGGCAGACGTGTTTCAATCGGCCACGGCGCACGTCGAGCGCCTGAAACGTCAAGAGTGCCCGGCAGAGGTGTTTCAGACAGGCACGGCACAAACGGAACCATTGGAAAATCAAGAGAGTCCCGTCAAGATGTTTCAGACAACCACGACACACACAGGTGCTTTGGAGAATCACGAGAGGCCCACGGAGCCATCGGAGAGTCACGAGAGGTCCACAGAGCCACTGGAGAGTCAAGAGAGGCCCACGGAGCCACCGGAGAGTCAAGAGAGCCCCACGGAGCTACTGGAGAGTCAAGAGAGGCCCACGGAGCCACTGGAGAGTCAAGAGAGGCCCACGGAGCCACTGGAGAGTCAAGAGAGGCCCACGGAGCCACTGGAAAGTCAAGAGAGGCCCACAGAGCCATTGGAGAGTCAAGAGAGCCCTACAGAGCCAACCGAGAGTCAAGAGAGCCCCACGGAGCCACTGGAGAGTCAAGAGCGCCCCACGGAATCTCTACCCAAAGCCAAGACGCAAACGGAGCCACGCAAGAGTACAGAGCTTCAAGCAGAGTCGCTTCAGGCAGTCGAGACGCAAGTAGAGCCACTCAAGAGAACAGAGCTTCTGGCAGAGTCGCAAACAGAGCTCTTACTGACTCGAGCGCCCTTGTCAGAGTTCCTTCAGACAGTCGAGACGCAAACAGAGGCAACGGAGACGACAGCCAAGATGCGAGCGGGGTCAGTGGAACCGCTGACAAATCTTTCCCACACAATGATTACGGCATCGGCAAGCAACGATGCGTCAGCATTTGTGCCAGGAGCGGAATCGCCGCAAGTGAAGACTGCGGAGACACTTGTGCAAACGCCACCTGCAGTTTCACCAGAGGCGTCAACAACGACACGGCGACGGCGACGCCGGGATGGCAATACGACGGTGGAGCAACATTTGAAAATGGCGAAGACGGTGGCGACACAAGACGTATCGAGCAGCGACAACGCTTCCCTCCGGGTCAACGACAAACAGGCAGCTCCTCCGGCGACGCAGCAGCAGCAGTCAACGCAGTCGTGTGGAACAGAGGTGTCGCTTCGCTCGCAAGCCAGGCCCATGGTATTCCGCTCCAAGCTGTGGCGGCCGCCTTGTGTGAGCCTAGAATCTACTACGTCGCCGTCGGCAGAGCGTGTGCTAACCGAAGCACAACAAGTGGTCGAGACGACGCAAGAAAAGGCGCCTCGATCGAGGATGACTCGAGAGAGCTCCCCGTCGATGAAATCGGCATGCAATCTGGTTGCTCTGCCGCCTGCGGCCAAATTGGCGAAACTGGCCGCGCCGGACAACAAAGGACAGCGAGAACAGCGGCGGCAACAGTCGCATCTTTCTCCGCAGCTTTTACACCAGTCGCAGCTATTACGGGCTCCCAGGTTTGACCCACAGTCGGCGGCGAGGTCTTTCGAACAGTCCGTCCAAGTACATAGCCAATCGGAACCCGTTCACCGGCGTTCGTCGGCGATCGTTGCGCATCATCCGGAGCCTGCTCATCAACATCAGCCGTTTCAAGAGCAATGTCCCCCTCCAGCCTCCCAGCGACCCGATCCGGCCCTCGCGATGGTTTCCCCGGCAGTTGCGAAATCTCCGATGGTTCACGCGTGGCCACAAACGCTCGCTTGCTCTACAGCGACGGCGGCAGACCCGCACGCGAGCATGGCTGCATCGTACATCGCGCCACAGCCCAGTTCGAGCGTATTATTACAGCCGTCCACCGCTTGGAGCCACGTGTTGCCGCCGCTACAGACAGCGGGGCTACCCTTTTTGCAGCAACAGTCGCCTTTACAAGCTCCCTTGCAAGCCGCCACCACCGGAATGCCGCCGCTCTTGCAACAATCGTTACCGGTCCCCTTGCAAGCGGGGATACCGCTAGCGGCTCCAGTGACGCAACACCAACCGTTACCAGTTTGCATGCAAGCCACGATGCCGCCGCTCTCAAAACAACCGCCCTTGCGAGTGGAGGTGCCGACAAACGCGTCGGCTCAAGCGGCAATGTCGTCGCTTTCGAAACAGCCGCCCCTGCGAATGGAAGTATCGGCGCGTGTACCTGCTCGAACAGCAATGCCGTCGCTCTCGAAACAACCGCCCTTGCGAGTGGAGGTGCCGACAAACGCGTCGGCTCAAGCGGCAATGTCGTCGCTTTCGAAACAGCCGCCCCTGCGAATGGAAGTATCGGCGCGTTTACCTGCTCGAACAGCAATGCCGTCGCTCTCCAAACAACCGCCCTTGCGAGTGGAGGTGCCGACAAACGCGTCGGCTCAAGCGGCAATGTCGTCGCTTTCGAAACAGCCGCCCCTGCGAATGGAAGTATCGGCGCGTTTACCTGCTCCAACAGCAATGCCGTCGCTCTCGAAACAACCGCCCTTGCGAGTGGAGGTGCCGACAAACGCGTCGGCTCAAGCGGCAATGTCGTCGCTTTCGAAACAGCCGCCCCTGCGAATGGAAGTATCGGCGCGTTTACCTGCTCGAACAGCAATGCCGTCGCTCTCGAAACAACCGCCCTTGCGAGTGGAGGTGCCGACAAACGCGTCGGCTCAAGCGGCAATGTCGTCGCTTTCGAAACAGCCGCCCCTGCGAATGGAAGTATCGGCGCGTTTACCTGCTCGAACAGCAATGCCGTCGCTCTCGAAACAACCGCCCTTGCGAGTGGAGGTGCCGACAAACGCGTCGGCTCAAGCGGCAATGTCGTCGCTTTCGAAACAGCCGCCCCTGCGAATGGAAGTATCGGCGCGTTTACCTGCTCGAACAGCAATGCCGTCGCTCTCCAAACAACCGCCCTTGCGAGTGGAGGTGCCGACAAACGCGTCGGCTCAAGCGGCAATGTCGTCGCTTTCGAAACAGCCGCCCCTGCGAATGGAAGTATCGGCGCGTTTACCTGCTCGAACAGCAATGCCGTCGCTCTCGAAACAACCGCCCTTGCGAGTGGAGGTGCCGACAAACGCGTCGGCTCAAGCGGCAATGTCGTCGCTTTCGAAACAGCCGCCCCTGCGAATGGAAGTATCGGCGCGTTTACCTGCTCGAACAGCAATGCCGTCGCTCTCGAAACAGTCGGTCTTACGAGTGGAGGTGCCGACGCGTTTAAAGACCCAGACCAAAGTACCGCCGCTATTGAAACAGCCTTTGCCAGCTCACACGCAAGTGGCGGTGCCGCCTGCCTTGCAAGATCAACAATTAGCCGGGATGCCGTCGGCCTTACAAGAACAACAGCGTTTACCAGCCGAGATGCAGCCGCCGCCGCTCTCGAAGCGGCCTTTGCCAGCTCACACGCAAGTGGATGTGCCGCCTGCCTTGCAAGATCAACAATTAGCCGGGATGCCGTCGGCCTTACAAGAACAACAGCGTTTACCAGCCGAGATGCTGCCGCCGCCGCTCTCGAAGCGGCCTTTGCCAGCTCACACGCAAGTGGATGTGCCGCCTGCCTTGCAAGATCAACAATTAGCCGGGATGCCGTCGGCCTTACAAGAACAACAGCGTTTACCAGCCGAGATGCTGCCGCCGCCGCTCTCGAAGCGGCCTTTGCCAGCTCACACGCAAGTGGATGTGCCGCCTGCCTTGCAAGATCAACAATTAGCCGGGATGCCGTCGGCCTTACAAGAACAACAGCGTTTACCAGCCGAGATGCTGCCGCCGCCGCTCTCGAAGCGGCCTTTACCAGCCCATATGCAAGTGGAGGTGCCGCCGACGTTGCAGGAGCAACAGCGTTTACCCGCCGAGATGACGTCGCCCTTGGAATCGTGTCTGCAAGTAGAGGTGTCACCGACCTTGCAAGAGCAACAACTACGACCGTCTGTACCGACAGATCTGAGCGACATTCGAAAATGCCACGGCGCAATGGTCGATTCGCTCGCACAACGGCGGGCAAAGCCAGTTTCTGTCAGCGCGGAACAAGAGCTCCCTTCGAGAATCTCTCACAGTATACACAACTTGCAGACGTCAATTGTCGCCAGGCAACATCTGCTACACGTAAAGCAGCATTTGGCAGCAGCAACTCCCACGACGGCTTTGCCAGATCAGGCGACATCTCGGCAAAAACCACAGACTCACTCTTATCTTCCCGGTCGGCCCTCGATCAGGCAGCACCAGCGGCTTCACATTCAGCCCAGTCAAGCATCCCAGTTTGCGCAGCTTCCAAGTCAGTCGGGCAAGACAGTCCAGTTTGTGCAGCCTCCGATTCAGTCGATCCAGGCGTCTTCGTTTGTGCAGCCTCCCATTCAGTCGAGCCAGGCGTCCCAGCTAGCACAGCCTCCGATTCAGTCGAGCCAGGCGTCCCAGCTAGCACAGCCTCCGATTCAGTCGAGCCAGGCGTCCCAGCTAGCACAGCCTCCGATTCAGTCGAGCCAGGCGTCTTCTTGTGTGCAACCCCCGATTCAGTCGAGCCAGGCATCCCAGTCCAAGCTGCCGCCTCATATTCAAACGAGCCAGGCAGCTCAGTCCAAGCTGCCGCTTCCAATTCATCCGAGATACCAGACGTGCGCTTACCAGAGCCACAGTATTCCAACCACAACGAGTGCTGTCGCGTGGAATCTGCCCTTTCTAGAGTTTGCCAACAGATACGCCCAGTTACCGACCGACGTGGACATTGTGAGGCAGGTGCGTCTCATGGTACAACAGGAAATGCCTGAGCTGCAAGCGGTGCCCATGTCGGAAGAGATTACGCAGAAAATACGGCAGCAGCAACTGTTGGCGCGACAGCGCAAACAACGAGAGCTACAACGGCAGCAACAACAGGCTATTTGGCGGCAGATGCAGGAGGCCAATCGGCAAAGGGCGCTACGGCAGAACTCGGCAAAGCCCCATCCCGTGAATATGCAAGCATCCGTTGCCCGTCCCGTAGAAGATTCGACCGAGACGATCATTGGAGTGCCGCACATGAACTGTCAGTCGCCCGAGCCGCCTGCTCGAGTGGTGAAGATCAAGAAGGAGCCTACTTCGAGCGTGGAGGAGCAATCGCAATCGACCGGGGCACCGGATTCGACCGAGACGATCATTGGAGTGCCGCACATGAACTGTCAGTCGCCCGAGCCGCCTGCTCGAGTGGTGAAGATCAAGAAGGAGCCTACTTCGAGCGTGGAGGAGCAATCGCAATCGACCGGGGCACCGGATTCGACCGAGACGATCATTGGAGTGCCGCACATGAACTGTCAGTCGCCCGAGCCGCCTGCTCGAGTGGTGAAGATCAAGAAGGAGCCTACTTCGAGCGTGGAGGAGCAATCGCAATCGACCGGGGCACCGGATTCGACCGAGACGATCATTGAAGTGCCGCACATGAACTGTCAGTCGCCCGAGCCGCCTGCTCGAGTGGTGAAGATCAAGGAGCCTACTTCGAGCGTGGAGGAGCAATCGCAATCGACCGGGGCACCGGATTCGACCGAGACGATCATTGGAGTGCCGCACATGAACTGTCAGTCGCCCGAGCCGCCTGTTCGAGTGGTGAAGACCAAGAAGGAGCCTACTTCGAGCGTGGAGGAGCAATCGCAATCGACCGGGGCACCGGATTCGACCGAGACGATCATTGGAGTGCCGCACATGAACTGTCAGTCGCCCGAGCCGCCTGCTCGAGTGGTGAAGATCAAGAAGGAGCCTACTTCGAGCGTGGAGGAGCAATCGCAATCGACCGGGGCACCGGCGGCACTTTCTTACTCTCCCGTAGCGGACGCGTGCTCCATGTCAGACGACGGCAATTCGTTGCAAGAGACAGAAATGCCCACTGTGAGCACTCGTTCGTTCGAGACGTCTTATGCAGCATCGCTCTTGTTGTCTAGCGAGCTGGAACGAACCGGTACCAGCGCCGACACAGAGAGCAGCACGCAGGCGTCGATGGTAAACAAGCAACGCGCAAGCGGCAAAATTGTCAAGCAGCGTCGCAAACTCAAAACGCGTCGCTCGCACGGAATTCTCTGACTATTTTGAGCCCTATGCCGCAAAGAAAGGGGACGTCGAGTGTTCGAGAGCGCAGCTATTGAGAGAAGCAAAACAAGGTGGCAACAGCGGCAGCTCTAAACGATTGCGTTGCCAGACGTGTATTGGGCCTATACCGTGTGTGTTTGCGCGTAAAGTGCGTGTATTATGCCTGCCATACGCGTGCCGTTCGTGTTTGAGCGTGTTCCTCAAAGTGTGTGTACTACGTGCCGCACTGTTTCATCGCTTCGTTGGACCACACAGCGGTGCATCTATTTTCCAGGCACACAATATAACACACGTGTGCCGTCCGTGTTTGAGCGCGTTCCCCAAATTACGCTCATTACATGCCGCGCTGTTGCATCGGACAATGCCGTCTGTGTTTGAGCGCAAAGTGTATGTATTACATGTCGCACTTTTTCGTCACTTGTTTGGACAATAAAGACTTTTCCATTTGCCACACAGCGGTGCATCTCTTTGTCCAGGCGCGCAGCAGCGTGAACGAACGGTGCAATGTACTCTGAACAGGTGCAAAAAAAAAAAAAAAGGGCGAGGCATGCCCGGACGCGTATATACATTGTAGCGACGAGAGCTCTTCCCTACGCGGCAGACAGCTGTCTTGCCTGCGAGGAGGAAACCCAGCGAGCGAGCGCGCAGGCGAACGGGCGAGCGGGCAAGCAAGCAGAGGCCACATGACCGGTTAAGAGAACAGATAGGGGGGGGGAGCGCACCTGAGGAACGTCACGCTTCTTTTCCTGTCTTGGATCCCCACGCGCGGTTTCTATATTCTGGGTAAGCGAACTCGTTTCTCGTTCAATCACGTTCGCGTGCATATATCACCTGCAGCAACATAACAATACTTTTCGTACCCTTTCTGATTCTCCCGCACCGCTCCTCTTCATTCGAACGCCGGCGAGAAAGAAAGAGAGAGAGAGGGAGAGATCGAAACGAGGACGCAAACAGCCGACGTAGCCGATGGCTGGGGGCGGGGAGTGGTGTCGTCAGCTGCAGTAGCAGCAGCGCTGGCGGCAGCGTGCGGTGGCTTTCGCGGCGACAGAGGCCGCTGCAGAACTGGGAAGGTCACCGCGAGGCGTGTGTGGACTACGGAGCGGCCTGCGGTGGGCCGATTTCGGGATACGATGAACGGCAAGTGAATCGTTGTTCTCTGTTCTGCGGGTGTAGTCGCGTGTTTGCGTATGTGTGTGTGTGTGTGTGTGTGTGTGTGTGTGTGTGTGTGTGTGTGTGTGCGTGCATGCATGCGTGTGGAACACGTGCGTACACGCGCGCGCGCGTGTGTGTGCAGTGTTTCCAAACCGAAAATGCGTCACGGGAAATCCGCCTGTGTTGACACGTGCGCGCGCAGTTTGACTAGGCGCGCGCACGCCGTTTGTGTGCGCTGTTTGACTGGACGTGCGCTATGATAGTTTCCGGCGTATCGGGACAGGCTTATGGCCATGGATATCCACCGTCTCTAGCCGAGTTGGCAAATCATCGTCAACAACCGCAACCTCACGGCCATTATTATCGTCCTGCAATGCAATCGCCGCGACAACCGAAGCACGTGCCGTGAACGCGGGAACATTACGTGCAACGGCAGCACTGTCATTCCCACTACCACCACTACTACCACCCAAATTCACACGGCCACCAAGACAATTTCCTGTTCAAGTTTATGCCTTTCTCGCGATGCAACGGACAACTAGACGAAGAAGCAACAAATAGCGACTCGCGTGCCGTAGGCGCGCCACTGCCCGTTGTTACGTTTGGAGACGCCAACATGCCAAGAATATTCAAGCCACTGGGAATCATCAATCTACAGCGGCTTCAAAGGGCCGTCGATGTGGTTGCAGCGCCACGAGTGCAGGTGGTGGCGTCTACAAGGGTCCTTCCCCCCCCGCCCCTGCTGTTTACGGGGTGAAACGGCCCTCCGCTGTCTGAGAATGGCTTTGGTGAACCTGTATTTTGTTCTCAACGCCGGACCCACCCGGGACATGTTTCTCCCGGAGGGGACGACGGGGGAGCCGGCGAGCGGCGGGACTGCAAATGAGCCGTGGCAAATGCGGCCGGGTTTGACTAAGCCAACGTCGCCGGAATCCTCGTGCTTCGAAAACAACTTCGTCTTAGACTGTGCTTTTCCTTATACATGGAACCTTCTGCAAACTGCAGTGGCAACCTTTCGGTCCCACGCTCCACGTGAAAGCTTCTGCAAACTGTGGTGGAAACCTTTCGTTCCCACGCTACCGCTGTGAAGTGCAGGTGACTGACCTTCGACGCTGCCATGGGACCCCCTTCGGGCTATTCATCACTGAAGCCTGGACAGCGCGGACCATAATCTGCCAGAAGTGGCAAGAGTGTGTGGCTGGGGGCGTCCTGGAAGGCGGACCCGGAAGACTGGACACGTGATCTACATCACAGTGATTCGACGCATTTTTAATGAACTAGATTCCCCAACTAGGGACCTGGGGACAGCGGACCCTATTTAAGCACCGATCTGGCGTGTGATCAGCCAGCTCCCGATTCACTCTTTCGAACTTTGTAAAAATGTAAATAAACCCTTTCAGTCTCTTCTTCACCCCGAAGCCCCTCTCATCTCTTCGTCACCCCCACAACAGCAGTCTCCCGATCCGGAACCCGGGGACACCGACCTTGGCGAGAGACGGCACAGGCGAACCAGGGGCCCGCTTCTAACAACTGGTGGCAGCGGTGGGATAGAAGCGCAATCCCCCAACACCGGTGGCCTGCTACGGGAGAGAAGCCCTACACTTAACAACTGGTTGGCAGCGGTTGGATCGACCATGCGGCGTGGTGTTGCTTCCGTGGGTGAGTGCTTGAACTTTGCTTGAGATTCGCCAGGCTTCAATTGTTTGGGTTAATACATTGAACTGCTGGGAATCGAGGGAAGTTGTTCAGTGAGACAAGTGTGTGTAGCTCACGTCAACAGTTGTTCAGCAAAGTCAAGGCTCAGAGCAAGAAACATGGATCTAATGAAGTTGCTAAGGTCAGATTTGCTGTCATTTTGCGAAGAGTTGGGTGTAGATGTAGGGGTTAAGATCAAAAAGACGGACATTTGCAAATTGCTCTTGGAAACCGCCGAGGAAGGAATAATTACCGATACGTGGGAACTCCTCAAAGCTGAGCGAAAGAAAAAGGAAACTGAGCTAAAGAAAAAGGAAGGTGAGCGGAGAAACATAGAGGAACAAAGGCTAGCGGCAGAGAAAAAGGAATGGGAGCTCAGAAGGTTGCAGCTTGCGCTTGAGATAAAGAAACTGGAAGATGAGATCTCGAGAGGCAAGACTCCAGAGAGAGCGAGTCAGGCCGGATCGTTCAAGTTGGACAGACGTGACGACGTAGAACAGTACTGTGAAACAGCGCACAACCGTCAGGAAGACTGCAGAGCTGTAATGTTGAAACGCAGTATCGAAAGCCACGCTGAGACAGAGGACGAAAGCTCAATTGCAGACGAGCAGGGCGTTTCAGGGGTAAGCGCTCAGGCCGATAAGCGGGCGGTGGAGGACTGCCTTCAGGGAAGCGAACTGCCCAACTCGGGGGTAGCGGAAGGTCCGTGTGTCAGCAGTGTGGAGCTGACACTGACCTGCGAAGTCAAAGCGGCCAGTTTGCAATTGGATGAATGTCTGTGAGGTGCCTCTGTAGAGCTAGATCAATCTAGTTGTGGTCAGGAGACGCAAACGGAAGGGTCTAGGCGTAAAAACAGGAAGAGGGCACGGACCAAGAAAAAACGGTTGAAATGCTAAGCCCTAAATCCAGGAGCGCAGACAGGTGCTAACGTTAGCACAGATATAAGTACGGCAGAAGGGAAAGAAAAGACTTCCCGCATGAAACATTGTAATTTTGCAGCTAAAGTTACTGGTCAGGCGGCACGCGCAGGTGCTTCTAAAGGTGACCGCAGTAACAGAAAGAGAAAAGCGCATCTTGCAAGCAGGACAGGAGCGAGGTTCTTGAAAGGGCATCGGCCAGCGTTAAGACCCAGACAACTCCGACCTGACAAAAAGGCGGTAAAGAAAAAGGCAAAGTGGCAGGAAAGATCAGAGGGCGCTAGATTGCGGTACCCCCGGCGCATGCGAGCTCAGGGGTCGAGCAATAGAGACCACGCATGCAGGCGTGTTCGGCGCCCACAACTGACAAGGATGGGTCCTGCACTTTCCGCACTGTATTCGAGGAAGCGCGCAGGGCGAAAGGGTAGGCGGGCTTGCTTGGGGTGAGAACAGAGAGCAGCTTCTCGCTCCGGTCGCTGTCCGTCGCCCGGAATCGGTTATCGGCACTGCATGGGCTACCGGGGCCTACTGAGCGCGTCTAGAGGCTGTGGAGATGACAGTAGCGATCAGGAATGTCTTCTTTCAGTTGCCCTTTGTCACGAGTTGACAGTCGTACAATGAGTCAGAGCGCGACCCCGACGGGCGCGGCTGAAGGACTAATCCTTTCGACGCGGGGGTGGTGATCCATGTTTGACCCCGTGTAGCAATTCGAAGTAGCTGTTTTTTTATTCCTCTTTTTTGTGTGTGCGTGTAAAAACGGGGAAGGAAATGCTACTTTGTTTTAAGTTAAAAAATTTGGATTTGATCAGGTGTTACTGTTTTCTTAACACTTAGATCAAGTTTATTGTACTATTCAGTTAGAAAGGACATGCGTTCATTTGGGATGCTACCGAGTGATAATGGCACTCACAGGAGTTTCGCGAAGACAGTTCCCGAGTAGACGATGAGCTGTTTGCTTATGTAGAACCGTTCCGAGAAAGCAAATTTCTTTGTGTTTTAATTTTGAGCACACGTTGCGCTTTGTATCTTTAGCAGATACCGGACGACAAGTTTTGTTGGGGCCATAGTTAGATACCAAACGTTTGTCTCATTCGTCGACGCTGCTGTCACGTTCCGGCCTCAGAACTTCCAACCGCGTCGTTCGTGTCAGCGCAAGGTCATCTCCCTTTTCCTCTTGCAACCCGTAGCTCTTAGCGGGAAGTCCTCGCAGGTCTTTCGAAGCGCCCTTATGTAGAGTGAGAAATCTAGTGGCGATACGTCGTTGAAATTAAGTGCTAAAAAGGCGAAAAAAGGGGAGTAGAAAAGCCGAATGAAGGCAGCAAAGGTATCAACTTCCCGGTAATAAGGAAAATACTAGTACGCGCCTAACGCTGCCTTACTCAGATATTAGTAGAAACCGACGTGTTTATGCGGAGAGCTAACACAGAAGTTCCCAAAATCCGTAAGAATTCTATGCTGCCCGAACACCCAAAGCGAAACCGGTTAACAATGAATGGCTTGACATACAAGCGCACGAGTACCGCCGCTGCGATTCACCTGTCTCGTGTGTCTGGCTGAAGTGAACTACGCTGCTTGCAAAAGTGGTGCTCGAGAAGCGGTACGAAGTTCGTAACAGTCTGTCACAAACGATACACTGGAATCCAAACAACTTCTCGTTGAAGTGACGCTGGAAGGTTTTATAAGCGCAGCAGGTTCGAATGCGACCTGATCCAAGGAGTTTTGCTCTCATGGAGTGCTGTCGCTGGCTTGTCTTGGTGATTTCTCAGGGTCGCAATTCAGGATCGTTTTTCAATGACCTCTGCTTCCGATGTACTCTACGGGCATGTACATAAAAAGCGTCCAACCATCAATGCATGGACTGACAGGTAGGTTCCTCATGAAGTTCTTCATGGAAGCAGAGGGGGGCCTTCGAAGGCCGGCATTCTGCGACTGCTGCGGCAGCTGTCACCGAGGCGCTTACAAGGAGGGCACATATTCGTCTTCAGCTATACTCACAGATAAAACATAATACCCATAGCACAGGTCTGGACTACCACCCAGACTTCCTCGCCATCTCGAAAACACTGCGTTTACAAACAGCTAAGGGCACAGTTTAGGACAAGTGTATAGCACGCATTGCAAAAACTGTGGCTCAGTCCCAACTGTGCAGCACGTTGCTTTCGAATGTGCGGCGTATACCGACTAGTGTGCGCGCAATGAACTTCGCATGGTGTCGCTCACAAAAGTGGCAGTAACAGTGGTCTGTATGCGAGGTCCCTTGGCCTGCCTTACGCAGCAGAGATGTGCAATGAAATGCTTATTTCCCCATTGATATGACGTTGATGTACTAGACAAGCCTCTCATACCTCCTCCTATCTCATAATTATGCAATCTTCATGCAGTGTAATTTTTCGGCCATTTGGAAGAGTTCGGACTAAGCAAAATTATTATCTACTAGCATTACTTGTAGATGCATCAGCCAAATTCAATGGCCTCATATTTTTCCGCTGTACCGTTTTATCAACCTCTCTCCTCCCCTTTGCCCCAAATTCCATTCCCCACACAGAATAGCATGTTAGGGATATTTAAACCGCGGCTAAATTTTCTCTTCTCAAAAAGGTTCTTTGTTTAAAAGGTTACGTTATGTTCTTCTAAGTGAAATATACTGCTGGTATTTCCGCGCTTACGCCGGTCTAGAATAGTTCAGTGGTGAGTGGAATGCTCTGAGATGACGACTGTGTCGTTGATCTCCTTCCTTCATCCGTGAGCTCAAGTAGTACTCACCTTCTGTACCTTGTCCTTCGTTCAATTTTCTAGTTCTTCTTCGTCCTTTTCTATATTCACCTGAATACCTTGAACGACCTGTTCTCTTATTTCCGGCCTCATGCACACAATATGTGCCATGCGTAACCGATAATAAGGCATACTCTTGTAAAGAGATGCAAGTTTTTCAGTATTGTCTAGGTGAGCTGTAGGGAGCGTCCTTCAGCGAAGGAACGGATGGAAAGACGATCAAAAGGAACAAGTAAAAAGCGCAATAGAAGTGCAGCTCATGTGAATAAAACAGGGGAGAAGCCGCATTTTTTGCGCATAGATACCCTCATGTATTAGGCATTACCACCTGTGCTGTGTTTTTGAAAAAATATTTACAGTGCGTTCTAACAGCTGCCTGGATTTCTTCTCACGGCGCAGCTGGCTTCCACCCACGAATCATTGATGTGAAATTTTTGTACAACATTTCCTGTATTAATTCACACCATTTACGTCGTATTTTACACCGTTTAGCACCATTTAAGCGAACTTTTCACAATTACGCTATAGTGAAGCATTGGCCCAGTCTCAGCAGTGTATGTTTGAATTTCAGCCCCTGGCTATGTGTTTACACTGGCGTGAACAGTGCTCCTGCGGTCCAGTTGTCGAAAAAGGCGTTTCGGAGTAGAAAATTGGCACTTTCAATTTTCGGCATTTTGGTAACAGCTTAATTTTTTTCTGTGTCAAAAAGAAGCGCTGTTCCCTGTCTACTGAAGAACATAAACGTATTTTAATGCTGCAGCGACGAAAAGCTTTAGTACAAGAAAAAGTTTTCATGCCGAAATGTGGCGCAAGTAGTTATCTGCTTATCGCACACTACGGAAGTTGGCTAAACAGGAGAAGAAAAAGGGTATGCAAGCTCTCACCAAAACATTTCAGTTTAAGCCATCATATAGCTGAAGCTGCTAGAGCTGCGTTTGTACGTCTCGGCGCACATTTTAGGTGCTGCCGTTGCATCTCCTGAAAGCAACCTGACCAGTTTTCTACGCTTCGCAGGCGTAGTAAGTTCCAACGGAGCTCCAAGACTCAGCTAAGGATGCGCAAGGTGCGCTTAATTGCCGGGAAAGTATGAGTGAAATGGACCGCATATAGCGGACAGTTCATTAGAGCCGAGGACAGCTATGAAAAACACGACATAAATTGTAGCAGACGACGCCTGGGAAAAGAAGAGGTGAAGAACGACAGAAATAACAATAAAGCACGAGCGGACGTCGTACATAGGACGAAAACACAAGCTGTAACTCCGCGACTGCGGCCCCAAGACAAGGAACCGTGGCTCCGTGCTTTGTGTAGCGCTTCATTATATCACCTGCAAGCAAAGCACATCGTCTTATAAATGTGGCATTGGTGTCTGCGTACTTGCTCATCCCCTGTAATTTCTTGTTCTCCTTATTCCCGCTCGTGTTCACCACGCTGCCGTAGCTCTGACATGATGACAACGGAGAAAGCAGGGAAGAAAAAAAGGCGCGTCAAGACATGAGCATCTCTGCTCATTTACTTCCTCTGTACAGGAGAGCAATTCCTTTGCTTCCCTTAAATTACGTTTGTGCTTTGCGTGAGCTTTCAGCAGTGCTCTCTCTCAATTTTTCATCACAAACGGACGCCTGACGCTGATAGCGGTTTGAGTTGGTGCGACATCGTTCCATTTGTGTGTGTTTGAGAGAGCGAGAGAGTGTGCGTTGGTGCGCATTGACGTCAGCGTAAGGTGCATCTTCGTCGAATAACGGTGGAGAGGTCTGCAAGCCACGTCCGTGTCCCCCGTCAAGACACTTGTCGTTTCTGAGCCTATTTTGGTCCTGCAGCTGCCCGCCTTTCGGATCATTTGTAGATAGAAAAAGAAACCAGATGCCTTTCTCACCATCAGCGTGAGTAGCAGCAGCGCTTGCGACAGCAGCCGTGGCAATAAATGGGGGAAATAAAAAGAAAAAATCTGCTTGTGCACGCTCTGCCAATTTTTCTGTCTTCGTGACCTCTTCTTTTTTTCCTGAGCAGTATTTTTCTTGTTTTTGCGTGCGCGGATTTGTAGTTGTTGTTTGTCCTATAAATAGGCACATACCCACAAGGGGGATTGATCAAAAGCAGGCGGTGAGTACATGTATTGCAAATTGCACGCAGCAAACATAGGATGATCTAAAAAGATTGGGCAATTCAATTTCCGTGAAAGAGGTGGCTGAGGGTGGTAAGGGGGCCTAACAAGCTTAACTTTATGCAGTAGGCTGAGGACAAGAAAGAACAGAAAAAACACATGTAGGAAATCATGCAAAAAAAGCCCAAATAAAGGGTAAAACTGGAATTATGAAAGCTTATGATGGTAGGCGTTTTGTTTCCAGAAGAAAATTTTGAACGCCAGAGCAAACATTCCCAATGGTAGGTCCATGCATAGCTTCGATCCTTCTGTGCGTTGGGCTTCTGTTTCTTTTCTTTTTTTGGTGCAGTGACCTTTCCCTACCTTCCCTTTGGAATTTGTGGACAAGGCAGGGCGTAGAGAATGGTTTTGTGCGCACATGGAAAGCCGCTAATTAGGGATATAAAAAGCACTGTACTTTTAGTCGGCTTATTCTATGGGTAACGTTGCCCGTTAACATCCCTGGCCCCGCATTCTTTCTGTTTCCATGCCTGCTTTTTGTTTTCCACAAGAATGCGGTTGCGAGCCTTACGCGGTCGACAAAGAACTGGAAGACGAAAATAAATTGCGCTTCTATGCGCCAGTTTTGTCTCTTAGCACGGATTTTCGCCGCAGTCACTGGTCGGACCCCCGCCTGTTTTTTTCCTTTGTGGAACACCGCGATTATATCGGGGCAGTTAATACGTAAAGCCCATATCTTATTTGACCTCGGGTCTCTTTGTAGCTTAGATTCTGCCCCTGTGGGACCTTTCGCAATGCATCCAGCTAAACAGAGGGAAGTTATGAATGCAGTTTGAAGTGGCGGCTCGCTGGGGGACGGCGGTTCGGAGGAATGGCCTGTTATAGTTTCAGGGTGCCCTTACGCTTGACCTGCCTGAGAGATCGAATTCCAAACGGTGGTAATGATTTAAACAATACAGCATTCACTTGGCCTGTTCCATTAAAGTCCCTCCTCCTCCCCTCCTGTCAAACGGAAAAGAAAGGGAAATTGTGAAAGGGCACTATATTCTGTTCGCCAGCGTCCGTAACGAAAGGATATGTTTCTATGAAGCAGGCATTCGGCCACGTGTCATGGTCACCTGAACACTTAACTTTTCAGGTAACCTGAAGTTGTGTTTCATTTTAATTTCCTGCGCCTTCCTTGCTTTTGCTTTGAGGGCTGATATATAGCTGCCTCTGGGAGATAAGATAAGAGGCCTGAATTATTAGCACTGCCGTTTGCGACGTGGAAACTATTTCTTAATATTATTTCTGCATTGTCCTTGGAATATAATTCCTATATCTGATCGATTGTTCATGAAAATTTACGAATCTTAGTAAAGTTTCAAGACCGGATGGTAAATAAAATAACTTTTGTAATAGCCATGAAAGTGCACAGCGCTCTCATTCAGATAGGAAGACGGGTGTATTGTTTAAATCATTACAACCGTTTGGAATTCAGTATAATAACTGCATTCCTTGTTTGGCAGGTTCCGCTAGGAGGTAATTTGATCCAGTTGTCCAGAAATGCTATGCCAAGCAGAGAACATCATGTGAAGGTCAACGCATGTTTCAAATATGCTCTTTATTTCCACTGAATTCCTGCACGCTCAGTTCTATTGGTTTCTTTGGGTGATGGTTCTTGTGTATCTCGCGAAAGGTACATTATTAGGGAGCGCTATAGTACTTCCGCGGGGAGAGTGGCTTTTATCTGTCCACAGACGGAAATTAAAAGCAGTGCCTTCAGTTATATCTGTGCATACAACATGCTATCAGTGCTCAAGCATGAATCATATCACATAGAAAAAGCCTATGAATAAATTATTGTCAATCAGAACACACCAAAGCGCTTTTTATTCTATTGCATTCGCGTGGCGAAGAGGTACTGCCATGCAGGATACAACATCCAAAGAAATAATACCCCCCCCCCCCCCCCCCCCCATATCCACCATGTGGGCTTTTTATCGGGTGTTCGCCGTTTGCCACCGACAAAGACAATTTAGCAAAAAGTTTTTGAAAGCCAAAACAACATCCGAGTTTTCTTCCACACTCAAACCGCGGGACGAATGTCGTCAAAAGATAAGAATGGGACAAGTCTGCGCATGAGACACACCGTTTTTATTGTTGGGCATTTTTCAAACATCTCCGAGTGCGCTTTCCAGACAAATTTGCTTGAGAGCGAGAGTTTCTGCTGCCCAATAGCCCTGATCATCACAAATTCAAAACAGAGGCGACGGGGCACGCCCTTCTAGTGGGTATCAACCATCGATCTCACATTCTCACGGTACGCGCTCATATGCGTGATACATGGACTGCTACTTTTCGAGCTGTAGCCTCGAAAGCTGGTTTGTTTGAAATAGTTTTTATTTGATCGCTCTTCGTTTCGTTATTTTAGAGGGCAGTCATTTGTTCATATTGGTGTTCGAGTGCAGGGTCAAATACATCGCAGCATGTGGCCATCGCGGCAGAGCCTGCCCAAAGTTTGTTTCTCCGCGTTTACGTAGATTTTGCGGCTAACATCACTAGCGCAGACGTAGGTAATTCTGCGAATCCAGCCAGAGTGTGCTTCCTATACAAGTAACGCCTCCGATCACTAGTCCTATTTGTAAACATTTGTTCGTAATCGTCCGTTCTGTTTTGTCATGCAGGCAATTAAAATGCGCTGAAATCATCTCCACAGATTTACCTGTGCACATTTGTGAGCAGAAAACACAATTCTAATATTTGAGTCTGCTCCATAACACAGCTAAGCTTAAAACAATACGTCAAATTTCTAAGTTTGTTCGCCTACCACGGTAGCATGCTAAAATGTCACAATAAAAGTGATGTTGCTTCTTCAGTAATACATGGAGCAGTTCTTGAGCGAGGAAGCCTAAAGTGGAACACAGCACGAGATTCCTTGAAGAATAGCCAACGTAATATTTGGCAGGTGTTTACTTATTTTTGTTAGTATTTAGCTTCGTAGATTCTCTGTTTCCGAGTAGCGTTTCGGAGCAATAATTGACGATTATGCACAACATGACTGTTTTTCCATCAGCCTATACAATCTCAGTTAACAGACTCTAGGTGGCCTGAAACTCTCACGTTAGGTAGAAGTGCTCTGGGGAAGTTCGGCTTTCAAAGTTCGGTCGGTCGGTCGGTCGGTTGTTTGGTCGGTCAGTCTGTCTGTCATCTGTCGGTCGGTTGTGCTGTCGGGCTATCGGTCGGTCGGCCGGTTGGTAGGTAGGTAGGTCGGTTGGTGAAATTATTAAAATACTGTCTTTTTCACACTTGTTTTCGTGTGTGTAGCAGTAAGACACAAGGTAAACTCTGGTCATTGCGCTCCTAGCACTTTCCTCTCTGCGTGAATACGCTGTCAGAAACGTGTGCCGCCCGCTCTAACGAAGCCGAGGGGGCAGTCGGGTGTCTATCGCTTAGTTGGCCGGCGCCATTCGGGGAATATTCACAGCCGCAGGTCACACGTTCTGGAAAGTCGTCGCAGCGCTCTAAATTGCACCCTGCGGCTCGCTGTAATAACAACCATTTATGCAGACCGCGCGCTGAAAGTTAGTGCCTACAGTTGGGAATAATTTGACATTATGGCCAGCCGTCCAGTTGCCCAGGTGCGCCTGACTAGCAGAGTTGTACACCTGTCACACGGGCGCATTTAGTCTCACTTTCGACGAGTGACATTCGCCTAGAGTGTCATTCGCCTGGTGTCATACGATCAGCTTGAGTGACACTCACTGAAGAACGCGCTTTCCCCGTAGTGAGTTTGACGAACTCATTCCTCTCGGTCCGGCAAGGCGAGTGTGTAGCCACTACAGCAGTGCTCCGAGATTAGAAAAATTTGTTTTGAAAATTAAATTGTCTTACGATAAGAGAAATTGTTTTAAATTATCACCAACTAAATATAATGCGCCAACATGAACAGCTACTCTCGCTTTGCAAAGGATGACGGCACCCTTCCGCGATACGCGTAAAGATGCCACAGTGTTCGTGTGTGCAATTTCGGCGCTTGTGGAGAGCGAATTCACATGTTTTAATGAACTCAAGCGGATGAGAGTAGATTTGAAAAAAAAAAAAGGACTGACCTGAAGTCGACTGTTGCTTGCATTAAAGGACGCGCATGAAGGGAACGGGAAGCACCCGTGGGACCCAGACTGCCGCTCAATGCTTTAGGCAGCTATCAGCAGTCGTCGCCGTCGCTTGTGGGTAAGAAATAAGACCATTTGAATGCATGCAAGCAGTCATCGAACACACTTTTGGATGAACTAATTCAGAATGAAGCATTAGGCAGGGACGATTAGCTAAAAGCGCCGGTCGTACACGTTGCCAGCAACCCGGCTGCCGAGCGTTACCCAGGTGTGCGGTCGCATCGGTGCTTCCTATAGAGTTGTCGCGCTAAGTAAACAAGAAAGGGTACAACCGGTTCAAAAATGAGATTATTTAAAATAATTAACGCGCTGCTAGTGTTTTATGTCATGGAAACGAGCACTAGCAGTTTGTGCAGAGCGATGTAAACACGAGTACTCGAGTGCAGTCATTCTCATCGGTGGGTCCCTGGGGAAATTAGACGTTTATGTGGTAAATGTTCAGTGCTGTACTATGATCTTCAAGCGCTCATTTAGGGTGTAGTGAAAACAATTTGTTAAAAAGAAGGAGAAAGAAAAACGAGCAACGTACATGAAAATAAATATCCACAGAACCGAAGCAAAGTGGCGTTGCTGTGTCCTAGGCGAAGCGATCGCGACGCCTGCTGGCCAGTGCGAGTAGTGCGGGCTGTGTTCGAGTTTCGAGTGCATCCCTAAATTTCGAATGTATTCCCGAAGCTCAGCTGCCAGGAATGCATCTCAGCCGAATACTGTTAAAAAATTCATCTAGCCGCACAAGGCGGCAGTCGAGTCGAATGACATTCGGTTAGAAAGCATTAAGAATGCTTTGTAGTAGGGGTATCACTTGTCTCGGATCGTGATGGTTTTGTAGTTGACAGTTATTCATTTAATCAGATCCGGAAATAAAACTACATTTGCTTCCGCCTGTTTATAGTTAAGACAGATCAGTTCAATGGTGTTTTCTATTGCGCTGTTCTGTGTTGCTCCCTCATTTGGGGAGACTACACTATCGTCGTTCGTAAATGACTCAGCTATAACTGATGTAATGCAGTTCAGAGCGTCGTCTTCCTCTAAACATTTTCCCTTGGCATCTTTGACCTGTTCTTGCTTTCTTTGATTCGTTTTACCCAGCTAGCTTATAATGTTTCAGATTTTTCTTGGCCCCTTATTAGTTACATTGCGAACTTCAACTATCCAGCAATCAGAGCAGTGCTTAAGTTTAACGTGGATGAGCACCTGCACTTGCTGTTTTTTTTGTCGCTAAGATTTTCATTCTTGACCTATTTCCTCATCAGATAACTGCGCCTTCTTTGCTTCTTTGTGTTCAATTGAAGCCGCCCGTCATTGTTCGATGGCGTGGCTTCTGGATGTTAAAGGGGCGTATGATAACGCATCTCATCAAGCTGTTTTAGACTCTCTCGAATCTTCAGAACTTTGCGGTCGCATGTTCTGCCGGATAAGCAGTTATTTATCGAAGAGATCACTATTTATGTAGACTAAAAATGGACCAACATCTGCACATTTCACTTCCCGTTTGGTATCACAGAGTGGAGTACTTAGCCTGACGCTTTTCAATCTTGTGCTTGTCGGCTTTATCTACAGTCTAACACAGTCGGCACAACTCTCAGTCTATGCGGACGATATATGTATCTGGGCATCAGGAGTTAGGCGGCCACAAGTTCGAACAGAGCTTCAAAAGGCGGCAAGCATTCTTACGGCCTACCTCCACCTGCAAGGCCTGGACATTTCTTCTGAAAAATGTTCTCTTTTTGCCTTTACACGCAAGAGCATGTCTCATTACCCCGTAAGCATAAATAGCTCAACAATACTCCACGAAAGAAGCCACCGCTTCTTTGGAGCAATCAATGATTATAATCTAACGTAGAGCCCCCATCTCTCGTAGACGAAAAGATGACTGACATCGATCGTTCAAGTTCACTCCTTTCTCGGAGGGAATTCCTGGGGAGCGTAAGTGCAGTCGGTGCTCCAGCTGTACACCGCAGTAGTCATGGGATTCCTTCGGTACAGTATCCCTGCACTAGAGAACTTAAAGAAAACGAACATACGGCGTTTGTCTACAAAGTGCTCAAGCTCTAGCACTCCGGACGTGCCAAGGACTGCCAAAATGCGTGTCTACAGGAGAATCCAGTGACAGCCTATGTCAGAATCGAAGCCTTGCTAACCGGCCGCGTACATTCTTGATTGATGCCCATCGCGACTTTCTACGAGCCCAATTTACACCAGCCTCTAGACCATCTTCTCCAGTATGGAGTGTGCACCAACATCGTTTGCTTCTTTCCATACCGGGCATTGAAAAGAAGGCTGATTTATTGTCGAAAGCATTAAAACAGACCACTCTAGAATATTCGCATGAGGAGCACGGACATCGACTGCACGTATACATCGATGGCTCAGTGACACCTTCCAGTTCGTCGGGCTCCGTGGTCATCCCTGTAAGGACCATAGTTTGTAAAGTTGAAACATCGCACCGGACTTCATCGACTGGTGCAGAACTTACTGCTATTTGTGTCGCCATCGAGCATATCAGTGAAGAAACACCCCATAAATGGTCTGTTTTCACTTATTCAAATGCTGCCCTCCAAGCCTTACAATTTGCTCTTCGTCATGGATCCCATGAAAAACTGGTCGCGGAAATCCGAGAGCTCCAACACACCGCCATCAATAAAGGGCACGATGTTGTTTACCAATGGCTGCCAGGACGCAGCGGCATCGCAGGCAACCACCGCGCGGACGAGGCCACGCGAACTGCTCACCATGAGGGAGATTGCGTCCATTGCCATCTCGAAAGCCGACGCAGCGGGTAGGCTTAGACCACCGGCGCTGGATATCACTGTTGCCGCGTGGAATTCAGGCTAATTTTCTAATTCGCGTTTAAAATCCTTGGACCCAGATTTGAAGCTCCGGCTTCCATCCGGCTTACTACGACGCGAAACAACTTTGCTGTGTCGCCTGTGCCTTGGTGTAGCTTTCACCAAGCATTGCTCTTTCTTAAGAGGTATGGCTGATAGCCCTGCATGTCCCATCTGCGGGTGTGACTAGACTATAGCCCACATCATTCGTGAATGCCCTGCCTACAGCGCCGAAAGACAGTTTCTCTGCCGTGCGCTCGAACGTCTATATCCACGCCGACAGAAGAAAATGAAGATTCTCGGCCACTGGCCGCGGCGGTCGTCGGCGATGAAGGTCTCCAAGGCACTGCTCCGCTTCTTGAGAACTTCGGGCCTGCTCGATGGGCTCTGACATTACCGAACACTGTGACTTTGCATAGTGACTTCAATTTCCTGTACTATCTTTTCTCCTTCATATTTTTATCCCCTCACCCCTTTCCCCCTGTACGGAGTAGCAAACCGGTTATTCTTCTGGTTGACCTCCCTGCCTTTCCTCCTCATCCTACTTCTTTTACTTGTTTCATTTTTGTAGTGATGAGTAGTTCTGATTATACTTCCACTTTTCCATTGGGCGTTTCTTTATTGCTTCCTCTATGGCGGCTGCTATTTATGCAATTCATTAGTAGATTAATTTTTTGTTTTTTTTGACTGCTCGTTATTTCTCTTCTGATTAGGGCTTCCAGCTGTTATCTAAAGCACTTAAGATCACTTCCCAGGCTGTACATTCCCTCTTCGTCTATTTTCATTATTGCGAGCTTGCTATAGATCCCCTGCGACATTAGACAGTTGTCAATGGTCGTTTGCCTGTTTCGAAATTTCAACGTGATTTCTCCACCACATTTTTTTTTCTCTATTTACAATAACCAGGTTGTTCCACTCACAGAAGTCTGGCGTTAACTTCCCATTACAATCTGTATATCTATCCAGATCCTCAATGTCGCCATTCATTTCACCCAGCAGAATGTTATATGCATTCTCTAAACTGCTTATATCGTCATTGAGACACTTAACTAGATCCTTGTTTTCTTGCTTCCACTTGTCCCCTGCCCCTAAATAAACTACCCCTAGCCATGTTCTTTCACCGGGAATCGTACCAGATACCCAGATCTGCTCTTTGCAAGTTGATTTCATTTGCCAATTTGTTCCTTGATTTATCAGCATACCTACCTGTGGAGTTCGCTGACCTTTCCGCGAACTCGTTGGTCTTGTGTTCGCAAGGAAGGCCGCTCGAGTGGGGTCGGAAGTCGCCAACAAAGGGACCCGTCCCGTCCTGGCCTCCCGTTCGTGCGGCGGACGTCCTTGTTTACTCCGCGCCGTCACGGGCATAGCCCGTCTTAAGAGGCCTGAAGCCAACGAGGTTTCGAGGGCGCACGAGATACAGCTGGGTGGGGACCGAGTGCTGGGTGACCAGGAAACGGATTATTCCCTTAACGACTGTGTTCTCTTTGTTGCTGTCAACAACCTGAGTCATCGCCTCGTCGGCACATGTTTCTAGCATCTGTGGTGCCGTGGGTGGCGTGGGGAACGGAAGTCGCATTTGTGTTGTTTGTGTGGTTATTTGAACCCCCTTCCCTAATGTTTTAATCAGAACTTTTTCCCCAATCTCTGATCAGTGGGCGGACCTTATTTTCCTTTCCCTAACCACTGATTGGCGAGATGGGTCGTTTGTTATCTTATTGGTTGCTGTCCCCGCTAAGGGTGGAGACAGAGGGTTTAAAACCAAGCGCTCTGGGTTGAGCGGGGGCTGAATTCGTCTGATCCACGATTTAGTCATGTAAATAGTTTTCTCCTTGCTTTGTTTCTTCTCGTTTTTTACCTATGTTGTAAATAAATAGTTAACCTTCTCCTTTCCTTGAGTAATGTGAATGTTTGCGAGCAGAACCACCGGGTCATCAAGAAACCCCGATTTCATCATCAAGTAGTTTCCTCTCATCGCCACCGGAAGGGGAAACTCAACTCTACCCCTCCTTCCTTCCTCTCCGTTGTTGTTCTGTTGCTTTCTTCCCAGACATAGCCACAAATAAACGGTGGATCTTCTAGATTCCTGAGATATGTTTCGCATAGTGCGTACACAACTACCTTTTCATCCTTTACCTGCTGTCCTATTACTAACCATTTCGCTCTCTTTCTACCCCCTTGCATGTTTATCTAACTGATCCAGGTGTTAATTTTTTTTGTAGTTTTCTTCCTCGACTCTCTAGTGGCCATTTTGTTTTCCTCAGCCGCCATTGTTACACTTTTTACTTCGCTTCTACATACACCTACGCCCTGAGCCGCCATGGACCCCCTAGAAAAGCTTCTGCCCGGCCGGCCAGCCGCCAGCCGATCTCTGCTCCTACCCTAGCTTCCACTTAAAAGGATTCCATTTAGTGCAAAGCCTCTGACAGAGCTTGCTCTCTGCACTTCTCTGTTTATGTCTGCCACTTCAAAGCCTTTCTCAAGGCTTAACTTCCTTATCTGTCGATTAACAGTTATCACGTCCTTGGCAACCTCTCCGTTCCGTCCTTGCACCTCGGCACTGTGCCCACCACGATTTGCACTTGCTGTGCTATCACCCTTATGGCGTCAACTCCCTCAGCTAATCTTTCCACTACTTGTGCGGCGTCACCATCCAGGACATCATTTAGCCCCGCCGCAACCACTACCAAATTGCGCCCCGCAGCATTCTTAGGAAGTTCGGTTTTTTGTCGCTCTCAGTACCGTGTCTATTGTCCTCCACAAGAATACCCCGACTGCTACCCGGCTATCCCCCTTTACACCCTCAGTTATAGCTCTTTTGCAACTTCGCAAGTTTCAGTCACTAGCGATAAGCACTAGGGCACTCTCTGCCTCCCTCCTAACTTAGGGATTTTGCTGCCCCTTATTAGTGACTGTGACGACATTGCTTGGTGTTAGCTTGTTCTCCTTCTCTCCATCGCCTGCGAACTTCTTAGCTGCTACCTGTGCGTAACTGTTCCTGTCTAAACCTGCCTGATTTAATTTCTTATCGCTGTCCATGCCAGTGCAGGCCCCATCGACGTGGCTGGCGCCGGAATGTCCGCCAATGTGTCTTCGGATGGAGGTTTCAGCCATTTTTGATTCCAATTGAACAAGCTGTTCTGGAAGTTTGCGCTTCTTTGCTCTCTCTACCTGTAGCTCTATTTCTAGAGCATCCTTGCGAAACTCTAGGTTCTGTTCGCTTGATGAGCCCTGTCCAGGAATGCACTTAGCACGCAGCATTTGCACATAAAATCCGCGCCTTCGGCCTCCTCTACTAATCCCAACCGCGTTTCCTTCAGATGCACCGATGCCTCACGCTCCTCGCATTTAACCTTTAATTGCTTGACCACCATAGCAGCAATCGTTCAGTGTTACCACAAAATGCTAGAATATCGACAGGCTAAAGGAACCACTTGCAAACATGTGCTCAAATTAAATCCTGCCTGCCGCAAATGCCGATCACCTAGAAATGAATAAATACCTTCTTTGAATAGTTAACTCTCACGTGAACGCTGAAAATCTATAGCTTCAGGCCAGAATAGGCTCAGCCGTTAGCTCACAGACCTAAATTCTGCCCCTTACCCTGCACTTCACCTAACTAGTCTAAAATATAACAACTCTGCCTAATTATAACTAGCCTAAATCTAAAGTTTCAAAATAGCAAAGAAAGAACTAACCTATTTGACGCAGTAACGTCGTTCTTGCAGTCGTCAGTCCGTCCAGTCCCGGTCACCACGCGTAATCCGAACATGCGCCCGCACCGCACGGCTGTCAGCGAGCAACACTGAAAAACAGCATCGAAACGGCATCTACGACAGCGATAGGGGTTGAGGCTGCTCAAGGGGAACCGATCTTATCTGGAGTAATTTCATTTGGCTCCTTTCGGTGTGTCGCGCTACTTTTCGGTGAAATGCCGAGCGGTGCCGCACTAGAAGAAAACGTTAAGTTAAAAGTAGACACCACAGACATGGCTTAGCGTTCGTCGACTTAGCTTCACGCCAACGACCACTACGCTAGCGATATCGCAGCGCGGCAAGCGCCGGTCGTGCGCAGCAGTTGCCGTGCCATATCTCGGCCATGCAGTGAAAAGAAAAGTATAAAAAAAAACGCCACCCATGCGACTTTC
This sequence comes from Amblyomma americanum, assembly GCF_052857255.1. NCBI lineage: Eukaryota > Metazoa > Arthropoda > Arachnida > Ixodida > Ixodidae > Amblyomma > Amblyomma americanum. Next base: position 74,239,846 of record NC_135503.1, on the reverse strand, counting down.
ATCGTGTCTGAGCGTTTAGGTGAGAAGGAGCGCGACGCATTGAGCCTAGCTAACCGACATGTTTGTCGATAAAAAGGGGCACCACCACGATTGCCTTGATTCCAGATAGCTCTTGCTAGATGGCGTTGCAATGTAGTTTTCTCGAGCTCCGCCACCGGCCGCGTGTTGCATACTGCTTTTTCTTACGACTCTCCCTAAATGAAACGCAGCGTTCGATTTAATTTGCAGCTTTCAGTAGAAAACCATTTGGAAGGAAATATAAACTATGATAACTAAGGCGTTCTGGAATGCAGGAAGAAAGCTTTGTTAGAGTCAATAACAGAGACACCCTTAGCGCTCATTAAATGCAATACGATCGAAGTTGAATCCTGCCATAGCCGCCACTGCATGCGGCAGGATTTGTTCCCAAGGGTCAGTGTTGCGCAGTTATTCCGACGTCGTTAGAAACGTGATGAACGGCACGCATTGCAACGAGTCAAATTAGGTTCATGCACTGAATGGACGAATAAGAACTGATACCCGAAGTGCTGTCAACATTGTCCGCCCGCAGGTTTTCCCTAGTGGCTATATGGCAACCTGCTACACAGGATGACGGTTCGGGTTCGAAACAGAATTCTGAGACTGCACTGGGATCAAGGAGATTGGCTAAACCGTTAATGTGGTGGTAATACTGTGCACGCTTAGGGAGTTCACGGCGTTTGAATGAATCAAGAATATTGCACGTGCCTCATGCGGTTCCCTCATCTTTGGTGCTTGTGTAAATTCAGATTAAGCGCCTACAAGTTGCGAAAGACGGAAAGCACTGCACTTCGCCTTAAGTAGGGGACATGGAAACAGGGACTGCACCTGCGGCGGCAGTTGTGCACCTGTGGTGTTTAGCGGCGCGGTACGCATTCGAGCGATTGATCCCGGCCGGGCCGGTGCATTTGCAGTGTGTCAAAATTAAAGAAAAAAGACGGGCGCCAATGTGATCCGCAGGGGATGGGAGTAATGCGTATCCTTCCATTACTCTTTGCCTCATAGCCCGCGCCGCCGATTCGTTTGAAAATACGTACTGAAACAAAAGGTGATATTGAAGAGTAGCCAAGTGCCTAAGTGTGAACTGCAATGCCATGGCAGTTTTTGTATTTCGGCTAATAACCCCGCCCATCAATTTTGGCACATATATCAAAAGTGTAATATGTCCGCCAGCGTAAGAAACAGCTAAAATCATCGGATTAAATACAATTCAGATGGTGGCTTCGGCTACGAAGCCTACATACGCAGCTATATCGAATGAACGGGCCAAATGAAACTAATATTCTTCAATATAGATTCCACAGGGCCGGATTGAATAATTATTATATATGATAACTGCGTGTGGTTTACGAAATTAAACTGTCAGAACTTCGCATCGCAGATTATGTCAAGCCAATTCGGAGGCTATGGCACTTCAGTTTTTCTGGGCCTCTTAACAATGGCAAGTAAGCTTATTCAAACAGGCCGAACAAACAAGGTGAAGTTAGATGCACAAAACCTTTCTCTGGTATCCATATTGTGCGTACATTGTAATAAACATATTCTCCCACAAGCCTCAGCCAGTGTGTTGCGGTGGGTAATTTAGAGCCTGAAAATGACACAAACCGACTAAGAAAATTCGATGTTCTTCTAATTGCGGGTTCTCTAAGCATAACATTTTCTTAACTTTTTTTTAAACGCACTCTTCTTGGACCGAGTCGGGTGGATTTTGTTACCGAGGCCTTCTTAACGACCCGGTAATTAGCCCTAGCGGCCGCAAATTACGAAGGCGAGAACACCGAAGATGTTTTAAATCTGAACGAACGTTAAAGAGGGATAGCTGTGGAGCCCCGAAGACAGTATTTTACAGGAAGCAATTACGCAGAGGTTTTAATCGGTTCGCAATGGCGAAAGTGCCTTTTGGGGGAGGGTGCGAACGATTAGGTTTCCGATGGCGAGGTTCAGGCTTTCGCATCTTTCCGGGAGTTCGAGTTGGTGAAAATCGCTTTTCGCGTCGCTGTTTTATTGCCGTGAACTCTGCCTGCAGTTTCTCGTCTCGGTGGTGAGCGGTCAGGAACGCGCTTTCGAATAAATGAAGTGAAGTAAAAACGTTTCTCTGCTTCAGGAAGAGTTCGAGCAAACGACCGAAACATATATCATGAAAAGCCTCCAACTTGGCCCTCTTTGTGAGCCGTTGATGCTGAAGCATGGGTAGTTTAGTCTTTTGGGGGAAACATTTTGTCCAAATCACAGTAGCTTCTACGCGTGTGGCAATACCATTATTGTAGAGCCCCAAAGCGGCATTTGCTATGTGCATTTGAACTGTACTTTTAAATTATTCTTTTAGAAGCTTTGCAAACAATTATGTGCATTGGAAGGTCTCAGCTTTCTGTGAGAGTGCGCTTTGACTAACACTGGTTTCTTCACTGAATATGACTCTAAAAACATTGATACTACAACTGAGATGTATTCTGCATCATGTACCGCCTTTGTCAAAAGTAACCGGGCACAAGTGGTTTGTTTCTTAGGCGCGTGGCGAAGCACTTACGTCAGCCCTTCAGGTCTGAATCTGTGCAAAATAAGGAGAGCCCTTGTCATTGTTTTGACACCTTTCGGTCTTTAGGGGTGCTGTAAAGGATCCGTTATACGGTTGAGAAGCGAAAACAAGCTTCTCGGTTACTTTTGACAAAGGGGGAACATATTTCACGAAACTATGAGCTTTTCCGCACGTGCTCCGAAATTGTCATTGAAGGCTCATTTGATCCATCCGTTTCAGTTTTATGTCATTAAGTGCAGCTGCAGAAATGGTTTCCTTATAGCAAAATCCTCACGTTGCCCATTCGTAGAATGATAGGGATTACAGAAGGCAGTGACAATTTATCACCATAATTCTGGCGTGAACACAAATGGCTTCAAGGCACCTAGCAAGAATAGAATTGCATTATCTCCTGCATTTGCATTTAAGAGCGCTCGGCACTGGTTTGTGTACCTGTCAGTCATTTACGTTTCTGGCTTGGCGTTTTCTTGCTTAATTTTTGTAGTAGGGTCATTCCACGCCAAACATCCCAGCGTTGTGCTCGATCAGCTCCAATTTGTTCCAAAAAAAATCTTGGAAATTATCGTAATGTGTGTGATGAAAGTATGAAATATTTTTCCCGAAAAAAATTATTCGTGAGCTGAGGGCAGTTTGAATATTTAGAACAAGTGAGAAGCCAGGCACTGCTCAATAATTAATAACAAGTTCAAATTTTTGAATACACTTCACAGTTTTTTTTCATTGACATTTGCAGAGATTTTGGCTTTCGACATAATTCGGAGTATGCAGCTTTACAAGGCAAAAATATTTTTAAAAGAGCTAGAAAAGTATGACAATGTACCATTTTGTCTTTTTTTGTTTTTTCTTCCTCTAGATGTCTGCTACCTATAATAAATGTGGTGGTACAAATGTTCGGGTGATGAAACTGCGTACACCGAATTAAAAAAATAGTAATGTTAATAATAATAATAATTGTTTTTTGGGGAAAGGAAATGGCGCAGTATCTGTCTCATATATCGGCGGACACCTGAGCCGCGCTGTAAGGGAAACGACAAATGATGGAGGGAAAGCACAAAGGAAGGAAGTGGTGCCGTAGTGGAGGGCTCCGGAATAATTTCGACCACCTGGGGATCTTTAACGTGCACTGACATCGCACAGCACACGGGCGCCTTAGCGTTTTGCCTTCATAAAAACGCAGCCGCCGCGGTCGCGATCGAACCCGAGAACTCCGGATCAGTAGCCGAGCGCTTTAACCACACAGACACCACGGCGGGTACTGATGTTGCAAAAAGTGCGTTTTGAGCCAAACAACACCCGTTAATTTCACCTTCAGATTTTTTAAGTATAAATACAAACAATAAAGGGTTATGTAGAACGGTTTATTGCCTTTCATTTGTGAAATTTTTATCGAGGTAATTTTTGCTTAAAGCGAGAAAAAATTTTCGAAGTTGAGCGCTCCGGCCGCATGTTGCGTCGTCTCTTAACGCCTCTTCACCGCAGAACACGACACTGCTGACACTGTGGCCACGCGAAATCTGTTCTTAAGCGAGGCTTGCACTGCAGGCAAGCATTGGAACATTGAGTAGTAGAACAGGTATTCGTGATTTTCTTAACGTTGTTAGGGCGGCACATTCCCAAGTTAGCAAGTTCTTCGGTGTGGTTCTGTCGCAGTCAGTCATTCTTGTCGGCGCCATGACAGACGTAATCAACAGCTTATGAGACACCGATCTGGGCATGACCAGAACAATCCGGTGTTGAAACAATCCGCGACGCAACAGCACCTCGTGGTACCTGATCCTTGTGGCCGTCAGGGGCTCATGCCCGGTTGTTTCCAATGTGATGTGAATGTTATATTTGATTTAATCAGTGCAATTTCTGCATTATAACTCCAGCGACAAGTGTAGACGAGCTAGTATGCTGGTGAAGCACCTTCATGCGAGCGACGCACCTATGCGCGAGCGGGCCGTGTTCACCGCCAGCGCCTCTCGCGTTACTCGCCGCAGCCGTGTGCACTTCGCACCTTCACGTGCATGCACTCCGAGACGCGCGCTATCCGCGATCTTTTCGGATATAAATAAAGCACTTGTGATACGCCTGCCATACCAGCTGGTCAGCCCTCCTCGTAGTCCATGCGAGACAGCACGCAGAATGCCCTCGTTTTTCTTCTCTCGGCTGCCCCGCTCCAAAGCGGGTCTGTTCAAACTTCGAAAGCGAAAACGATCACGCTTATTGCATACCATCCGCCGAATGTGCCGCACGATATCTTCTTTACCTCCAGCCCTAAAAATTCACGACAGCGAACGACAGCAAACGAAGTTATCTGGCCGTAAGTGTCACTCCATGCCAGGTGCCGTGTTATGCGGTGAAGAGGCGTTAAGAGACGACACAACTTGCGGCCCGAGGGCTCAACTTGAAAAATTCCTTTCTCGGTTTAAACAAAAACTACCTCGAAAAAAAATTTCAGAACTGAAGGCAATGATCCGTTCTACGTAACCTATTATTGTTTGTATTTTACTTGGACCAACTCTGGGTGAAATTAACGAGTGTTTTTTGGCTCAAAATGCACTTTTGCAACTTTAGTATTTATTTTACTTCGTTGTACGCAGCTTCATCACCTGTAACATTTATATAAGTACTAGACATCTAAAGAAACTAAACAGCTTTTTGTGAAAGCAAGTTATTGTTTATAAGGTTTAACGTCCCAAAGCGACTCAGGCTATGAGGGACGCCGTAGTGAAGGGCTCCGGAAATTTCGACCACCTGGGGTTCTTTAACGTGCACTGACATCGCACAGTACACGGGCGTCCAGAATTTCGCCTCCATCGAAATTCGCCCGCCGCGGCCGGGATCGAACCCGCGTCTTTCGGGCCAGCAGCCGAGCGCCGTAACCACTCAGCCACCGCGGCAGCTGAGAGAAAGTTGATATTTACAACAAAAAAGGACAAAAATTGTACAGCTTCATACGCTTTTCTATTTTTTTAAAAATTTTTTGCCGTATACCATGCTCTGAATTATATCGAAAGACAGATTCTGTGCAAGTGTCAATGAAAAAAATGTTGAAGAGTGTTAAAAAAATTTGGACTTGTTATTAATTATTGAGCAGTGCCTAGTTTCTCGTCTTCTCTAAATATTCAAACTGCCTTCACCTCACGAATAATTTTTTTTCGGCAAAAGTATTTCAGGTTTTGATTACGCACATTAGGATAAGTTTCCATGAATTTTTTTGAACACATGTTGGAGGTGGTCGAGCGCAACGTCTAAGCCCGGAATGACCCAGTACAAAATGTTTTGCTACAATTAGGATACAAAGCAATGCAAAATTTGAGTGCAGCTTTTGAGGTTTTGAACTATGGACGATCGCACATAGACCTCGCAATGCACAACGGTGGCGGCTCGCCTGTGCTTTGGCGACATGTTTCAGAGAAGCCGCCCCAGGGAGAGCGCTGCACCACTTCGCATTCTGCCATCATAAGCTGCTCCTCCGTTATTCTCCTCCCTCTCTCGTCACTATTCGCTCATTTCACCCTTCTTCAACAATTTTGAACGCGATTAGGATAAACGCACCGTTAACAAGCAAATCCGGCGTCGACGTTGTGGGCGGAAAATAGCGAGCAGGAATCCGGAGAGGTGGTGCCCAGATAGCAACCTAGGAGGCAGTTGGCCCACGTTGGTCACGTGACCTTGCGGTGTGTCGACGTTTACTGCGCTCTGACTTGTGATAGATCATGTACGTAGGGGGCGCTCCAATTGCGAACCGCACCGTGCGTTCATTGCTCCTGCGTTTTGATGTCTCGCGCTTTTGAAACACGTTCCGACGCACTCCGACATATTGCGTCCGTGATAGCGCTCTCTTTTTGTATAATGCGTCGAACGCCACAGGCAAACTAAGGGTGCACAACAAATTACTTTGACTGCCTTGTTGATATCATTTCCGAGGCCCCTGTTGGGCACGTTCTTCACCCAGCTCTCGTGTTCAGCTCCTTTCGAGCGTTGCAACCGACAGCTCCACCGCTAAAAGGGGGCCACGTCTTCTGAGATTTCCTGCGCACCCAACTTACCTTCTGATTTTTAATATAGCGCTTGGAAAAAGATAGTTTTCAGCGGTTTCGAAATAGCGGGCCGTGAAAACCGGCTTGCGGCGAAAGTGTAACGCGTTTGAAGATCGCGCCGTTAATGCTGGGATCGCGCCGGAGAAGATGACACGCCGAAACGCTGGGCTCGGCACGAACTGACACGAAGCGCACGATGACAAAGAGCGCGGCACAAGAGAATTCAAATATTCACCGAGAGAGACACCATCAGCTTCAGCAGACACTGCGGCGCGCCCTTCTATTTTTTCAGTCATCTCTTCACTCTTTTATTTTATTCTTCTTTGAATATAAGCCCTTAGTGCTCCACCCGCCACTTTCACGCGGAAAATTGCACTTCAATCACTCAGGGTCTTGTCGAGATTTTTTTCTTTTTTGTTGTAGCGCTCTTCAACAAGACGAGCCTGATTCAAAACGCGTTTGAGAGTTGGTTCTCTTGCTGTACTGTGTGCCGCAGGCAGATGTCGCGGAGTTTGTAACGATTGACTGTTAATAACAATAAGGATTATGTAAACCCCCAGCAGGCGATCTTGCGGTGGTGCTCCCTTCTTCTAGATAGAATGCAGTGGGACAATGCAGAGAAAGGCACGGCTCCCTTAAAGGGCTTTTTCATGTTATTTTACTGACTAGGGCTAGTGGTAAATGCTTGTGCAGCTTGAGAGGCTTCTATACTTGTACAAAACTGTTTTACGAAGAATTAGAGGTCGACTCCTTAGCGTTTAAGCCATATTTGTTACATATCACCTCCAGTGCTTCTCGACCTCCTGTGGACTGCATCTGGGTGCCGATAATGTTATCATCATAGGACAAGCTGCTTCTTAGATTTACGCGCAAGCAAGATAGCTGCACCGCACAGTGACCTATCGTTGCCGAGAAGAGTTTTTTGTGCTGGTTGCGAGGTCACACCACTTATTATAAAAAATGTTTAATAGCGCTGCTGCACCTGGTTCCTCTGTGCCAGCTGTCAATAGTGCTTTATCAAGTCTACGTAATGCAACCCTTTGCCCGCATGTATTCCGAAGGAAACAAAGGGATCAGCAGCTACGTCGCAGAAAGACGGGAGTATTGACGTGATACACTGGCTTAACAAGGCTTAACATCATGTCGAGCATGTCAGGAAATTAAAAAAAAAGTAGTTCACATTGCAAAAGGTTGTTTAAGATTAAGATGGAGTGTTTAAAATGTCCACAGTTGATTGAACCACGACCAACTAATTCTCCAACAATGGCGACGATACTTGGGGACTAAGTGTATAGGAGACCGATTAGGAACAAGACAGAAACTGCTTCGTGCAATACTATTCGCAAGTTCCGTAGATGGTGGCGCCGCGCACCGGTGAGGCCGAGAAACGCAACAGAGATGATCGGCGCGTGCAGGCGCAGGCGTGTGTGCGGGAGCTAGGACTTCGCAGTTTTTTACTTTGTTCGAGCTGCGCGTCAGCGGCGTCTTAAGGCTGTTTGCGATAGAAAGAAAGAAGAAAGTACAAGAGCAACAGGATGTGCCGCAGTGCACAAACCGGGTAATGTGCGGACAAACAAGTCTGCATTATTTTCCCACTGACGCCCGTCTGAAAAAGCTGTGGGTGATTAAGCTGCGCATCGGGAAACGTGGGACACCGCCGATGAAGGTGTGCAGTGCCCACTTTGTGGAGGACGACTTCTTTTGGAGCCGTATTGGTAAGCGATGTGCTATTCATTTCAGTACTATGCTCGCGCAAATCGACTGTCTAGCGCAAATATTTCTGCAGTGTCCGTGCGCAAGGAATGAGCGGGTGACAAATGCAGATCTCAGGATTTAGAAGGAAGCTGCAACGAAATGCGTCGCTAAGCAGGGAAGTTGGCGTCAAGCTGTGCATTTGTGTAAATGCACAATCGTGAGATCTTTTCTGCCCACTAACAGCTGCTCATTTGTATGATGGTACCCGCCGCGATGGCTCAGTGGCTTTGGCGTTCGGCTCGTGATCGCAATGTCGCGGGCGAAATGCAAAAAAAAACGACCATGTTTTGTGCGGTGTGAGATCACGTTAAATAACCCTACATAGTCTACATTAATTCAGAGCCCTCCACTACGGCAACCTCTCATTAGCTGAGCCGCTTCGCGACCTAAAAACCCACAATCCACAATGTGAGGTCACTTATGCTCATTGGTACCGTCACGGGAATACACAAGCAGACGTGGGCACAAGTTTCTTGTTAATTTCTGCTTAAAGCGAATATCACTGTCTGAGTCACCCACTACGGTGAAATAACAGCCTGTGAGGGTAGTGCAGGGTAGCTATGATACAGTTCAGCGTAGTGTGCGATGCTGCAGTCTACCATTGTCTTTTGCTGCAGTTCCATGCACGGAGTACCCTCAATGGAAGCAATATATGGTTGTACTTAAACAGCTGTGTAAGGCATCTTTTGTCAGTAATTCCTGCAGCAGTCCTAGTGAAGTGCTGCATCAGTTCCCAAAAATTAGTAGTTTGTGAAGAGTGAAGCAACTAATGATAGCATTTCTGTCTTAACAGTGCCGCACTTTCAAACCATTGTCAGAGATAGAAGGCGTAGCTGCATTCGGCTAGGAGGTAATTCATAATTTATTCTACAGATCCAAACATATGGGCACCAGTTCGCAAGAGGCTCAAGAAAACTGCTATACCTTCACAATGCCTACCAAACAGAACTCACGACCACCAGGACCTTCGAAGAGCACAAGCATCAGCAGCCCGTGCTGCGCGAGCATCCGCTAGGGATAGCCACGGTAAGTTATTTTTCAAACCTGGTTGAGACATGGTTGCATTAAAGCCAAATTTCTTTATTAGATGCTAATTTCATTCAGTCAAGCACTTTGCTTTTTAATAAGTCTACGCCGTACAAATTACAATACACTAGAAACAACTGACGCATACACCTTTCTAAAATCTAAGGTAAACAACAGATTACACAACTTAATGCAGTGGCACTTTTATTTCTTTGTTATGGCAGAGAAATGTGCGTGTTCATTTTTTTCAGTGATGCTACCCGAACGCAGTGGCATCTCGGACCTGTCCTCTCCACTATGGGCCCCTTCAGATGGAGATACATCTACAGGGATGTCTGCGGTGAGCATTGACTTACCACATTTGTCTGGTTTGAAGCATTACTTTCCCTCTGAAAATGCTCACATACTCTGTATCAGCTGCCAATTTCCTGCACCATCCTTTGCATCTCTCGTCATTCAGGTGACATGTGCAGACAGTGACACTATCCCTTAAGCCTTCGTTAAGGCATATTGATAACATCCGCTGTGAAATACAAAACCCCTGGGTAAAAGATTAACATCTAATGAGCCACAGTGTGGCGCATGTGCAAATCATAAATTTCTACAGAAATGTTGTGCAGCTGAGGGACGCATTAATAGCTAAATATTAACATTGCAGTAAAATTATTCCTTTGCATGGAACATAGAAAACTGAGAAGTATGTAAAAGGTATGTTACTACTTTTTGTACTTATTTTAGTGCTCATGTTGTAGCTACATTTTTTTTCTTCAGTTGCTGGTGTGGGGAAATTTGTTTTGTCAAGGTGTGCTATCCCAACCATCACGAGACAGAGGGAGCCTGCAAGCACTGTTGGGCAGTTTTTGAGAGTTAGGAGTATGAATAATTGAAAATCACTTGTTCCAGTACCAAGTTGTGCCTGTTGCATGAGCCTCGCAGTGATAGTTCTTCGGGGTGTAATGAAAAACACTAAAAAGATTTGTTTGTGCATAAGATGGGGAAAGAGGACAGTCCCAGCTTTATTTGTAGATAACGAGGCGAGCTGGAAATTATGACATGTAGGTATGTCTGGCTTCTGTATTTGTTAACCGTGCAACTTTCAATGTTTATTCTCCAGATGCTACTGCAGCAAATTGCAGTACCAGTAGCATGTTTCACAGCATACTTGTCATCCTGGCCTGAAATCCTGGCTGAGATTTAGAAGGAAGTTTCATATTTTTCGTTTAATGTCTTGCCCATAAACATCTTTCTATGCAGGTGGAAGATGATTGGCATGCAGCTGCATTTCATACTGCCCCCCATGATGGCGAGAGTGTGCCCAAACCAACAATGACGGATGTTGAAGTGGCAGAGGTCATGCTCCAGCTAGCAGGGCACAGCCACACCTACACAGACAAAGGTGTACAAGTTGATACACTTTCTGCTCCGCAAAGAAAGAGGAAGGTTGTTGAATTACTGGCAACAGATGTAGCTGTGCGAGTCTTCACTGATGTGAAGTCAAAAAGTGCGCTTTTAGCTATTTCAGAAGAGGTGGCATTGGTCGACGAAATGACCACGGACATTCCTGTGTATGAGCGTGTTGTCCTTGTACTTGTATGCCTAAAAACATGCCTGTCACAAAATTGCCTTGCCACACTATTCTGTACAAGTAAAACGACAGTGCAGAGGCATTTCTATGGCACCCTTCGCAGCCTTGCTGCCATACTCAAAGCAGCCATTCCATGGCCATCAAAAAATGAAATAATGCTGAATATGCCTCATTGCTTTGCTGAATTTCAGGAGGTGCGGGTTGTCCTAGATTGCACAGAAGTGCAGGTAGAGAAATCGCACTGTCAGTCTTGCCGCATCCTGCCATATTCTTATTACAAGGGAACACAAACGGCTAAGGCACTTTTGGGGTGTCACCTGCTGGCCTTATAACATTCATTAGTAATGGATTTGGAGGTCGTGCATCGGATAAAGCTTGTATGCTAAAGTCCAATGTGTTGGACAAGCTGAAAAGCTTCCAAGATGACGTAATGGTTGACAAAGGCTTCTGCATTGACGACATGTGTGCAGAACGGGGCCTTGATGTGGTACAGCCACCATTCCTGAGCTCTGAAGAGCAGTTCTTAGCTGAGGATGCGACTAAAACAGTTCACATTGCCAGAGCTCGAGTGCATGTGGAGAGAGCCATCCAACGCATGAAGGTGTTCAAGGTGCTTAAGGGGCCTATTCCGTGCGATCTTGTTGGGGCGCTCGATAAAATAATGGTTATTATAGCAGGCATTGTTAACCTGTCAGCTCCGATATTGTCTGAAAAACGATTTAGTGGGGGTGTCCAGTTGCAGTAATTCTTTCAGTGTAATTGTGATTACTGGATTGTAAGGTTAGCACCATGGTGATATTTTTTTGCACTGTCTTCAAAATACCTTACTACAAATCAACTGTCTGCAACTAACACTTTTCTTTGTTGTGCCCTTTTCACCACTTAATGCAGTTTATCAGGCTTCATACGCCCTGGCATAACGAAGAATTGTTCTAATCATAAAATGCTTGTTGCTCCCATTCTCAGCAAATTCAGGCAAACATCTCCTGTTTGCAAATGTCCCTATCAGATTGGTTTGGCTCAATTTATGGGATTTCATGTCCTAAAGTGACTCGGGCTATGAGAGGCGTCGTAGTAGAGGGTTCCAAAATTTTGACTGCCTTGGGTTTCTTTAACATGCGCCGACATTGTATAGCATAAACGCCCTATCATTTTGCCTCCATCAAAATGCGGCATCTGTGACTGGGTTCATGGCAAGCAGAAAATAACTTCAGGCCTGAGTATGATTCAATACAGCACTGGCACCAAAAGAGCTGCTTCAGTTTCTCCTGCTGCGGCAAACTTGGCTGTCGCCACAGCTTCTCATATGGTGTGTTTTGCTCATAACCTTTTTCACTTTGTATCGTTGTCCTCATCTTTCATCTTTTTTCTGTGCTTCAAAATGCTTGGAGCCAATTGTGTGTGCTACTGCCGCCGTGCCTGTGCAACGGAGCCAGTCATGCCTACAGATACAAGACCTCGACAAGGTCTCTGCAGCTTTATTTAGGTAGACATGAAAGTGAGAAAAAGAGCAAGGAGGCCAAACTCCTCACTACGACCAGCAAAGAGCTAGTCAGTGCTATTGTGTGCCGAACAGCAAAACTAATTAGGAATTCTCATCGCACTGCCTGTCAGCAGCAGCCAAAGCAGCTTAACGCACCGGCAGATAAATCACAAGAAGTGGCGAATGAAGGCGACCTGGTGCTATCAGGCAAAGACCATGACCTATACTAGAAGAAGAGGAAGACGAAGACGTTGTTCGATCGCCTGTCGCCTCAGCCCTGTTTATTTAGCTAATTTTTCCTAATTTACCTAGCTTTATTTGAATATTCGAGGACGGCAGCATCTTCAAGGCGGTACTGTCCCTACGGGAAGAGTTCGGCTGTTCCGGCGCCGGCAAGCCTAAAGGGACCACGCCATTCAAAGGAGGCTGGCTCGGAAGAGGCGGCCATGGCTTCCCAGGCTGTGGAGCGACCACAACATGGATTCGACGACCCGTCCAGCGAGACCTCATCGCTTAGTGGGGCTGAGTCAACGATCATGGACGGTGACGAGTCAGTGGCCGATATGGCTGACGTGGACAACGAGGGTTTCAAGTTGGTGAGTCATCGCAAGCAACGAATGGTAGGGATCCCGGTAGTGGTTGAGCCCACAGAAAAGGGGGTCGATTTAAGAGAGAAGAGTCCCATCTTACTTTTCACGGCCATTCAATCACTGCTGGGATCAGCTCCGATTCGAAGTCGATTCACCATGCACGGGGCTCTTCAGCTGGATGTCTCGACGGAAGAGCAGGTTGACAAGCTCCTGCAGAGCTCTCAGATTTTTGGCATCAAAGTTAACGGGCGGTTGCCCCATTCCTACATGAAGAACACCTGTGTTATTAAGGGTGTACCAAAGTGGTATTCAGAACGCGACCTACTTGATTACCTGAAACCACAAGGTGTACTGCACGTGAAACGACTTGTGCGTCGTGTGGAGTCTCCAGGAAAAGAATGGGCTGCGAAACCTACCAACTCTATCGTGTTGACATTCGCTCCCAACTCAGAACGCCCCGAAAAAATTGATCTGGGATTCACAAAACACGCAGTTGCAGATTTCACTGAAGCTCCTCCACGGTGTTTTAGATGCCAACCGTTTGGGCACGTGGCCAAAGTTTGCATAAAGGATCGACGCTGTAAGCGGTGCGGAGGCGACCACGACTTTAAAACCTGCTGGGCAGATTTTGCTTGCGCCAATTGCGGTGGCGATCATCCAGCGAGTTTCGGCGGCTGCTCCTTCCGTGTGAGCGCTCTGCACCGCCGGATGTCCTTTATTTCTGGTCCAAAAACCTCACCGACTGAGACGCCTGTCCCTGAATTAGACGAGTTCCCAGTATTGGAGTCTGATGTTGTTGCGTTGCCCAACAATGTCCCTAAGAGACCTGAGTCCAGCAAGGCGCCAAGGCCCAGTGCGCGCGAGTCGACTGTTCGACCTCCAGCAAAATGTGGCCATGTTCCTGAGCGGCCGGATCACAGCCAGACTCCACGGCAAGGGGGACCCTCATATGCACAAGTGACAAAAAAAAAACAGCTACTGCGGCCAAGAGTGTGTCCCCGTCGGCATATTTTATCGATGTTGTAAGTGATTGCGTTGCTCAAAATAAGGAGCTCAAAAATCAAGGTATGCCTGACCTTCTTCATGTTTTGTTTGGGGCCCTGCGTTCACATGTTCCAGCGATGGCGCCTGGTAACCTGAAGAACTTCCTACAGCTTGTGCTTTCTTTTGAGTCCCTAATTTCCACCTTCGCAGCAAACTTCCTTGCGAACTAAAATGGATGGGGCTAAACCTCGTGGATCTCATATGCACCGAAAAGTGCCGTTTATATTGCAGTGGAACTGCGCTGGGATTTTAAGTCGGTTAGCTGAACTCAAACTATTCTTGAAAGAGACTTGTGTTCCAGTATTGGCCCCGTCAGAAGCTGGCCTGCCAAGCGGGAGATGTTTGACTGGATATGTCGCCCATAAAAACTGTAGCATAAAGTCATTTCCTGCAGGAAGTGCTGCACTTTACATAAGAAGAGAAATTCCACATGTTTCTCTAAGCGTTGCCGATCTTTGCACGGATGACATTGAGGTAGCGGCTGTGAGAATACAGCTCGGCTCTCGAACCCTTTCTATTGCATCCGTGTACGTGTCTCCGCGGAAGAAGGTAGAATTAGATTTGTTTCTACAGCAGCTCTACGACCGCTGCCCAGCACCTAGAATCAACTCCGGTGATTTCAATGCCCATCATGCTGTTTGGGGTGACAGGAACACGGATTCCCGTGGACGCAAACTTGTAGAGGTTATTGACAGTTTGGACCTGTGTGTTGCCAATGACGGAAGCCCCACTTTTTCCCGGCCTCCAGCCTCCGCGACAGCTATAGACCTGACACTGCATTCACCTGACGTCCGCGTGAGTTGGTCAACAGCGCCCGACCGCATGGGGAGTGATCACTATCTGATTTTTGTGTTTGCTGCCGACTTTCGTATGCATGGTCCTAAAATTAGCAACGTGGTCAACTGGGACAAGTACAGAAAGCACCTGGAACGTGTTTCTGTTGATGTTGACAAAATGATTTCTAGTAAGCTAGCAGCAACTACGGCGGTCAAGTTACCTGATCATTTTCCGGCCCCGGATTTAAAACTCAGGAACCTTAGCGCAGCGAGAAGGGCGGAACGCCAACTCGTGCGGAAGAAGGACGACAGGCAACTGAAGACGACCTTCAATAGGCTGAATTTTGCTATTAGACGGCACACGAACAAGCTGTACAGGTCGCAATGGGCCTCATTCTGTGCTAGTTTGACTGTGTTCTCACCGATAACGAGAATATGGCGCGTTATTGGCAGCCTTGCTGGAGAATCTCGCCCTTCGAAGCCTTTTGAAGCTCTTGCAATACGGAAGGAAAACCCTATTGCGTGCTTGGCAGAGTAATTTGCAGACGCACTCGTACGCGGTGATTCTGGAATAGATATATATTCACCACCTGCTTCCTCCAGGTCTATCATGGACGTCCCGTTCTTGCTTTGTGAGCTTCAGACTGAGCTCAGTGGCCTGCGGCGCAGGTGTTCACCAGGTCCCCACGGCATCACCAATCAAATGCTGAATAATCTGCCCTTGCAACTCCGAAAGGATCTCCTCAACTTCATCAATCGAGTTTGGGAGACTGGCGATGTTCCTCCATCATCGAAGGTGGCACATGTAGTTCCGGTACTGAAGCCTGGCAAAGACATGACATACCTTGCCTCGTATCGCCCAGTGTCATTGACTTCCTGTGTAGCTAAGTTGATGGAGAAGCTGGTAAATGAACGCTTATCATGGTGGCTTGAGGACAGCAAGGCACTGCCATCCTGTATGACAGGATTCCGCCGAGGTCTTAGTGCCCAAGATAGCGTCTTAGACTTGATCAGTCACATTGAACACCAGAGAGCTTTCGGCCTTTCCACCTTAGCCATTTTTCTTCTTGATGTTGCGAAAGCTTACGACAGCGTGCTTCAGAGCTCAATTCTAAACAGTTTGCAAGGCATGGGCATACAGGGCCATATGTTAAGATTCATTTGCAAGTTTATAAGTGATCGCGCGGTTCGTGTACGGTTAGGGAGTACGTTAAGCACCGAAAGGGTTCTATCACGAGGTGTGCCTCAAGGAAGTGTTCTTTCCCCCACGCTCTTTAACGCCGTAATGGCTGGCCTACCCGATTCGTTGAAAAAAAGTTGCAGGCAAGTGCGTATGTCACTTTATGCTGACGACATCTGTATTTGGATTACTGGCTACCAACACAAGCGATTAGCCCTGATAGCTCGACAGGCTATACTTTCGGCACAAGCTTACCTTCAAGGTGTGGGTCGTCTCTGTCAGTGGACAAATCCGGCTTTATTCTGTTTCCAAGTGTAGGAAGACGTCAAGCGCGGTTGAAGATAGACCTCGGTCACTCTTGCATCCGTCAATTCAACCACGCGCGTTTCCTGGGTGTCATTATTGACTCCCGTCTACAGTGGCGAAAAGCTGTAGACGCGATTATTTCATCTATATCTTCTCGTCTCAATGTGATCCGTAGAATTTCACGTGAGCAATGGGGAAACCATCCTTCTTCAATGGTCAAACTTCATGAAGCGCTGGTGGTCAGCCGGATAATGTATCAATTACCTTTAATTTCCCCCTCGCCATCACAACTTGAGCGTCTCGAAGTTTTCCACAGAAAGGGCCTAAGAAGAGCCATTGGAGTTCCCCAGGCGGCTGCGAATAAGGCAGTACTTCTTGAGTCCCTATCGAAACCTCTTAGCCTTATCGCTTCTCAGAGACTATTAATGCATCTTGACTGCTTAGGAGAGACGGTAGCTGGGCGATCCCTTCTCCAGCGGCTCTGCAAGAGATATGAGTCGAAGGCTTACTTGGCACTCAATACTCTTAGTTCTTTAGGCATTAATGTCCGAAGGCAAAGGAAACGGTTGAAACCCCCCTGGTCTTTTCCGACCCTCGACTGTAAGGTCACAATTCCCCATGTGAGCGCAAAGCGCAGCTCTCCTTTGGCAGCAACGCGTTCGCTTGTACTGGAATACTTGGAAACGGAGTATGCCTGCCATCTTCAAATTTTCACGGATGGTTCTGTGGACAAGGTCAAACAAGCTAGCGCAGCGGCTTTTTACATTCCTTCTTTGGACTGTAAGTGGTCCGTACGCTGTACTGCTGTCGTATCCCCCACAACGGCTGAAAGTGTTGCTATTGAGGCGGCTTTACGGAAGTTAGGGTCTTGTCCAGCTCAACCTGTTGTCATCCTAACTGATTCAAAATCTGCCTTTCAGAGGTTAGAGCGCGGATTCCCTACTGACGCCTTGTCTATAAGCTCTCTGCGCTTGGTGCAGAATCTGCACAGCAGAGGCTTTACTCTACATTTCCAGTGGGTGCCCTCTCACATAGGAGTCGACGGTAATGAGGTGGCAGACAGTCTCGCCCATAAAGCTCTCTCAAGGATTCCATCAAAAAAACTACCTCAAGATGGGAAAAGTCTCTGCAGGAAAACGGTGCTCGATCACTTCAGTACCCTGTGGAGTGCGTCCCACAAGCCATGTGTGACCAAGGGACTGAGAAGATCACAGGCGACCCTTCTACATCGAATTCGCACGGCCTCTGCTCGCACTCCTGCATGGATGCATAAGACCGGCATAGCATCGTCTCCACTCTGCTCTTTATGTGGTGTGTGCAGGGATATCGAACATTATATTATGTACTGCCCAGAGTACAACGCGGAAAGGCATGTGATGTTCGCTTCCTTCAAGAAGACAGGAACCCGTCATAGCACAGTGCAGGACATTGTCTACCCGAGTGGAAACCAGACATGCAGAAGGGAGGCTGCACGCCTTCTTTTAGCATTTCTGGAGAACACGGATCTTGTTTTTAAATGGTGATAGCAGGAATGGGCTATGGCCTACTGTGATTGAATGTGTGCGTAGATGGTGTCTCCCGGAGTGGACTACTTTATTCTGTGAGTGAATGTGTGTATGGAGTGTGGCACTACAATGGCCTGTGTTCTACTGTGACTGAATATGTGCATAGATGGTGACTTCTGGAGTGGACTGTGATGTGAACTGTGTGGATTGATTGCGTGCATAGATGGTGACTGCGGGAGAGAATGTGTGCTATTATAAGAGACTGTGCGCTTAGCGGGGTAGATGCGGCATTGTTAATATCGAAGGGACGCTGAGGTGGAGCAATTGCCGGCAGACACAGCAAGGCTAACCCCACCTGTAGCATTCAACACCTCAACCTCAACCTCAAAGTGACCTATACTAATGTATGCCATCTACAGTCCATGAGCTATGCTAGTGTGAGGTACACTATTCCACGCAATGCATTTCAAGCTTGCACTCACTTAGTGCGGAGAGAGGCTAGAAATGTTTTGCATTGTCAGTAAACTCAAGAATGTGTCTATGGACAGTTATTCTTTTTCTGTTTGGTGGGCCATTACTGATGGGCCAAAAGCTGTATAGCACTGTTTGCATCTTTTGTTGTGATGGTACTCTAGAGTTAATTTTATTTCTGTCTGGACATATTCTTTGGTGTGTCTGCCTTCAGGCAACTGGGTACTCTGCTATGGTCAGTACTGGTCTATGTTATTGAGCACCTTTATAATGTGCACTTTTAATTAGCACAACATACTTGAAAATGCTTAGCATATTGTGAAGTTTTATGCTCAGAATTTTGATGTATTGCTCAGTGCTGTGCATCTTTCTTTCTCTTGACTTATTTATTCAATCATTATTGCATGTTATTGCATTTTTGTTGTGCTTGTACCAGTTGTGATGACGTGCAAAATCAATTGCTATGGTACATGTTGTTCTACTCTGTTTTAGTAAACATTAAGAGCATTGTTTTCATTCTTGTGATGTTCAGTATAGCCTATTAGTGAAACAAAGTCATTTGCTGTAGTTAATTTCTGCAGAAAATTCATTGTGTGATTTGGAAAGTGTGTGCTTTCTTTCTTTGTGCTATGTGGATTTCATTTAGCCTGTGCACGCCGCATTGGTTTTGTGCTTTTCTTCCCATACTATCCTTCAAGATTATAGCAGTGAATTTAGCCTGTGCACGCCGCATTGGTTTTGTGCTTTTCTTCCCATACTATCCTTCAAGATTATAGCAGTGAATTTAGCACTTTTCAATTATTTTTCTTGCCTGTGACGTTAAGAAAACGTGATTGTGACGTGCAGGTTTTTGCAAACTGCCATCACACATTAACTTGTGTTCTGTTAATTCTGAAGTTAAATTAAATGGAAATAAAGCTCTAAATGAGATTTGTAGTTTCATGCAAAACACCTTTGAAAATTTACCCTCGAGGCAGAAAATCTTGCCGTCAATGAATTGTAGGGCATGTGCTTTAGATTCACACAAGTGATTTCGAAACTGATCTTTTAGTGCTGTCTTGGGATGTTTTCTGTAAGTCCTACTGACAGGCTGACTGTTTTTGAAGCTGGTTATTTTTCCTTCACTGTCTGTTTTTTTTCACCCTTTGCAATTGCTGCATAAATCGGTATGTTCCTGCTTTATACAAGTCCATAATAATAATAATTGTTTTTTTGGGGGGGAAAGGAAATGGCGCAGTATCTGTCTCATACATCGTTGGACACCTGGACCGCGCCGTAAGGGAAGGGATAAAGGAGGGAGTGAAAGAAGAAAGGAAGAACGAGGTGCCGTAGTGGAGGGCTCCGGAATAATTTCGACCACCTGGGGATTTTTAACGTGCACTGACATCGCACAGCACACGGGCGTCTTAGCGTTTTTCCTCCATAAAAACGCGGCCGCCGGAGTCGGGTTCGAACCCGGGAACTCCGGATCAGTAGTCGAGCGCCCTAACCACTGAGCCACCACGACGGGTTGTACAAGTCCAAGAAATTACGTTTCTTCTGCAATATCTTTAACCTTCCTTAAGGTAGCATTGCTTGTTTCTTTAGTGCAACAAGTAAAACAACCACAGGTTCTCTGTGTACTAGAATGAAAATGTTTATTAAAGTTGCACAAAACCTGCAACGCAGTCTTCCTTCTTCAAAGCTGTGCTTGTTGGCGTAGCAAATCAACCTTATGCAACCTTTGTCAGCTTTGGCAGCAGATGTTTAAAATACACGAACTGCAGTTTGCGTACAAGAATTAATGTGATGGTCACATCGCGCCACATTTACAATCAGTGACTGTACCTTAGAATACACGATGAAATGTACCATATCCAAGTTCAAAAGGAACATCCCATGTTGCACTTGAGAAAAATAATGGTGATTCTTGTTTACAACGGAATTTTCACCATTGTTCTTTAAGTATTTTAACTTCCCTTTATGGGCAATATCAATTGGTTCCCGAGTTTTTCCAGGAAGGGGACTTTTTACCTCAATCAGGATGGCAGGACAACCATTCTTGAACACAACGCCATCAGGGCTGTAGCCAAGCCAAGGGAGGAGAGGGTTCACAAGCAGCCCTAGCTTTGTTACAGCATTTGATGTCATTTTGTAATACTCGTCTAGAGCAGGTTCCTCGGAAGCTTTCCCATACCGAGTAGCCTTGTTTCCTTGGAAACAATAGGCGAGCATTGCGGTCACTTTTTGTTCCCATGACTGGTCTTCTCTGGGTAAAAAGGTGAAATATGCACGGCACTTGCTGCCAGTTATCCGCACTTGCCGTTCTCTTTGACACTTAGTGGTATTCTGGGAGTGGGTTTCTTTGCAGATCCTCACTGCTTGTTCTTGGGACACTTATACATACTTCGCGTAAAACTGTTGCTCTGCTTGTGACAGATGACTGTACGAAAATCTATATATTTAAAAGTTGAAATTCATCGGTGAATGCCACGTCATGGAAAAGCATCTGTCTGTATGGCATCACTCTCTCAGCAGCCATGTGGCACACCATCACATGCTCTTTTAATGTTGCGGTGGCATTAGTATCAGCGGCATCAGTTTGCCGAAACCTTCCGTGAAAGTGCAGCGCAAGTGCACTATCTGGTACTGCTGCCATGAGGCGCTGTCGTATATCGTGCAGTCTCTGCTCTGTAAGTTGCAGTTGTGGCTGCGCCTGCACATGGCACAAATCCTTCAGCTCTTGTGCTTCGTACAGCGGTTTGGACCTCAATCTTCCCCACGCCCTTTCCATATCCATGCATGTAAGATGTTCAAGGTTATGTATGCCCGTCCTGCAGATGAACCAAGAAAAGAACACAGGTGTTACTTTGCTAGTGCTTAAAAATATACTGCTTCTCGTATTCAAAGTAGTAAGACATTTGAAGAAGGTGGTAAAAACGGCGCTTATTACATTTAAGCAGTTCAGCT
The DNA here is from genome assembly GCF_052857255.1 of Amblyomma americanum. NCBI lineage: Eukaryota > Metazoa > Arthropoda > Arachnida > Ixodida > Ixodidae > Amblyomma > Amblyomma americanum. The sequence goes on along the minus strand of NC_135503.1, from coordinate 74,218,594 downwards.
CATTAACAATGTATTTCTTTGGAAAAATAAAAATGAAAATTTCTTGCCTGTTCATAAACAGCAGCATTGCAATGATGTGCTTGCAGCGTTGTGATTTTCCTGCATTGCATGAGCACTGGCACTGAAAAAAAAAGAGAGGGGATTGCACAATCAAATACTGCAACTGAGCTGCCGCGGTGGCTGAGTGGTCATGATGCTCAGCTGCTGAGCTGAAGAACGTGATTTCGATCCCGACCGCGGTAGTCACATTTCGCTTATGTGCGATGTCAGTGCACGAATCCCAGGTAGTAGAAATCACGGAGTGCTCCACTACGGCGTCTCTGATAGCCTTGCGTCGCTTTGAGACATTAAACCCTACAAACCAAACCAAATACTGAAACTGCTCGCAAACGGCAATGATTTTCATTCAATTTTGCTTGCATGCCTTTCTCCCCTAACGCCTCTGCAAGCGGAAACATCGTTACGGGTGCCGCGAACGTGTACGCACGGTGCCAAAAACGTAGTAAATGTAGAGCACTCGAAGTGGCGTGCTGTACTGCAAGTGAATTTAAACCATATCGCGGCACTCTTGGCTGTGCGGTTATTTCTGCTCGGCTGCGCTCGTGCGCAAATATCAGTACTTTGGAATTTCGCTTCATTTCACCCGCACAGCACAACTCGCGTGATCGAGAGAGAGCAATGTGCATTGCCGCTGCTGCATGCACGCGCTTTTCACTGCGATTCGGGCACCGCTTGAGACCGCACTGCCTATGAAACGAGATCTGGCTTCAGTTATCGCAGGGCCGTTTCACATGATGCGATTGTTGCCGCAGTGCAGTGCGATTTATGCCGCTGTGCGACAGAAATGCGTGTCGTTCTCGTCGCAGGGTCACTGCGACAGACTTTCAACAAGTTGGTCGCACTGTCGCAGCGTCGGTGCGGTCGCAGCGACGGCCGCAGTAGTCAGCCATGGTTGTCTGCTTTGGAAAGGCGAAAACGTATTACTGAACATAATAATACATCATGGCTCGATATTATTACCCATGATTACGAAATCAACGCCTGCCACGATGTTTGACATTTATTGCAGCTGAAGAATTTTCGGCCACTGAAAGGCCGCACTGACGCTAGGGCGCTGGAGCCGACAGCACCGACTGAATTCATCGTTGTCATGTGAAACGGCGGCTGCGATTACCGTCGCAACGACAGTGCGACCGGGCCGTTTTTTTTTCATTCGCGTCGCACCATACTACAATTTGTATGCAAAATGTAGACTCACATACCTGCAACGAGGCATCAATTCCATAAACGCACTTCACTTCGTGCGGCTTCTGCTTCACGTGCGATGTTTGCAAGCAGAGGCCTTGCACTGTCGCAGACGCAGGGGAGCAATCCTTCAGGCCACAGCAGATCAGGTGGCCGGCATCGAGGACTTCTTCGCCTTCAATCAAGCACCGGATTCGTCTTTTCTCTTGTCCAATATGTTTCAGTATGTCTCCTAGACACAATGGCCGAGTAAACGAAGGTGGCATGGTTGCCAGCGAGCGAAGAGCACAACAAAGAGACCGGCCGTACGCTGCGCTTATGGACTAGACCAGCTATGCGGCCGCACGGATCATCTCTCCGAGAGCCATATTGGATTGTCTCGCGCGCCACCTATAGCCCGTGGAACTTCCAAATTGACGTTGTTGCGGCCAAGAACCTGGTTATGCTGCTATTTTTGGGCGGCGAACACATTGTTGCCATTGAAACGCAGATGTTGACGTTGTCGTAGATTACCTAATGAATATCCCGGAGGCATGAACGCTATTTGGAAGACGTAATTGATTCTGCATTTTTCTACCAGGGCCAGATTAATCATATTTATTTTCGTAATGGCCAGTCTATATACGCCACAATGGCCGAGGTACGGTAGTAAATGTGTTAAATTGTATAACAGTTAGTCAATATCAAGTGGAGAAAACAAAAGCTTAACAGCAACCCTGTGTCCAACATTCTTAGAGAAAAATATTAAAAATTAGGAAATTGTAAACCGCACGGTAAAGAAATTATATAAGTACTGAAGTCCATCCTTTAGATATTTTGCAGAATATTTTTTTAAGCTTTTCCATCGCTCGCATCGAGCATTTTAGACTGCGAGAGAAAACCAATGGGGAATGATTTTGAGAAGAGCAAACACATGAATGAAAAAAAAATGTAAGCCTGCTGACGGGAGATTGGCGGATATATAGATTGTTTTTGTGAAATCTCACAATATATGAAAAATTGCGCAGACAAACTTTTTCCTGTTCTAAAATACTTTTGTCAAGAATTGCTGGGTATGGTAGCTGTGTTCTTCTCGCTGTTCCATTTCAGAGAGGGAGGGAGTGTTTCTTCAAGGTACAGCAAAAGTTAGCGCCACTTATAAACATCTGAAATGCTTCTGTGTTTTCGATAACTGTTTTTAAAAGAGAGCAGGTAATTAAAGCTGTTAAAAATAGCCTAATGAAGCGAAAGGAACTGCAAGGAAAAAAAATATGCTGTCTTTGAACTGGCCTCATTACATATCAAAAGAGAATTCATGAAGCTTTTGCAGTTCATTGCTTCCTGAAAGGGAATGGAATTTATAGCCAGCCGGTATTACGCTAGTCATGCTTCTTCATGGAAGGATCGTTGCACCTTACGGAAAAGAAATTTATAACTCGAAATTAAAATAATAATAATAATAATAATAATAATAATAATAATAATAATAATAATAATAATAATAATAATAATAATAATTGGTTTTTGGGGAAAGGAAATGGCGCAGTATCTGTCTCATACATCGTTGGACACCTGAACCGCGCCGTAAGGGAAGGAATAAAGGAGGGGGTGACAGAAGAAAGGAAGAATGAGGTGCCGTAGTGGAGGGCTCCGGAATAATTTCGACCACCTGGGGAACTTTAACGTGCACTGACATCGCACAGCACACGGGTGCCTTAGCGTTTTTCCTCCATAAAAACGCAGCCGCCGATGTCGTGCGCACGGATCAGGAACGAAGATTACAAACGCTCGATTACAAAGAGCAGTGATGTGCCCAAAAGCGCGCAACCAAAAGCTAATGTGGGCGAAAATGAAAAGCGTCCGCTCCTATTAAAGCTGTGTTAGTTATGTACTTTTTATAGATCCTGCTGGAGGTAGGCGAAATATAAAAATAATGGTAAACATGGTACCAAGATCCGAATCCTTTCAATTAAAAAAAAAATTAAATAGGCGCGTGGCGCAGCATTTTTGTAAAATCTCGCTGCAGCTTGGAGGTTTGTTATATTTTCCAAAAAGCTTTAAATGCATGAAATTAAGTTAACGTGCTCCAGTTGCATGCACTTCGTTTTCATGGCTAATCCTGTTTAGAAGAGTACCACTAGTCAGTGGCTTGCACGGAAGTAAAAATAGCCGGTATGTTGTCCAACACTTTCTGCTGAGAAAGCTAACGTGAGCAACTTCAGTTCATGAAAAAAAAGTGCAGTTCAGGCGCCTCGGCAGAACCATTAGCTCCTAACGTAGTCGAGTGAGCGAGATCTGACCATTGCTGCATCGCTGGTGCTGTAGGAAGTTTGGATTCCCCTTGTTCGTTGACAGTGGGATAGGGGGCCGACAATTATTTGTATTTTCATTGAATTCGGCGAAAACCAACTGCGCTTTGCAGAAGTATGAAAATTATTCAGCCAACGCTGCATGAATGTATAGCTCTCTATGTTGTCTTAAAAGAGGCAAAATAGCACCAAATTCCGGTAATATCAGAGTTCTTTTAAGCGAAGAAAAGGCGACACAGTAAAGGACGGGGAAGGCGAGGAGCACACAATAGGCCATCATTTTCGTTAGTGCCTTGCACGTGCCTAATCATTCCTTTGGATGTTACATAAAACAATGCGTCGGCTACTGCAATGCCGTAAAAAGCCTGTGCATGTGTCCATCGTGAGAGCGCTTCTAATGGCGCTCCCTCTAGTAGCACGTGTAAACATTGCGCAGATTGTACTGCGCACGTAGAGTTGGTTCCTTAAAACCTGGAGTTTAGTCTTTTGTTTACCTCACTTCAAAAAACTAATGGCCACTTTCAGATTCAACAATGTCTGGAGTTTCTTTACGGTGGTGAACTATTGTTGAAATGTTGGTAAAATATTGGAGCCATGAAAATATCTACACCTCGAATACGTGTATATGCATGGGAATAGATATGTAATGTATTTAAAACGTACTATGGTTTTTAAACTTGTGCTTTAAGTTGATGCCCGTGAACTCCGCAGTGTGCACCTTATTCTTACTTTCTCGAATGAGTAGCGCGCCCAAGAATTCTGGACAGAAACATATCTAAGCGGGAAACTATTTATGAGTGCAAATTTTTCATGTTATGTGTGATTTCACTATAGCATTCAATATATCAGTGAAACACCCAACGGCAGTCTTGCATTTCTTTTCCTATAAACGATCTTACTATCGTCAAAAGCGTTCCCCATTGGTTTTCTGACGGCAGTCTTGCATTTCTTTTCCTATAGACGATCTTACTATCGTCAAAAGCGTTACCCATTGGTTTTCTGTGGCAGTATTAACTTTCAGATGTTATGGATGGAAACAGCTTAAGTAGAAAATTTTGCTTCATATCTCACGAATGAATCATTAGCTTAAACATTTCCATAGCCTTCTCTTACACTTATCCATTTTTCAAAATTTTTGCTCTAGAATGTTGGGCATGGCTCCACGAACCTTCAATGAACTGTGAACAAAGGTATTACATTATAAAACGTCCCCTGAAAGAGTGCGGTTTAATTTTCAATTACTTAATGGATTACTCATATTAGGTGAAGGACCAAGGGAAATACAAACTGCTCTTTCAGTGCCTCCTAAGAGAACGCTCGTATATGAAAGCAACTTGCTGCATCCTTAATGCTGCAGTTTGTGTAGCACGCCAAAGATAGTTCGCTTACAGGGCGTTGCTTTGTATCACAAACACCCTGTGCTAAGAGAAATCATGCAGTACCGACAACAAATTCACCTTGACTTTTTTATCACTTTACCTAGACATCCTTTTCTCATTACGCAATCAGTGCATCGAAAAGGAGCTCAATACTGATGCCAGAGGTCCTACTTGCTTCTCGATTAATTTAAACAAGCCTACAACGCCTCCGGCTAGCAAGCTGCTCGCCCAGCAACAATCGCGGCATCCTGAAAGACGGCACATCCGTCTTGATTCGGAAAAGAGTGGGCAACTTGATCGGAGCCCTCCCGCTTCCTCAGCGAAGACAAACGACTTAGGTGCCGCATTCGTTACCACGACAGTGACAGGACAAAGAGCAAAGGAAAAGTTACTGAGTGGCATGGCCGAATTACATGAGCCGAAGGCAAATCAATCGCACCAATTTGCTGAAAAGAGACAGCAATTCTTTCTTCTGGCAGCAATCGATTCGTGGTCCCTCGGTCTAAGAGTGGCTTATAGAAGAGTAATAGCGTATTGCATGACCTAAGCTTTTGCAAAAATAAGTTCTTAGTTTCTTTCGCAGACAATCAGATGCTTTGCGTCTCATAATTCGGTAGTATTGGCTATATTTACTTGTCGATCGCTACGTGCTGCATATTACAGAGTGGGAAACTGAAAATCTAAGTCTTTCATTTATAGCATACTGAATTCATTTCGAATGATCACGAGAAATTCAGACATGCGTTTCATGCTTTTTGAAATCGGTAATCTTTAAGTAGTGAGGGAGTTAGCCTATTTAGCAGCAACCTCAGGTACCCTGCATGGCATATGCAGCAGGTGACAATGAACAGGAACTTATTTCTAGATGCATTGTGTTTACAGCTGAACTACGATATGCCCGCAATATTTCATCTTAAAATAAGTTTTCCGCCAAATTATTTCGTTGCTGCGAAATACATTTAGGTCTAGTTGCGTCCTCTGGGGATCCATCTCAGTACTTTCATATCCAGAAGCAATCTTTCTAGACGACCGCTTACAAACCGTGCAATTAGAGAGTACACTGACCCTTGCTAACCTCCTCGTAGGCAATGAAGCCGGCGATAAAATACGAATGACTCCTGCACGATGTCATTGCTGGTTTTGGCATGTTTTCAGTGACCCTGGGAGGCAGCGTATAGCTGAAATTGAACGGCGCTGCCTAAAGGTTGGCAATATTTTTCTCCTCGCTCATTGGAGGATGCACCAGACGTTGTCGGAGCTTAACTTGAAAATTGCTCCAGCCGTCAATGTCAAAACGAGCAATGTCGCCATAAAACTTCAACAGCCCCCTTTTATGTGCACATGCGAGACAACCATAAAAGCACTGCCCTGAAGAAGAAACAGCAAGAATGGCAAATACTGGTTCCGTAATGACACTACTCCTCACACGCCTTCACCCAAAGTATACGGTTTTCTCGCTTCTCGGCCTCCTCCATGACACTTCGTTTTTTGTAGACAATCGTGGTGCGTGTTGCACTCACTTAAATGGGCTAGAAGCGTGTTATTATCCGTTCAAAAAAAAAAAAAAACATTACTAATTTCAAGATGAGAACAGAAAAAACTTCTTACGCCACAGCGCACTGAAATATAATGCAATATACCACTGCTGAGAAAGTGGCTATAAAATTTTATGTGCAGACTGATCGATGTAGTTTCATAACACAATTAGGATTTCTACTCTGCTTCGTCATACCAGGTTTCACGTTTCAGTGATCATATTGTCCTCTTTTTTATTGTCGCTTTTCTTTTATCCTTTTTACTTTTTTTACGCGAAAAGAACAAGGTCACAGTGGTGCTTAAGTTTTGTTCTCCTGGTATTTAACGCAACATGAAGTCCACTTTGTCTAGAATGCAAAAAGACTAAAATAGTGTTATCTAAACCTCTGCAACCCGTTTTTCAGAGGTGGCAACACAGGTTAAACTGCATAAATTAGCCCACTAACTCACTTCTTGTCCCTTTCTACGTTCTCTAGATCGAGGACGGGAACGTTTAATGTTTTTGAAGAATAAAAGTTCACTGCCTCGAAAAGCTGCCGTGTTAGAAGCGCACATGTCTTATCTGGCGGCGACGCCAACAGAAGAAGCGCAACCACAAATATAAGATCAACGTCCTCGCCACCACCGCGTCGTTTCCGGTCGTCTTTCCTTTGTTGTGGCGCACTAATGATAGGATGCACAATTATGACAGAGCCAAAACCCTTCGGCGCCAAGCAATCGATAGATTTTTCTAAATGTCAGCTTTTTAACTTCCGTTCCTGCGATGTTTTATCTTGGAATAGACTCCGCTCGCTGTTCTAGTTCGTTGTTCTCGGATGGATTTTTGATGCGGAGGGGCGATGACGACACACGATGTATGTCATTGATTGTAGTACCGACTTTTCGAGTTCCGAGTTCGTTCATTCTTTATGAACGCCCTTTTTTATTTTCCTGTGGCTTCCACTTTTGAACTGACGTGAGAGCCAGGAAACATTGATCAAAAACATCACCGCCTATTTTTCTTCCTTTCGGTGTTTTAAAACTAGGAACTCACGCAACGGGATCACTGTCATCTAAAAATGTGCAAAGATGTACTGAAAGTAACAACGGCGAAATCGCATGGTTTGAAAAACATTTTCGAAACAGTGAGAAACGGAGCTGACTCTTCTGTTACGCTCTTGGAGAGACGACGCAATGAAGAGGCAAGGAGCAGTGAAGCTCATTTCATTTCTCCAATCATTTCAAGCGCTGCTTTTCATAAAAAAAATGGTGCATATATGTACCCCTGTCACCGTAAGGAACTAAAAAGTGGTACGTACGTTTCTGTACGGCTGTCCGTTCGACGATTGAAAGAAACATTGTATACGAAATAAACAGTGGTACACAAACCTTTATTACCAGTTGTGTGGTGCAATGATTTAACGCTTCAAATGTACATTACAACTTGACATCTTGTTTCGGTTGAAGATGTTCATGCGAATCTGGTACATCCTATAACGTCTGGGTATTGCGGATCCCTGAAAATGCATCTTTAAAACTTTCATCGGCATACTTATGGGTAGCTGGAGTATAATATCTCGAGAAACCCTTTCAGTTAATTTACAAGGAACAGATATTTCTATGGTGGTTTCATTCCGAGCTTTGCGAGACAGCACCAATCTAAGCTAGCATCCGTGTCTTTCTTTTTCCGAAGCTTTTTTTCGCAATTATGAAGATATCCACGTCAGATCGCAGCGCTACAACTAAGCTTACAATCGTTTTTCTCGCTTTCATCTGCTGTTGCCCAATGCAAAATGAATTGTTCAGCAGTGCATTCGCTGCCTTTCTTCATTCAGCTCCAGGTTTACACGTTATTCAAACAAGAGGTCGGAAGCCTTTTCCTAAATGCGCGTGCCTGAAAATTGTCATTACATATATTTTTCTCAAAAATCTCGATATTTATTTGCAGTGCTTCCTTACCGAGATGGATATCGCGCGCGAGCCGCTCAGGGAGATTGCTGTCCGCATGAAATATATTGTTATAACAGTGTTGTAAAAAAACTACGGCCACAACGTCGAATTAAAATTCTATACTCGTACTGTCTGTAGGTTTAGAAACTAATTAATTTAAACACTCAGCATCAGGATTGGTTCTTTTTTCCGCCACTTTTTTTGGCACTAAACTGCGCCCAGTCGAAATATACACAGGAAAGACACACAGAACACCTGTAAGACCTCTCAGCGAGAAATAAAATCATGTCGAATTGACTGTTTAAATATTGAATAAATGGCAGAACACAAAAAAGTCGTCGTTGGTTGTACTGTTGTTTGTTTGCATAAAATGAAAACCTAGGCAGCGACCACTATATTATCAGCACGCAGATTACAGCAAGCAGATTCAGGCGGAGAATCGGCACTGCCAAAATTACGGATTGGGATGCGTTCAGACAGGCATGCAAAGAAAACCCAACCGAAGGAATAGACTCGATTGAGGCATGGGGGAAGATGCTCAAAGACAAACAACGCAGCTACACCAGGGAGATAGGACAGAGCAGACACCCCAGGTGGACCCCAAACTCCTTAGGCTATGGGAAACACGCAAGGCGCTCACCAAACGGTGGAAAAAGCAAAGATACAATAGGAACCTAAAACTGAAAATTGCGGAAGTAAACAAGAGGGAAGAGGAGTACGCGGAACAGCTAGCGAGAACGAATTGGCAGCAATTCAGCAACTCGCTGTGCGGCACTCTAATTACAGCCAGAACGTGGCACATACTCAGAGCCCTCTTCGATCCAACTAAAACCAAAAACGAAAACAATAAGGCGTTCCACAGACTGGTCCATCAATTTCAAGGACCAGATTCGGAATTAATAGAAAAAGTTAGGCAGAAATGCTTCGGCAACAGCGACCCAGCAGCGTACACCGAACACTACCTAGGACAGGAAAACCAAGAATTCGATAAACCCATAACTAGGAAAGAAGTCTACGCAGCAATTAGAAGCACAACAAGAAATACAGCGGTAGGGGCGGACAAAATTAACAACGCACTCATCCGTAACCTAAGCGACGGAATGATTGAAGAGCTGACCGAATACTTTAAGAAGCTATGGGAATCAGAGACTGTTCCAAAAGAGTGGAAGCACACGGAAATAGTAATGATTCCCAAACCAGGTAAACCTCTGCAAATATAAAACCTGAGGCCGATATCTTTAACCTCGTGCTTGGGAAAATTATGCGAAAGAATTATAACCAGGCGGGTGCAAGATTACATGGAGTAAAACGAGCTATACCCCCATAGCATGTTTGGACTTAGGGCAAAACTGTCCACGCAGGATGTCCTGCTGCAGATCAAGGACGAAATATTAACCAACGTACCCAGATGCGGTGAACGCATAATCATGGCCCTAGACATAAAAAGAGCTTCTGATAACGTTAGCCACGAAGCCATACTAACAGGCCTGGGCAATTTGAACTGCGGGAAAAGAATCTGCGGATACGTAAGAGCTTTCGTCACAAATAGAACGGCCAAAGTAGGGCTCGGGGAAATCAGGACCAAGAGCTTTCAAACACATAATAAGGGAACGCCGCAAGGGCAGTGATTTCACCCATACTCTTTAACATAGCAATGGTTAAGCTAGTTAGACAGCTAGAAACCATACAAGGCATAAGGCATACAATGCATGCGGACGACATCACTGTGTGGGTCACGGAGGGCTCACTCAGCGAAAAGGAAGCGAAACTGCAGGCTGCGGCAACGTGCGTAGAAAATTATGTTAGAGACAGGGGCTTGGCTTGCTCGACGGAAAAATCAGAACTACTAAGGGTCTGGCGAGGTAATCTCAACCGATCCGCACCGGAAACAAAAGAACTAAAATAAATGTTTATCTAGAAGGGCAACTCATACAGGAAAGAACAACCATCAGAATATTAGGGATGTGGATTCAATCCAACCAAAGGTGCACGCAGGCGTTCAAACTAATACAGAACTCGGCGACACAGGTCACCCGCATGATAACCAGCGTCTCTAGGAAAATACACGGCATGCGGGAGGGTGACACGCTTAAGCTTGTGAAGAGCCTAGTGGTTAGCCGAATTACATACAGCATACCGCACTACAACTGCAACAAAGCAGAAATAAAGCTAGCGGACACGATACTTAGGAGAGCATACAAAACAGCGCTACAGCTACCCCAATCAACCTGGACGGAGAAGCTAATGGCTCTAGGTCTGCATAACACCTTTGAGGAGCTAAGGGAGGCCCAACTCGTAGCTCAGTTCCAGAGGTTAAAAAAGACCAAAGCAGGGACAGAGCTGCTCAAAAGATGTGGCTACGAGGGTGCACTGTCAGAGATAAAAAGATCCAAACGAATACCCGATGAACTGCGGCAAACAATTAGGGTAGCACCAATTCCCAAAAATATGGATCCCAACCTGCACAAAGAGCGACGGGAGGTTAGGGCACAGTATGTGTAACAGAACCTAGCAAACAAAGAAAACATTACGTACACGGATACGGCTGCATACGGAAGAACTAGACAACATAACAGAAATAGAGCGGTTGCAACGGCAATTAATCATGAACTCAAGGAAATAGCCAGCAACTATCAGGGATGGCACGATTGAGGAGGCCGAAGAGGCTGCCATTGCCCTAGCGGCGGCAGAGGGTTACCGTGCTCAACGGTCCCTAATAATTCTAACAGAATCGCAAACAGCGTGCAGAAACTACATGAATGGAAAAATTGGGGGGGGGGGGGGGGCAGCGCTCCACATCCTAAAGACACCCAAGTTACCGCCGAAGGAAAAACAGTTGCAACACATAATAATGTGGGTACCGCGACCCACAGGCATCGCGGGGAATGCCGAGGTGGATAGGAGAGCTCGAGAGCTTACAAACCGAGCCTCCAACCAAATCAGCCTCGTGCAGCCTGACGCGGAACAAGTGCCCTTAGGATACTCAGAAATTCTGAATTGCTCTAAGGGGGTCACGATTAGATATCCCCCACCTCACAAAAATCTCCACCAACTGGAAGCGGTCTATTGGCGACAGCTACAAACGGAAACTTTCCCGAATCTAAACATTCTAAGCAAGATCCACCCAGGGCTATATAGCAGCAAATGCCCATGGTGCGAGGATAAAGCCAGGTTAATTCATATAACGTGGTGTGAAAAGAGAACAAATGGGGCTGCAATAAACAGAATCCCGAGTGCGGAGCAGTGGGAGAGGATGCTTTCCAGTGAGGATCCGGTGGTCCAGGCAGGACTGGTCCCCACCTCGACACCTGCCATGGTGCCCTGAACGGGAGTGCGGCTCCCCTGATGCCCTCCCCGCGCGCACTGGTGCGTGCGGGGCCCCGACGCGCCGTCTCCCACGGCGGTATCCAGCGTTTTTCTCCCCCTGCTGCTGTCCTGACGCAGCCCCCGGCGGTACGACCAGGCCCGCATCCCGTCATCCTGGACACGGCCGCCGGTCCCTTGTGCGCCAGCCCGCTGGCGCCCCAGCTGTAACCACAGCTCCTGCGCGCCGCCGGAAACGGCGGTTTTCCTTAGCGCACCCCGCCGCGCTGCTACCCTGTAGCAGTTTACCCCGCGGTCCTCATCCGCTGCCATGTGGTGGCCTCCTGCAGCCAACCCGGCTGAGCTGTAGTCATCGCCCACCTCCGCCTAGCCTTTCGGCCGGTCCGGGGTAATGGGCTGCCTGCCTCCTGCAAGCCCCCGACGTGCACGCGCCACTCCCAGTGCGTGCCGTTCACCCTCCCCTCCGCAGTTGTGGCTGCTGCTGCTGCGGGGACCTGCCTTCCTAGACACCACGGACCACCAGCGCGCGTTGCAAGCGGACATCCCCCTCCCCACATCCCCTTTCCCCATCCCCGCTCCAAGCTGTGCCCCCGCGATATGGGTGGCAGAAATCGAGCACATTCCCCCCACATAGCCACAAGAAGGCAGGACTGGTCTGGAAAGCCAACCTGGCGGCAAGACTCAGTGCAACCCTGGACTAGGGGCTCCAACCGTGCCACAAGAGCCACAGACCACATCAAAAGATTTTATGAGTACCTCTACACCGAGACCGACCCATATATTTTTATGAATAAAGTTATTACTACTTGCACAAAATAAAAGCGCAGTGAAAAAATGGTACGCATGTGTACCACTAATATAGAAATGATTTACCTTTTTTTTGAAAAGGTTAGATGAACTCGGTACACGCTGCAGCAGCTTAAACGTCAAAATATGCAGTTTTACACGCTGAGGAAAGAAGAACAATATATTTTTTCCTTGAAAATGAAGGCGCGCGATGAAAATCCCTATTTCTCGCTAGTCTTCTCTCAGTTAAATACAAGCACTCTTCGATAACAATTCGAAAATAGATGATAATTAAGAGGTTCCAGAATATATACACATCTCCGCACTCCAAAGGAATTGCATTCACTTTCTTCGTCGAGAATAGGCGAGAGAGAAGCATGACATGTGCGCGAGATGCATTGTGATCAAGGGATAGCACGTTATAGGGCGACTAATAGTTCCTCCTGCATAAGTTACAGCCCGATTGAGTCATGAGATGACAATAAGCCCTTACTTCGCACGCACAGACGTCTTTTGTTGTTCTTACGTAGCGTGATAAAGGTGTTGAATGAACCGCCTACTCATGTTTTACATAGTACCAGTATGACAGCCTTTCAAGAAAATCTTGAGCACTATTTTAATAAGAGATAACCGGCTGTTCCGTATGTGCCGTAATGTAGAATTTGTGGCGATTTCTTTCGCTTTTGTGTCATTGGATTCTGTGTAACATTATTTGATTGTTGTGTTTGCAGTACTCTAACTCAAAGTGTTCGCCGCTGTATTAATTCACGTTTAAAGTTTTAGGATTTTGTGACATTCCTTGTGTGCTACGAGGTACATTCCTTGTGTGTGCTACGAGGATCCACGTTCGACGGCGCGGCGTAGACGGAGACCCAGATGACAGGCATCATCAATTACCCAGCCATCCTCGTTGAGAGTGACAACCAGAACGAAGTGGTTTAAGCCCAACCGGACCCAACCGGACCCGCCGCCGCCGCCGCGGGGAAACAGGCTTTATCCTCCCCAATTGGCGTGGCGGTTTCAGGGGCGGCCCTCCCGGGCACATTCCAGGACAAGGGAACTGTCAGCGATCCAGAGCGCGCCGTACCACAGCCGACGCTATGCGCTACCGCGAAGACAACATTCTTTCCCTCGGACTCAACACGTGAGGGGGGGCGAGACCACGATGCGGTGGTATGTTTGTGCGCCCAAGTGAAAGCCCTAGCCCCCCCTCCTTCCCCTTACGACGTGGGCTATCGCCGGGAAGGCACCCATAGCTTCCCGCCGTGCCTCGTGAACAAAAGCGCATTCCCAGAAGGGCCGTGACGGACACCTGTCATGGCGGACAGGCAGTACTCGCCAAGAATGTGGAAAGACAGGCGCTAGTGAACAAAAGCGCATTCCCAGGATGGCCGTGACGGACACCTGTCATGGCGGACAGGCAAGACTCGCCAAGAATGTGGGAAGACAGGGGCGACCCTTAGTCTGGTTTCCCGGAGCAACAGACGAACCCATTCATGCTTATTAGCTGTGTCCCGCCGTCGGTAGCGCGGCAGCATCGTGGGCCCTTTCGCCCCCTCCTCTGTTGTTGACGAGCGACGCGGACCGATGGTGGGAGGCGGTATGCATGCCTGTGGCAAGGATTAGCTCCGAAGAGAGAGCCTGTGTATACTCTCACTTGAGAGAGAGTGGTGGCGTTTTTGTTGTTTATTTAGTTTGTATTGTTAACAGACTCTGGGTTCGAGGCTAAGCCCAACCCAAGGGGTTGTCCCCATCTCGCATGTTATTTTTGATTGGAGAATTGATGCTTTGGGCGGGCCACTGGAAATGACCGCCCTTAGTCCTTTGTTAATCAAGTGCTTAAAAGCACATGTAAACGGATGCAGTCCAGTCCAGTCTGAGCTGAGGACGACATCGTTCGCCAAGAGGGTCTTCAGCGCCGAAGCCCGACGGCGTGCAGCTTCTGCCAGCAACCGCTCGAGCCCAACTCCGGAGCCACTCCATCGCCCCCATGAAGTCGTCGGCACGTAAGCTCGGACGCCCCAGCCTCTGATGTATAACCTTAATCATGTGTAATTATTGAATATACCTGTTTGTTTAAACTGAGCCATACGGTGTCTCTTTGCCTCTCCGTCCCGTGTGGACCTGCGCATTATGGGGGTAATCACACTGGTGTCAGAAGTGGGGTCTCAAAAGCAAATGTCCTCTGAATGCTGTGACATTCATGACTTCAAAATTGTAATCAAAAGGGAATCACGGGACTGATTGTGGGACTTTTATCCCCATTTGAGAGGCTTGAGGCACCGGAGGGCTTGAAAAAAAAATGTCTTTATCTGAGGGAGCTCCCACTCCACAGCCGTCGCTCGGAGCAAGCATGCTGGCATTAGGAAGCGTCATTCCGACGTTTACGGGAGATAAGACAGGGGTTCCAATCTGCGATTTCTTTTCCATGCTAGAAGAGATTGGGAAAATGGGGGGATGGTCCGATGCTCAAATGCTGGGAATGGCGAGGTGTAAGATGGCAGGAGCTGCTCATGATTTTGCATGGCGAGACGAAAAAGTAAAATCCACAAAATCATTTGCGGAATTTAAGAAGCTCGCGTTTGAGCATTTCGACACTGAACCACGTCACGTGCGGGTACAGAGGTTCCGTGACGCCGTACAGATGGTAGGGGAGGACGTGCGAACGTTTGCGTCGCGGCTTCAGCGCTTAGCGCGCGATACGTTAAGCAGGGAGGAGGAAGGAGACCAGCTAAAGAAGAAATACGCGGAGGATATACTTAAAGAGGAAATGACCGCTTTGTTCGTGGCTGGTCTGCAAGACCCCGTGCGCCGGTTCGTGCTCTCGCGCAAGCCGAGCAATTTCGACCAAGCCGTGGAGGCCGCATTGGATGAGGAACGAAATGAGGCGTTAACGACAGCCGCAGCGAGAGTGCGCGTCATAGAGAGAGCGGTGCTCAACCCTGAGGTTGCTCTCTTGACAGAGCGATTAGATCGCTTAGAACAGCTGCTATCTCAGCAGGTAGAACGCCAGGTTGAAGCGCGCGCTCAACAGCGCTCATTCGCTGGAAACCGGAGACCGCCACAAAGCTACAGGCGCGGTATGCGAGATTTTGAAGAAATCGTATGCTTCGCTTGCCAGGGTCGCGGACACATCGCCAGGTTCTGCCAAAACGTGCGCCGTGGGGAGCCACAAAGAGAAGCAGGCGAGACACGCCCTAAGCAAGCCTACAGCGGGGCTCCAGATACCGAGACAAAAAACTAGTTAGTCCTCCCCAGCCTGAGGAGCGTGGGGAGGGAGCAGTGGATGATGAGGTGGTGGTAGTTTGTGTGGCCGACGAGGCATGCCCTGTTGTGCGTTGCAAGTTAAATGGTTGTTGCATGGAATTGTTGATAGATACGGGGTCAAAGGTGACATTGCTTAAGGAGAGCAGTTTTAACACGCTTCGAAGGAAGGGGGACCGCGAGGTGTTGGAAGCGTCTGGTGGTATGGCAACCAAATTTGTAGGCATAACGGGGGATCCTCTTGGCATAAGTGGACTCTACCGGTTACACTTCTCTCTCGGTGGAATTGCATTGGAGCACCCCTGCTACGTATGCCCGGACACGGTGTCTCTGCCAAACGGAGTGTCAGGTATATTAGGGCAGGATTTTTTGAGAAAAGGGAAGGTAGTAGTCTCATTCTCTGAGGAAGAGGTTAATGCGGGCGGCTCAAAAGTTCCGTTTTTGAACAGGAGAGGGGCTGAGATTCGCATTACTGATATTGACACCCGTCAAACAGTGGGATCATTGGAGAAGGTATATTCGCGGGTTGCCGTCCGGCTGGTCGAGGAGGCGGTCGTCCTTCCTTGGTCGGAGCACATTTTGTACGCGTTTGTGCCTTTAGATGTAGAGAGCGGCGCCGTGGGAGTGCTTGAGCCGGTCGACTCTCTCAGCAATGGCCTGAAGGCAGCCGCGTGCCTCGTGACAGTTAATGACGCCCACAGAGTGCCCCTACGGGTGGTTAACTGTAGCCAGCAGCCACTGAGCCTTCCCAAGAACAAAACATTGGCTTTCTTCACCTCTGCGATAGAGCAACGTGAGCCCACCGATACGGTACTCGCAACTGTAGAGCATGCTAGTTCTTCGGCTGCTCCAAAGGTGTCGTTCGATCTTTCTCACGTAAAATCCAGGGAGAGGGAGGCTCTGGCTGGTTTGCTGAACGACTACTCGGAAGTATCCGCCGCGTCCAACCTGGATTTGGGCTGCTGTGGCGTTATAAAGCACAGGATAGAAACCGGCACTTCATCGCCCGTTTACCAGCGTGCGTACAGGATTCCTTACTCCCAACGTGAGGAGATAGAGCGACAGGTGCAGGACCTGATTGATCGCGGCATTGTCGAACACTCAAAGTCACCCTGGGGAGCACCAGCACTATTGGTGGAAAAGCCAGATGGCTCGTATCGATTGGTAGTGGACTACCGCAAACTAAATGCCGTAACTCGCATCGATCCATACCCCATCCCCAATATACAGGAGACGCTTTCTCAGCTGGGCTCTGCCAGGTACTTCACGGTAGTGGACATGGCGGCGGGATTCTGGCAGATAGCAATGGATCCGGCAGATGCCGAGAAAACGGCATTCAACACGCCCTCAGGGCACTATGAATGGAAAAGAATGCCGATGGGTCTGGCCAACAGCCCTGCTGTCTGGCAGAGAACCGCTGATGTTATCCTGGCAGGTCTTCTGGGGAGGCTGTGCTTCGTGTATATGGATGACATTATCATATACAGTGACAGTTTTGATAACCATTTGCGCGATATTGAGCAGGTTTTGGTGCGACTAAGAGCAGCGGGTCTCAAGCTGAAGCCCTCTAAGTGCCAATTCCTCAAAAACGAGGTGAAATACCTCGGGCACGTTGTTTCAGCTGACGGCGTGCGACCGGACCCTGAGAAACTAAGGTGTGTCTCGGATTTTCCATCCCCGACTAGCGTCCGCCAGGTCCGGCAGTTTCTCGGCCTGATCGGTTACTACCGAAGGCACATAGAGGAGTTCGCCAAGCTCGCTAAGCCGCTCACCGCCTTAACAGCCAAAAATGTCGCCTTTCGCTGAGACGAAAACGCGGAGAATGCTTTTGGGGCCCTGAAAAGGAAGCTAATGAGTGCACCGCTGTTGCGCCACCCGGATTTTAGTTTGCCCTTCGTTATGGCCACAGATGCGTCAAAGTTCGCAGTTGGTGCCGTGCTATCTCAGGTTATCAATGGCAAAGAACATCCCGTTGCTTTTGCTAGCCGACAGCTGAGCCCCAAAGAGCAAAAGTACGGAGCTACGGAAAGGGAGTGCCTCGCCGTTGTCTGGGCAGTAAAGCACTTCAGATGCTACCTTTACGGCCGCAAATTCAAGCTAGTCACAGACTGCCATCCTCTGAAATGGGTGATGAGTGTCAGGGACCCTAGCTCGCGACTCGCTAGATGGAATCTACACCTGCAGGAATACTGCTTTGAAGTTGAGCACAAGTCAGGAAAGACACATCTGAATGCTGATGCACTCAGCCGCACAGCTGCCGTGGCAGCTATAGATGAGTTTGTCCCCGTAGTCGACCCCGCCGAATTACGCACAGAGCAGTGCAAAGATCCTGACCTGAAGCGAATAATCGAAAGCTTAGAGGGCGCACCGTCTCACCCCGAACAGCTAGGTTATTTCATTGACAAAGACGGCACCCTGTGTCGGCGCACGAGGCCAACCAGGAAAGGGAGATTAGAGAAAACCGCTTGGGAGAGAGTCGTCATACCTCGGTCGTGGACAGAAAGGGTTCTTCGCGCGTTTCACGATGCGCCATGCGCCGGTCATTTTGGCGTAGCGAAGACACGCAGGCGTGTGGAGCGTTTGTACTTTTGGAGTGGCATGCGACAGGATGTTAGAGACTACTGTGCGAAGTGTCATTCCTGTCTCGAAAGAAAAACACCCAAGGGACGAAGACCAGCTCCAATTCAGCCGTTCCCTGAGGTTTCGGCTCCCTTCGAGCGGACAGGTATGGATATAATGGGCCCCTTGCCCACGACCACTTCTGGAAACAAGTACATTTTAGTATTTGTCGATCACCTTTCAAAATACGCGGAAGCGGTAGCACTTCCAGATCAGAAGGCAGACACGGTTGCAAGAGCATTTGTCGAACAGATCGTGCTCCGACATGGACCCCCGAGGCAACTCTTGACAGATCGGGGAACGAACTTCGTGTCGCAGCTAATGAGGAGAGTTTGCGAGCTGCTTAAGATCGCTAAGAAGCAGACAACACCGTACCATCCGGCTTGCAACGGCGCGGTGGAGCGACTGAACCAAACCGTGGCCGGGTTCCTGTCACATTTTGTTTCGCGCGACCAGCGGGACTGGGACTTGTGGCTCCCGTATGCAATGTTTGCCTACAATTCCGCAGCACACGAGAGCACGGGCGAATCGCCATTCTTTCTTCTCTACGGCCGAGACCCGGACCAGCCTAGTGAAGTGCCAGAGGGCTCCCGTCGTGTCCCATACGCTTCACTGGACGACTATAAGGTTGAGCTAGAATCGCGCTTGCAAGTGGCGAGGGACATCGCAAAGGAGTCCTTAAAGAAAGCGGCGAAGCGCAGGAAGGAGGTGCACGATCGCAGTGCTAGAGACGCGCCGTTTGATGTGGGGGACAGCGTGTACATTGAAAACTGCCAAAGGCAGATTGGGCTAGCTCGTAAGTTCCAGACGAAGTGGAGAGGACCGTGCGAGGTTGTCGAGAAGCTTTCTCCGGTAAACTTCAGAGTCCGAGACGTGAACCGGCGTTTGATAAGGATACACGCAAATCGCCTCAAGTCGGCACCGGTTCAGTATTTGTTCGGCAGGCGCCAGAGGTGACGGCCGGAATGCCACCGGATTTACTTCATGCATTGCTAGAAGAAGAAGAAGAAGCGCGCGAGGTTGCAGCGCAGATAACGCCAGGAGAGGCTCCTGCCACGAGCCCTCGCGAGTCCCAAAGCAGACAAAGGGGCGCAGACTTACTTAGTATGACTCATGAAGGCCGATATCCGCTGCGAAATCGGAAAGCTAAGTCGGACTAATGGCGTAAACAGAGCGGAGTTGTGAACTGGTTAGAATTGCGTAATGCCGCAGCTCATAACATTGCTATGTGCTTATGTGTTAAGTTATCGGAGTTGGTAGTTAAACCTTTCTGTCATTAAGTAACACCTTCACAGGAGAGCATGCGGAGCGCATGCAGAACCTGCCCTACTTCCTTTCGTTATCTATATTTTTGTCTGTGCCGTGATCGTGCTAGAAGTGGGAGCTCCTTTGTAACTGTGGTAAATTTATTTCGTCCAGTTTGGACTAGAAAGGAGAGGCTTGGGTGCTGAGTTTCATGGTTATCTGTAAAAGAAGATCAGTGCTGCCCCTGGAGACGCCAGTTATGACAGCGGAGGCATATGGTGTTGTGCAGTGGTGTTGAGTGCAGCGAAAAGTGTTTTGTCGGACGCACTGTGCGAGGCGATTCAGAAAGACAAGGGGAGCTGCGTGGACTCAAATGTTCGGAGAACATTCTTCTGGAGGGTGAGCGAGTGTGACATTCCTTGTGTGCTACGAGGTACATTCCTTGTGTGTGCTACGAGGATCCACGTTCGACGGCGCGGCGTAGACGGAGACCCAGATGACAGGCATCATCAATTACCCAGCCATGCTCGTTGAGAGTGACAACCAGAACGAAGTGGTTTAAGCCCAACCGGACCCAACCGGATCCGCCGCCGCCGCAGCGGGGAAACAGGCTTTATCCTCCCCAATTGGCGTGGCGGTTTCAGGGGCGGCCCTCCCGGGCACATTCCAGGACAAGGGAACTGTCAGCGATCCAGAGCGCGCCGTACCACAGCCGACGCTATGCGCTACCGCGAAGACAACATTCTTTCCCTCGGACTCAACACGTGAGGGGGGGCGAGACCACGATGCGGTGGTATGTTTGTGCGCCCAAGTGAAAGCCCTAGCCCCCCCTCCTTCCCCTTACGACGTGGGCTATCGCCGGGAAGGCACCCACAGCTTCCCGCCGTGCCTCGTGAACAAAAGCGCATTCCCAGAAGGGCCGTGACGGACACCTGTCATGGCGGACAGGCAGTACTCGCCAAGAATGTGGAAAGACAGGCGCTAGTGAACAAAAGCGCATTCCCAGGATGGCCGTGACGGACACCTGTCATGGCGGACAGGCAAGACTCGCCAAGAATGTGGGAAGACAGGGGCGACCCTTAGTCTGGTTTCCCGGAGCAACAGACGAACCCATTCATGCTTATTAGCTGTGTCCCGCCGTCGGTAGCGCGGCAGCATTGTGGGCCCTTTCGCCCCCTCCTCTGTTGTTGACGAGCGACGCGGACCGATGGTGGGAGGCGGTATGCATGCCTGAGGCAAGGATTAGCTCCGAAGAGAGAGCCTGTGTATACTCTCACTTGAGAGAGAGTGGTGGCGTTTTTGTTGTTTATTTAGTTTGTATTGTTAACAGACTCTGGGTTCGAGGCTAAGCCCAACCCAAGGGGTTGTCCCCATCTCGCATGTTATTTTTGATTGGAGAATTGATGCTTTGGGCGGGCCACTGGAAATAACCGCCCTTAGTCCTTTGTTAATCAAGTGCTTAAAAGCACATGTAAACGGATGCAGTCCAGTCCAATCTGAGCTGAGGACGACATCGTTCGCCAAGAGGGCCTTCAGCGCCGAAGCCCGACGGCGTGGAGATTCTGCCAGCAACCGCTCGAGCCCAACTCCGGAGCCACTCCATCGCCCCCATGAAGTCGTCGACACGTAAGCTCGGACGCCCCAGCCTCTGATGTATAACCTTAATCATGTGTAATTATTGAATATACCTGTTTGTTTAAACTGAGCCATACGGTGTCTCTTTGCCTCTCCGTCCCATGTGGACCTGCGCATTATGGGGGTCATCACAATTTATTAATATTTTGATCGAGTTGTTTCTATTCCCCCCATGCCAAGAGCCTCAAATGCGAGTTAAGAGTATTGTTGATATCCGCACACGAGAATTTAGCGGGCCATTTGGCTGATGAACGCGAAGCCGCCTTCACCAGTTTCTGTTATTGGACTTCGGCTGCCACCCGCCGCGGTGGCTCAGTGGTTAGGGCGCTCGACTACTGATCCGGAGTTCCCTGGTTCGAATCCGACCGCGGCGGCTGTGTTTTTATGGAGGCAAAATGCTAAGGCGTCCGTGTGCTGTGCGATGTCGGAGAACGTTAAAGATCCCCAGGTGGTCGAAATTATTCCGGAGTCCTCCACTACGGCACCTCTTTCTTCTTTCACTCCCTCCTTTATCCCTTCCGTTACGGCGCGGTTCGTGTGTCCGCCGATATATGAAACATATACTGCGCCATTTCCGTTCCCCCCAAAACCAATTGTTATTATTACTTCGGCTGCCTACATAGTCTGTGTTAAGGCGGAGACTTCGGCACATTTGTACATCATACTAAAGAGGGAAAATCAGAGAAGAAACGTGGGAGGAGAAAGAACACGACGGCGCGGCACGTTCAGCCGTCATGTGCTTTTTTGTCCCGCGTTTATGCGCTTTTTTGCTTATTAAGGCCTCGCATTGCATGGCTAATTTCACGGCTTGAGGGGCCGCCGCCATCATCCGCTTCTCTTACGGCTTAACAGCCCGCTCGGCGTCCCACGCCGCGTTTAGCGCTTCACGGGCCACTGCGTTCAGCCACTTATCTTTAACGCACCAGGTTGCACACTCAGCATCTAACGCTGCTTCTGCCGCTTGACGCGCCATACCACTCGCCCGCTTATCTTCGAAACTGAGGATGCGTCAGGCCCTTTAGCTGCTGTTCTATGTTCGTTTGTGGCTACACAAAGGTACCGTTTGCAACATAAGCCGCCTTCCTATCTCTTTGCGCATCAGGCTTCATTGCACGTCCATTGAGGTAGCAGAGGCGCTGAGCGTTTAGAAGCACTGATTTTGTGGCCATAGGCTACGAAGACGGCGCGTTTAAACACGTAGCACTAGAGGCTGTGGTGATGGCCGAGTTGCCATTGTGATTGAAAATCTTTTTATATGCTCAAAAGGTCATAGTTCGTGGAGGGTGGTGGTGGGGCCTCTAGTTCGGGGAGCCGGAAGCCTCGGGTGCCCGCTGAGCTGTAATGATCAGTCTTATCTGACCTTCAAGCTGCGAACTGTGCAGCGCAGGTTCAGACTGCTACTGCGTCGGTGAGTTATTTACTCGTCCTGGCAGCCTTTTGGTACTCCAGACCACATAGTCAGGTGACCGCTCTGGATTTAGCATCATCTGCCCCCACACGGTTTGCGTATCCTAGGGTGCATACGTCTTGCAGCTTTCTTCCCCCTGACATCCGTGTGTCCTGTGGCCGCGTGATAAAGCGTATGTCTGCTGCTGTTGTTTCTCTTGAGGATAAAAAAGCTTTGCTTTATTCTTCTAGAGGTTATGATCAGGAGGAGATCGTGCTCTATGTCGGATCCCAGCACCCTGTGCCCAAAGGCAGCGAGAAATGAATGTGGTGTGTTGACGCCAGATAACTTTAGGATCCACATCGAGACTGT
Source organism: Amblyomma americanum (assembly GCF_052857255.1). Lineage (NCBI taxonomy): Eukaryota > Metazoa > Arthropoda > Arachnida > Ixodida > Ixodidae > Amblyomma > Amblyomma americanum. The sequence goes on along the minus strand of NC_135503.1, from coordinate 74,195,585 downwards.
TGTTTGCGAAAGTGTATTTTCTCACCGCTACCAACCGGAGGAAAAATTTCGACAGCTTCGGCTTCATGGTCGGCGTTTTCATTGGCACTGTTTAGGAATGATGTGGGCTGCAGTTTCGTGGCCCCGGAAGCTAAAAGAATTTCGCTCGAGAGGAAAAAAAGCTCCGTCCCGAAATCAAGCCTCAACTTGAGCTAAGTGCCGGCAAGAACTGTCTCACTGTTCGTGCCTTATGCAATCGTGCTTAAATCCGTCTACTGCAAGGAGAAACCTTCGCACCCTCAAGGCGTCTGCGTGCAACATCGAGCTGCCGCGTGCATTTTCTCGGCAATTCTATCCATTTACGGAAGTAAATATCAATGAATGCCATTTTGTGCGGAACAACTACTCCTTAGCCATTAGCGACACTAAATGCGAGAGTGCCGGACAAGCGCTTTTCGACCTGAGGGTCCACAGCAGGCCCCGAACTTTCAGCTCACGAGCTTGCTTCCATTTGAGCTCGAGGGAAAGGTGGCCGGGTTGGTTTGATTCGAAATCGCAGCCATGTATACGTACGCACTAGAATGCTGGAGCTTTGCTAGTGATTGATCGTTGGTGAGGCTGATGTTGGAATATAGATGTGATAGATCTACTGCAGTCAACGCGTCTTTTCTAATGAAGTATCTTCGCGGCGTAGTTTCCTTTTGTGTGTCAGTTCGGTGCTACGCACATGCACTACTTCAGCATGATCTTTTAACTCAGACTAGAACGTCTTCGAAGATATTGATAAGAGGACTAAGGTTTTCATACCCACATGTTAATTGTATCAACGGCTGGTGCGCCGCAATCTTTTCAGAGGTGGCACTTGAAATGTCGGAGTAACGAACGAAGGCGTATGTACATAACAAGTGCCACTTGTGTGTTCCTCTACTCTTAGGTGGACAGTAGATGTCCTTGCATGGAACGCTAATGTGTGCGGAAGATGCTGCCATACCTGTTCGGCCACATTTAGAAGTCGGTCTTCGCGCTAGCATAGCGAAATTGTCTTCTGTTATAAGTTGGACGAGGTGTACGCACGTCGTCGGCGACAAAGCGATCCCCGTGAAGCGTTCTATCAGACCTCGATTAGAGCAGCACGTTGAGAGTAAAGGAGAAGGGGGTGGCGCTGCGTATCATTTAGTTCGTGTTCACGTTGTGAAGTGCCCAAAGTTTCGCGTCAGTTGTACACGTTTCCATCCCGGATGCCTACTCTTTATCCGCGTGTCCACGTTTATGGGCCGGAATTGGATGTTTGCATTGCAGCTCCCCAAGTCTATCGCAAGGGTGCACAAGTTTTGGGTTTTGTCGTGAGCATTTTCTTAATCTGGGTGTGCGCAGTTCTGTTGTGCCTGGCTTCCAGGTTTCGCTTCGGGGCGTAAATGTTTCACATTTGTTCTCCAAGCTTCCACGTATGGTGTTTACGTTTCGCTTGTCGCCGCGTGTGCCACGAGGGTCTCGTCATTCATAATGACAGCTTTCCGAAGAGAAATATGGTTTAAGACCGGGAGCGAAGATATGCGGTGTGTTCCTGTAAAACTTCAAATTCGTATCACGTCGCTGTTCTTGCCGCTGCTGCAGCGGCAGTAAGTGCAGAGCACACAATAATTCTGAAGTAATCCCGAGCACTACTCTTCACATTATTTACGCAAGAAAGACATAAAACTCATCGTCATTATGTATTACTTTAACCGTCCAAGCAGCTTTCAAACTCGTGGGCTGGTCTCTTTATGAAAACGGGAGTTACGATCGCTTCCTGCACGCAAACCACTCTGCTCAAAAGGCAAGGAGAACCAGAAGGTTCATTCCAGAAGAAATGGCCGGGCTCTAAACGTGACATATAGGGTGCAATATAGTGGACAGAGTAATAACGCTTTGCGTGGTTATAAACTGCTTCCAGCGGTCGAAGATCGTTCGGTTCGCGTATCTTCATTACAACGAAAGTGACGGCCTCTTTCCTTAAACATAGCCCTTAATAGAAGCCATAAGGGTAGAAAAATAGCGAAGGCTATATTACATTACACTGCTGATATTTCTTCAAGATACACTGCAGTGCGGCCGAAAATGCTGCTGTGCATCGCCAGTATGCTTCCAACCAAAACAAAGCGAATGAACGTTTCGCAATTAACATAGTAAAGGCCATACCTTTTTGCGCAAGACTTGAAAGGCATTTTCGCCTCCTCTCTAATACAGTCCAATATTACTCTATTTTATCGGAGTGCTCATAGAGCCCAATTTAAGCAAAGTTAGTAACAAAAGAAAGTATAAGAGCTAATTAGAAAATAAAAGACCCGAAGACATCTGGAACGGCTCTAATTGCTGCGTTGTACAAGAAAAGAACAAACCAATGAACGTAAAGTCTATATGAGAGGAAAGACGAAACATTCGTCACGGCAAAGAGCCGGTCCTAATTGGGCTATCGTGCGACTGAGATTTGTGTCGAACCGATTTTATCATAGTTTCGAAATATAACGTCATTTTCCGCATGCCATCTTAACTCTAAATTTGTTTCCTTCTTTTTCGTGTTCTCCTTGTTTAGTATGCCCTGAATTGAATTACTTAATTGGTAATGAGTAAATTTGAGCTTCGCCAAAGCAATATTTCATGCCTTGGAATCTTCTTGCCTGTCCTGTGACAACGGACGACGTAAGTCCTGAATCTCAAGAGTGCTCTTCGAGAGTGCTGGTCAACGACGCCAGCACTGTGAGTCCGGAGGAAGACAGATGATGCGAGGAGAAAGCATCGTCGTCGACTTTGGCGCTGGCGGTGAAGTTCGCTTTTTCAGTTTGCGGGATTCAAGAAAGAGCCCAGTGGGGAACGGAGAAAACAGAGCGGTGGCAACGTATACAATGGTTGAGTCACGTTCGCCACGCTTTCTAGGGGGAAAAAACAGATGAAGGATGTACGGAATGACAATTAAATCTGACAGTGGGGATATCAGGGTGGAAGAGGAAAAGAAATTTAGCGAGGAGTACAGGAAATACAAAAGCAGCAGCAAGGAGTTTCTTAACAGCTGGCACGAATAATGCAGTGTCACCGCGGTGACTTTGGAAGCCATAGCTAGTGCGAATTTATTTGGAGGTGGAGGAGCATGAGTTGATTCTAGGAACGTGTAGTCGAAGAGAGGAGGCACATTACGCGTAGATTCTGCATTTGTGACCGACATTACTTTTTACAGCAGTCAACTGAGGCCTCAATTGGAACTGTGTTACTTGGTTATGTTATTCCGCTTGCTTACCTTTGGCTACCTGGCAATCGTTCGTTAATCCATTCCATCGCTTTTACATTCTTCGTTTGGTTTATGCTGTGCATGCTGCAGACGTTTGTGCTTTAGCGCACAGCCTAGATAACAGGAGACATGGAGGATTGCACAGTCAGGAATAGATAAGATTTTCTGGTTCGAGGATTGACTTTTGTGGCTGAAGCCTCTCATCCTTTCTGTTATGAGCAAGACGCTCATATCTTTACCCACAAGAAAGCTGTTGAAGCGCAGCGCAATATTCTTGGCCTTTCCTTCTAGAAAAGTCGCACGGTTAACTCGCTAGCCGAGAATCTATTTGCGTAGTTCATGTCTTCACTGTCACGTGCAGGAGCACGTCCGCCACGTATCATTTCACTCTAAATGACTTTTTGCCTCGGTCGTAAGTTTTAGAGGCAGTATTATATATTCGCATAAATAACCCGATGATTGCCACGTAACCTCATCGGTATCAAGTCTAATCATATCCTAGCAGTTTCCGGTCTTTCTTTCGGCTGATGAGTATAGAAGCTGCATGTCTTGCTTTGATTCATGTGTTAACTTTTATGTGTGATACGTTTGGTGACCTCCGCCCAATTAATTACGTCTCACTGCCAGGAAGAGATGCGCAGTGTGCAATCTTGCCGGCCACTTAGATAAATACAAATGCGACAAAATTGTTTGGGTAGTGGATAAATGCAATCTGCAATGCTGGTGCAAGAATGTGTGATACGTTGAGTCAAGCGACAAATTCATTCTTTCCACCTGAGGCACCAATTTATTTACCGATATCAAGTTTCTTCTAAAAGTCGTCATAAGTCGCAACTGTCGTTCCACACAAGAGCTTAGTCGCTCGTTCAGGTCGCTCGCTTAAGCTCAAAGTGGAGGAATGGTATTGTGTTTTCCGGATTGCACTTGCATAGGACAATTTTCGAAGAGGTTGTCTTACAATATTTCTTTGCGTGACATCAAAATGTGATATTTGTGCTAACAAGAATTCAAGCCATATTTATTTCTGCAGATTTTGCACTGCACATTGTTCAAGGCCAAACCAAATAATATCCCAAAGCTGCAAAAGATGCATCTAGAGAGCAGTTATCTAATATTTGCAGGCAAGGGGGGTTATTTTTGGCCACCTTTTTGAAAACGTGCCTATAAATTACGTCTGGCAAATAGGTAGTGATTATTTTGCAGGAATAAAATATGAGCGACCAAACACAGAACAATAACGGTACACTTGTTTGTGCGCCCTACTTCTTCTCGAAAAACCTTGTGCTGATTGTTTCATGAAACAAAAGCAAGGCCGGGTTCCTACGCCTTTTAATCTATTGAAAACGTAGCCAATGAATCGGATTGATATGCGACGGCTTCACACATTACACGCCGCTTTGATGCTAGCGCTGAATGAAGATGTATAACATCATCATATCCAGCTGAGATTTCACCGTCACAGTAAAATATAAGGAACCTTTTTTTACGGGAAAGTACTGGTGGTCAAAAGTTTCCAAGCCACAGAGTTTGCTTTTCAGCAGTATAGCCAGACAGTTACGACACCTGTGAAGCTCATAGTATCCGTATAGTGTAAAAGACGCATCGTTCTAACCTCCTATACAACCTTGATAGCTTTATCGGCATTTTAAGTAAGTACCAAGATATACCGACGATGGACAGACCCTATGTGCTGGGAAATTTTGACCTACCCTGTATGAACACACGCTAACTGCTGCCAGATATTTTCTTCAGTGTTAAACAAATTAAACGCTTTTTTCACGTTTCGGCAACTATGCAGAGAGGATCTTCTACAGTTGCGCCTAGGAAGCATGTGCGAGTAGGTGCGCGTAACTAAGTTTTCTTCATAATAAGAAGCCGGCGGCACCATGAAGATGGTGGTCATTGTCATGTAGTTAATATTACCCCAGTACCATCCCAGTAACAAATCTTTTCACCGATATGAATAAAAAAACTAAGTTGGAGGTGCACGGCTTTGCAGTGGTTCTGTGTGCGGTTAGAATTTAGATTGAGGGCCAGCATAGGATAGGACCTTGAATATCTGAAGGCCAGAAAACAATTCCTCAGTGCAGCCGTCTGACACGAACAAAACTGCGCTTCGCTGCAATAAATAAAGAAAAAAGAAGGAAACCTTTCACGAACACATCGCGAATCTCGTATTTCTTAACGATGCAGATAACCTAAACGAAATCATCTTCTGTACATAATTTCCTCAACTGAGAGTGTATTTCTTCTCAGAGATGCTCTTTGCAACACTTCCGCTCAGTCGTATATGCAGAACCCTATACCTTGCGGCGTTCGCAGGTGCCACTTTTGAGGAAGGCTAGAAGGTTTCGGAGACTGCCTTTCGTAGCCCGTCGACCTGCTCAGCAGTAAACTTCGTGCTCTCTAACGAGGCTCAAGCTGGCCGGTGTCATCCAGAGTGTAGCGCCCCACGCCAACTTCCGCGCCAGGAAAGCAGGTAAGTCGCATGCGTAAATGTTGCAGTTTTAAACCAAAGCCATTATTTTTTATTGAAAATTAGCGTTGAAAATTTTCATTGCTGAAATATCATTCACTAAGGTACATGCTACTGCTCCTGGAATAATCGAATGGAACTATGATACTCCGACGCCAAAATTCTTAGGCCAATGTCCCAGCATGGCTCATTAGAGAACGCAACACGGACTATAGCTTTCTATGCGCCCCAGCTAACCTGACTGCACGCGCACGTATTTTGCTCCCAGTCATTCGTATTTGCAGGCGAGTATCAAGGTTTCGACTCCCCGTATCTTTACAAAATACGGAGGTGTTTTTGTTTTGAGGTTTTCGTGTTATTGCGCCGACAACGCCGACACCGGCTTTTCTGCGACACGAGCTCCTTAACGCTGTCGCGTGAAATTGAGAGCACGAAGAAACGGAGTGCGCACGATTATAAAGAAACGAACTCTTTCCAAAGCGAGGAGTAAACGTCGAAGGTGCGCTCGCCGATCATAAGTCACCACGTTATTTTTTTGCAAAGTGTGCAGGTTAGTTGTTTGGGCAGCGCTCTGCGCAGATACTCCAGTTATTTTTTTCTCTGCTTCCCCGATGAGGTCGGGTTAGGTACTGCTGGAGGCAACGCGGGAGAGCGCATATTTCTCAATACTGTGACGCCGCCAGACGTCGCAGTATTCAAAACCACAACGTATTCAAAACAAGACTCTGGTTCTGTTCATCCTGTTGGTTTTTTTAGTGCATGTCGCAGCTCTTTTATTTCAGGAGTTTTATTCGGCTTCACCATATTCCTAGCGCCGGTAGCAGCCGTGGGAATTCAGCGTGATTGATAGGAACTTCGCTTCTGAACATGCGGAACTTTTCTGTTATTCTTATTCTCTAGTGCCCCCGGAGTGTTTGTGTGTTTACTTCTGTTTGTGTGGACCCAAGAGAGTTGGTACCCGCGTAGAACGGATGCAGTTTTCTTTTTAATCTCTACGGATACCTGCTTTTTTCTGTCAAACATTGGAAGGAGTCTTCTGCAAGCGATTTTTCTTTGTTTTCCTAAACGGACATCTTCGGCCTGTGGAGTTCCTCTTCCTTTTCTGGTCATTTATTATTAGTCTCGGCTGTTTCAGAAATCTTTAATTATTGACTCTTTTGAAAACACAACGACATTTGTACGTACTATGAGTTGAATTTCGTATCTTTTTCTGCGGCTAACTTCTCATAGAAAGGAGCGGTGCCATTTGTAAACTAAATGCGCTGTCGCTGCTACGATACCACTGCTTCTATCTTACATATTGCTGCATGCTAGCAACGTCAGTTTTCATTCACTCTGTGCAATAAAATTATAACCCTTTCAAAGGGGGTGTGGCGTCTTGCTGAAAAGCTGGCTGAGCTAGCTTCTATGCAGCTAACTGTAAAACCTGTTGTACAATTAATTCTTCGTTCATTTTGAAGAACCCCTGCAGGTAGGCATCGCTACTAGGGCCTCCGATACGGGATATTTTCTAGTTCAAGCACAGCGTTTTTTTATTAAAATCTTATATTTTAGGTTATGCACTTTGATGCAGACACGTTTGAACACACTGCAGGGAATGAGCGTTTTCATTTTGTTTTTGCTGAAAACGACTACTCATGAGAATTAAGGTGATTTTCGAAATGGTAACAGAGTGCTATATTTCTAAATTTTAGACCACAAACTGCCGTATTTTATGGATGAGTACCTTCGAATTAAACAGCAATTATTTTGTAGGGCTGCCTTTGCTGATAAAGTAGAAAGGTCTTCAATGTTACTGCAACATTTCTTGAATTCTACGGATTGCCTTTAAAACCTCCCTGAGGGCACGAACAACATTCATCAGCATTCCTTACCGAGTCCTTAACTTAGTTTTAAAATGTCCCAATACGCGCACGAAAAGCCTTCTTGTGCGGTAATAAACTATTACTTCCGTTACAGAATAACCCACTTCCCATTAGGGAAGCCGCTGGAGGACAAGTGATTTTATGTCCATTTCGGCATCCTTTCTGAAGATTGTTTTTTATTGTGCAACATAGTTTATTTTCGATTTGTGGCTACTACAGGCGTCGTAATACTCTTCCTATGAAGATGTGAGCTTTAACTAAGGCATAAAACTGTGAACGTGAAAGGTACAAGTCTTGCACTGCTCTGAGAAGGGAGTGACGACCACGTCGCGTGAGCTGACGTGACTGTTAGTGCGACTGAACTTATGCTCAGGTAATATTGAGATATATAAAATTAGTTTACCAATAAACTTAAACTGACGCTTATGTGGGCTGCGTAATGCCGGAAACTGGCGGATAGCTGCACATTGTCTGCACATGCGCAGTGTGCGTTGTGTGAGGAGTAGAGGTAGCCACACTCGGTGTTGATTCGCGTTCTTTGCGCAACCGGCCTTTGCACCTTGCAACTGCGACTTCTTCGCTCTCTCCTAGGTGCGCATTTTCTGGTAAATCCAGAAAAACTTAAAAGGTAAAAAGAACCGCGACTTCAGAACAGGACGTAAGCCGAGGTGGACAGGACAAGCGGTAAGCCGAGGTGGACAGGACAAGCGGTTTGCTTGTCCGCTTGTCCTGTCCACCTCGTCTTACGCCCTGTTCTCAAGCCGCGGTTCTGTTACCTTTTAAACCTGTCAGACCAACTAGCCCAAAGTTTTCCTTTGCTGAATCCAGAAAAACTGAGCTCTCAACAGCCAGCATGGAGCAGAGCAGCAGCGTCGAGTAGCAAGTATGAGGGTATGATACCAAAGTATGAGAGACCACGCCGGCATCACGTCAGCGCGGTATACGAAACTCTTTGACGCACTTGTCACGGGGTTTACAATCAGAGAACACTAGCGTACCCATAATGGCCTTCTCGCGCAACTTACCCGGTCGCCACGGCCCTCCTAATGCAACTTGCATTCCGCCAGCCATGTCGGGCATGATTGACACTGGAGCGATCATGGTGGTCGCCACTCGCAATTGCTCGCTGACCATGTATTTCGGCCGAAGAAACCTGCAGCGGTGGCTCAGTGGTTAAGGTGCTCGTCTACTGAGCTGGAGTACCTGGATTCGAACCCAACCTCGGCGGCCGCATTTCGATAAAGGCGAAACGGAAAAGGCGTCCGTGTGCTTTGCAGTGTTAGTGCACGTTAAAGATCCCCAGGTGGTCGAAATAAAACCGCTGACCTCCACTACGGTATATCTTCCTTTTTTCTTTGACTCCTTCTTTTATACCTTGCCTTACAGCCCGGTTCGGGTGTCCATTGAGATACGTCAAACAGTTACTGCGTCATTTCATTTCCCCCAAATTCATTTTCTCTCAGTCGAAAGAACTTCTGATAGCCTGAGTGCAGGGCCCAGATGCAGATAGCATCTGAAAGTTTTTAGGGGACGTTTACCGGAAATGTAAAGACGTGAACGTGGCAATTAAACCCCGGAGATAAAGCATTTAATCAAAGATTTTTAAACAGGTGTCTTTCTTTAAAAAGCAGTTATATGCAGAAATATATATTCCTTCTACACAGTGCGGCCTCGAACTGCCATTACCTTTCAAATGAAAACTAAGTTTCACAATCACTCTTTGCGTGCGCCAAAATTTGCATTCTGTTTACTTGCTGTGTCTGGCGTGTCTCAAGAACCAACAAGAGGCTGCGCATTAGTATGCTGATACCACCCTTTCTCAGAAAGATCCCTTGTTTCCACACAGCAAATGGTTGAATGACTTACAGCAGTGTAACTAAAAGCAGAGTTTTAACAAGCCGTCCGATTCTTTCAGGATTCTTCTTAAGGTTCTTGCAAGTAACTTGTGAAGATTCTAGTCCGAGTCTGCATATTTAGAACCACCAATCGCGTTTTCTTGTATTTTTTGCATAACCCTTTGATCGCCCAGGCCATGCCACCAGCTACAAGATGCGTCGCTCATTTCGCAAAGAACCTTTTCGTGTCGGCGGCAACAGTCCCCGTTTCGCGCAGTGGGCGCTTTTCGAGAGCGCTCTGCACTCCGACCCGAGATCCCGCAAATCGCAGTAAACCGCTACAACGGCAAGCTGGTCCCCGTAGCCAGGAACTCCGAAATTAGCTCGAGAAATATGACGCACGTTCTGACACCTAATGAGGTCGTTAGTATGGGCGCGCGTGCCTCACTGAGATACAGACGTCAACGTCCACAACAACGCCAGGCCGGCCAGCGGTGGAAGCTTCGCTGCAAGGCCAATAGTTTTCCAAAGGACTGAACCACTGCGTGGGGTCGTTCGGTTCCAATTTGTGCACTGGGTTTCGTAAAAGAGAAAATACACTGATATATTCGACCCAGAGAGTTAATGAGGAGGAGGAGGAGTAAACACTTCATTCATTCGCAAGAGTTGAAGGCGGGTTGTTGCTCGTACTAGCTGGCCGGAAACCCCTTTAGATTTCAGTGCGCTGAGCTGCAAAGCTGAATCGTTTGATTTCTATGTTCAGTTCTCATAATGCGCGAAGAAAGCTGAATGGAACAATTTCTCCGGAGCATGCAGCGTGACACCGGCTACTTTTGTCCCTAGGTTAACCGAAAACTGTGGCTTTTGTATGCTGACAGGGCACTTTGACAGGGCTGGGCCAGAGGTGTGACCGAGTCATGTATCAGAGCAGGCGCCTTGCGGGGCCGTGAAACAGCTGGCGTCATCTTCGCTTCGTTTCAGTAAAGAATGAATAAATATTCACAGACGATTCACACGGAATTCAGGGTAAGAACTGTTCACATTGCGAAAGGTGTCGGCATCCCTCAGTGCACACAAGTGCTGTGGCTGCCATGCAAATAGATGAAAATGAAATGTTGATCCTATCCGCTTTCAGCTTTGAAATAATCTTGAGGAGGAAAGAAACAGCCGCCATGATTAAAATCTTGTTCGCGTTTGGTGACGCTCTGTGCACACTTTGCCGCACAATACAGTGGTACCGAAGCCGCAGTAAATATGGGGTGATAAATTTTTCGTATAACTCTGGAAGCAATCTTGAGAAAACGAAGCAGCGCGAAAAAACGGGGGCGAAAAAGACACACATATGACAGGACGAATGCTGCACTTCCAACTATTTTTATTGAGAATACCAAAGCTTAAGTACAGCGCTACTATCGCCTCGTGGCAATCAACCGCAATGATTCAAAAACGCCATTTCATTATCAAGAAGAGACAAGGAAGCTGTGCTGACACACTGACCACCTGCTTTCCTGATGTGATATGCTTCTATAATCTCTCTTTCCATCCGATCTCTTCCACGCCCAAGAATTTTAGATTTCAGAAATATGGGTTTACACTTACAATCCCGGCAGTGGATAGCAAGATGACCACTCTTCTCTTCTTTCACCAGATTATAATGCCCCCTAGCTCTCTCATTAAAACAGCGTCCCGTTTGACCAATGTACACTCTATTGCAAGTGAGCGGAATGCTGTACACTTCCTTAGTAGTGCAACGGGTGAAAACAAGTTGGTGGTTTATAGTGCAAATCGGCCTTTTCTTACTTATCATCATTGGGCAAACTTTTGATAGCTTGCTTGGGGCGGAGAAGAGCACGGTAACACCGTATCTGTTTCCAACTTTCTTAAGAGTATGAGAAACTCTGCGAAGATATGGAATTACTTGAGTTGGCAGCCTCTGGTCTTGCTTATCCGTCTTTTTGATGCACTTTTGCTTTTGTAGCGGCGTCTCTGCAACAGCTGACAATAAATCTGGAGGAAAGCCGTACATGCGCAATCGCTCAGTTTGCATTTGGACACTTTCAAACATTTGATTCGGACATGTTTTTTCCAAAGCGGAATTGAGGCAATTCATGGCTATTGCTCTTTTGAATATTTTTGAATGAGCTCACTACTGTAAGGGAGGAGTGCCTTTTGTGACCTAGGATTGTACATCCAGCATATATGCCCGTCCAAGAAATGAATTCTCAGGTCAAGGAACTGTATACAGTTTCCACTAGGGAGTTCAAAGGTAAAATTTAGCCTTATGCAACCCTTTTGAACGATGCCAGAACATCAGCAACAGCTTCGTCAATAGATAAAACATGCGGCTTGTCCGTTATCACGAAATAATCGTCAACATATCTAAAAATGCGTAGGTTAGGAAGTAAGCTATGCAAGCTTTTGTCAATGCAGGAAAGAAAAAATGTCAGAAAGAACCGAAGCTACGCACGATCCGATGCATATTCCTGCTTTTTGTGTGTAAAACCAGTTAGATCGGTAATTGAGGATTCGGGAGAAGTGCCTTTTCAAAACAGCGGGGGTGTGAACATCGACCGTTTCTTAGCCCTTTTAGAGTTTTATCTACAGTCAACTGCCATTAATTTTAACAACCGGTTTTACACAAAAAAGGAGGAATATGCATCGGGTCGTGCGTAGCTCCCGTTCTTTCTGACATTTTTCTTTCCTGCATTGACAAAAGCTTGCATAGCTTACTTCCTAACATACGCATATTTAGATATGTCGACAATTATTTGGTGATAATAAACAAGCCGCATGTTTTATCTATTGACGAAGCTGTTGCTGATGTTCTCGCATCCTTCAAAACGGTTGCAAAAGGCTTAAATTTTACCTTTGAACTCCCTAGTGGAAACTGTATACAGTTCCTTGACCTGAGAATTCATTTCTTGGACGGACATATATGCTGGATGTACAATCCTAGGTCACAAAAGGCACTCCTCCCTTACAGTAGTGAGCTCATTCAAAAATATTCAAAAGAGCAATAGCCATGAATTGCCTCAATTCCGCTTTGGAAAAGTCATGTCCGCATCAAATGTTTGAAAGTGTCCAAATGCAAACTGAGCGATTGTGCATGTCCGGCTTTCCTCCAGATTTATTGTCAGCTGTTGCAGAGACGCTGCTACAAAAGAAAAAGTGCATCAAAAAGACGGATAAGCAAGACCAGAGGCTGCCAACTAAAGTAATTCCATATCTTCACAGAGTTTCTCATAATCTTTAAAAAGTTGGAAGCAGATACGGGGTTAACGTGCTCTTCTCCGCCCAAAGCAAGCTATCAAAAGATTGCCCAATGATGATTTGTAAGAAAAGGCCGATTTGCACTATAAACCACCAGCTTGTTTTCACCCGTTGCACTACTAAGGAAGTGTACAGCATTCCGGTCACTTGCAATAGAGTGTACATTGGTCAAACGGGACGCTGTTTTAACGAGAGAGCTAGGGAGCATTATAATCTGGTGAAAGAAGGGAAGAGTGGCCATCTTGCTATCCACTGCCGGGATTGTAAGTGTAAACCCATATTTCGGAAAGCTAAAATTCTTGGGCGTGGCAGAGATCGGATGGAAAGAGATTATTGAAGCATATCACATCAGAAAAGCAGGTGGTCAGTGTGTCAGCACCGCTTCATTGTCTCTTCTTGATAATGTAATGGTGTTTTTGAATCATTGCGGTTTATTGCCACGAGGCGATAGTAGCGCTGTATTTAAGCTTTGGTATTCTCAATAAATAACAGTTGGAAGTGCAGCATTCGTCCTGTCATATGAGTGTCTTTTTCGCCCCCGTTTTTTCGTGTTGCTTCGTTCTCTCAAGATGGATCATTACCAACTGGCCAAAACTTCGTTGCTTTTGCATAGTATTTCTTGAAGGTAGTGGAACTTTAGAACACCGGCTCTTTTCCAGCCCAGTTACCAAAGACGCGGGCGAGTTTCCCACATTAATCCGCGTACAAAGTGTAAGGTAAAGAGTAGTCCAGTAACGAGGAGACTGAAGGATCTATGGCAAATGTATGCGCAAAAAGCACTAAAATCCTACAGTGTTAACGCAAGACCATTTGCAGGACTGGAAGTGAGAACCCGCTTATTTTTGATAGAAGGCTTATTACGTACTCCGATGGAAGTTCTGGTTGATAGCGTTGAGCGCAATATGTACAGCCGTACGACGCGTTTTGTATTTACCTTGGCTCAATTGATGAAAGGTTGTCTTTAAAAAATACTGTAGGGAGCACAAAGGCAACTAAATTCGGTTTGACAAAAACATTCTCTCTTTGAAGTTTTCTTAAAAGCTTTCTGGTGAGCTCGTTACTCCACATGAAGACCGCCAATAATAATCCTCGTAGCACCCGCGACGATTGTACACTTGCCGATATTAAGATAGCGAAAATATACTATTTTATGCTTTAGTTAGCTGGCCTAAGTTTATTACCTTTCAATTTGTGAACGCCAAACTTTTTTCCATTTCCCTCTTCCCAGCGACAGCCATTCTTTCTTCTCTTAATTATTCACGCGGGTTTAATGCTGTTTCAGGCACTTGATATCGAGGCGAACAAAAAAAATTAAGGATAGAGTTATCGCCCTTGATTACCTCGTTAATGAGCACTAATCATGCCTTACACTATTACCGGTAAACTAATCTGCATATAGGTGCCTTTATTCGCTGTGAAAACACTGGCGACCTTACCACAACATTTATCAAGTAGCTTGAACCTAATTAAAAAACCACGCCTCCTCCTTATCCGTCCTCCTTTCTTATACGCACCACCACCTTGGGCTAAAGCCTTTTTCATGGCCAGCGCGGTCATGCACGCTTCACATGGAGCACGTAAAGAAGCGGTGCTAGCGGAGCCATCTGAAGACAGCATGGACTGAGTATACTTATTCAAAGAGTAACCTCTCTAGGCTCTAAGAGCTTCATGGTAACTATTTGCAAAGATTGAAACATTTTTCCTTTACATTGGTTCTTACATGAGAAACGTATTTGCTGTTGAAAATACCAGCCTCGCACTCCAACATTCTCAATTTCAGAGAAATTCTTGCAATGACCCTGCACAGTCACCTTGCACAGTCAAATTGAATACAGCACTTGGAAAGTTCTGCTTAAATGATTTAATTTTGATTCCCTTAGGCTGCTAACTAAACTCACGGCAGCCGCATAGGTGAAATACGAGCAAAGCTGGGTGTTGGACTGATGCAGAACAATGTCCAGGAGTCTGGAGCTGATCCGGAGTCGTGAAGTGTATGGCCGAAATGCAGCGTTAACCCCTGCAGAACAATATAATTATCCCAATTTTTGTTGTTTTCATGCGAAAGGCAGGTGTCATCAACAAATACATAAGCACGACTCCTCCAGAAATGCAATGAAATTTATAGGCTCCTGCCAAAAGCTGAAAGAGCTGCATGAAAACAGCCGCATAAAAAAGAAAAACATCGGCAGCCGGTCAGGCGACTGATGTGTACCACAGACCGCACTCTGGGGAGCTAGGAGCGCCGTCTCCGAGGAGCTTTATGTACCGTTGAGCACATTCCCGGCAGCTAGGAGTGCCCCTTCCAAAGAGGTTTAATTACGCGTTATGTATGACCCGAGAAATGAATAACATCGCCCTGAGCACGGAAGGGTGGGAAAGTGAGCCTGAAAGAAAAGAAGAAAAAACAACAAGCTCGCTGAAGGCACCGACCTTATGGAGGGAAGTAGTAAGAGATAGAGTCGCTAAAATGCGTCAGAGCTATGACAACAATAACAAAGAACTGTGAAGCCGGAATGTGAGGAAAGAGAACCTGATTTGAAAACTTTCACATCAGTGACGATGAGCGCGAGGAGTGCTCTGTGTTGAGATGAGTTGAGTTGTTTGCTACAGTTGGGATTAGCCTTGAGTGCTCTGACTCCGGTCTCTGAAATTAGAGCTCTTGAAGATTTCGCCTGTACAGCAGGAGAGGGGTGAGAGGGGAGGTAACGTTGGACGGGAACGCAATTGTATGGTGCCACACTCCGCCCCAAGCTTCATTATCACCAAGTGTTGTCTGAGGCCTGTTATCTCCAAGTGTTGTCTGAGGCAGTTCGGGTGAACTGCAGCTTGCCTGAAATTGTATAACATTACTTGTTTATTTGTTCTAGACATCGATCCTTCTCTAAATAGTTCTTTTTCAGCCTCTTCCTTTCTCGTTTCTTTCTACTGGCCTTTATATCTATTTACCTCTCTGTAAGGCGCCACGCCGACTTGTGATCTAGCTCTCTCCTGTGTTTCTGGGCGTCTTCCGTTTCACTCGCCTCTTCGCTCTGAGTAGGCTGCCTTTCTCATGAAAGCCGGAGCCGGGCACAGAAGATCCACAGTTTCCTAAGTCGCAGGTGCTTCCTTCCAACTGCCGATATCGCGGTGCGGATCGCCGGGGCACGCTCTATTCTCCTTGTTTTTTCAGCGTCGCTTTCATTTCGCCCGGCGTCAAGCTTTAGAGGAAAACAGACGTTGAGCTGACGGGGCAGTCTGAAAGGGCGTCTGCGGCATGTTTCATCGTTTACTTTTGGTTGCCGATGAAATTTATTTTCTCTTGATTGTTCTCAAATCGTAATGAAGAAAAAAATTCTTATAAGCGGAACTGAGAGAGCCTTCTCGATCAAATACGTATCTTGACTTCAAAATTCCGGCTACGTTTGCTGCTTTTCCTGCGTCTCCGAGCCCAGGCGCTCTTTTGCTTTTACTGAAGCAAGTTAACACTAGGGGGCGCCTGCCAGGCTGGGAGAATATGGTAACGCCATTCTAATCAGAGAGATCACTCGCAGCCGGCGTTAAGAAAATCTGAAAGGCTTTGAAACTGGGCCAGTTGCTGCCTCGATGACCTTTAGCGTCGTTTCGAAGGCGCCACACCGAATGTTCACGAAGGTGGGCCTATCGAGTAGGCTTCGGTCTTTTCGTAGCAGGTGCAGACTTAACAAGCTGTACACGTCTCGAATTCTTCTCAGTTCATTGAATACTGTGAGCCTCGTGCCAGCATCATTGATGCCAGATCATGAAGAAGTCGGGTGAAATGCCTCCTTCTCAATTCGGCTGTGAGTCAGCGATCTCGAAGAAATTTCTGTATTCACCGTCACGGAAAGGAGCCACATTAAAGTCCGCACAAAAGAAGGATGAATGGCTGGTACCGCCTGCGCCCAATTTGCAAAGCGCGCTGTCCTGCCAGGTTATGTTTTAGCATTGGAGCATGACCGTTGGACGGTGCGTTATTTCTTCTTGTAATATATTCGTTTTATTTTCAGCGTAGATAATGCCCACTCTTGGTTTCCTATATATTTTTACCTGGCGGCCAGCTGAAGAATTAGAAGACATGACTGGTGGCTATGAGATAATTTAATGGCCGCTGGATTAGCGCGAGCGCTCCGTTCCGCGCCGCTGCCAGCTTCTTTTTCGTCACAATACAGTTTAAATTTTTGAACAAGCAGCCCACGTAAAAGAGAAAAATTATATTTAAGGGCAAACTAAGGCCTATGCATTTCGCAAGTTTTTGTTTTCTTTCGTACAATATTTTAACTGTCCTATCACCTGCCATAAAGTATAGAACGTGTAAAACTAGCCCCAGAGATCAGCTCTATCAAATTTTAAATTTATGCACCCATACTCTACGAATGCCGACCGGGGTTTTTCACCGACGTGAGGCATTTAGAAAACTGAAGGTCTACCATACGGAAACCGGAACATCTAAATTTTGATTCTCTTTATTTCACGGTCGGCGTCAGCTTTTCACGCGTTAATGTCACTGTTCCAGACCAGGACAATTTTCGTCCAGCTCTCGGCTGAACGTTAGATTTGAGTCTAGTTTTCGAATACGCAGGTATCTTATGGCACTAAATGTCCAGAACATTGGCTGCTAACCTCTGACCATAACCTCTGCCATTGTGGATTCCGAATCATATATGAAGGTCTCCGACTTTCATCAACCGTACCTGCGAAATAACTGCCCGAAGTTGCGAGGAACAATCCAGAATGGAAATGAGGGTTCAGAATAGAGAAGAATCCAGCGAGTGGGTACACAGTTCATTTACTTCGGCCACACTGAAAGAGTAAACTACAGAAAAACATATTGTTGCAGGCTACTTACTTTAGAACTAGCGCCCTTATAATTACTCCCGTGCAGCGCCAGGCTGTAACGGCTGCCGAATTTATGGCAGCGAGTTGGCTGCGAACTACACCGTGATGCGACATGCTTTGATGCCTGGGCCACTGTACTCCCGCAACGAGATGTCAGTCAGTTGTGCGACAGACTGAAAGTCACTGGCGAGGCGTAATGACGAGGTAGGCTCCTGAACCCACACGAAACTGCGGTTCCTACCGTTTTAAAAAGTGACACCACGCTCTGTTGGGCGTCGCCAATGGTACTTTAAATACTGTAAATGCCACTCCCCGCGTACGTTCTTTCAACCGCAGTATCCCTTCGAATTTTACTCACTCACGAACCCCAAAGTGCATGAAAGATCGATCTACTGGCTTATAACTGACAGCCGAAGTTTTTTGCACGGAAACCATCGTAAAAACCCGATTATTACGCGGGAAAGCAGACAAGATGCTTATCTGTGCGCATTACTGAGAGACGCCCGTATTTATGAGAGGAACGTAGACGTACCATCCTGTTAATTTCATTACGCAGCATACAGTGTCAGGCCAAAAGACACCTCAGTGAGCATTGCTAGTCCAACAGTACTCAAAAACTCCGCATCTGGCCTTTTAAGTTGGAGTGAATAGCTGCATTTAGGGCCCCGTTTCTTCTCGGTGTTTGCGGACCGAAATATTGTAATGTGCACACCGCAGTGAGGTGACCACGTGTGCATGGCAGATCCCGTCAGAATGGCTGCACATTCCGTGTTTCTCGAACAAAAATAAAAATAACATAAAATCCTACCGTGTTCGGTGCTGAATACTGTCCTTGTCGAAAAGTATACACCGGATCTTTGCAACTACTCCACGTTAAGCGGCGATGCTGGTCGACACAAGAAGCCAGCACACACACACACACACACACACACACACACACACACACACACACACACACACACACACACACACACACACACACACACACACACACACACACACACACACACACACACACACACACACACACACACACACACACACACACACACACACACACACACACACACACACACACACACACACACACACACGCACACGCACACGCACACGCACACACACACACACACACACACACACACACACACACACACACACACACACACACGCGCGCGCGCACACGCACACACACACACAAAGTGCACTTTGCGCTTGTGTGTTTTGTGTTGTCTTCTTGTGTAACATTTAGCGCATACTTTCGCATAATAGCTGCTGTTAATTTGCCGTCTAGCAGGTTCTAGGAGCACGCGGACCTGAAAGCTTCAGTGAATTAAAACGAGAAAGCGACGGATATATGCAGTGTTTTCAACGTGTACAGCCAGTGCGTTGGAACAAGCCTTCTTTTTCTTGACATCATTCTTGTGCTCATTCAGCCGTCTTTCAAAGTTTCCGCTTTCACCTATGTAGGAGTGATCGCAGTCTGAGCAGGGGATTTTATAAATTACTCCGGGAAACTTTTCCTTTTTTAGCTTGTCCTTTACGGACACCAACTCGTGACGAAGCTTGCACGCAGGCACGTGAGCTATATGCACATCGTAGGTGCGAAAAATGCGGGCCAATGACTCGCTCACGCCTGGCACATAGGGTATTGCAGCTCGGGCACGGCAAGGTAGGCGAACGGGCTGAGCTGGTCTCGTTGTCTGCTGTATTACAGCGTTCACGAAGTGCTGTGGGTAGCCACAATTGTTGAGCTCGCGTCGCACTTGGCGTATGTCAGAGGCTTTTTCTTCGGGTTTCGAGCATATTCTTTCCGCACGACGGACGAGGGTAGAAACGACGGAGCGCTTATGGCACGTAGGATGGACTGAATTAAAGTGAAGGTACTGGTCTGTGTGCGTGTCCTTTCTGTACTCCTTGAATGATAGGCGGTCATCACGTCACTCCACCATGACGTCCAGAAAAGGAAGACGGCCAGAAATCTCCTGCTCGACGGTAAACTGGATGGAATCTTCCATGCTGTCCAAATGGTTCGTGAAAGCAGCCAAGGCATTCTTTTTGATTATGCAAAAGCAGTCATCAATGTACCGCAGGAAGACCTTCGGGCGCGGCTCGAACGAAGCCAAAGCGCGGCTTTCCAGTGCTTCCATTGTGAGGTTTGCGGTTGTGACCGAGATAGATGCTCCCATGGCAGTGCCATGAACCTGCTTGTAGACAGTGCCCCGAAAGATGAAGTACGTGTTCTTCAAGCAAAACTGCAGAAGCTTCAACAGGTCCGATGGATCGATGGGTGTCCTAGCACTCAGTCCGTCGTCGTCTCGAAGCGCTGAACGGCATACCTCCACCGCCAGATCCACGGGGACGCTGGTAAACAGTGATCTGACGTCAAATGACACCATTATCTCGTCGCTGTCAATCGTGATTTCGCGTATTTTTTCAGTAAAATCAAAGGAGTTGCTTACGAAAGTCGGTCTCTTGCCAACGAGTGGCGAAAAAACTTTGTGCAAGTAGCCTGAAAGCCGGTACAAGGGAGAGCGGGTAAAATCCACTATTGGTCGCATTGGAACGCCTGGCTTGTGGATCTTCGGGAGGCCATATAAAGCAGGGGCAGATCCATTGTGGCAGAGGAGCGTGAAGTATAACGACCTGTGCTGTGGTGGAACAAACTGGAAGACGTCTGTCAAAAGCCTTTGCAACTCTCGCTCTACCTTGAGTGTAGGGTCCCGCTTGAGTCGCATGTACGTGCCATCATCCTCCAGAAGCTTCGTCATTTTCTCAACGTAGTCGCTGTGGTTTAGGATGACGGTGGCGTTGCCCTTGTCAGCAGGTAGGATTACGATATCCGTATTGCTCCGCAGGCTCCTGACTGCATCACGCTCCTGAGCAAGGAGTGGGGTGGGGTGCCGATGTGGCAGCTTGGCTAGTATGCTGATCGCACGGGTACGAGCTTCTTCTCGGCGATTGTTTTCCACACGTCCCACAGCCTGTTCCACGGCACAGATGATTTTTCTTGCGTCCGGAGCCGCTCTCGTATCGAAGTTCAAACCAAGCTCCAGAACGGCGAGCTCTGTTCGAGTAGGCCTATACGAAGACAGATTGTGGACGGCGGGGGTAGGTCTGTTGGCCGGACTCCCTTTTCGGCCAGGTAGCAGTCTGATTAGCTTCTCTTTGTGTGTGCGCCCACGCTGACCAGACTGTAGACTAGCTACGAAGTTCGCGTGCAACTGGATGCTGACGAACTCGTTCGGACACTGGTGTTCAAGGCGGCGACGGGAAAAAAAGGCTTGGTTCTGAAGGTGCCTTATTGATTCCTTGCACTCCAGGATTCTGGCTTGAAGCAACTGTCGTTCTGCTCTTGACACCACGCTATGACCGAAGGGCGTATCGACCGGTCGTAGCAAGCGGAGGGACCGCGGGGTTAGGTTCCTGGCTTTGCATATGAGGTTGAATTCTAGATGGGCCTTGAACGCAGAAAGCCGGACGGTTAGCGAAACGAACTGGCGCACTTGAGTGATGAAATTCTGGCCATACGACCGTCGTAGCATGATGCCAATGTATTCACCCGACCAGACGAGATTTCGTCGAACCTTAGATTTCGGGATCTTTTTTGTTTAGTCTTCTGTCTATGAAGCGTTCGTCGTCCGTATCTGGCGGACGAAACTCATCCCTTCAGAAAGGTGAACGCGAGGGAAAGTGAACCGCACCAAGGAACGCCGCCGCGACCACACTAGAACGCGACGCGTTATGGGGCTGCGCGCACTCTAGATAGCCGTGTCGCGCGCGAACAACTTTGCGCATGCGTGGTAATGGCCGGAAGTACAAAGGCGTGCACTGCACGGGTCGCCTTTAGTTTCTGGCGCCGCTGCGAGTCTTCGTCAAGCGAAACAGGTAAATAAAAACAATTCAGCCAAAAACGAGACCTGCGCACTTTACAGTCGAGACGAGACACGTCCCAAGCTGTGACGGGCTTTCCTGAGTTTGTTCTCCTTCACGAGTGCTTCTATTCCCCGGGAAACACGGCACTTCGCTATGTCGCAAATGAGAAAGAAGTTTTAGTAAAGGGACGAACAGCAGCACGTTCGGTGTTAGTGACCTAACATGACGGTACAGGTCATCGAAATCTTGTTCGGAGCACCTATACCGATGACGGGACTTTCGATCCGAGACTAGGATTGCGACCCAGAGAAGCAATCGTCAGTAAAAATTAGAAGATTCACGCATGATGGCGGGGCATTCGGACACGCTGGGGTTAGAGGGCGCATTCCTTCATCTAGAGAAACAAAGTTCTGGTTCTGATGCCCTGTTGGACGTGCCGCATCAAGGCCCTTGTGCGCCGGAGAGAGACGTTCCAGGAGCTGTACATTTAGTGATTAAAATCTAAGTAAATCTAAGTGCAGTGAAGCGCGACGCGATCCTTTTAAAATAAAACCTGCCAGAAACGCCTGTGAGTTTGTGCTGCGTTTGCAATGAACGTGACGCTATAAAGTTTCTCGCATGCCTGCGAAAGCAGAACCATTCGGAGACCGATTTCATATGAGTTATGGGGATTTGAAACTGTTCTTACGTGGTGGTGCCAAGTGCGGCGCCCGCATTGTGCACTATGTCGTGGTTATTTCCACAAAGAGCAACTGATTTCGCTTTGAACTGGTTTGCAGAAGTCGGTATGTTTTTTTTTTCGAACTGAAGCTAAAGAAAAAATTATTTTTGCACCTCTGGGGAGTTTTCGTTCTGAGGCTTTCGCAACTAAGCATATTTTATGACAGCAGTGCGTTCCAAAGAACGGGAAATATTCCCAGTTTAGTGGAGAGTGGAGTTAGAATAGAGTTTCTACCCTGGATTGCCTGGCTAGATTATAAAGTGGTCGCAATGAAACTTACTTCAACTATTGATCGATCGATTGAGTGATAGATCGACCGATAGCTTCTACCAATACTACAATCAATGAATTATTATATCAACTGATTTAACAAAGAAACAAGAAATTACTGATGATCGATTCTTGGCTCGGAAGCGTATCGAGAATTCCAGTGCCGCGCGACAGTGCGGGTAGGATGAATAAGACATCTTTCACCACTCTGTGTTCAATCTGTTTCTACTCGATTGCTGGAGGAAACTAAGAAGAAGATCCACGTCAAACTAAGAATGATCACAGTATTCTTATTACAGTATGTGTGAGAAGGGACTGATTACGAAGCGGCTATCTCAGACTGGAAACACCTAGAACCCCTGCGCAAGCGCATGAGCGAAGGGCAATTTCTTTCTTTCGAGAAAAGGAGAACATTTGCAAGCACCAACAGCAATAGTTAAATGTGCCTGATGTCGCAACAGCTCGTGCGTTGTAGTATTGGTTTAGAGGCATTAACAAGAGTCATCTCTGTGAAATACCGATGATAATAGAGAGAGGAACTTTTTTGGAAAGGATATCGATGCTTCTACGACCAAGATTTGTTCTTTCTGAGAATGTTTTAAATATGCACATTAAAAATGCTCATAAAGGAAACCGAACTTGCAGAAATCGTTTCATTAATAAGAAAAATGTCTATATTTCTACAATACTGCATTTCACTTCTAACCCGGGAAAGGCTTTAAAACACTGTATAACGTCCATCTGCCTTGCAAAGCTAACCGCGATTAGTCGCAAAGCTTCTTCTATATTTTAATCAGAACACGGATAAGAAAGGTGGGTCAAGAGGACTTCGTATTTGTGGTTGGGGCTTTTCGATTACCATAAGCTCTTCGTGCGAAACAAGCGCCTCATTAAGCTGATCACCTCCGCAAAGCGTTACAGCTTCTTCACTGCAGTACTGCAGACACAATGCATCCGCAGTTTTATTTTAGTGCTAGGCTTTCGCAATACTGCCAGCGATAACAATATCTCCAGACGCGGGCAGCGGGCGTCAGCGATGAGTTCAGCTTTTCCAACAATGATGCCTCACAGGCTGTTTGTCCGCGCCAGGCAGCTTGCATAAAAAGTGGCGGTGTTTACTAGTACTTGAGACTAAAGTTAAAAGCGTTAACATCCTAAGCTGGCTGAACACGTGTGTGCTGCGCAGGTCACAAGGTAATATAGTGCAGAGTGCATTCGAATGTTCTTTCCGTTACAGCAGTAGTTCATCGAAACACATACTTGCCTACTTAATGACTAAGCTAAAATAAATGCTATTGCCTACTTTTGCACCCTCAGCTGTCATAGTCAATGCGTATATTCTGGCTTCTGACAATTCAACTTTTATTTGCTGTCCGCATAGTGTAGGCTTTTCTTAACAAACAAAGCTTGAAAAATATTCGAGACCCTTAAACTCTGTATTGTGGGTATGGTGCGATAGCGTTAATGGCTTAATGCCCGTATTAACGCGACAGCATTAAATGCCTCGTTGTACAAAAATTGTGTTGTCAGCGTTGTGAGCGAAAAATCACGAGTTGACTCTGGCAGGTTGGCAGGTGATGCAGAGAGATCAGCCTAGGAGGCAGGTGGACCACCTCAATCACATGACCTTGCGGCGTTATCAAAACCTACCTAGTGGTGACCAAAGTGCCCATCGTGGAAGGTGCCAGTTTAATTAATGAATGGTCGTCGGGAAGATGATCCTGGGTCACACAGGGCCAACCACTGGGAGCACCTACTATTGCTGGGCAGTGGCGCATCGCCTAATCACTGCACCACTGCGCCAGGTATTAACCTACTACGCTATCACGTCATACCCTTGACGCGTAGCCAAGTGTCCTCCCCCCCCCAAAAAAAAAAAATTATGCAGAGTTGTTCATTCTCGACTTTACATTCATATATCCTTGGGAGAGTGGCGCAGTGGTGCAGCGGTTCAGCGATGTGCCACTGCCCTGCGATGACAGGTGCTGTCACTGGTGGGGCTTGAGCGACCCAGTCTGCTCTTTCTGGGCAATCTCTTGCGGTCAATGTTTAATTTTACTACCACCTGCCACGGTGGCCACCTTGCTCACAATCCAGTGCGCAGGTTGCAATGGCGCCAGATGGTCACGTGACATACGTGGCCCGGCTAGGGTGCTTCTCTAGGTATTTGTCGCTGACGGTGCCGAATGCAACGACAATGAAGGATTTTCTTCAGAATGGCAGGCTTACCAATATGATATTAAAAGAAAGTACAGTTGGTCAGTCAAGCCTGCTCTCACAATATGACAAGGTGTGAACAGCCTTCACAGAGTTGAAGGTATGAGCAGAAAAAAGAGGAGTGCAGATTAGGAATGGTGCGTAGTGTTTGACGACACAAATGCGGTGTGCTTGCGCAGGTTGGAGCAACATCTGTGACTTACATGCTGTTGATCCTAACGGTGCAGTAAAATGTGAAACCACCGCCCAAGTCGGAATGTATTCCTCTCGTCATCAGCAGGGAGGTGATATGCTCTTCTGACCGGTTCAAGCTGCACGTTTTTGTTATTTGTGCTTATATTCGACAGTTACCATGTTCACAACGTACGTTCACGGAGCAGCCCTTTTTTGTGACTGAGCACTTGTAGTGTGTGACCATAGTGAAACCACCCTAATGTCAAAGCCATCATTTTATCTCTTATTACATTTTAATGCAAGATAGCTATCTTACATGACTGAGCGACTAATCGCGATACGGAGATATCTAGGTTACTATGCTTAAAGAAAGCAAAAATTTCTAGCAAAGCTAGATTGAGTTGCTCGGCTGATGAGGGCTATTGATTTAAACTATTATGCACGAATATATACTATTCAAAAACAGAATGAAAATAAATTTTTATCAATTTTCTCAAGTTATCATTTTCGAACCCTGAAAACTACCGTGACAAGTAACTGACAACTAAGTAACGGAACTGATATCCTTCTTCAAGTAGCCTCATCAACTATTCATCTCGCTGCTAAACATCTGTTCGGCTTTCATTTGTATTTTTGGCAGCACAAGGATACGATAGTCCGATCCAACCGAAGAGCGAAGCAGCAGATGTGGCAAATGCCCCTCAAAGGGGCCCTCCAGGTCGACTTTGTTATTGGAGCGAAAGCTCCACTCTCCGAGACAAGCTTCAGACGCCTGACGTCATACTACGCGACTGGCCACAGCTGGAGCCGAGCTCCGCTTACACCGCGCCGCTCGCCTTGCCACTGCGCCTAGCCCCCGCCTTACCACGTGACATGACCACGTGATTGTCCGCATATAACGCGCCCGTCGCCACGCTCGTTTCAGTCCGGGCCGTAGGTGGCTCGACTTTGCGGAGTGATGGAGGTCGTCCTATTAGGTGTAAAGTTAAACGCCAGCCATTTTTACACGGTGTTCATATTTCGAATTTCTGTGTTGTACACTGCTGTATACACTGTTTTGAGGGAACTGACACGTCGTCAGGTTTTACCGCCTTTTATCAATGTTTTTACTTTTATGCCTGAATGAAATAACACCTCATGTTAAATGGGATTAACCACGGCGTTATGAAAATCTGTCTCCGCTATTGATGAAGGGCCGATCTTCTTTCAGGGGTATCTGGCGCTTCGTCGCTTAGTTGTATACGACTATAGCACATGTAGCTGCAGCGTGAGCTAGGTAGGCAATAAAGCTACTGCCTGTTCTGTTTGACAGTTGCAAAGCGCAGAAATCGAAAACTATAACGACAAGCAATCGCGAACCAAGGATGGCCATTGAAATGAATGGGCTGAAATGGTAATGCTTTATGAGAACAGTAGTCTCCCACGCATGCTGAGTAAGCAGACGAAGTGGAACTAAAATGTCCTCGAAAATGAAGCAGTAAAACTGATTTTCATTGCTGCATTCAGCAACACGCACATTATTCTAAACAGTGTTTCTAAAAAGGAACGTTAATGTGGCCTATCCAAAATTAGAACAATGTTCACTGCTAATTACAACGTTTTTAAATGCAGTAGCGGTATTCTTGCTCAAATTTAGTAATTTACTGTGGCAACTGCTTTTATTTTGTCCACGAAGAATGCAGTCTGCAGCGTTTGACGTTTGTATTCAAATTTGCATTTGTTGCACAAAACGCAAAGCCAATCCTATGGGTGCCGTGATGTCACGTGTATATGTAAGTGGCGCAGATATCGTCTTAAGAGCACTCGGCTACAACTCCAAGGTCAGGGGTAACCTTCAACCAGGATGTCCCATTTCTTAAGTCGGTCACATTCGTACACAGAAGCTCGGCTCGACGTGCAGCATTCACCGCTTAGTTTTGGTAGGTTCCTCTACAGTGCACATTTATCGGTGACACAGTTAATAGATGGAAATCTCACGCCAACTGAGCAGTACCAAAAACATAGGAAAAGGAAGGCAAGCGGTAAATTTAATGACAGCGACCCAGGGGAAGCTGTCTTTGCGCAACAACAAAAAGAAAATGCTCCGGAATTCTGGAGCAGCAAAGAAAATCTCTTTCTTTCTTTGCAATTCTAGTTTGTCTCCGTAAGGAAGATGTGAATGAAAACTAAGGCGTTCGGATTGCGGAAAGACGGGCTTTCGAACCCGGCGTAAAAGAAGAAGGAGAGACTAAAGAATGGTAAAGAGTATGGCAGTATGGCAGGAAAAGTGAAGAAACTAATCATGAACGGTTAGTCAGACGAAAAAAGAGGAATAATTCTTGTGCATGGCAGTCAGAGTCGCGAACTTGAAATCGAAGTCTGGAGCACTAGGACTTCAATTTACAGTCGACGGCATCAACCTCCTTTGATATTTGTGTGCTATAACTTTCCAGGAACAAAAAAAAAGGACCGTGAACCAGTCAGGAGTTTCAGTCGCGCTCAATTTTCATTCGTTTTGAAGCGAACGATAATAAAACGTAATGGACAGAATATCCAACACGGGCGTTACACACGCGTGAATGAAGGACTGATTTCACCGCCGCCTCGAATTTTGTACGCGTTTTAAGCGGTGCTGTAGATAAAAGCACTCACGCTCGAAGCATTTAATGATCACAGCGTGTCCCATTGGATGTCCGAAGCTTTGAAGATAAAACGCTTCTGTTGAAAAAATGGGAGAGGTTGAAATACCCCTTTTGCAGCTTTCGTGCTGCACTGGGAACTTTGGAGTCTCTCCAACTCACCGACAGTAAAACATGAAAACGCTCATTTCTCACCAAGTGTACGTACCCCACCCTGGAATAAACTGCAGTGGTTTATGAAAGAGCGCCATTATTCAGGCAGGTATAATAGGAAAATGTTTGTTCCTCTAAGTTCACTTTATTGCAAACTAAACGTACCCAGTCAGAAGCACATAATAAACTGCCTTTAGAATTATTGGAATGCGATAGCAGTGAGTTCAATGAAAGAACAGTGCCAGCTGATGAATTTTATAAAGGGCTACGAGGTTACCATGGAACTAAGAAAAAGAAGGCAAATTTTATGAAGGCAGAATCAGTTTAAGAACCAAGAAATAAGTTGTTATTTCCAATGGAAGGAACATAATCATCGCAGATTATGTTGAAAAATCGGCAGCAGTTTAGATTCTGTTATTTTAGCAAATTATTTTGCTTCAGCAGAACTTCTAAAAGTTCCTAGAGAATCGACTGTCCTTAAGAGGTGTCTATCGCGTCAACGGGGTCTTTCTGAGGGTTCTTAATAAACAAGGATACCGCTTCACGCAGTTGTTCTAATGCCGTACGTTCGTGCTGTGCTGTGCTCTACTGTCGGAGGCTTTCATCAACTGTAAGCACTAAGCAGAGCAAATTTTCGAAGCTTAGGCCGTTTTCATGAAGGAGCAAGTAAACTGCCATAGAATACTTTCTTTTGTCTTGACTCTTTACGAAGAGTTGAAAACCACGCCTTCAAGTATACGCAGTATGAGTTATGTGCCCGCCTCGTCTCAACGTTCATGCTTGCCCTTTACAATGGGCTGGGAGCTGTGCTCCCTCACGATGAGTGACGGACCCACAAGCGATATCAAAACACCGGCTTACTCCAGCCCGAAATAAGTCTTTCATTGGGCATAGCATAGAATGTAGTGGCGGTGCAGACCACGCAGTCATAGACTCTAGTGAGAGCAACGTTATGCGGATACCAGTAAACAGGGGGCAAAAATGTAAACGCTAGAAGGAACAAAAAATAATACTGCGGCTCGGAGGAAAGTATGCTGCCCTAATTCGATTTCGACGCAGTACATGAAACAGGGCTGGAGACGTCCCTGCAACTCACACCACAAACCGTTTCCATCGTCGACACGCTGCCGGTTGACCGCCTCTTCACAGTCGGGAAAGGCAGCGCTCCGTCGGCAGGGCAACAACACGGCGGCCGGAACTGGCCCGCGTCAAAACTAACCGGTACCTATCCGCGCCCCCGCGCCCCCGCGGAACCTCTGCCTCATGGGACGCTGTCGGAGTCCTTATTTACCCTATCATCACAGCCATGGTCACACCCACGCTAGCGCCATTGTTACCAACAACAGTTCAGTCATGCGCAGTTGCGCTGCACCTGCTCGCACATGGATGCGGATAATAGAGCGCGCACGCAGTTTGCACAGCTGGAAGAGGCTCTAGAACCTCCACATCGAATAATTTTTCAGACAATGAAATCCTTACCTATTTATTATAGAGCCCTGCTATCCGCTGTGAAACAAGAATTTTGGCCACTTCAAATAAAGTTGCCTTAATTGGCGTCATGCTATCTTAAAGGTGAAAATACCGGACACACCCGCAAGGCTGCCACAGAAAAGACCATGCTGTCTATATGGCCATGGGCCATAAGGGGTTTGCCTATAATCACGGAATGTGCTACATTGCGAGTCTGTTGTAGAGGCGGGCTGCGCGTACTCATGAGGCCTAGACAGTACGGTGTGGTACGGCGTCCCATGGCAGGCCAGCATTCTTCCAGGGGAAAGCGAGTAGTTTGGGGAACCTTTATAGCTCTAGAATGTATTATAGATAAATTACTTCAAATGAAAATGGCTGTAATTAGATCAAATAAAAACAAAACAGCGCAGTGAACCATCGATAATGCCAAATAGCTTATAGAAACGTAAAAAAATTGCCAGATGTTAGCCGCGGCGGTCGAATTTCGATGGAGGCGAAATTCTAGAGGCCCGTGTGCTGTGCGATGTCAGTGCACGTTAAAGAACCCCAGGTGGTCGAAATTTCCGGAGTCCTTCACTAAGGCGTCTCTCATAGTCTGAGTAGCTTTGGGACGTTAAAACCCCATAAACCATAAACCAGATGTTAGCGCTCTGCGGCGTTACGCACGAAACTAAACGAAAGCTGTCGCTGTGCTCCTGCATGTTTGCTGCTTATGCATAAAACTTACAGTAAAATCTACGGCGTAGATATTTTGTGGAAACCTCGGTTACGACAATGATCGCCACCAGCATAGGACCACGTGCCTCGCATTCTTCACGTGGGCGCGACTGGCCACATCTAAACACGTGCCGGTTACGTTGCCGCTATTAAGACCGTGAATATGCGACCATCCCATGACCGCCGGAATAGCGGATGTTGACGACATATGCCACGAAATCCTCCGTATGATGGCTTTCACTGTAAAAAGGCTAGAGAGCAGTGTGAAACGTCATTAGGCTGCAGTGTTTTTACTTCGTAGAGTACTTGATATATGTCTCAAAATCTAGCTTAGTACGATACAGTAGAAAATTTAGTAATGAAAACGAAGGTTCCATGGTCGCCGTTATACTGAGTCAAAGGATCAGTAAAGGAGACCGAGTAAATCGAATGTGACGAGTGGCTAAGATCGATTACAGTTCGCTATAAATATTTTCACTGTTTTCAGTTCACAAGCAGAAATGAGGTAAGCGCTTTTTTCTTTACGTTTACTTACTTAGCTTTACTAATACGCCATCTTTCTTTTCCGGTAAGCGTAAACATTGGGACAGGTCTGTCTTTTCAAGCCGTCAGGAACTGGTGCGATTCCCCTTTTTCACGCGCACTTCCGATCGCCGTCACAATTTACTGATTTCAGTTTTTTTGCTTGAGGTACACTGTGTTCAGCGCACCTGCCAGTGTCTATCTTGAAATGCGTTTTACTGCACTCGTCGCTTCTAGCGATGAGACGCGAGTTTGATCGAGAGCCGAGCTTTATAAATGTCTGAGCAGAGGCGCGATATCTCGCATCAGTGAGTCATAAGGATGGACCGGTGTGCTGGCAGCCGCAACCACAAATAGAGTTTTACTTTTCTAATATGCGAAGAACAAGTAGAAAGCAGTGCAGAATATAGCAAACATATGCGTTGGTTGTCATTGATGGATTCGCGCGTTGAGGAAAAAAAAATGTTTACATGAAAGAAACCTTACACTGGGTTTTCCATTCCCTCCAATGCGTTTCCAGTGTCCGTAGCTAGCCAGCAGCACTTTCTTGATTTTGATTTTATTTTTTTTGTAAAAGATCCCATTAATTTTCTTCCAACTTTATCAAACGTTTCATGGCTAGAAAGTGAGAATTCACAATGGCATGCCATCCAATCAACTTCATAGTATTGCTTGCGGTACAAGATGCAGTACGGTTCTACAAGATAAAATGGTATAATCTAACCTATACGTAAATGCTGTTTAGTAGCAGTCACAACAATATTTCTTTTCCCGGCGTCGAAATTGTTCGTTATACCATCGATTTTCTCACTTTAACAGCTTCCATGAAGCCTGCGTCTGGCAAAATCCACATTTTTATTGTTTTTCATTTAAGCTCATAGTTTTTCAGCGCAACGGCGCACGGCCAAGGAAAAGAAGGAAGAGAAGAAGGACGAACACGGTGCTGACTGACAAGTGTTTATTTAGGGACGCATACACAGCTTAAGTACACTCAGACAAGGCAGGCACACACCGTGCAAGGAAAAAAAAAGAAAACAAAAGAAACGCATCGCACATTTACCCCAAAACTTTGAAAGGAACGTCTTTTCTTCGTTATACAAAAGAGCTGGAGTATCGCTGGCACATTCTGACCCAGCTCTCTGAATATAATGTGCCTCTTTCGTCTCACGGGTTGTTTTTAATTTGCTTCTGCTCAGAATCTTTACTCCCGGAAACATCGGTGTACAACCCTTGCAAGTAGCACAGTGCTCGACAAGGTTAGCCCCTTCCCTATTCCTTTGGTCTTCTGCGTGCTCCCTGGAATACAGGGGAATACTGATTCTATTTTTCTATTTTTTCTGTTTTCTGTTTTTCTATTTTTTTAATTAAGGAAATAAAAGCATTCTCCTGTGCACCTTGGTTTCGGTGATTGTTGGCTTTCTTCATGTGTTTGTCAAACGACGCCGCCCTCATTTCCTTTACCTTGTCTGCTATATATATATATATATATATATATATATATATATATATATATATATATATATATATATATATATATATATATATATATATATATATATATATATATATATATACATATATATATATATATATTTCTTGTTTGGTTTCGGTGATGGTTGGCTTTCCTCCTGTGTGCGCGTCATAACCAGTCCCTCATTTGCCTTCTTCCCCCTCTCTCTCTCTCTCTCTCTCTCTCTCTCTCTCTCTCTATATATATATATATATATATATATATATATATATATATATATATATATATATATATATATATATATATATATATATATATATATATATATATATATATATATATATATATATATATATGAAGCGCACACAGGAGGAAAGCCAACCATCACTGAAACCAAGGAGCAGAGAAGAATTCCTGTTTGTTTTTACTTGTGCTCTTGATAACTGGAAAATTAATATTGTAACTATATTATCGCTGCAAGATAATTACTTAGAAAGCAGAAATCACAAGCCCACGCCGCCGTAGGAATCCGAACCGACGATCTCCGAAATATTGAAACATTTCCACGTGCTACTTGCTTTCTGTGTCTTTTGGCTTTCTTCGTATATATAGTATATAATGCATTATGTACTCCTCTAATGAACACAAGACCGTGGTCAATACATCAGTAAATATTTGTTAAGGTTTCAAACATGTGTCAGTCTGATTTATAAACACATATATATAGTCTGCTTTGTAAAGACACACATACACATGCATTTCATTAGACCACTGCCAGCAGCAAAACGTTTGTCGTTACTACAGCTTTCTACATAAACTTCTGCTTGAAATGGTAACAGAGTTTCTTTGTCTAATCAAAGCAATTTATTAAATAAAGCAGAAAAGTCTTGCGAACGTTCCTTGTATTTGCACACTTTAGGTTAATTTCCTACATATCCCCTAACGGTCTCTGAACTCAGCCGTTCTGAGCTTCCTTTGCACAACAAATGTAAGCGGAGCAATGCCAAGGAATTTCCTTTACTTGTCAAAAATAACGAGGCCATTTGTCAGTTCCTCTTAGTGGCTTCAATTACACAATACAAATTCAGCCACAAAGCCAGAAAGGCCAACAGGCTAGTGCTCTAACAATAATTTTTCTTTTATATTTAGAGGAACTCAGTGCAGCCGTCTTCTGTGGGAGTGATATGCAAGTGACAAGTTAGAGTAGCTGGAACCCTTTCTCTGCCAGAAGGCGACGAATGACTCTTCCTGTCAGTTTTTAAAAGGACGGCTCCAAATATCTGAAATTGTCCTCCCGGCGGAACATTAGAACTAACTCCGGCGCCTGGCATCGTCCGAACAGCATGCCCATTAGGAGCGACAGGTGCCCGGAATCGCTGGTTCCGGGCTTCGCCTCGAGCAGTCGACACCACTTCCGGTCGGACAATGTCCCTTCCTTCTCTTTCGGTTAAACAGCCGCGCGCTTCTTACCGGAACTACACCCGAAAATCCGTCATGTGCAGTGACTTCCACAGTTCAGGAGCGGAAGAGAGTGACACTGCCAGTTTGCAAAGTAAGTGAGCACACCGAAATTTGATTCGTCAGTGTTGCCTTCCTGTTCGAGTTCGTGAGCTCAAAGCCGAAGTTGGCGGGGGGCGCTCGTAGTAGTTTACTAAGGCCTTATTGCGCAAAACAACAACATTTTCGTTTCCGCGAGGGAATGAAAGGCGACAAAAAGAAGCCTAATGTATGCTTCGAGTGCCTGTTTAAGTTATAAAAGTAATTGGCAGTGCTAAAAAAAATTCCAGTGAATGAGACAAGGCTATTACTTCTTCTACCACTAAAAATTGCTTTTCTCATTTAATCCTCTTCAAGATTTATCGCTAAGCATTCTGGTATATTAGAACACTCATGTCATCGGAAGGAAACGCGGAAGTGTAAAAACAATCCTGTGCAATAGAACGCAGACAAAAGGGTGCTGATATTTGATTAGAGACACATTGACGAAAAAAAAAACATTTTTATAAGAGTACGGAGAGAGATTTGAGGATATTCGTATACACAAAGATGAAATTTGCGTTCGGGGAAACGATAAATGAAGGCATATTCGTTATTGTTGGGAAGTATGAATGGATGGAGCTCGCACAAGGTACCGCTTTACACAATCATATAAGCTTTAGAGATTGCAGATTGAAGAGATTGCAACTATCTTGCATATATTTGCCAAATGCAACTCAGGCGAAATTATGCTCTGCATTGATCGTTTTTACAACGTTATGGATGCCATCATGCGATAGTAAGAGTGATGCTGGTTTGAAATCATTCTTTTAAAACGCCCTGTAAACTATATGTATGGAATTCGCTGCAGAAGAGGGGCTTATTATGAAATTCAAGGACTGTAACACATCTGTCGCTACATCCTCATCCTGTCTTGAAGAAGTTCAATTTTTGTAATAAATATGTGAACCTCTCGTTCATTGAATATGTAGCGACCCGTGGGGCTGGCAGTGCGCGTAGTGCCGAAAAGGACGAAGTGTCCCCAGCACGCGCTGGGAAGAACGCTCGGGACCTTGGCCAGGGCCACTGCTTTCCCCACTTCGGCAGCCCTCAATAAATGTTGCCGCGGTCGCCTTCCTGGGCGACCTTTACAAATATAACAACCATTGCTGGCCACAAAACAGTTGTCAAACATGAATTATTTCAATGATGAAAGGTGGGCGAAAAAATTTACAGCCTCATAAGTAGTTCCTGGTCCAATGATAGTAGATATTGCATCATAGTGCACATAACCAAAGTTTTGTTTTCTCTATCAGCAGATTAATGGGCAGTTTCCAGAACATCAAATGTTTCTTGAACTTGTACTCTGTGTAAATGTGAATGTTATCTGAAGCCTACTTTTCTGGCAGGGACAGGAATCACTCACGTTGGTAGTTTAGAAAACGTCGACGAGATTGTGCTTTCGTGTTCGTGTGCATAAACTCAGTTACGTGTATGTGAGGATGCTTTTGTTCGCAAAGGCATGCCACGAATCCTGGTACTCATCTTGGTAAGGAAATAGACCATTTATGATAGAGACAGTTCATGAACTTAAACACCAGTTCTACTTGTGAACGCCACGCACATTATTATGATAAACTGAGTTTCCAGAAAACTTTCATGAAAAACAACTTCAGCATCAGAAATGTGTTGAAGCAGAATAGAAAGTCGGGTAAAGTGGTAACAGATCATGGTGCATAGATTAGGACGAAAACAAGCCGAACGGCTAAGCAAGACTCCACAAAAAGACGAATGTTGACTGGAAGGTACGCTTTAAAAAAATCGTAAATTTACACGTGACAGTATATTCAGCTTGCAGTGCCTACACCACATGCGCAGAAATCTTCAAGGGGTATTTCTTATGCGATCTCTTAAGTCACGCACTAAAAGCTTTTCCAACGCAAAGCTCCCATCCCATACTTTTTTTCTAGCCTCCGTTATAATCATGAATCACCAAGAAATAAAGTATCTTTATAAAGCAGCAATAAAAACGCTGGTTTATGAATTGCTATTGTCTTTTACGAATGAAATATGCCTCCCTAGTTTCCTTGTATTTTTATGGCGGTGGCAGAACACGATGCCAGCGTGCGTAACTAAAAGCACTTAAGGAATCCGCACTTTTTCTTTTGCTTTTTTTACAATCACGGTATTGACCTTTCAGTTCGGAATAACTTGATCCATAAAGAGATTTAACGTGTTCGCGCACACGATTGTGGGTGCAACGATCGGTTTGTCACATGTATTCTTTTTTGCATGAAATATTTAATACGCATGTGAAAAGAACCTGAAAAATAAAAATGCATGCCGAGAGCGCGAAGCTTCTTACACTTCAGACATAAATAACAATGCTATCAGAGCTCTTACACTACAGGAAAAATGAACGCAACATAAGTCGCTGAAAGTCACTTTCGTGAAGTCACAATTTTACTTAAAAAATACGAATCACACTATTTATGACTGCGTTCATTGTGAGCAACCACACTAAAGAAACTCTGGAGACCTTTCTGCTGCATCTGGTACTTCTAAACAGGCACTAGGTGAAGATATCGCTTCAAATGCACAACGTCCGAATTGTCCAGTGT
Organism: Amblyomma americanum; assembly: GCF_052857255.1. Classification (NCBI taxonomy): domain Eukaryota; kingdom Metazoa; phylum Arthropoda; class Arachnida; order Ixodida; family Ixodidae; genus Amblyomma; species Amblyomma americanum. The sequence continues at coordinate 74,159,762 of NC_135503.1, read as the reverse complement.
TGTTGCATTAGCTCCCATTTACAAACAATTCCGCACTTAACGTGATGTTTGTATAACATATGTCGTAGATTATTGCATGCAATTTACTCTGAATTCTTAAACTATTTTAATGTTAAAATAAGCCCTTCGGCAATTAGCATTAAGATAATTTGAAAATTATGCCCTCCGCTCTAATAATGAACGGATGTTTTCTGTTTTTATGCGCTGTTAGTTTTCGCAATTTGTGCGAAATTATAATTGTGTTCTTGCAGACATCCAACAGTATCTTAATCAAAAAACGAATATTTCCCAGCCACAACATGGAAATCAAGATATAACAGTTTCTCCTTTACTGCTCATTGCTGACATCGAAGTTTAATTAAACTGCAACTCAAACAAAAAAAATTCAATGATTTATGTTTTAAATATCGTTCCACCGTTCTTTGCCAGCTTCTGATCAAGGCATCCTTTCTTCTTCTCTCTTTATTCAATAAAACAAAAAAATCTCATCACAGGAAGCGTAAAAAGATTACTGGTAAACTCGGAAAGCCAGGAAGTCGTCACTGCGCGAGGCTAAGTGAAATCGAAAATGAGGTTTCTGCAGGAATGTATCGCCTACCCCTACGACCCATGGCAATCCAAGCCTTCAGGAAAGAAACAAAATAATAAACGTGAGAAATAGACCTAGACGCAAAGTTAGCATCCACGGCAGAAACGTTCGTTGAGCGCTGCTTGCAGGGGCGGCAGAGAAGAGGGATGGAGGGTGCAAGAGACGCAGAGCCGTAGAGAGACGGCGACAGCTGCAAAGTGCCTCGGCCTATACCGACGACCGTCGAAGACACAGAGCGGCTGTTGACGACTCAGCGTTTTATCACCCCAGTATCAGCCGCCGCAGCCGGACCAAGAAGCGGTCCGCTCTGCAAACCTTTCATTCCCGGCGGCAGAACCACTAAGTCAGAGGTCCAGAGCTCTCTTTCCAGCCGAAGAGCTTCGTATCCTGCGCAGACGTAGAAAAAAAGGGGCAAAAAAAAACATCAAGTGACAATAATGCGTCGAGAGTATCAATTTGCTCTAAGCCTGCGTGAAATAGGGACGGTGAAGACTGCGAATAAAAGAAGCTTAAATAAGCAAAAGTGCAGGGAAAGGCGATATCCGCGCATCAGAAATTGTTGCGAAATACCGGTGGCTGGCGGGATGGCGTCTGATGCAGTCGCTCGCGGTAGAGACCGGTAGGGGCAACCACCGTCGGCGGTGGATGTGTTATTACAGTATGACAAATGTTTATGATGCCTTGTGGATCTCTGAGTATGTGACAGTCGCGTGAATAATTTTTCATTCAAGACTTACAGGTCTCTTATCACTTCGGGATATCGTTACCGCTAAGTGTGGGCCTGAGCAAAGGATGAGCCTGGGACATTTTCAAGGATGCTGAAAGGTCCCTGCCACGTAATAGCCTGTATGGAGAGCGATGGCTGTAGACTGCTCTCTCGTGGCAGTCACAACCGCAGCACCAGAAGGGCAGTCCCTAAGTTTAGTTTAGTTTATGGGGGTTTAACGTCCCAAAGCGACTTAGGCTATGAGAGACGCGCAGTCCCTAAACGATTGCAAAAAGAAAAGAGCGAAAATGAAGTGCGGTACAAAAAGGGAGACAGTATGTGTTTTGAAAGGAAAAAAGATGAAAGAGGACAACAGCGTTCCCCGCTTACTGCATATTTTCGTGTAAATGAGTTTCCAAGAGAAGCTCCGCGCACTCAATTGCTTCATTTCAGTTCTCACAGTAGTTGCCCTAATGTGACAACGAACAGCGCCTCGCCAGAGGGCGATTTACTCCAAGTGGCGAACTGCTGCTCGCCTTCTTTGATCTGTGCTCTCGAATTAACGACATGTCTGGTTCATAGTGCCTGTTGCTTTGTTCCTTCGGCTCTTCCTCTCAGCTTTGTCACGTGGAAGCGCTTCTGACAGAAGCCGTTTCGCGAGCGGCACTAACTTCATTTGTTCATCTCGGTCATTCGGGATGAAGCAACGGTATCGCACAAAGAAAGAATAATCGGAGAGCGGTAAAGGTCTTAGCGCTTCTCTGCATCGGTGACGATGAGCTCGCTGGAGTGCAATGACAAAGTAAGTGTTCTCGTGCAAGGACATTTCAAAAGTGCACTCGCGCGCCGCATTTCAAGCGGTGTCATACTCTAAACAAGCTTTGCTGAAGACTTGACAACCCGTCAAGGAAGAGTAGTGGAAAGAAGCGACATGAAACTGGATTGTAGACATCACTGCCACGGGCGCATCTAAAGTACAGTTTCACATGAAACTGCAATGAGATCGTTAGTAAAGTAGAATGCGCAACAATTGCCAACATTTACAGCGAGAAGCTGTTTGGAACATCATCTGTAATAGCCAGGAGTGCCATCAGCAGCTTCGTGACGTCACCGAAGAACAAGAATTAGCCCAGAGTCGTCAGCAAAGCCAACATCCAGACGTTTGAAGAGAAGCCAACAATGGGCGTCACTCAAGAGGTGCAAAGGCGCTTAAGGGAAGCATCCGGACGAGGATGCGCTTTGCTCATATAACGCAAACACTTAATAGGAGCTAAAGTAGATGCCAAGATTAGATCTCTATGACAGGTTCTTCCTCCTCCAACAAACTATTGTTCCTGTTTTTGCAAGGAAATGGCCCTCAACTGAGAACTGTATTGAATTAGAGGTAGTTTGCAGCTGTCTCGTCGGCGCAGGTGCGCTGGCCTACTAAGGAGAACGTTTTTTTTTTGTTGAAGTTACCATAGTGCGAGCAAAAAAATACTAATGTTATTGAAAATAATTATTCACGGAAGTTATCAGCCTGATTGTTTGTATTGACTTATGCTTTTTCTATGACTGCCGATAATATAGCCTTTATCGCACCGTGATTAAACAAAGCAGACTCTCCTGGAAAGCCGTTAGCTTCGGGCTTTCGAGCCTGTTCCGTGTAGCTGCTAGAGAAAACACTCGAACCAGGCAGGTTTGAGTGCAACGCCTGCCACATGAGATACTGAACTTACTCGTGTGTGCTACAGAGATTTGGACACCATGCCTTTTCGCGTTGCCTCTCATATTATGCGAGTACGTATGCGGTGTAATATGAAAGACCTGTTTGTTAGCATGATATTCACAAGTAGTATCTCTTACTTCCTATGTTGGGTCTGTCTGCGAAGCCATTTGTTTCTAGTGCATTGACCGCCCAGTGGTGTCTTTTGGCAGAGATCCCAAAATCCCTAAGCTTTGTTTTTTCACATTGCCGTCGTCAATACACCCGTTTTGCGGCGCCCCATTCATGTTACCACAGTGTTTATTCCGTGTTACTTTTGTGACGCACTATATTGGGAAATCTTTGCGGTCGTACGTCCGGCATTATCAAAATGCAATTCTGAAAATTTTCATCAAGCATATCCAATATGAAAGCTATAAAATCCATGCGCTGGCGCTGTCCACAACTACTTCCTTACGCTAAAAGAGACCCTTCAGCCGCAGGGAGTTTTTACCTGGACTTCTCTCAAAATCTGCAGGATCGTTTTGCACTCTACTGGCTACTGTATTCGCATGCGTACAGAACCCTGTTTCTGAGTATTTCTGTTCAATCTCTTTCTTTCAGCCTGCACAAAATGCAAATATAATGAAAATCCCTCCCGGCGTGTGCGACTGTACTATAGAGCCTGTACAAGAGTTGAATGAGAAAAAGTGATGGCTCAAAACTGGCCATGGTGTCAATATGCATATGATACGTTACCTGCCTCTATTCCATGAAGGCAGCCAGTAATCTACTGAAACTGACCTTACTAAGGCGACTATTTGATTAGGAAAACGTAGGTTTTCAAACCAGGAGATCTCTTTGTCCCAATAAAGAAAAAAAAACGCAGTGATCGTCATCTAGTACATGTCAGGAGCGCTTTCTAGACTCAACTTGATCAGTTCAAATGTGGCCCAGGCACTTTCAAGCCTCTTATAACGTTTTTTTTCTGTTCTTTACTCCCACTATCACCTCAAAAGGCTATATGCTCGCCGGCGAAATTCGACTCGAGAACCGAGCATCTTTTATTGCTGCAGTTACACCTGAACTTGGTACATGTGCCCTACACGTATCTCTTTACTTCTTTCTCCTTTCTTGAATGCTTGCTTGGACTTAAAGTTTGTTTGTTAGCTTTTTTTAGCTTTTTAAGGTTTCCGTGCAATGGCCATGCTCCCAATCCGCTTTCACCGGTTAACGTTGCTGCGTTTCATCCTAGTTGCAGTTCTCCGTCCCACTCGCTGAGCAGGTTACTTTCAGTTTTGTCGCGCGGCTCCCGTTAAAACCACAGCTTCCTCTTGTTCCGTATCCTCTCCACAGCACTCGCGCTCTCGTTGTGAATCTCTAGCCGCATTTCCTATTCCCTGCAACGTCTATCCTGCTCGCTGGCGGGAGCGTGCCTTCATGAAATTCCTTGACCAAGCCTCCTCAAAAATAGCGGTCCCTACAGCAGCGGAGAGCAAGTCTCTCTTCACGCCATTCGCCTTCTTACTTTGACGGAGACGCTTGTTTCATCCTTTTTTCTAGCGGGCGGTGCTTTACCTTCCTTCCCCTTTCCCGTGAAGAAGGCCTCGTTCTGACGTTGGTAGAAGGATACGCAAATTAAGCCGCTGCTGTTCCGGGCTCTCAGTCCGTTTCGAAAAGTGCCTCAGTAGGGTGCGCCGTCCGATTATACGTATTGACGCACATGAGACTGACTCTCACGTGAGAACGAGGAAGGTAAAGGATCAATACACGAAATGAGAGGACTCTGAGCATAACGGAAAAAAATCAGAGGGTGGTTACAGGCCTCAACGCGAATTATCCGGCGTTAGCTTGCTTGGGATTGTGAACAAATGGAAGCATATTAAATTTTATGTTAATTTGAAGGTAGCGTAAGGGCTTTTGCGTACTGAAATGCGCTGTTATGTGTTGAATATCTTTAATTACATCTTTCTTTTGAATAATGATGTTTAGACCTCTTTTCCTTGATGTCGCCACTGCTTTGGGATCGGTTTAGTTTTGTAGCGCTATATTGTATTGAAGGTAATTGAAGAAACCGGCGCTGTCTGCCTAAAGAGTGAAGTTAAAGAATGTTAAAGTAGTGTTTAGCGCATCCGCCTCGTAAACGTACAATGATGGCTGGTTTGGCAGGGAATACATTTTTATGAACGAGTGCCTTGCGGTTAGATTGCGGACGCCGGCGCTTACGGGTCAAAGCTTTGGAAAGAGTTAATAGCAACTAACACCGCAAAAAGAAGCCGCGGAATTAGAAGAGCTACCTGTCTCTAGCTCTGGCTAGAGACTATGGTCGGAGGCGGAATAAACGCGGACACGACGCTCATTACAGCCGGCGCTATGCTGGCGACCAATGAACCAATGCAGAGTGATGAAAAAGAGCGTAAACTTTTTTCACGGGTACGTGGTAAACGTGTCTCGATACTTAAATACAGCTCTCTAAACAACCATAACTACCTAATATGTGCATTGGGTAGCAGAACTCAGAAAAAGCATTAGCCTCTTTATACCTCAGGAGTCGAGCATATTTTGGGCGTTTATTCGTTGAAGACCAATTGCCTGTTATTTTGTTATTGTGCTCCGCTGTCACACTCTTTCTATTGAGTATGCTTCTTTTTCCTATTTCATAGAATATGATTAAGGCTACCCATCCTTTTCCGTTCTGTAAGAACCTTTCTTGAAGAATCTCGTTGTCGTTGATAGATACTGTCTTCTAGAGGTAAAGTACCTCTAGAAGACAGGCCTGTGTGATGTGTGAGCGCTGCACCCGATAACAACCATTTTTGTGAGCTTTTGTTCTCTTGATGACCGGTAACTAGGTGCCGCAAAATTTCATTGTTTGAGCCACACCACAGGTTATGGGGGAGAAAAAGAGTATAAGCCAGCTGAGAAACTAAAACGTTATTTTATGCATACACGGGGGTATTTTCTTTCCTATGTGCCCACCCGAACAGAGTACGTGCTTCCCCATGCATGCTTTTACGCTTGACGCGTAAGAAACGCCAATCTCCAGTTCGTGGCATAGCCGCATTACACCATACCAACACCACATGCTGGCAGAGAACAACTGAAAACATTTTCGACACGACGAAAAGAGACAGGAAATGTGGCGCTTTCTAGCAGCACCACTCCATCGTAGGAGCCCAAAAAATTGGCCCCCAAAAGCGGAATAAAGTATGCTGGGCGCGCTGGTTTTTAACTTCCATATCTACAGGGCTAAAGGCGGCACAGAAGGAACACACGCAAATCACGCCACAGAGCGCTCAGTAACACACAAATCATACAACAGAGCGCTGTTTAGTGGTATGATGAATACGCCTTCATTACTGGTGCCGCTGGATCTTTGAATGCTCTGGTCCTGCATGTAAATGTACCAGAACCTCCAGGTGTTCTCTGTACGCTCGCACTTGCTGCAGCCACCCGACCATTCCGCTTTACTTGGTTGTGTTCAACCCTCAGCTAACCTTGGAAGAAGACTGCACGCATCTAAGGTCGAAATGGCTGCAGAAAGTGCGAGCATACATGGAACACATGAAGGTTCTGGTACATTTTCATGCGGGACCAGATCATTCAAAGATCCAGTGGCACCAGCTATCAAGGTGCATTCACGGTACCACAAAACAGCGCTCTGTTGTGTGACTTGTGTATGTTCCTTCTGTCCCGTCTCTAGCGCTGTAGATATGGAACCCAAAGGTAGAAAGTTTCTTTGACAAACAGCAAAAAAGATATAGAATATCGGGAGAGCAAGCGAGGTCGCGGTGTTCTGACCTCAGCAAAAAAAAAAGATATAGAATATTGGGAGAGCAAGCAGGGTAGCGGTGTTCTGACCTCGCGCATCCTATTTTCCCAGCTGAGTGTCGCATCTTGGTGGAACACAGAGACCACGGGCGCATTTGAACAGCCGATTAATTACCACAACCCCGTTCCTGCACATGTTTGTGTTCGCTGAGGGATGCGCATACGTTGGCCACCGTCTCGCGCAAGAGTGCCTCGCGTGTACGCCTCCTTGCAAAATCGCGGCAAACTTCCAGCACAGCGCCTTCCTAACCCGTCCGCACCCAGTTCCCTAAGGGCTGCCTTATAACTGCCGACCCCGGTGCTTCCATATCTCCACGTGCTCCCGCGCTCTCTCACCTGACGCTGTAACACATCTGGCAATGTCACATCCGCTGCCGTGGCGCCGAGTTGAGTGCTTGTCCAGGGCGCGGACACTGGATCCTTCAAGCGACGAGGTGAGGGAAATAAAGAAGTCTCGCGCCGCCTTGAGGTTCTTGAAGCAGAACGTGATAACGTGTGGGTTTGGAGGCATGCAATGTAGCAGCGTGTCTTTCTTTGAGGGAGGATCTTGCTTCTTTCATCGACGTCACTATGCCGCCTCGCGATCATCGTCCCAGTTAGCTCTGTTGGTAGAGCGACTCGTCCCGTCAAGCGTTGGTCATCGGTTCGAACTTCGGACTAGGAGAAATTTTTCTTTAACTAGGAAGCTCGTGATAAAGTTGTAGAGCTTTCCTCTGTAGCCGTGCGGCTGCGCTTGGGTGGAGGCCAATGATTAATTACTCCCTTATTTCAAATATACTCCACCTTGGAGCCGCCTGAGTGGGTATGGCGCTCGGCTGCTGGCCCGAAAGACGCGGGTTCGATCCCGGACGCGGCGGTCGAATTTCGATGAAGGCGAAACTCTGGAGGCCCGCGTACTGTGCGATGTCAGTGCATGTTAAAGAACCCCAGGTGGTGGAAATTCCCGGAGCCCTCCACTACGGCGTCCCTCATAGCCTGAGTCGCTTTGGGACGTTAAACCCCCATAAACCAAACCTACTCCACCTTGGGGGATTCCGCTAAGCATTTGACCAACACTATTCCCACTTCGAGTTATTGATAAATTCGCTCTTGCCCTACCACAAGCTTGCCGTCCCCGTTAGCTCAGTTGGTAATGGGATTGTTCCAGTGAAGCGATAGTTCCGTGTACAAACACCGAACCGGGAAGAAATTTTTGTAAACTACGAAGTTTCTGAGAAAGCTGCAGAGCTTTCCTTTTAGCTGTATAGCTGCGCTTGTTGAATGTCCATGAGTAATTACTCCCTGTTTTCAAATCTACTCCACCTTGATGGATTCCCCTAAATATATGACCATAAAATATGGTGTACCGCGAAGCTCCATTCTGGTTCCTTTAAAGTTTATTCTCTACTATCAGTAAGAATGCGTTCATGCCAGGTACTGCAGAAACGATCGTTTACGCGGATTACCCCTACGTTTTTTGTTCTGGTTATGATTTGTCAATTGAAATTACTGCTATAAACGTGTGGCTCAAGAATCAGTCTCCTTGGTTTACGGCCAACCAGCATGCGATCAGCGTTAGTAAAATAAAATATGTTATATTCTCTTCAATTAGCAGACCGATCCATCTCTGTAATCCAATAAATCTTCAGTCTCGACTTTTGGTGCGCAATGGAAGTAAAAGTTTTTGCTATGCATCCGCACGAAAATCTCCTTTGGACACAGCATAGTCGGGTCGTGATCCGTGCTATAACTAAGTGGACTGGAATATTGAACCAGTTTCGCTCATTCGTACCAATCAAAATTAGGCGTCAGCTTTATTTCACTGCAGTCCATTCCACGTTGCACTACTATTTGCTTCTCATGTGCGTCACTGGTAGGAAAATTGGGGAGAATAATTTAGCTCCTTCTTAAGGGTATGACACGACTGCGTAGTCGGTTACTCTTTCAATTCTGAGCAGTTTGAACCTTTGAATGCATTTTCATGCCTTTAATTGTATCTATTATTTGATTAATCAATTACACGCTCTAATCTATTTAATTTGCATCATCCAGCACTGGGTTTTCATTCTGAGCATTTTGACACCTTTGAATCCCCATTTTATAATTTTTTTTCATTTTTCATAACTAAATAATTGATTAATTACAAATATTTCATGGAGTCCTGATCGTCTATCACACATACACCAATAACAAATCACTAGAATCATAATTTACAATGACATCACTTGTTTTACGCAGCCCCGGATTATTTCCGACAGGCTGTGCCGACTACGCGGACGGCTTTTCGACCTAACGTCCTGTATACGCTCTCGCGTAATATTCTGATCGCGATAGCAGGTTGTTGAAATCGGCCAGCTAGAGTGCTGTTCGCGTTTTGATGTCTATGGGGGCACCGTTCGTCCTAACACGCCACCATTTTCTCGGTTAACGACGGAAACCGAGTTTGCCATGCTCGGTTCGCGATAACAGTGGTTAGCGGCAAACTGCTGTTTCGCTTACTCGTTATTACATTAACAGCGGTTAACGCTGCCCATGTAACAGGAGTATTACAGTACACGTGTATTATGCCAGAATATTGTGCCGACGAGAAGAAAAAGCGAGCCAAACGTTCGCTACTTCCCTGCAGAAAATATTTAGCGTATTAGTCTTTAAAATATCAGCAGTCTGCGAGCCGTGAGTAGCACGTGCAAAAAGCTTAGGTGGCGCGTCGTACCGTATTCCGTATAGCGTATCAACGACACTGGGGCAAAGCCAGAAACACGTGCGGATTCGTTTTGCGGTTCCTTCATGCGTTTCAAATGCAACGTTTAGCAAGCCCAGAAAGAGGGCGTTCTGTGTGCTTGTTCTGCGCTGTATCGCAGAATATAGGCTACGTGACATTTCCTGCCCATTTTTTTTACCAATGCCGACTTCATGCGCACATGCAGCAGCTGTTAGCGCTCAGAATAAAAACACATGGGAAAGCATCCGTTCACATTCGACCACGTCACTTCCTCATGTAGGCCAGGTGGAAGCCTCGAATTGTGCAGCTCTGTAGTCGGATTCGCGAGTGTTAGCTGCCTGGCAGTATTATTCGGTAGGTGATCCCCATCTAGTTTTTCCCCCGCGTAACCGAATTTTTTCAGAAAGCTACAGTACAGCGAAACGTTTTTCTCACTGCTTGGAAAACTTGAATATCCCTTCGCCTGGTGCCGGTGGTTGAGTTTCTACAGCATGCTGTTTGCCGCAACGTAGAGGCTAGCCCTGTCCCTGCTTTCCACGTTTCGTTAGAGACAGACAGTGGAGGGGTTTTGTGCTTGGAAGCAAAGGAAGGACACTGCTGCGGTTCCAGTAAGAGTATACTCGAAGTCTTGCACAGGACGCGAAAACCGATATTGTAACTGCCTTGCATTAGCTTGCGTTGCCCTCCGGAAGTGGGGCTTTAGCATACCCAAAAGCCACGCAAAAGATCGAATAAGAAAAAAATGCAGGCAGCATGCCAGCTGTGAGCCAGTGATGTAACATTTCTTAGAGCACGACCAAGGAAGAAAGGCATGTACAAACAGGATCTTTAAAAGGCAAGCCGGAAGATTCCTCTTTACTAATTAACAGCTCTTGGCCAATTAAAAATAAGTATTATTCTATGGAGTGAGACGGGAAGGAAGAAGAAGTGTCTGTTTCAACGGCTGCAAGAAAAGCGACAGCCCTGTTCAGCAACAACAACAGCATCAGCCCTGTTCAAGCGCATTCAAGGCCTTCCACTCAACGCTTTCAGGCAACGCAGCGAGCTATTGAAATCAAAGAATCTTTCTCGCGCGCAACCAGGCAAGATTGTTTGCAGCGAAAGAACTTTATCACCCGATCTTTTCGATGGAAGCTTTGTCCGACGAACGAGTAGAGGACTACCTGAGGTATTTAGGAGTTTCCAAGCCCGCCGACCCGAACCTGGACAACCTCGACGTCCTCGTGAGGGCGCATTTAGAACGTGTCACTTTCGAAAACCTGGACGTTCTACTGGAACGGCACATCAGCCTGGATGCCGAGATCGTCCTCAGCAAGGTGACGCGGCGTGGCCGCGGAGGCTACTGCTTCGAACTCAACTCCCTCTTCGGTCGATTGCTGCGGGCACTCGGTTACCGCGTGCAGCTACGTGCTGCCCGCCTTCGTCTCACGACTCCGGACGACTCGCCTAAGCGGACGCGGCTCTCCCACATGGTGCTCAGCGTAGAGCTCTCGAACGGCGACCGCTACTTCGCTGACGTCGGTATGGCCTTGGTCGGCTTGCACCGAGCTCTTCCTGTACAAGGTGACGCGTCGCCTTTCCGAGTAATTCACAGTTCGGAGCCTACGGAGAGCATAGACGTCGCAGTTCCCACCAGCAGCGGCGGCTGGAAAATTTTCTATACCGTCGAACCGTACAATCTGGACTGGCTGGACTTCGTTCCTCTCAACTGGTACTCTTCGACTAACCCGGACAGTGCAATGCGACGAATGCTCCTTGTGGGCCGGCGGTCCACGGCCGACGGCTCTTGGCTTCGCCTTATGAATGACAGGTTTGTCCGGTGGTCTCCCTCTGACGGCATAGTGGAAAAGCGAGTGATGCGTGACGAAGACGACATACTGCAGCTCTTGCAGACCGAGTTCGGTCTGCGTTTGAGCGCTGCGGACGAGGTTGCATCGTTGCGCATCCGTTTGCGCAGTCTTCTGGATAAGTTAAGGATGAGTGAGAACTTACTCAACCGTAAACTTGTATGGCCCGAAGTGTAGCTGTATATTGGTGGCGGTGTTGTGGTCTGCGAGTGTTTCTTCACGCTCAAAAAGTGATTCTATTCTAATCGCATGCTTAGATGCCAGTTATAGTAAGAATTCGCCACAATGACAGGAATTGTGCTTCGCCTTCGAGGTGACATTGCGAAAATGCCGCAAAATATGTGCGTAAAATTTAACCATTAGTAATGCAGCTCTTACTTTTGTTCAAAATTTTTTTTTGTCACTGTGACAAAACGCCTTATAGTTTTGATAACGTTGTTAAATTATAAAACCACTCCAAGATGCATAGGATCATATTATTTGCTGCTGATCGTGTTCGCGCCCAGTGGAAATGATAACGAAACTCTGAATAAATGTGACAAAGTGCTTTAAGCCACCGTAATCCTGTGTGTTGTGCTTTGTAAGAAAAATTGCCGGTAACTCCTCAGCGGATGAAAGGCTCTCGGAGCAGCCGTAATGTTTCAGAATCATTTACCATCATTTACCACCCCTCTAAGGATGACAAAGGTCAGATATTTTTCTTCTTCCTTTCCATCAGCTGTAGCTGACAACCACATAAATTTGTCTAGATTACTGCCTTTGCAGTACTAGTGTTACAATGCGGGAATGGCGGCGTCTGGCTGAAGCTTCGCAGATCGAAGACTCGACCCTCCCGATGCACCACTTCAAGGCTCATCCTTACCGCACCTCCAATACAGGGGGCTGTCCGCTTACAGACCACCACCCTCATCGATCCAATTAGTTGCTACTGCATCATGGCAACAAGTGCGAGGGAATCACTTGAACAGGAGAGGATAGGCATACAGTAAGTGCGAATACACGAAGACGACTTTTATGAGACAAACTGCTGTGCTTGCAGCCGAGATGCAGTATCGCCTCATGACGAAAGTAGCCATGGTGCCTTGTCTTCGGGGCGCCACTAAGCCCATTCAACAGTTTTATTTCGAAGCCCTTGTCGCTTTCTTCCTGGCGGCCGGAGTACCGTCCCCACTGCGTGACAATGTGCTTTATTCTGCCAAAGTTGGGGCAATGCGGACTGCTTACTTCTCGTAAACGGTACCGTAAGCGTTCTGCACACCCAGCGTTCAAACCAAGTCTAGCCTAAAGAGTGCCATTGCGACGAGGCTGTCTGAGTGGTAGTCTGAATCTGAAATTTCAGTTGCCGGGAATACCGCTTGCCTGGGCAGTAAAACTGCCCAAGCAAGCGGAGTAGATTCATCTTTGTTGTCTCGGCCTACTCCCCCCCCCCCCTCCCCCCTTCTCCGTTCCCTGCAAACTTTGCTCGGATGAAGGATGAAACGTCGTCGAAAACTTGCGTGTGAACGCATACGTTGACGCTTAGAAAGCATTTATGTGTTTTAGCCCACAGAGTAAACGGCAAAGGTAGGTCGGCGGCAAAGGGATCCTGAATTGCGACCCCGAAAACCGTCAAGAATAGATGACAGTGACCACACCCTGAGGTCTAGGCTCTTGAAAACGATGCTGGTAGGCTCGGATAGTTGGAAAAGCTGCGACGCTTATGAGAGCTCGTTTAGGATCATTTCAACGAGAACTTGTTTGGCTTCCAGTTTACCGTTAGTGACACACTGTGGTTGTTTTTTAAGGGCCTCGCCGCACCATTTTCGAATGCTGCCGCTGAGGGCAGCACTGTTCAGACCAGCAAGATCAAAAAGATAGCCAAGCCACGGCGGTGGCAACGGAGTGTTTATTTGTGAATGCATTTTCCACCCGTCCTGCCTTCCCTTGTCGAACTCTCCATATCTCACTAATCTTGCAAGCTTCAGTGGTAGCTACAAATTTAACCTTGTCGCTGATCAGTAACATTAGACTGAAGCAGTGTTAGGCGCCTTCTAGTAATGAAATTTTCAGTTTTCTTAATCGTCCGAAGTCATTTAGCGGAAAATTGTTGCCCTTTTTACCCTCATAAGTATTTTCTGTTGTTCACATTTCTTATATTGCAAAACCTGATCCCAACCACGCACCGCCAGCGGTTTTCTCTATCCCTAAGGGCGCTTCGGAACATGCGGGAAAATCCCGGTGAGAGCGGCGGGTTGCAGGCGGTGAATAGAGCACTCGTTTGGCTGACACAAACGACGAGACCCGTTGTTGTCGAGCCGGAAGGCTTGAACAGCCTTGACGGATTTAGTAACCTCAATGCCGCCCCATTCACCGCGATCCATGCATAAGGGCTTGATGGGCTCGGATAAAGCCCGCTGTCGGAACATTGTGCGAGCGCGGTCCGCGCAGATTAGCGGCTTCATTTCATCCAGAATGCCGCCGATCCTTTCCGTGCACTCTGACCGCGGAATGGCACGACGTGATGTACTCCACTGATTACCCGCATGTCAAGCACTGTCCCCCTTTTCACAATGACAATACAGATGGCATGTCCGCTCACCGCTCTGGAATTGTTTCCCAGTGGTGCCTTACCTCACCTCTCCTTTTGCAAGTTTTTCTTTTCATGTTTGAAATCCTATGACGCGCACTCGTTGAAAGTCACGCTAGCATCTAAATCGCCGTTAAATAATACAGGCGCAACCTAAAAGCTGTGAGGAATTCGGCCCGGTGCCTTCCCGTATTACCGTTTTGGGCGCAACCGAAATATGCAAAGGTAGGTAAGGACAGCACGTTGTAACAGTGGGTGTCGCAATGTATACTGAGCGCAGTGCACCCGCGGTAGCAGCATTTCTTTAACCTTCTTTTCTTTTTCTTTCCCCTTATCTCACCGGCCGCGTGCTTACACCATTCCGGCGGCCCACAGCAAACCCTTTGCTGCCACCAACCACTGCAGAATTTCCCCTGTGAAACCTAGTGCGCGTGTTGCACACTCAACAGGAAACCCCTACGCTTCCTCCTTGCATAAGAGAGCAATTACGCATTGGCATCCACCGAAACTCAACCATACTGGTACAAAGGAAAGCTATACAGCTTTCTCAAAAGCTTCGCAGTTAAAAAAAAAATGGTCCTTGTCCGCGCTCCTCCTTGCATGTGCGACGTTCCCTGACAAGCTCTAGTTTCGTGCGGGGTGGGGCAAGGGACCTGGCGTGTAATCATAAGCGCGCAGCAAGAGCTCTAGATTTTTTCACTCCCAATTTCTTAAAGGTGTCACGCCTATGAAAAGACGCCGTGGCACCTCTAAAGCTTATAATTAACTTAGGTTTCCTCTCGTTTCTAAATTTACACTCTACACGCATACACACTACTGCGCACATAAGAATGGATCGCCGCAACGCTCCTGGAGCCAGGGGCCGGGAATTAAGTCACGCTGGGACGTATTTTACGTTCCGGACCGCACCCCGGTTCCTAAAATTAGGTCCTGCGAGATTAATGTGTTGGCTGAAATAGGCCTCGCTCAGTAGGCAGCCTTGCGGGCAGTATTATAGCACCTAACCACGATGCAGTAATTTTCTTGCATTATAAATACGTAAAGCAGCTTTACAATAATGATGACTTTGACAGCCAGTGAACTTAGGTGTTGTTTTCGTAATTTTTGACTTAAATGACTAATAATCATGCATGCGCAAATCACACTACTCGTTTTTTTGGCGTGTTTTTTTTCACACGGGGCACTACCAATTACCTTGAGGGCTTCTTATGCGAGATTTGACAAGAATACCAAACTAGCTATCTGCATGCCGGAATTCTGGATGCCCATAAATAACTCGGTCATCAGCGGCAGCGACTTTTAACAAACACATATAAGCTCATTGTTCACGGCGGATTATAAGACACAGAAAAAAAGGGAGTTTTAAAGCTGCCTTTTAAATTTTTTCCTCGCAAGTCCCCAGACATGCTTATCATTCTGCTCCGAGGAAAGAGTTGCGAGTAATGAAGCTCGCTGTCTGGATTGAGAGTTTAGGTGTCATCATGAACTACGCTGGCGCCGTCCATTTAGCGGAAAAGGGTGTCCCTGAATATTTTATTTCGCAGTTGTCGGCCCTGGAGAGGAAACTGGCTGCGTAATTGGGACCGCTTGCGTGTACGAGAACCATTTAGCCACGGAAGCTAAGCGCAGCGCTGAATTTCTTCCCATTCTGGATAGCCTAATAAGATTCCTAAGCAGCGCCCATTTGGTAGTAGCTCGTTAAGGTCAGGCTCATTACGATTACATTTCAGCCGTTGGTAATGCACCACAGCACTTTTTATAACGCCTTCTCGTGTACCAACTAGCACGCATAACTCTCCGTGATTGACGACAACTGTAAACTAGACGTAGGAAGTCCGACGTAGTATTTGTAAAACGTTAAGTTGGGCACTTGCGCAAATGTCGACCCACTGGAACTCTTTATTTCTGAAAAAAAAAAACAATACTTCAGACATAATTCAAATGTCGAGGGATGAAGTAAAGGTTCCCGTCACAAAACTACACTCAGGCAAACTTTGGTCTCGGGAGTAGTCTCGTGACATTGCCAAATATAATCTAATCGGCTGACATTGGCTAGACGCTGTGAGCTAGGCACACGAAGTTTGAAGTACATGTCCGGAAAAAATAAAAGTTGTGAGATACTAACGGTAAGACAACATTTTAGGCAGATACTAGCAACATGCGTAGACCGAAAAGGCCTTTTTAAAGTATCAGCAAGCACTTTAAGCAAGTAAAGTTTTGGGGACATTTAAGCTCCACCTTTAAGAGTATGGCGTGACAGTGTTGATGGCTCCCTGCAGCAGTTTCCATCCACACATTGTAACACTTCTTTCTTCACATTCAAACATGATCAATTATTACAACACAGTGTCCACATTTTTGTCTCTGAACTCTTCGACACTGCAGTTTACGCACCTAATAATATTTTGATTAATTTCTCACTGATTAGTATTTAACCACTTCATTAACTACCCCCTTACTAGGCTTTAAAGTAAGCCAGCGCCACAAAACACAGCACACCCCCTTCCACGCCAGCCAAGTCTACTTACCGAAGTTGCCTAGTCCCTAGCATTGCTTGCTCGCTCCCCGAGATTCTTGGGGTCGAATACTGACTAATTCGTCACGTCAAATCACGTACTTAATAAAGTTATGACGTTTGAGTCATGCGCAGTCCTTGAATTCACATTACAAGTCCCCTTTTCAATTATTCTCATTGCAGGTAAACACGCGTGACGCGACGGTTGTTTGTAGATTTTCCGCAACAAAGCCGCTAGTACAACGCGAGATTTTCCCCTGAAGGGGAGCCTCAACACAATCGAGTTAATGTGATTGCACCTTGCTCTTGAGAGTCCATTTTAGTCTTGCTGGCAGTTCCACTTTTCTTAGCTCTAGGTGCGACGAGACGAGTTGCTAAATCCCCAGAAAAATGCTTTTCAGCTAGAGCGCTACAACTGTGACACTACAGAATGTTTAAACGGGAAGAAAGAAACACAGAACACAGGACGCGGCGCGCTTAAAACTGCTGCTTATTAAGACACGAGGTGGTTTTATTCAATTCATGGCATACCCTTGCAAAAGCATAAAATTATCGCCAAAGTTTTCTATAGCTGCTGCACACGTGTATGCTGTCACCTGTTTCCTTCGAGCTTTTTTTCATCAGCAATTAGCGTTAAGTAGCGGCTACTTAACATTTCTCTTCGCATCTTTCATATTTCTTGTATCCTGCTCTTTTCTCTCCTTGAGGTTGGTCGAGCACGATAGTAAAGGGGAAAATGTTTGTGGACAAAGGGCTTCCTCTGTGGGACTGCTTCGGTAAAATGAAGGCCCTCGGAAAAATTACCTATTATTTTATTGTGATCTATGGTGATGAAAATAATCGTTAGTATTTTTTCTCGCCTTTCCTTGCTTTTCAGTGATGTCTAACGTATTTTTCTAATTCAATATCGCCCGTAGCGTGCCTCTGCTTTTTTGTTGTTCAAGGGAAGAACAGGAGGTAGTTTAATTTGCAGGAAAAAGACGGGCGCGCCACAGACTCGTTGTAAAGAAGCTTCTGCTCGACCAGGGAAACGTACGCATTCTAAGCATTAAAGTATGCACGTCGAACGCTCGATATTAAGATGATGCTTTTCGAAGTATTTTTTAACACAACCCAACCGAAAATCTTTCTGCGAGCCAATCATGCAATGCAAAAGAACGCGGGGGAAAAAAGTGTGACCGGAGTTGCCCTGCGGCTGTTTGCAGAGTAGTATTGGCTTTTTTCCGAGAAACGATTGTAATAGAAGGAGCAATGTAAGAAATTCTGCAAATGCCCTGAAAAAACGGCGTTTAAAATGTCGCACATCGAAGCATAGGAGGCATCCGCTGTTTCAGTACGCGTTCGCATTCAATCAGTGATTTACTCACTGAGCCAGTCTTTCAGTGCAGGCAAGCTTGCAGGCGTAAGACGTTTCCTATCAGTGTTCTACAAGTTACCGTAGTGAGGTGAGTTCTTTAATATTGGAGGCAGTTAAAATCGTCCTTCACTTCTTTCTTCCCTCTTGTTACCTTCTTTGTGCCGTGCTGCTCAGCACTCCGTAACTTTAGTTCTGAAATGCCCCACACCTTTCTTCGTCCTTATCCTCGAGGCGTTTCCTTTTAAGTGAGTGCTTGGTGCAACGTTGCGATGTTCTGCAAAGTGGACTCATCCGGCTAATGGCAACCAATGCGGTGAAGTGCAACTAGTATATGGAGCGTTGCTGAAGATTAATCCTGTTTGCCCCTTAACGCAACCATCAACAACACTTCTAGCTGAAGTGGGGCCAAGCACAAAACAGCAGCGTATTATGAGAACATTCGTGGGATATTATAATTGGTTTTGGGGGGAAAGGAAATGGCGCAGTATCTGTCTCATATATCGTTGGACACCTGAACCGCGCCGTAAGGGAAGGGATAAAGGAGGGAGTGAAAGAAGAAAGGAAGAAAGAGGTGCCGTAGTGGAGGGCTCCGGAATAATTTCGACCACCTGGGGATCTTTAACGTGCACTGACATCGCACAGCACACGTGCGCCTTAGCGTTTTTCCTCCATAAAAACGCAGCCGCCGCGGTCGGGTTCGAACCCGGGAACTCCGGATCAGTAGTCGAGCGCCCTAACCACTGAGCCACCGCGGCGGGCCACATTCGTGGGATGGTTAGGAGTTTCGAACGCGGATGGCCGAGCGTTTTGCTGGCTTGTGATCGTGAAGAAATAGAGACGTTAGAGTTGACACGTCACAGTATTCGCTTCGTACGCAGGAGTTGCTGGAAGATGGTGGTGGTGCTTGGTGAGAACTGCTGGGGACGTATACGGGAAGAGCGTTTTTACAAATGGGTATCCTGAGGATCATTTCAACCAGCGGGTGGCTGACGGTGGAATTGCGGATGCCGACGTCATAAGCACGAAGCCTAGAAAAGAATTTAAGAGCAGGTAACAATTTCAACGCAAAATTCGCATGGGATTCAGTACGAATGCCACGCTTTAGCGAAACCATACTGAACCGGTGGGCTCAACTTATTCACCTTGGTCTCTTGTATTTGCAAGCTTTCAAGCGGCAAAGTTATGCGCTCATTCAACTGCATAGCTGTAGATCTGGTAACCTAACCTTCTGCAAAATTAATTGTGAAGACGACTACGCAGAGGAAGCGATGCCCCTGCATATGGCAATGCCATGTTGACTCGGTTTTAGGGGAAACAGTGCAATGAAGCAGTAAGATAATGCATTTTGTTTTTAATTATGCACAGGTATTAAGAGGTTGTCTCCAATAGCATAAGAATAAGGTATTTTCGTGCATTGCATAAATGAACTCCACGCCCCTGAGAACAACGAATGCATTCATAGTGAGATTTTTCTTTTCGTTAAGCTCACCCATTGCGATGAAGTAATATCTATAGAGTTCGAGTGGGCACTCCAGGTCGAGGAATTTAATCTAGTCTTCTGGGGCTGCGGCTCTGCAGAGGCGAAATGGGAACTCAACCGTGTGGGAGAGGCAAAAACGCCAGATGACAGTTCACGTTAAAGATTGTCAGCTGGTCTAAATTATCCAGGAGCCCCCAAATTCGGCATCTTCACAGCTCGCGCGTCTCTACGCGTTGTTGGTGCTTACGTGCCTTACCCCACCATGCCATGCTGTGCCATGCGCTACAATACCAATGTGTCGTGGCTTGCCGCACCATAGCGGGATATACCATACCATACCATATCATATCATATCATATCATATCACACCATACCATACCATGTCATACCAAACTATTTTCACAACGAATAATAAAACGCCCCACTTCACCAATCGGACTGCATGTACTCCACTCAAGGGGTATGCTGATCTTTCCAATCCCCTGATGTCAAAATCGAGCTTAGGTAGCGTATTACATTCTGCACCGCTTGCCTGAAAACAAAATAGCTGGACTGGGTTTAGCAGCGATGTTCTCTCAAGCCCAAATGTTGTCGCTGTTTTCTTCGCTTGATAAATGACCCTCAAAACACACGCGATGTAAGCTCCGCATATCTTAAAGGTAAAGGGTATCGACGGCATTCTTCGACCTGCGATGTTCGCAGTCTATTAAAAATAGTTCCTAGAAAACGAGGAAATGAAAAGCGGACTCTGCTTTAGAGCTGCCTCAGATTTAGAGCCCCACACAAAAGCTATGGAGGTGGTAATCAAGGCGCGAGGCAAAAGAGTGCTCGAGAAGGCAAAAAGAAAAACTGGTGTAAGAGTAACACGCGGCCAGTACACTACTCTAGACTTTGATGTAAGTGGTACAGTTGAGATGTCTTGGACGAGCTTTACCAATTAACTCGCCTTCGCTAAAAAAATTCGCTCTTGTTATTGTTGGATCTAAATGGCGCGAACAGGCATATTACTTCAGATAAAGCGTAATACAGCTTTCATCCCACTTCGCGAAGCAAGTAGCCTAACATCAACTTAACAATGCATATAACCGGCTCCTGCAAGCCCATGAATATTAGTAGGGCTCAGACGAACATACAGTGTCACCGTCCGAGAATGAACGCCGTCCTGCAAAATTCACTGCCGCCGGCAGCAAAGAAACCTGGAAATGAAATAACTGAACAGTAGCGCCTAGGCCGTCTTGGCGCCGTCGCCACGACCACTCTGACTAATTCATCACCTTATCTTACGCACCGCAGCAAATCTAATGAGCTAGTGGCATCGTTTGGACGAAGTATAGCAAGCAAAGAGGTACAAATCTGCTCGAGAAGTAGAGCTTCTTTCCTCAGATACGAGGAATGATAAACTTGAGTAAAGGGCGAGTAAGCCAGCAAGAGCAGAGCTTCTCAATTTACTTGCTGTTCTTTTGTAACGTTTTATACATCGAACTATAGTCAAAGTGCAATGAGGGGGCTACTACTGTATCATTTTTTTTGCCCGGATAGCAAAAGAAAAGCAAATGCACACACATATAAGCAGAAGACTTTAACATCAGGTCATTTTCTTTGTATCTGGGACTGCTGAAGAGTGCATTAAATCACTCGGAGCGTTCGTTTTTAGAACACCCTGTTCGTTAATATGCGTCTACAGCGGGGAAGCAGAGGATGACTGGACATTCTCCGTAAATATTTACTGCAATCAGGATGAGCTCTTCTTTGATTAAAGGATGGACTGTGAGGCGTTACAGACATCGTTAAGAATAAAGGCTGGAATCACTCGCTTAAAAATGATGAAGATTTTAGTGTTCCCATTAGAGTATTCACTCTGCGAGCCTAGGCCAGCTAAAACGTGATGATGGGAATGTACTTTTACGTGCTGCACGCGCCAAGATTAAAGGAAAAGACAAGGTCAGCCAAACAGTGTGCCTCTGCATCTGAGGGGTTGTAAAGATATTACAAATATTTAATCCACTGAACTAAGTAATGATTACAGAAGCACGCAAGGGCCTGGTGCTTTGCTTTCTGTGTTATTTAATTACTACCTGATGCATTAGAAAATAGAACGTGTTGTCGGGCTAGTTGGCTCAATACTTCAGACATGGCTGTTGCGCGAAACACACACACACACACCCACACACAGAGTACGGGGCGAGCGCAATCTTCCTTCAAATATGTGACGTGTCCGTTGAACAAAATCAGTTGTAAGTTTGCGCTCATCCCATGCCCTGTTTTGAGTGTGTGTTTCGCGCAACTACCATGTCTGAAGCATTAGTAAGCGCAATGTGCACAGAAATTTGAGGAACTAGATAATAGTAAATCAATGAGGCTTGCAGATATGGCGGAAAAAGGAAAATTTACTTGCCGCTAAGAAGATCGTCGCTGCAGAGCTGGGTACTCTAGCAAAATTAGGCTGGCTATCTAGGGGAAAAAAGATTTAAAAAATATGACTTATAGAAGGGCTTTGTTAAGCGGCCAATTATGATTCCTGCCTGTGAATAGTGCTCGGTAACAAAATTACGGTTCTGAAAAACGTTCTTTAAGGCACGTGTTTTTAGGTACACACGTCACCTTAGTAACGCTCAACGAACTTGAACATTTAACTGCTCAGACTGTAGGTAAATATCAAGCAATAAGCTGAGTACGACGATAGGACCACTGAGAAAATTAATCTCAAACCTCGTCTGTACTCAATCTGATCTGGCTTTTTGAGAACAGAGAAAGGTACCTTCATCATGTTAAGCTGTGAAGGAAGCGAGCTCAGAAAGACGGCATCAGAGGTGCAGATGATATGCCAGAATGCACAAACACTAACTTTCATCAAACCATTTCGTTTATGTAAGGAAAGACAAAGAAGAGGAGGTGTCTGCAACGTATAATTTCCAGTCACCTTAATTGGAATTTAACTACAAAACATTGTACACTTTCGATCACGTTTTCTGAGTAGTCCGAGACCAATGAGCCTCACCGCGTCCTCAACTTGTTTTAATATTAATAAGCTGTATACTGCTGCGCGCAATGTTGCGCGAGCCATACCGATCCGTTCTTAGCGTGATTAGAGAGAGCTGCGTTTCGACGGTGTAGAGGAGAGCTCAAGACCAGATTGTTAGCCGCGCAAATGCGAATCACGTTGCGGCTTCAATATTTGTTGTACGTAAGCGCCTTCTTATCCGAAAGTGGCCTGGAGATTGGCGCCCTTAAGGAGAGAGGAGAATAGAAAACACTGCTGTGCCCCTTTCCCATGATTTCTATCTGGTCAAGACGCATTGGAGATGGTCTATCATGAAAGCGGAAGAAATGGCAGCCACCAAAGTGGGAACGTTTTTCGTATTTTTCGCGCACTACACTAAGGTCATTTGGAGTGCAGAGAACTGGACGCAGGACAGTAGTATGGCGGTAAGCGAAGCCGGCCATACAAGCGGAGAATAGCGAACGTGAGCCGAGAAATTTTCGACGACCGGATCGTACACTCAACGCTCGGGTGCCTTGGCGACCCTTAGGTTCACGAGAGCAGACCAGCCAAGGGCGATTTCGTCGCGAGTGCACTGCAGCGTGTGCTGGTACTAAATTACGAGGCCCACGGTCGCTTCTGGCATTAAATGCTTGGATTTGAAATGCATGCACCTGTGCTGGGATTTTAATGTGGAGGCCGTGTAAGCAGCTAGCGCCACACTGCGGCGACAGAAGACGCACGAGGCCGCGTGGGCAGAAGAAAAAGAGGAAGTGGAACGTGGCGATGAGCGCGTGCGGGGGAGAACATGTAGAACGCGTGTGCCATGCCACCAAGGCAACAACAACAACGCGGTCGGCTACGGACGCGTTGGAGATCTGCTGGCAGCGCGAATTTCCAGGCTTGGGCCTCAGCCACAGACAACCGGGCTACCAGACCTGGGCAGCCGTCGTCGAGAGTCTCAGTCACCAGGCCCAGGTGCCGCTGTTCCCTTCCTGTTCGGTAACCTCAGAGCACGGGCCGCCTCTGTCTCCACCGCTGCTTGCCCGGGCTACCTGACCTGGGGGCGCGCCTGTGTTCCATCAGGGCCTCGACCGAAGCTCATATACTGCGCCGACGGCCCGCCACACCTCCTCGCCCGACGCACCGTCTACCAAGCTCGCACGTCAAATGCTGAATATTTCGCTGAACATCGAACGCTGAGTGAACCTTTCCTTTTTTTCCCCTCAAGCTTTTCTTTGTCTTCCGCGAGTGTTGTCTTTGTTTGTTTGCTTTCCTGTTCATGTGTTCGTGACTGACTACTGATCCGGAGTTCCCGGGTTCGAACCTGACCACGGCGGCTGCGTTTTTATGGAGGAAAAACGCTAAGGCGCCCGTGTGCTGTGCGATGTCAGTGCACGTTAAATATCCCCAGGTGGTCGAAATTATTCCGGAGCCCTCCACTACGGCACCTATTCCTTTATTCTTTCACTCCCTCCTTTATCCCTTCCCTTACGGCGCGGTTCAGGTGTCCAACGATATATGAGACAGATACTGCGCCATTCCCTTTCCCGAAAAAAACAATTATTATTATTATTATTGTGTTCGTGACTCCTTTCCCCTTAAAGCTTACATTAGAGCTTCTTTTTTCCCACCTGCCGCCTAGTCCATTTCTTCCTCCGTGTAATGTGTGGTTATCTAACATGCAATTTTCCCCTTACAGGGCGCTAATATGGGCTACTACGTTTCTGCGTTTTGCTCCCCACAATGCCTATGAGAAAATCGGGCTCTCCGCATGAAGAAAATATTACGGCATCAATGGTTTCTTGAAAAATCATTTTTTAGTCCTCTGATTTGAGGTTTTTATGAACGGTAAATGGTTAGAGCGAACAGAACCCGTCTGAGTTCTCTGTACCGGATCCATGCAGCTGAAATTTAATTATAGCGAAATCATACAGGCAACCAGACGAATGCACAAGCAAAGATGGCATTTTTGAGCTAACCTCTTTTTCCATCCATTCCTTTGCTGCCTAGCAAGTAGTATACACGCAGCTTTGCACAACCTTGGTTTTCTTGCTTCCTGACGTCACAGGCGGCACATATATGTGGAACATTGGAAATCGAACCATTCAACAAAAATGAATTACAACGTCTGACCATGGCCATGTTCGCTTGTTCTTCAGGATTATCATGTTGAGAAAGCTATCTGCTAAGGGGAAACCTATCCTGTGGCCCTTCGAGATCTTCATTGTTTTTTCTTCTCAATCGGAACTTTTTCTAACTTTTTGTGAGGACATCGAAAAAGATGGAGTTTTAAGGCCTTCATGTTATTTTTTTAAAGAAAGCCAGACTTCTGTGCTTCTGTGCGTGACTCGTGTTTTTTTAACGCCATACTTTGCAGGGGTGTTTCATTGCAGCTGTAGTAACAAAATTTATGCACATAAGATTACCTGCTTGTCAGAGTTATACTTTTAAGACCTGAACCACAGCTTCACCGTACAGGCATCAATCCTTATACAGGAACACGTATAAGTCCACGAATTTCCTGACGCCGAAATAATTTAACTTCGCTGAAAAAATTATGCAATTATGAATGCAGATTTATGCAAAATACTCAATGAGGTGTTAAAAAAGGCATTTCCATACACAGCTGATAGAGACAGCCAACAAGCACTGCAGTAGTAGAAAAATGCTTTAACATCGACGATTTATGCTTTTGTAACATGCAACTGATATGATAATGCCGTGCAACTTAGTTTACACTCTTCATACTGCACTTGGCTGTGCAAAATGAAACGAAGGAGCTCTTCTGACCACTGAGTACTGCGTCATTCTACCACTGCGGCTACGAACTGTGCATGGCGATAAATTGTTTTGACAGTCGTAAAGGTGCCTCAGAGTTTTATTGCGCAATTGCAAGGAGTTCCATATAAAATTAACGGGAAGCTGGAATTTTTTTTCAACACAAAAAGCAAACGGTCTCATGTGTGAAGTTTAAAGGTATCCGTGTGTGTTTTTCAGTTTAGAAGAAGCTATATTCATAGAATATGCGCTTTGCTCTTATTGCTGTACACGAAATGTCACGATTTTTTTTTCACAGAAATCTTGTATTTATCCGTGAGGTACAATTTCACTGACTTGACAAAGCCTGGACAGTGCAGAGTGCTTGTGAACGTGCCACAAATATCACGAATATTCTCAACTAATTGCCACAATAAAATTTTCATATTACGCATAAGTGAGCCGAAGCCCAACTTCTGGGCTCCAGAGCGTGTTAAATAACCACAGTACTCGTTTCTTTCACCTCATGCTCACTGTGGCGGGATGATGTTGGCAAAATGTACTATCAGCGGCAAAATCAGTGTGAAGGGGATCAACAACTGTGTTTGCAGAAGCGTATAAACTTTCTTTTGAGGGCTTCCTAGAAGCGCCAAGCAATTTAAGAGAATATTGAGCAATATGTTGCCGAAATATGTATAATGTGTTATTTTTCGTGTAGGTGTTCGATTTCATTTAAATATATGGACTGTATGTGATTTGTTAATGTGCGTGTAAAGTTTGTTACTGTGAACAAGATTTTTGTGTGTGGGGCAGTTGGGTGAGTAAATATGCGTATGTCGGCAAGACAATACGACCATTAACTAGATTTCGCGTTTTTTCTTCATCTTATGAACTAAGTATTACCCGCATGTCTGCATATGAAATACCTGTCTGCATATTTGGTGTACTATGTGCAGCACGTGCTATCGGATGCAAAATAAATGGACCAGAAAATCGAATTTAAACTCATATTTCAAGATATCTCAACACTGCAGTCAGCAAACGACGAGTACGACAAGTGAAGTCTACTTTGCTTATCATCTGTTGACCAATTAAACCAATGCTTCTCTGCCAGGTTTCCGGAAATTAAATATTAATTCACTTCCTGCTTCCCTTTACTTTTTTCATTTGTGGATTGTGCGCTAAGATTTCCATCACGTTTTGATGGCGCTAAGCGTTCAGTATCTTACGGCAGAAATAATATCCGGCTCCGACAAAGGGTATCATCACCTCTTGAACTCACAAATAAATAAAAAAAACAAGTAGATGCGCAAATCAGATACGCCTTTCGCTCCTTTTCACGCTCGCCGCGATGAAACCGCGAAATGGCGCCGCCGATGTGGCCTCTAAGTCTTAGGCGACTGGGCGTACCCAATGACCTGGATTGGCGGTAACTTCTCGGCTCCGTCGGCGCAGTTCTCTAAGCTACGCTGGTGCCGAGACCTTGGGCCGTTTACTGCCCTGCGCCGTAGACAACCATGACGACCGCGTAAAACCATTAGTGCCCCGCAGAAGAATCGATGGTGCGAGGCACCCTGTCGTCTAATAGAGCATCTCTTTGATGCCGCTGGCGCTGCCACACTTTTGACAGCAGTGCTATTGGGCACCTTATCCGCGAGGGACTATTAGGGGCCGATCTTTCGGCCGCTGGAGGCAGTAGTTGCACAAGGCTGAAGAAAGGGCAAGAACTGGTCGGCGAGAGCTGAAGGATGTGGGTGGAACGGGAGGGGTAGACATCAGCGTGTTAAGGGGGAGAGAGGAGACGATGGGAAAGGCAGGAAAGGCGAACAGGAGGCGAGGAAGGGTTACTATAGAAGCAATAACACGCTAGACTGGGCAGCGCCAGACGATTAAGGAAGGTCATTCCACACGCAGCCAAAAGAAGACGCGCTCACTAAAGTCCAGATGAAGGCGAAAGGGGATTAGTGCATGTTCGCGGCGACGCCACCATGTCGGCGTCGTGGGCTGTGTCTTTCCACGTCTGCCTTTTTTGGCTTCCATTGTTGGGGATATTTTTATTTTTATACTTGATGCTCCAGCTTTCAGAGCTCCGTGAGTGATTGCAGTTTCACTCCGCCTGCGGCTGATATACTCTGCGTACGGTGGTCCTTCAAGGGGCGCAAGAAAAGGCCGCGCTGGCAAAATTAGGGCTTACATTCTCCAGTTACATTCTTTAATTTTTTGGCAAATTGATCTGTGTCAGCTACAGGTAAAGGAAAGCGAGCTGCAGAAAACAGCATTTACCTTTTGCGAAAAACTACGGCGCAATGAAGAAACACGGTATCTACTTTCCGCGAAATAGCACTGCTTCTGCATCGTAGGTGAACGAGAAACTAGTGGGGAAAAGAGCGAATATCGTGAGAAAAGTTACAATTCAGCTCGAAAGATCGCTTTCATCGGGAAAAATAAAAATGTGGGAAAAAAGGACAGAGGTCAAAAGTGGGCTGATGGGATGCCCAGGAACAGGGGCAGGGTGGTGAAGGAGGCGTAATAGTTAGTGAGCATGTGATCTGTATCGTGTGGTCATAACGGGAGTGCTTTTCTGGTATTAGTATGCTTCATGAGTGCAAATTAACTGACAGAGATGATGATGTGGCTTTGTACCGTACTGTTATTTCACACTATGCTTTAAATGTTAGTATACAGAAGAGAATATTTCCGAAGATAATGCAGGCACATAGGCGCCATGTAACTGATAAGTGGCACATTTTTTCTAACGTTAATCTTTCTAATGATGATTGAGGCGTACTTCAGTATTTAATTCTGATTTCTCAGCCTTTACAATCTGTCGGTCTCGAGCCAACAAAGTAATGTTTCAAACTGCGCTGTACCCGAGTTTGCCGCTCTTCACGTCACGCTTCTGTGGATGCAACCTATTATGACTTTGAGCGTTGTTTACTGCTCCCTTAATCTGCTGGACGTCACTTTCATGTCCGACGTTGTGAGACACGTGCTGTCAGGACATAAGGCGTTCGGTAATAGTACTGTAGTGACTGAGTGACCGTCAGCATCACGATCTTCGTGTTATTCAAAAGAAGACCAAACGTTGTGCCTCTTTGTGAGAAATCATAGGAAACGTAACTGCGGTAACTGACGCCGTAAATACTTAAATACTTAAGTTGAACGCCGAAAGAAATGCAAGCTTGCTTTCTGTGCCAGTGGGTGCGCTAAAAACATTTTCGTACAACAGCACTGGATCGAGAAGTTTCTTGGAAAATATGCACATTTGGTACTTTCGTATTTAAGTAAACATACTTGAAAAGATATAATTAGTGCCTCCAGCTGGACGCCATGATTTCATGTATGATGGCAAAATCGATTTAGCTTTTTCCCACAGATGCCATAAGCTACGCAAATACGAATTAACCAAACATAAGGGCAGCTAAAGGGAGACGCTAACGGCTGAGATCGAGTTTTCGGCAGCAAGTAGCGCTTGCATCTGGAAGACAGAAATCAGGTAGGCGCCAAATGTAAGATAGCCTCACAAGGAGAACATCGAGGAACCTGCACGCATTTTTGTTTCCAGCCGGCGAAGAGTTAAAAAAACGAAATATATCCACACCACTCAGACAATACGCTCACCGGATCGAAGAGGCAGTCTGAAGAGTAAAAGAACTAAACGCCTTTAATATGCGGAAAAAAAAACTACGATGGGGAATAAGATGGAATGCCGCTTAGAAGAAATCGAAACACTTCTGCGCTTTGGATGTGACTTTTGTAATTGAAGTGGTTGAAAGGCCAAGGCAGATGCATCCATAGACATCGGAAGGAATATCCGTTGGCCTCAAGTCAACTGTATTAACTCGTAAAGTGGAATCACGAAGTGTGCTCTGTCACTCAGAAAGGGTGGAGATCGGCGAGAAGACGCCGAAGTGTTCCTGTGCCGTGGTGTGTACGTACATGTGTTTTGTGAGCTCGCATATTTCACTCATCCCGTAAACCATCTTACAAAAACCGCATCATTCTTGCTCCTTCCTGGTCAAGTGCCTAACCTCGTTGGAGCTTTGAGTATATTGGGATGGGCACTAACCACGCGTTCCACAGGGTTTTGAGAGACACGCCCGAAACTCGCCATTCCTTACCATCCGAGTGCTCCAATGTTATCTTTCCTTTCGGCTTTTGATCATCTAGTTCACCAGCTCTAGTCCTCTGCAAGGTGCAGATAGGGCACAGAGTGCGACGTACGGTACATTTGGTAGCGGAATTGCAACTCTGGCGGCAACGCCAGCGAGCCGCTTCTCAAGAAGCAAGCTTTAATCGAATTTCACTGCTCTAGCACGGGCGTCAATTTCTGCGTGATTTATTGTCTGAAGCCATGTGTTTTTCATTCAGAAAGATTTCGTATGATCTCACCTCTGCATTGAAAGCACCTTTCATAAGTGCATTAGGCGGCACCTTGATTCCTAGCGACTTATTGCACCACCTGCAACAGCTTCGCACAGGGACTGGTCAATTGTATACTAATTCATAAGCGGAATCAGGTGAAATTCTCTTTTGGACTGCGTTATTCTGCTAAAAAGTAGCGATAGCTGCAGTCACGTCGAGCGCCAATCAACAACATGCATTCCTCCTGGTGACACTTTGGTCAGTATGTACTATATTCAAGAAAATATTCAAGAAAACCAAGTGACTTCCCAGCCCATGCCGAACCATATCGCAGTGCATGTGGCCGCCACCTGACGCAGCGCACCTAGTATAGAAATCGGCCAAGTGGACCGGTGTGAACAGTGCACTCTGAACAGTTGGCTCAGTGGTTAGGGCGCTGGGCTGCTGTCCGGAGTTCCCGGGTTCGAACCCGACCGCGGACGCTGCGTTTTTATAGAGGCAAAACGCTAAGACGCCCGTGTGCTGTGCGATGCCAGTGCACGTTAAAGATCCCCAGGTGGTCGAAATTATTCCGGAGCCCTAGCACCACTACGGTACCTCTTTCTTCCTTTCTTCTTTCATTACCTCCTTTATCCCTTCTCTTACGGCGCGGTTCAGGTGTCTAACCATATATGAGACGGATACTGTGCCTTATCCTTTCCTCCAAAACCAATTATTGTTATTATTCTTTTTTGTGCGTCTGGAGCAATGATTTCTCACTAAAATCAGACCATAAATGTGCAGCACTCTATTACATCAGGAGGAGATTACAGCGATACGCACTAATAAATATAACGGAAAGGTGCACTGATTTGTTGGCCCGGCGAGTCGCACTGATTGGTCAACCCACGATCTTAGCTCTGCGGAACTTGCGCTGACTTCAGAGCCTAATGTTGTCTTTGGGTTGAGAACTGTAAGCAGGAACTGTAAGTCGGAAACTCGGAACTGTAACTGTAAGCCGGAAAGCAAAATTCCTTCTAAGAGAGAGTCTGAAGTGCCCTCTGCTTCGGCGCTTGTATTGCAGGCCGTTTAGTTCTGACTCATCTCTGAGATAAAATAAAAGGCTGAAGATACTTTCAAAACTGCGTGCCGAGCCAAAATTCTTCCGCAAGGCAGCTAGGCCTCACTTCACACAACAGGCGTGATAACACTTTTTGACGGTGGCGTACGCATGGATCCTGCCTCGCTGTTTCAGACCAGCCCAGCGGCATTGATGCGACCTGGAGTCAAATGTATCGGAGGCTCAGAACATTTCTCCATTCACGTCAAGCCCGCTGACATGAATGCAAGCGCTAAGCGCATATTAGCATCTCGAACCCTCGCCGCTTCCTCGCCCAAGTAAATGCCGCACCCGTGTATACTGGGGATTCTTTCTGCAGTCTTTTCCAGAGCTCTCATGGCGAAATAGTGAATAGAAGTGAGGCAGAGCATCCTGCATTTGGCTAGAACATGCTAGAGATAGGCTCCGTGCGATGCCATGCAGACAGCACAGAGGACAAGAAAGACAAGCAGAGCACTTGACTGTTTACACTCGGTAGAACGCTTAAGCGCGGCGATGCGCCAACACGCTCTTTCGTCGGCATTGCCCCTCGCTTTGCAAGTTGGATGGAGGAAGTGAGCAACACGTGGTTGCACTTGCGGCGCATATCACTGCAGCCCAAGCAAACCGCCAGCCTCTCTCCGCGGTCGCCGCCTCCAGAGATCTCAGAAGTCAGCTGCTGGCAGAGAGGTCTGTCGAGCGGCTAGCAACTTCACGCCCCACGATACAGTAGCTCCGGCAGCGATGTCACCGTTCTTCTCTATTTCGCTATATCCCCTTCCCCGCCCCCTCCCCCCCCCCCCCCCAAAAAAAAAGCCTTCTTGGGCGCCCCAGTCCCCCAGTTGGCGCTGAGTGAAGTTTCTCACCGCTGCACCAGCCACTCGCCAACTGGTCCTGAAGGGGTGCCGTACCAGCCGCTGGGCAATCAGGACGCACAGTAGTGCGAGGTCCTCTTCGAGCGACTCAACCTGCAGTGAGACCGAGGAAACGTATCGGATCGGACATTTGTGTTTTAGCGCTTAGCAAGGCCATAACAGGGATGAAAAAAATTGGTGGTGGTTTAGCTCTGGTTAAACATGGAGTGACGCGATAGCTACAGGTCGCTGAGTGGAACTTGGTCACTGTGAAGAACCACGTGACGAACCACGTGGTCAGCCACGGCGCCGCACCGCCGGCAGCTGCTCCGCACCACGTGACCAACCACGTGACAGCGTGGCGGCGCAGCCACAGGGTGGCTCGAAATGCTACCGTAATGTAGTCGCTAGAAAAAAAAGCTGTTGCTTTAAGCAAGTTGATGACTTCCCATTACCCATTAGCAGCGAGTACCTTTCGTCTACCCCTTCACTGAGCCAAGCCGCTCTCTTTAGAAGCTCAGTGGGTACTGGCGGTGGCGCTTACGTGGCCTGTGTCCAATTTGGTTTGGCACATCACTGCCAGCTGCAGGCTGCCTTTCACGGGATGCGCTGCATGCCGATTCTATATCGGACCTTGTCTCTGCGCTCGAGCACACAGTAACAGCGTAGATTGTGCTTGCCGACATGTCGAGCGTGCTCGAGGAAAGCTCTCGCACGGCCACCGTCACGAAGCTAGAACTTTGGCCCTTCGTGCGGGATGTTTGGTTGACCTCGCTATGCGATGCGTGTGAATAGGCATCATCGGAGCCTCGTTTGGTGTACCTGGTTATCCCGCACGCAGAGTTTGGAGTTATCCCCTGTATTTTCTAGTACTTATACGTTGCAGATGTCAGGCTGCCTACACCCCCCCCCCCCTTTCCGCAACCGACAATGTGCGCATACCCACTTGCGCGGCTAACATTGCTTGTTGAGCGGGGGTCTCCCGGACGAGGCTTTAGCGTGAGGCTTTGGCTCTAGAATTATCTCAGCCCGCAACCTGCCACGCAGCTTTTTCTTATGGATCTTAACAAACGTATCCGCCTCCATGAGCTGCTAAGAACGCTGCGCGCTTGCCTTGCGGTTTTCACGCTGAATGGTACGCCACGCCTCTTTCGTGGCGTCACTCTGTGGTGTTCACTTGGATGCCAGTTGACACTTTTGATTCAGCGCTGTGGTAATTAAGACACCCCTGTAGGTCAAGAGAAGAAATGACGATGCCCATAAGACCACAGATACAGGCCACGACATTGCGACTTTGCGACTCTGCAGAACACGGAGAGGTGGCCCTTAGCTCCCGCTAACCACTCGCAAGAAGCAGTCGAAGGCTCTTGATGTGTGTGATTGAACGCCCGAACTAATTTGCTTCGGTGTCCCCATGAACTGGGAGTGCGCCACAACATTGGACGAGGAAACGAGTCGTGTCTCCAAATGCTGGCCACGAACGTGCTGGCCTCCCTACATCGATCGCATCCACAGCGCGCCGGACGGCGACCCGCTATTGCAGCGACTGTGGCTACAGCAGCGCTCTCGAGAGGGAGCGGCGCTGCGAGAGGACCCCCAGCTAACACCCGCCAAGCTCCCTATTCTCTTTCTGGCCAGCATCAATGAAGGTTCGTCGGGAGTTCGCCGGCGTCGCGGAGGAGCGGTCCACTCCGCTCTGTCAAGTGCGGGAGCTTGCCAGAACCCTCGTCCGCGAGGAACAATGAAACCATCTACTCATTTACGATGACTGCTCCGTTCACTGTGTGTCGAGAAACGCTGATCGCTCGGAACGGCAGCCAAAGTCCCTGAACTGCAACTGCTAAGCCGACAGCGGATCACCTACCTGTGCTCCGCGATCGTGGTGGAGATGCTGGGAATTCACCTGAGCCTTGAACAGCTGTTCAGCCTCGTTGCACCACTGCCGATGTCCGGCCTGCTGTGAGGCTGACGCTCCGCCCTCAGCCAGCGACAGACCCGTGTCCGGGGTCCCACACTTTTTTTCCAGATCGTGTTCTTTGCGCAACGTTGATGCACAGTTCGCACGACATCAGTGTTAGGTCACTGCGGCTCTAGGGCAACGAAAACATCGACGTATTTGCCACTTACGCACGCCAAATGTTCCACAGCGACCTCCCATTGTTTCTGCACGATAAAGTATAATATTTTTTTTCTTCGTGACCGGCTGGAAAGGCGCAATGATTCTCCGACTGCATGCAGGTGTTATATGTCCTGGGAGGAGTCGGGTACGCCACGTGCTAGCGACCGGCGACGCATGCCGTGATTGCAGTGTGGTTGAGTCTTTGAACCGAACACCCGTTCCTGTGCAGCGCCGTGTTGTCGGAGGTTCGTAACAAGGTTCTGGCGACCTGCAGGACTCTCAGACTTACCAGGGACAATCTGACAACGCTCTGTGGCCATTGAGCTGGCAGCAGAAGTGTGGTGAGACTCTGTGGATAATATAAGAAGGCGAGCGTTATGACCTCCCCATCCCTCGAAAGGTAGCCGTGCAGTGACAGAGGGTACCAGGTTGCTGCCTGCGGACAAACGCACTCGCACACACCAACTCGACTGCTAGTGAACAGTGAACCACGCGAGGGATTCAATATGTTATGAAGCGACCTGCACTTGCGGTCGTATACCCTGTGTAAAAGGGTGTGTATAGATATTCTCATGGTGACCGCCAGCTTACGGTTTGAAACTGTGACCGAACACCTTTGCTCGATTGATTTATGTCTTTATTTGTGTGCTTGTTTTTGCTACTTTATTTCGCACTTTGCTGCACACCTTTTCTCTCCTTTATCATTTTTTGGCCATTTTTCCTACATTTATTTCCTTTTTCTATGTTTCCCCTGCCACCTTTACTATCGCCGGCCGCAGATCAGGTATTTAAGATAATGCAGCTTCCGCGGCCGGGACCTATCTTTCACTTCGGTTTCGCATTTTATTTTCACTAAGTTAAGGCGACTACCATCACCATCACATTGGACAGCTTTCATTGTACGTTGACTATGAATGCGTCACGGCAGAAAATACATTTCAAAAAACGTTCTTAAATTTGGGACATATAGGTGTAAACCTGTGTACACTCTAACATAACCCACGTTGATTTCTAACTTCTACCTCGATGATTGACCTTCTGCGTATGCTTGTAAGCTCGACTGCGAAATATGAATCGTAGTACTAGCGAGATGATACACAGATACAGGCATCTCAAAACAGTTCCATACTCACCTGTCATAAGGAATGGCTTAAAAGTGAAGATTTTGGGAAGCGTTCATAACTGATGGAATGAATACTTCAACAACGTCTACAGTGTTTTATATTATTTTTATGGAATGTCCATACGTTCACTAATGTTTTGTGGCTGTATTTGAGCATTTGTGAAGTTTCAGGAAGGGCTGAGAGCATTCTTGTTAGTGTTAAATACAACACAACTTATACATTAGGACATTCACGTGGCTAGAGAATGAGCGGGCTGATGGATAGAGGGAGAATAGTAAAGGGGAGCTGCCCACTGGTTTGCTTGTAGCTCCAAAAGAAACATCGTTGCTGCAAAAGAGACAAATTAAATCAAACTGTCGTGACCGAGGATACAGAAGCGATAATGGCTGAATATCGTTTTATGGCACCACCATAAGTTTACATGTTTAGCTTGGCATAGATAAGACACTCGGTTTGATTTGATTATCAAGACTACCACTACGACGCGCGAATCCTCTCCCAGAAGGGCCACATTGAATGGCACCTTAGAATTCCGGATCCCAGAAGCTACTCGGATCAAACTCGACACTAAGCGAATCCCCATCGCGGGCGGGTGTTGCTATGAAACAAAGACCGTGACAGAGTCCTCCAGAACGATAAGAAACTGAAGAAGTATAAATTGCACCAATAAACAGGCACTGCACTCATACTGCTAGGCGGCCTTATTTCCACGGAGCCACATCTAACCAAAAAGCCTTGCCACCTCCTTTCCACAGCCACGTAAGTGACATCACCTAGGCACAGCATGGTGTCTGCAGCCGCAGGAAGGCAACGGTGCGCGTTAATGAATGAGGCTCGGGGGACACAACACCGTCAGCTTTTAGTCAATGGTGCCGCCGCAATGCGATGACCTCTCTTAGGCCCTCTTCATTAGGGTCCCTTCTCTTGAAATTTTCAGCCAGAGGCGTGTTTCTCTCAAATCAGCACGGATGAGCTCGATACTACATAAAGTTACCATACCTTTAGGGCATAAGCTCTCCCTTTCTTAGCGGCCAACGACAGTACGGTTGACTTAATATATATTTCATGTATCTATGACAGGCTACAAAGCGCTGCAGTTCGACGAAACATGCCAGCTCCTGGCCAGAGCTAGAAGGGGAGTCTCCGAGAAAGCAGAACACAGGCGGTGCCGAGAGGTTGGCCTCCGGAAGCGGTCGCTTGCGTTGCGGGGGATACCCGAGTTTCTAGTTGCCGTGATGCGCACCACCTCTCTTCTAAATACACGCACGCATAACTGGTGAAAGCCCGGGAGGCTGACTTGCGTAACAACACAAACCACATACGCATGACTCTTCGGAGGTACCGGCACCGGCTGTGAAGTGGACGTCTCAGAAACAATCTCTGAGTGCGGGAATACAGGAAATGAATCATGCCCTTTTTATGACACTTATAGAACCATCATAAATGGGATAATCTGAGGTCGCTATATATAATTTTGTTACGTGGTATGATTAAAAGGCTTGTACCAAGTGAAGCCCAGATGCCATGAAGCATTACCCAAGGAGATGAGCGAGGCTGAAAGCAGAGCACAATAAACTTTGCAGAGCAAATCAAAAATGTCAAGAAGGCATTGTGCTCCATTTGTTGCCTCGAAAACTACACTGGCACTGCATCTTTCCACCAAATGTTTCAAATTTTCGGAAGCTAGGTTATATTCTTCCAGGTTTCCTCGGCGGTGTTGCCTCTCGCCATTGTAAATGCAACCTGTTCTTTTTCCGGTTCGTTCGCATATAATGTATCTGGTTTTTGCTATTTCTTACTTGTTACCTTACTGGACCCGCAATGAAGTTTTGCGAACATTTATTTAGGTTTGAGAACAAGGGACGTAGTAGATAGATGTTGACTTGGGCTTCTCCTGTGTCGTTCCACATTTATCTGCTTCGATTTTCTGTCTCCTCCAGAGAAAAAAAAAACGTGCCACTTTGACATCACTTTTTTATATGTGTGCTCCTTTTTTATTGCTGCCTGGAAACTCGAAAACGCCACCAGCCAACACAACTATTGACCGTATTTTTGAAATTTGTGGCGGATAAGGAATGCTCTGTCTGGGTTTCTGCGGTGTGCTATATCTCGCACTCGTAGATGCAACCTGATCTTTCCTCGGATTCTCAGTGAATTTTGTATTAATGTTTTTCTACTTTAAACCAGTTATTTTGCAGTACCTGTCACAGAAACTTGTAAAAAATATGAGAGTGGAGAACAGCGTTGAGGTGTAGCACCGACATTTCGAAAAATTTGATGTTGCCAAACATGTGTGGTCTTCCGGCAATGCCCCCTTCCTGTACGTTTGCATGCAAACCAAAAATTCATGTCAAACTATTGTGTGTTCTCTGCTGAGGTGGCAGAAACTTGAAGCACATAAGTTCGGAACAACATAGGCGCAGACTAAGTAAACATACGCATGTCTATTTGCTATGGAGCATAGTGTAACACTGCGCAATTTTTTTTTATAGGGGTTTAACGTCCCAAAGCAACTTAGGCTATGAGAGACGCCGTAGTGAAGGGCTCCAGAAATTTCGACCACCTGGGGTTCTTTCACGTGCACTGACATCGCACAGTACATGGGCCTCTAGAATTTCACCTTCATCGAAATTCGACCGCCGCGGCCGGGATCGAACCCGCGTCTTTCGGGCCGGCTGCCGAGCGCCATAACCACTCAGCCACCGCGGCGGCCAATGTGCAAATTTCCGTACATCGGTGAATTAAAAGGAATGAAGAAAATATTTACGAATGTGCCGCTTGGAGTATTGCAGATTCCCCCATGTGTGTGCCTGCAAGCGAATGCATCGCCGGCGATATTTTTGCTTCGTTTCATTGCTTTAATCTTGGCAAGTCTCTGTGGCAGCAACACCTTCCTTTTTCTTTTCCCATCTTTGTGTCTGGGCTCAGGTATCATGCCCCTGTGCACTGTTAGCGGCAGCCTCAAATAAGAGAAGCTGGTGCTGCCTGGAGAACGAAAAGAATCAGGAAAATCGCAAAGCGATTTAAAAAAGATCTTTTCCCTGTTTGCATTTTTAATGAAATACAAAGATGCAAAGCTACACAAGGGGGTGGTGCTCAAACTAACGAGGCAACTTCAACTTGCCATTTTTGCTTATCGTCGTCACGCATAATCTTTTGAACTTCGTCTCCGGCTGTCTTTAACAAGTGCTGCGACTAGCAGCTCTTTCTTGGTCGCATTTTTGAAGAACGTTCCACAGACGACAAAGAAGCATAGAGCGCAAAGTAAGAACCAGAATAGAACTTGATATTTTTGCCTATCGCCAGCTTTATATCTCTTGCACTTCTTCGCCTCTCCTTGATAACGCGTGTACCGTGGATTGTACTAGCCAATTCGAGATATCTCCGCTTGCAGTATTGGTTTTATTATGCGGCTTTGTATTGATCGTCAACCCATTGAGTCCAGTAATTGCATTTCGCTGTCGCTCTTCCGTTAATGCGCTGCGTAGCCTTCCGGTGGGAGGAGGTGTGGAGAGGCTTCTGGAAAGAGGAGGCAGATGAGTGGCGGGTGGAGGCGTTTAAGGGTGGAGGTGGGTATAGGGCTTCTGGAGGGCAAGGTGGGTTGCTGGTGGTGAGAGCAGCTTTTGGAGAGGGTGTTTGGGTGAGGGCCATCTGGAAGATGAAGCTCGGTGGACTGAAGAGGATAGAGGTGCGTGATGAGTGGTGGTCTTCTGGAAGATAGAGGTGGGCCGATGGAGGCTTTCTGGGGGTGGCGATAGGTGGAGTATGCAGGTGGGTGGACGAGTGGTGCTTGAGGCTCATATATAGAAGACACACACACACAGAGGCCACGGGTTTTGGGGAAAGTTGCACTTTACTGCTAAAGCCATAACACTAACTTGCTGAGTTTGAAATTATCTTAGTTTCTACAGCCATCCTTTGGAATTAACAACGCAGCCTTTCGTTCGCGAAAGTCTTCATAACGTAGTGATATAGCATTTCCGACATACGCCGAGTTATTATTCAGGACCATCGTTTAGTTGTAAAGTCGAGGCTATTACTGCGTTTTTCAGCATGTTCAGTGCCAATAATTGGGCCATCGTGATTTCGCTTCATCTCATCGCGACTATAACAAAATCTGTAAACGATAAGGTAT
Organism: Amblyomma americanum; assembly: GCF_052857255.1. Lineage (NCBI taxonomy): Eukaryota > Metazoa > Arthropoda > Arachnida > Ixodida > Ixodidae > Amblyomma > Amblyomma americanum. Next base: position 74,121,071 of record NC_135503.1, on the reverse strand, counting down.
GTCTATTTTTTCATTTTGTTTGACGATTCTGGTGTTCCTGTGCCTAAAGAGGCGCCTTGAATTGTGGTCAAAAGTCGCTCTCCTTCTAAGAAGCAGGCAGCCTCACTGCTGCTGAAGAAAACACGTTCCAGAAAGCGCAAGAGAACCTGCCGCGAGATCATGCCGTAATTGTGCAAAAGCGAGACAGATTGGTGGTCCCGCTTGTTAGAGCGTCAGCAGCTGATAACATGCTCCTTTTTTCACGGCGAACGTAGCCATTTCACTCGTCCGATTTTAGTAGTAGGGCGTACATGCCTTTATACCGATCGAGAAGCGACCGTGCTGGACGGTGCTTCACGCCCGCCTACCCAACTCCGCCGTCTCTCATCGCCGACTCTACACCCAATATAATAAACACCCCGACGCTCATCAGCATATCGCATCACCATTGTTTGCGCGGAAATTCGCATGACCGCTCACAGGGATAAATGGAAGGTGAATAATGTATGCCATCCTTCAGATTTTCCAAATTTTTCCTCAAGCTCTAAAATAATTCTGTGGTAATATGGTGAAGACAGAGCAATCAAGAGAACTATGGCCGACCACAACTCAAAGAGAGATATTTAGTCATGTCCAGTTCTTGCTTGTAAATAATGTGTTTGGATAATAAACAGCCACGCACAGGGCAAATAGCTTAAGCGAAATTTCACTATCTTAGAAACAACACCGTAATTTGTAAGGCAATACACGTAAGCTACATACATCATTCGCAGGATGTATGCAATCACGGTATAAGCTGATATAAGGAGTTCGGACGTTCGTATCAGGTTCGCGGACGGTAGACAACAAATGGAAGAGTGGCGATTCGGTCACGTTGATTTATTAGGAACAGGCAAACGAGAGCAAAGAACATCGACAGCAGAAAAGAGTCAACACACGTGTTGACATACGCTGCGTCAGCGCCTGTGCTGCCGCACCTTTTCTGCCATCGTTGTTGTTTCAGATACTTTGCCTATTAAAAAATAATAATTCATGGTCATAGTTGTGCGATCAACGCAGAAGAACTAATCGCACTAATCATGGTTTATATTTACTGTACTTATCGCTCCAACCCCCTCAATAATGCCCGGTCGGCTGGGGAGATATTTGCCATCAATAAATTCGCGAACCATACATTTTAAAGTGCATTGAAATCACTCCCCATTCATAAGTTGTATGAGAGAAACCTTAATCAGCTAGAACTTTTTCCATCATATAAGAATTTGACTAAAGTGCACACTGCGTTTCTTTGAATGTAGCTTGTTGTTCAAAGATTCGCAATTCTTGCCACTTATTACGGCCATCTGCGCAAAGTGGGCAAGGAATCAATGAGGGTTTAAGGATCGATGCTAGCTTTTAAAATCGTTCACAAACGGTGTTTTAGGCGGGATTATTTCTCCGTTACTTTTCCAGCAATTACTAACGCTGTTTTGACGTTGTTAGGTGACGGAAGTGCTGCAGAAACTCTCGTCACGAAGGAAAATTTTACCTGATACTTGCAGCTGTACCAGGGCAGTGTTTTTTTTTTTCAGCTTCATCCAGAGCAGAACTTGACCATCTCGGAAAGCCAGAATCGCTGAAACTCTACACAACAATAACAAGAACACATTGAAAACTATTTGTCCCTATTTGAAGCTGATCGTAGGTTTGAAGCAAAATTGAGCTAAAACTACCCCTTAAGCAGTTGCCTTTGCGCTCTGCAGGCAGACTGTTTTTTGTCTACCAGCTCAACAAATGTCTGCCGCTCCTATGCCGCGCATATACGAGTGCCTATGTGTTTCTTTTGGTACTCGGGGAGGAGGGGTCGGGGGGGGGGGGGGAGCTTGTTTGTTATATTCGAATTCGGTTTGGGGCAAAATATTTTATAACTTCAGAAAAAGCTGGTTTAATACTTTTTAATCTATCAAATATCTTCAACTCATACAGTTGTATTCAAAACGAAGATATAATACCAGCTCTAACACTATATAAATATAAGCTAACGCTGCTTTCAGGCGCCGAATAGAGAATCGTGTGTCTCTGAGCTAGTGGCCGCTATTAGAAAAGAACACTGCAACTTACACGGCACAAAGAAGGGCGGAATATAGTTACCCCCCAGAACCAATTGCGCAATAGAAAAAGTGTCGTTCACCTTTCCATAATATTAAATCATTATTATAAAACCGGTGCTAACTTGCATCAAATATCTAAACCTACACCTTAACCCTTAAACCTCTACGATGATGTCCGTATTTGATCTCTACTCATATCATGTGCTAGGTGCTTTCCCTCACTGTATATCTCTCTTCACGCCTTCCTCTGTCAGTGCATTGTTGCAGTAGCCTTTATTTTTATCTCTTGGTGTAAATATTACTATGTATGTGTGTTTCAAGGATCGTAGCGAACAATTGTGTACCTGCGTGTTTTTTTCCATTCCTTCTGTTTCCACCCTGTAAAAGGGGCTGTGCGTCTTTGTCAAGCGACTTTCCTCGAGCAGCTTTTACCCACATCATTCTCCATCATTCGGATGAAAATAAGCGATTACTGTTATTGCTATTATTATTATTACTTCCTCCGCATCGAGGATGCGCAGGGTTTAAAACGAGTCATCAGAGTCGATCACAAAAGAACGTAAAGACTTTTTGGTGGTACGACAGTACGGTGCGTCTTTTCTGAGCGTATTCCGCATTCCACCTTCCGCTGAGCTCAAGCACTCCATCTGAGCCTTCTTACACTTCGGCGCCCTCCGTTCTTCTGCTTCAGCAGGCGCACTTCGTCGCGTCCAAGTCGGAATGGCCGCACCACTCAACTATGCACTGAGCACGCCGGGAAGAGCTCGCAATTTGGCAGGTGCAACTGATGGGGATCATAGCTGCACGACGCAGTTATATGCAGCGTCGTTAAGTGTTATTCTGCTCGTGTAAGGCAGGGCAAGAACAAGGTGGCTTGTGCATACTCAGAACTCTAGGGGTAGGTGTACGTCACCCTGCTCGTCGCATGCGGCATGCTGGGAAGACAGCCGCCGAACGACAGCACGAATGCGCGGCACGTTATTACAATGCTTGTTTTGTAACGCCTTATTCGTTGCCCTTTTTGTATTTCATCGCTTATTTTCACTGCTGACCTTTAGTAAAAAAAAAAAAACTCCAGAGGCGGAATCTGAAAAAGAAAAATGAGAAGAAACGCACAGAAAAAGGGGCGAACAACAAGACCAGTGGGTTACCTGAGAGTGCATTAAATATGCAATCACATATCGTACTCTCGAACGCCTATTTTTTTTCCTTTCTGCGAGGTTGAAGCCAACAGACGGCGAACATGTCAGTGTGTTTTTACTGCTCTTTAATTTCATACCGCCAAGGTGACCTGTTATCTTTCTCTCTTATGTTCCCGCTTTTTCTCAACGAAAAAAAAATAACAGAAAATCGAACACCCTGTTGCGCTTTCAAACGGAAAATAAAAACAAGCTGCAAAAAAGAAGAAAAAAAGCGCTGTCTTAGGGCACAACACCAAATGGTGCAAAAAACGTCGCTCTCGCTTCATTGGTAAAGACTCCTCAAAAGATAACGCATGCGCTGAGATATACCTTTGAAGAATATAGAAACTGCAAGTTATGAAAACGGCTCTTTTTTAAGCAGCTCTAGCGGCGAATCTCCCGGCAATGTAAACTGAAAGCAGGCTGACTTTTCAAAAATCAAAAATAAAAACTCTCTTATTGTCCAGGATAAGCTGGATGCTCGTTTCCCTTTGACAATTGAAGATATGATTTGCTTGTGTACACTATCTGCTGTTGCACTCCGAAACAAAAAAAAAGTCTGTTGCTGCTTCGTCCGCAAGAGATTGCTTCATGCATTTTTAAAGCAGGCGAATCCTTAAAAAGGGTTGGCGTATACGGTCGTTAGCCAAGCCTTTGCTCAGCGAGCATCGTGAAGTCCCCTTTACTTTACACCGTTTTTCATATAGAGGAGATGCGGTGTGGCGCTCACTGGCACTGCAGCGTTTCCATAATTTTTGGATGACAGCGTACATTTACTGGTCGGCTAAGCTTAAGTTTCCCACAAGCGATGTTGAAATGAGAAACAAAGCAGGAACTACATAAATGCATTCACTAGAGGTCGGGGTTGTCGCTGGGGAGTGGAGTGCTATTAATGGGCTATGGTGCGTGCGTAAATTTTCTTTTATTTTTATTCACTTCGTCAGGCACCCGGCCATGCCAGATGAGTTGGTGGTGGTGGTAGTGGTTTTTTTATTAAAATATAGTAAAAAGGAAGCAAAAGATTTTTTCTAACCCCAGCATCTGCCATCGATACTGACGCACCTGAGCTGGGGCAGCGGAAATAAAGGATAGCAGGCAGAATGGAGAAATGAAATGAAAGAGGTGAGAGGACAGGAAGAGAGGATAGAGGGAGAAGGAATATGTACAAACTACTTACACAATAAGAAATGTGTCCAGGTTGTGCGCGTGATTAGTTCATTTTAGAGGAATTAAATCACACGCGCACAGCACTGTGCTGGCTACAACTCGAGTGGGGCGTCCAGTTATTAATCGTTCAAGGTAGAACTCGCGGAGCGTTCAGTCACTGTGTGTAACTACCTGACGGAGAACAGATGGGAAGTCAAGCCCGTGTGTTCGAGGAATGCACAGAGGCTCACCAAAGTTTGCTCACGAGTGCGCGCACTGCTCTGCGGCCACAACAGCGTCTTGATGGAGCCTGGTAGTATGCCCTGCGCTCTATAGGCCGCGAGAATATCGCGACGGGCATCGACGAACGCGGCACAGTGAAGGAGAAGGTGTTCCAGTGTTTCCACAGCACCGCATCCGTCACACACGTCACTCGTCGCGATTCCGTGATGCACCCTTCGTTCCCCGGGCCACACGCAGCCAATGCGCGCGCCGAGGATTATTGCACGTTGTGACCGTACAAGTGCGCGACATCCGGTGATACTGTCGATGCGCTTACCTCCTGTGAGGCGTGGGTCGGGGTGCTGCTTACGGAGATGGTCGTGGATGGCCGCACGCACGTCCTCCAGCGCAAGGGGCAGGTCGCTGGCAGGTAGTTGGTGTGCAGCGGTCGCGAGGTCGTCAGCTTCTTCGTTGTCGGCGATGCCGCAGTGACCGGGCACCCACTGTTCACGCCCGACACAACCTCTCTGCTCGAGGCACTCGATGCGCGAGCGAATTTCCCGCACTAGTGGCGTACCGCGGCCGTTGGATTGCAGGCGGCTGAGGGCGACGCGGGAGTCGCACAGCAGTGCACCACTCCTGGGCGGCGGAGGGCCATAGGTGAGCAGCAGGTCGAGCCCGAGCCGGATCCCCTTCGACTCCGCCGTGGTGGAGGAGCCCAGGATGGTTACGTGTTGCTGGCTGTGCAGTCGCAGGGCGGGGATGGTAGCCGCCGCTGCAAAGGAGTAGTTTCCGCGGGCCACTGAGCCGTCAGTGTACAGGAGGAGATGGTTTTGGAGCTCCTCGTGTATGACGGCTCTGGCCAGCTGCTGCACAGCACAGAGGGGTGTGCTCCGCTTTCCCGCAATGCGACGATCTCTCGCTTTATCTCCGAGGCAGCAGGACAGGGCGCGCAAGAGCCGCAGGGGGTGGGCCTTGTGTCAATTGCTCATCTCGAGCAGCACTGCGCCCATTCGTGAGCGCGGGTGCGAGGGCATACGCTGGAGCAGTGAGTGGCCTCCTGGTGCGCGGTGAAGCCCGTCGATGTGATTCAGTGCCCTGCGCGCTGCTTGGAGCTCAAGTGGCCGCGCTCCTGTCTGGGACAACGTTGCGGCGCACTGCGAGTTTCTGGCAGGCCTAGGCACACGCGCAGGGAATTGCGGTACTGGAGCTCGAGTTTCTTCCAGCACGGCTTGCGCACCGTGACGAGCGGCAGCGCACAGAGCACCGCCCCAAAGCTGCGGCATTGTATAGCCGCAGCGCGGCTTGCTGGGAGATGCCCTGGCCTCGGGCGGTGAGCTTGTGCACGGCGGCGGTGATCCTCTTCTTCTGCAGACAGGCCTTGGTCGCCGCGGGGCGGAAGGAAAGGCGCCAGTCGATGTCCAGGCCAAGGTACCGCACCGATTTACGCCAAGGAATCGGAGTCCCGTCCAGTGACAGTGGCGCAAGGTGCGCGCGCGAGCGCGAAACGCAGGCCATAGCCACCGAGTTACCCGCGCTCAGCGACAGACCAAGGCCGCGCAATCTGGCATCGATTGCGGTCAGAGCTCCCTGAAGGCACCCCCGCACGCGGAACGCCTCGCCCGGTGGTCCCCGGCACCACAGAGCTATGTCGTCTGCATTTATGGACATTTACACATGGTGTCGGCCGCTCGTGGGGAGGGAGGCCGGCACCACCGACATGGCCACATTAAACAGAAATGGTGATAAGCCAGAGCCCTGCGGCACGCCCATGTCCACCGGGCGAGGCTTGGAGAGCTTAGCCCCTACTCGTACGCGCATGGTGCGCCCGCTCAGGAAGGCATGAACGTATCGCAAAAGGCGCCCACTCACACCGGCCCCCTCAAGCACCGCGAGAATTGGTGCGCGGTGAACGTTGTCAAAAGCGCCCGAGACGTCCAGTAGTAGCAGCAGTACAGCCTGGCTTGCCGCCCTGGCATGCTCCAGCGCTGTTACAACGTCCGATATAGAATCAGCCGTGCACCGCATCTCACGGGAACCAGTCTGCCGCTCCTCAAACAAATCAGCCTCTGTAGCCCGCTCGTTCAGACGCTGCAACGCCATATGCTCCATGAGCTTACCTGCCGCCGATGTTAATCCCACTGGCCGGTATCCGCTCAGCTCCGTAGGTGGGCGCCCTGCCTTTCAGATGGGACTAACCACCGCGGTTCGCCAATCCTCCGGTAGCTCCCCGCGTTCCCACACCAGGTTGATCTGCTGTAGGAGGATCTGTCGTTGCTGCGCATTCAGGTTTCACAGCATCTTATATGTCACCCCGTCCGGTCCGGGCGCCGAGTGGCGGCGGCAGCGCTGCAGAGCATTGTTCAGTTTCGCCGCGTTGAACGGCGCATCACATGGACCTTCCGAGGCGACGGGCGAGAGACTGGCGTCGCTTCTGGGGCTCTCAGGAGCAGCTATGTCAGCTGCGTTTTTCGGGGCTGGGCGGCGCGAATCGATCGGCAAACTCTTCAAAGCCAACTACTTCTGCCAACTCTTCCAAGCTGAGCCCGCTGGAGATTGCGAGGGCGGCCAGCGGTTCACGGTTTGCCTGTGGTTCGGTGATGCGCCGCAGGGTGTCAAACAGCCTGCGCGAGCTGATTGATATGAAACCTGCCTCACAATTCTCCCTGGACACCCGTACCGCGCCGTAAGGGAAAGAAAATCCCTTCCCTTACAGCGCGGTTCAGGTGTTCACCGAGATGCGCCACTTTTCGCTCAAGGCCAAAGACGCCGACGACACCGGCTTTTCTGCGACTCGAGCTCCTTAACGCTGTCGCGTTAAAAATGCATGTAAGCGGAATGATGCACATTTCTGCAGTAGAAATCAAAATGAACGCCTGAGAAGGTCCTGCACAGCGCACCCGTAAGATAAGCTGCCAGCAGTGGCGTTGTTCGGGGAGGGGGGGGGAGGGGGTGCTCATGTTGCAGTGTGGCCACCTTATAAAATTTGTGGAGGAATCAAACGCCTGAAAAATAACTGCATTGTCGTTGACAATGCAATTGTGTATTAGATAGCGCTACGCACTGTCTAGACGAGTGAAATATATATATTCTTTAAATAGAAGAATGTATTCGCATGTCTTAAAAATCGTCGCAGACATAACTGATACCAATGGTTCCATGTTTCTGCGTATTTAATTAGTAGAGAAAATATCACAAGAAGTCTAAAACTACATCAGTTCGAAATCAGAAAAGCAGTGCATGGCGCTCATGTCCTTCGTTTCAGTGTACTGCGCAGCAGCAGCTCTCACTAGTCATGTATTGCGAGTAATTGCAAAGAAATTTTATTCGCAACAGCGAGCGCATGTATAAACGAGGAGTTCTGAAAATTAAGCATTAGAAGTCCGAAGATAAACTGGAGTATTAGAAATGAGAAGATACAACTTGGTAACGGACAAGAAAATGTCACTGGAAACATAGTCATTATATGTATGCAGAAAACCTCGAAAAAAGATATTTATCTGCACGTTTGTCTCTATTACATATACGTATCTAAGCAAAGGTCACTGTACACCATGCGTCAAACAGAGCAAATAAACATCTTGCGCAATCGCAGACAGTAAACTTTACACACCGAAAGACAGATGATCCAGGCAAGAACAGAACTATGATAGCAGAAGTCACGATATATACTTGGGCCATGCTGCGGTCGCGACAGCACCATATGGTTAGAATGATAGAGGAACAATTCAGTAATCAATACGAAAGTATGTATTTTTTAACTGCCTTCACGGCGACAATTATTTTCCACCCATAATTACAAAAGGGTATTCCTTTGATTCAAAGAAAAAGTAAAATCAGGTAAATAAAAAGGAAAAAAATGACAAACCAAAGCCACGAATAATGCAGCAAGTTGAAATAACCAATATTCGAGTGTGTAGGTTGGGAAACACCGCGTGGGCAGGGCTTTCAGTTAGCAAAGTCAATCAAAATCGTTATTGATGTCCTCAAAATTTTCGTATTCGCATGGTAATTTTGATTATAATGCTAACTGTTACAATGAACGGCACAAATTTCAGCGGTATGAACAGTAATACATTTTCGTAACTGCCCGTTTATGCCAGTAATTGCCCGTTCGCGCTAGAATGTCTTTTCTAGTCTGAAAAAAAAGTCATTGTAGGTGACAAAACCCAGAATGAGTTCTGGCGCCGGTCGTTGTTTTGGTCAGCGGGGCGTGACAGTTGGAAAAAATTTCGGGCGGGCTGAAGCCCCATAAGCCCCTCCCCCTCACCCCTGGCTACGCCCCTGGAAACGCCCCTGGCTGCCGGTCACCCGATCGGAGGTTGCTATCGGCGGAACAATGTCATGAAGCAGCTCTTTAATGGGCGAGATGAAACAAATCACTGTATCGCACTATGCTGGCTAGTGCACCCTACTGCTGCCGCCTGCGAGGCGCCGCGTGTCGTCTGCTCGAGCAGACGACACGTCTCTGTGCTAAAAAATCGAAGTACTTTGACAGTAAGCACTATATACGAACGCTTCTACTTGCTGAGAATTACACGACAGAAGCCAACAGCCACCGAAACCAAACCGCATAGGGGATGATGTTTTGTCATTTTATGGTGTAAAGCAATTGTAGTTTATTATTGTAAATATTCAACCACGTAAAGATAATTGATAAGAAATACAGGACATAGAGGTAATAGAGGACGTAGTATGTCCGCCGCTATGGACGAAGGTGACGCTGGCGAACACTTTCAAGGTTCGGTTACACTACACACAAATACTACCGCAAGCTGAAGCTTAGACAGCGGTTGCCGTAGCTCAATTGGTAGAGCACATGACTCTATATTCACAGGGCGTGGTGTTTCGGATCCCACCGGCGGCGTGTGGTTGTTTTTTCTTCTGCGTTTTTGTCAGCAATCTTCGAGTGGATATGTACATTATTAATCTCCAATTACTTAACACCACACATTGAAAATATAAAAATAAAAAACATCTCATATACTTCTCTCCTCGGAGCCTGTTAGCTCGTGTCATGTAAGTCAAAACAAGCACCTCTTTTACTTTCATTTGCAAGCTTAACTGCTCAGAACTGTGCAGTTAAATAAAGAAAAAGGCATACATAAATTTTGGGGTCTTTGAACTCTGGCTGTGGTCGCAAATCTTCTGCGCGTGCGCCGCTGCTTCATAGGAACCGCCACAGAATCGGCGGAGGTAATCGGCACCGTGAACGTATACGCTGACCATATATGTTCCAGTCACAATAAGTGGCCGCTCTCTCGCCACAGCGCGGCCACGCCGTCGGAGCACCTCTCTACCTTCCACCATGATCCCGCCATCTACTATAGGGTAATTCAACTGTAATGCAGTCTGCCTGCGTGCTCAGCCAGAAAGCAGCCGTACAGGCGATGTTCATCGAGAGTCCACCGGTTTGTCGAGAAAATGCCGCATCTTTTAACTGTAGCGAATTCTAAAAATCACCAGGTCTCAAGGCTAGCGCGAAGGGTGGGTGGGAGGGAGTTAAGTACAGGCGGCCCACTTATTTTTTTTTACCTGGGCCCCCGTCACTGTTAATCCGGCCCTGGATAAAAGGACGAAATGTGTTCTCCCGTTTTCTCCTCAGCTGTTGCACCCATAGGCACAACGAAAACTCGCTATCGCCGTAGCACCGAAACGCCGTCAGCGCTGGGGAAATGCTTCGCGCCAAAGGTTTCTCGTGTAAAACAAAACGAAATATACCCGGGAATGGAGCCAGCGTCTGCTGAGGAGCAAGAAAAAATTCCTCGCGAACACTGCCCCAGTGTTCGACTTGAGAGCGTTAGCTAAGGGAGCTTCGAGTGTTAACATCGGTGTGCTCGGCAAACGCGAAGACCAAATACAAACATCCGCGGATGTTTCCTTTCCTGAAACACACCGTCTAAGACAAGAACAGCGCCATCTACCTCGTGGGTTTCGCGCTACTATTGCAAATTACAGCCACCTTCGATATATCCTGTATGTTCCCTCGTTATATCAGTTAATAAATTTTATAAACGTGTGCATCCCAACACCACGAACCATTTGACACCAGCAGCGTAGCCAGCGGGGGCTTATGGAGCTTCAGCCCCCTCCCCCCCCGCCCGAAATTTTTTTGGAGCTGACACGCACCGCTGACCGCGGTGGCTCAGTGGTTAGGGCGCTCGACTACTGATCCGGAGTTCCCGGGTTCGAACCCGACTGCGGCGGCTGCGTTTTTATGGAGGAAAAACGCTAAGGCGCCCGTGTGCTTTGCGATGTCAGTGCACGTTAAAGATCCCCAGGTGGTCGAAATTATTCCGGAGCCCTCCACAACGGCACCTCCCTCTTTATTTCTTCTTTCACTCCCTCCTTTATCCCTTCCCTTACGGCGCGGTTCAGGTGTCTAACGATATATGAGACAGATACTGCGCCATTTCCTTTCCCCCCAAAACCAATTATTATTATTATCACGCACCGCTGACGAAAACAACCACCAGCGCCGGAAGTCATTCTGGATTTAGTCACCTTCAATGCCTTTTTTTTCAGACTAGAAAAGACATTCTTGCGCGAACGGGCAATTACGGGCATAAACGGGCAATTACGAAAATGTTTTACTGTTCATACTGCTGAAATTTGTGCCGTTCATTGTAACAGTTAGCATCATGATCAAAATTACCATGCGAATACAAAAACTTTGAGGACATCAATAACCGATTTTGATTGGCTTTGCTCACTGAAAGCCCTGCCCACGCGGTGTTTCCCAACCTACACACTCGGATATTGGTTATTTCAACTTTCGGCATTATTCGTGGCTTTGGTTTGTCATTTTGTTTCCTTTTTATCTACCTGCTTTTTCTTTTTCTTTGAATCAAAGGAACACCCTTCAGTAATTATGGGTGCAGAATAATTGTCGCCGTGCAGGCAGTTAAAAATACATAATTTCGTATTAATTTATGCATTATTCCTCTATTATTCTAACCATATGCTGCTGTCGCGACCGCAGCATGGCCCAAGTATATATCGTGACTTCTGCTATCATAGTTCTGTTCTTTCCTGGATCGTCGGTCTTTCCGTGTGTAAAGTTTACTATCCGAAATTGCGCAAGATGTTTATTTGCCCTGTTTGACGCATTGCATACAGTGCCTTTTGCTTAGATAAGTAGATGTAATGGAGACAAAGGTGTATTTAAATATCTTGTTGCGAGGTTTTGTGCACACATTCAGTGACTTGTTTCCAGTGTCACTTTCTTGTCATTTATCAAGTTGTATCTTCGCATTTCTAATACTCCAGTTTATTCTCGCACTTCTAATGTATAAGTTCCAGAACTCCTCGTTTCCACATGTGCTCGTTGTTGCGAATAAAATTTCGATGCAATTACTCCCAATACATGACCGGTAACAGGTGCTGCTGCGTAGTTCACTGGAACGAAGGTCAGCGTCATTGAGTTTTTTCCCTGGCCGTTCGATATGTACAAAAATCTAAAGGCTCTTGAACGACACATTCATTAAAATGTTTGTCCTCTGCTTGCTCATTTCATGCGTACATTTTTCACATCAGCGCCATGCACTGCTTTGCTGGTTTCGGCCTGATATACTTTTAGACTTCCTGTGATATTTTCTTTACTAATTAAATACGCAGAAACATGAAAACATTGCTATCAGTTGTGTCTGCGACGATTTTTAAGACATACAAATACATTCTTTTATTTCAAGACTGCATATTTCACTCGTCTAGACAGTGCGTAGCGCTATCTAATACACAATGGCATTGTCAATAGTAATGCAGTTAATATTCTTGCGTGTGATTCCTCTACAAATTCTATGAGGAGGCCGCCCTGCAACATGAGCCCCCCTCCCCCTCCCAACTTATTATTACCAGCTGAGTTAATAATAATAATAATTGGTTTTGGGGGAAAGGAAATGGCGCAGTATCTGTCTCATATATCGTTGGAAACCTGAACCGCGCAGTAAGGGAAGGGATAAAGGAGAAGAAAGGAAGAAGAGGTGCCGTAGTGGAGGGCTCCGGAATAATTTTGACCACCTAGGGATCTTTAACGTGCACTGACATCGCACAGCACACGGGCGCCTTAGCGTTTTTTCTCCATAAAAACGCAGCCGCCGCGGTCGGGTTCGAACCCGGGATCTCCGGATCAGTAGTCGAGCGCCCTAACCACTGAGCCACCGCGGCGGGTCTCAGGATTGTAAGATTCATCTTCCTGAAGCAGCATCTGGGCTGTGGGAGAGACTTAATAGGAAGCCGCAATATTAACATACACCACCAGCAGATATTTAATTGCATTGACAAGGTACTCGAGAAAAAATTGAAAATTCGATTTTGGAGAAAGTAAATGGAGAAAGTAATAGTAACACTAGAACACCTGCTCCTTCACTGTGCCGCGTTTGCCGATGCTCGTCGCGATATGCTCGCGGCCTATAGGGCGCAGGGCATACTACCACACTCCATCAAGACGCTATTGTGGCCGCAGGGCAGTGAGCGCACTCGTGAGTGAACTTTGGTGAGCCTCTGTGCATTCCTCGAACACACGGGCTTGACGTCCCGTCTGTTCTCCGTCAGGTAGTTACACGCAGTGACCGAACGCTCCGCGAGTTCTACCTTGAACGATTAATAACTGGACGCCCCACTCCAGTTGTAACCAACACAGTGCTGTGCGCATGTGTGATTTAATTCCTCTAAAATGAAATAATCACGGGCACAACCTGGACACATTTCTTATTGTGTAAATAGTTTGTACATATTACTTCTCCCCCTATCCTCTATTCCTGTCCCCTCACCTCTTTCATTTCATTTCTCCATTCTGAATGCTGTCCTTTATTTCCGCTGCCCCAGCTCAGGTGCTTCAGTATCGATGGCAGATGCCGGGGCTAGCAAAAATCTTTTCCTTCCTTTTTACTATTATTTTTTAATAAAACCACTACCACCAGAAAGTAAATGGTGCAGTATCTGTCTCACATCTCGGCTGGCGCGTGAACCGCGCCGTGAGGGAACGGAGGGAGTGAAAGAAGAAAGGAAGAAAGAGGTGCCGTAGTGGAGGGCTCCGTAATAATGTTGACCACCTGGGGATCTTTAACGTGCACTGAATTGCAAAGAACACTGGCGCCTTGGCGTTTCGCCTGCACCGAAATGTTGCGGCCGCGGTCGGACACCAGACATCTGTTTTGGCATATGGCCTCCACAGAAATAGAACCCCCTCCTTAATTGGTCTGTTAGCCAAGGCTCTTTGAACAAACGCATCAGTTGGCAGTTTTTGACCTCAGTACGCCGGGAGAAACAGTAAAGCTATCCGCCGCGGTGGCTCAGTGGTTAGGGCGCTAGGCTACTGATCCGGAGTGCCAGGGCTCGAAACCAACTGCGGCGGCTGCGTTTAGGAGAAGGCGAAACGCAAAGGTGCCCGTGTGCTGTGCGATGTCAGTGCGCGTTAAAAATCCTCAGCTGGTCGAAATTATTCCGGAGACCTCACTACAGCAACTCTTTCTTCCTTTCTTCTTTCAGTCCGTCCTTTATTCTTTCCTTTACGTCGCGGTTTAGGTGTAGATGAGATGTGAGACAGATACTGCGCCATTTCTTTTCCCTAAAAAACAATTTTTCAATTTTTTCTTCTATTTTCAAGTAAAGCTGGGGTTAAAATAACAGCTAAGGCAGCTGTTAAAAGTGTTAACTTGAAGACCAGTAAAATCTTTACCACTTACTATTTAACGCAGTGTTGTCCTGTCCTATTCGTTAAGAAAAATTTCCAAAGAAAATGCTGCTAGGATACCTCAAGCGTTCCTTGCCGCCATTGTAATTAGTTAATTAGTCACATTGTGGCTTTGATGTGTATTCTGCAAGTGAGCACTGAATGGGGACCGTGTATATTGTTACGCCGGAAATAGTATTGTAGTCAATATGAAAAGTTCTAGACAAGCTGGGCTTCAAAAGCGAGTGGCATGCCAAAGTTCTCAAAGCAGGCTGCGAGCTACCTTTGATGCTATATCCAGTGAGAGAGAGAGGCAGAAGTAAGGAAAGGCAAGGAGAGAAAGAGAAAAACATTTATATTCGGACCCTGGTCTGGGTCGCCATCTCAAGTCGTACCGTCTGAGCCCATGTCACCCAGCAAGTCGGCTATGTGGGCAACCAGCAGTGGCCACAGCATTGGTGGAGTGGAACAAGAACGCCCCAGCTTCTTCCTTCGGGCCGGGAGGTTAGTATGACAAAGTCAAGATATGGCACCACCCTCTGGGAAAAGAGCAAAAATGTAGCCAACAGGAAAATGAAGTGGGAAATAAAAATTAACAGCGGTTTAACTACTGCTGAACCTAGTCAGAGAGGCAAAGCTTTGGTGTATCCGGTAAGTAGACGTGGCTTGGCGACTGTAACGCTGATTGCGTTGCACACACCGGATAGGCAGCGCGCCCACTGTTCCAGGTGGTGGTTAAGTTAATGTTTGATCGCGACAGGTGGGTCAGGCGATGAACGCTGCGGCCTATTGCTGCTGTGTCGAGTTTCTGACAGCGTTGTCAGCTATTATGCATGCAGCCTACATCTCTCCATAAACTGTCTGTCTGTCTGTTGTTGCCAGGAAGAAAGAAAAGGAAAGTGCACAGGCCTGCTCACTGGCTCTAGCCGAGCCACAATCGGTACCACGTGCAGATAGTAGGAGAGTTGAAAGATGGGATAGAAAGACAGGATAGTAAAGACGCGCTAAAGACAAGGCCGATCCCGGAGGCAGTGAAATACCGGGCCAACCGGTGGCAGGAGTGAAGCATCCTTCAAACTCTCCGCCACATTTCCAAAAATAATTCCAATTGGACCCGTAACAGATACTTTACGGGGTCCGGACATGCGCTTTTCCACCGCCACGTATCTGAGAAAGCGATTGGCTGAGCGATGTTAGTGCACGTTAAAGCTCCCCACGTGGTCTAAATTATTTCGCAGCCCTCCACTACAGCACCTCTTCTTTCACTCCGTCTATCCCTTCCCTTACGGCGCTGTTCAGGTGTCCAACGATATATGGCACAGATACAGCGCCATCTCCTTTCCACAAAAACCAATTATTATTTTTATTATAATTATTACCATTGGGGCGTCATATGCCCCAGGGAACCAGTTATGCGTATTCCTTTCCACAAAATCATCGAAGTCTAGCGTTGTCAACGCTGAAGCGAATTAACACAAAGAACGCCGACGGTCTATTTTTCAGTGCCGCGTTTCTGCCACAACGAAAGAGGAGAGGTGGCTTCCTGGCCTTACGCTGCTGCACACTAGGGGCTCTCGCACATGTGCCGAGTACACCTTGTCACCGGGGGAATTGTTGCTAACCGTCCTCGTCGGTTCAGACGACGTGGTTGTTGCGGCGCGCGTACATTCTTTTTAAAACGAAAGCTTTACAACGCCAGCCAGCGACGCATTTAGGCTCGTCGCGCACTTCGGCCGTATGCCGTATGCCGCACATGTGCGGCATACGGCATACGCCGTGGCTTAAGAACGACCTCAAGCCGCCGTTGCCTATCAACGCCGCAGCCGCGCTCCAACGGATGGCGCCGCCGTCGACGCCGCTGCCGTCACCGCTCGCTCCACCAGATGTGCTCCGCTGGGGTAGAGGGAGAGGAGGTGTCACCTCGCGGGGGTGAACGCGCGCACACACACACACACACACGCACACACACACACACACCACACGCACGCACACAGCAGACAATGTGAAGGAGATGAGGGACTCCTTTTTGTCGAACTTAAGGGAGCCAACAGTCACCGAAACCGAGGTGCATTGGGGAATGTTATTTTTTTTTAATGCGTAGTACTAATCACTGGGTTAATAATACTTCGATTATTCTATCGCTTAAAGGAAATTACTTATAAAGCAGCAGAAAAAACAACCATGCCGCTGGTGCGATTCCAACCCATGACCTCCGAATATCGCGTCCGGTGCTCTTACCAACTGAGCTACGGCGACGGCTCTCCAATCTGCTGCTCTCTTGGGTATTTGCGTTTAATGGGTGTAAGCGAACCTTGAGAGTGTTCACCATGGGTTCGGATCGTCGGTTCGGATCCCACCGGCGGCATGGTTGTTTTTTCTGCTGCTTTATAAGTAATTTCCTTTAAGCGATAGATTAATCGAAGTATTATTAACCCAGTGATTAGCACTACGCATTAAAATAAAAATTAAAAACATTCGCCTACGCACCTTGGTTTCGGTGACTGTTGGCTCCCTTCTTAAGTATATATATATATATATATATATATATATATATATATATATATATATATATATATATATATATATATATATATATATATATATATATATATATATATATATATATATATATATATATATATATATGCACTTCGTCTCAGTGTATCATACCTGCTACCCGATTTAATATGTGCAACGGGTCTTTCGACGTAAGATATTAAACTTATATATAGAGTATGGCAGAGGCTTGGCTTGAAGCACTCTGGCACGGGCCGTCGGCCCGGTATTACACTGCCTCCGGGATAGGCCCGGGGCATATTAGCGCCGCGCGTCTTTCTTTCACTTTTTGCTCTCCTATTTTCAGCACGCGGCAGCGAGCGTGGCTCGGCTTGAGCCAGTAGGTAGGCCCGCGCTCTCCTTTCTCTTCTTCCTCTCAGCATTATCAGTCAGTCAGTCGGTCGGTGGGTCGGTCGGTCGGTCAGTCAGTCAGCCAGTGTATTGTAGTCGTTATTGAGAGCGCGAAAGAGACGCAACAACCAGAAAACGAAGCGAATAAGAGACAACGCACTCAAGGGACGTCAGAAGAAGCGCAGCACTAATCGAGAAGCGTCGTAACGAAGATGCAGCTAGAAGTCGTGCCACGTCCCCCCGGAGTGACTCTTCAACTGCGGAAGAGACCGGTTTGAGTTCTCGAAAGCGTCGGAATGAGGCGTTGCGTTGACGACGTGCAGAGGAAACGAAGCTTTCGCAATTCAACTCGGGCTAACCAGAGCTAAACCACAGGCAATTTTTTCAATCTTTCCTCTCATATCTCTTTAACCTCTCCTAGTGTCTGCACGTGGCAGCGACTGTGGCTCAGCTGGAGCCAGTGGGCAGGCCCGTGTATTTTACTTTTCATTCTTCCTTCAGTCACCACAATAACAACGTTGCGAACGCCAACGCATGTAGTGCACATTTGTCACTGCCGCTACGTAGCTTAAAGCGCGACTGAGGTGGCCACCGTCCCAGGGGGCTGGTTATGCGTCTTTCCTTTGGTTTCGTAGATAACTGACAATTGGTTTGAAATTGAAAATTCGTTTTTGGGGAGGGGAAATGGCGCAGTATCTGTGACATATCGGCCGGCACCTGAACCGCGCTTTAAGGGAAGGGATAAAGGAGGGAGTGAAAGAAGAAAGGAAGAAATAGTTGCCATAGAGGTGGTCTCCGGACTAATTTAGACCATCTGGGGGTCTTTAACGTGGAATGACATCGCACAGCACACGGGCGCCTTTGCGTTTCGCAATTGAAAAAAAAGATTTTTAGGTAAAGGAAATGGTGCAGTATCTGTCTCACATATCGGCTGACACTTGAACCGCGCCTTAAAGGAAGAGATAAACGAGTGTGTAAGAAGAATGAATGAAAGAAGTGCCATAGTGGAGGGCGCCGGAATAATTTCGACCACCTGGAGATCTTGCAGTCGCCGCGGTCGGGTTCGAACCCGACTGCGGCGGCTGCGTTTTTATGGAGGCAAAACGCTAAGGCGCCCGTGTGCTGTGCGATGTGAGTGCACGTTAAAAATCCCCAGTTGGTCGAAATTGTTCCGGAGCACACCACTACGGCACCTCTTTTCCTTTCTTCTTTCAGCCCCTCTGTTATCCCTTCACTTACGGCGCGGTTCAGGTGTCCAACGATACATGAGGCAGATACTGCTGCATTTCCTTTACCTAAAAAACCAATGTTAAAAAATCTTAACGTGCACTGACAGAGCACCGCCCACGGGCGCCTCAGCGTTTCGCCTGCATCGAAACGCAGCCGCAGCGGTCGGGTTCCCCTCCATCGAAATGCGGCCGGCGCGGTCGGGTTTGAACACGGGAACTCCGGATCAGTTGCCGAGTGGCCTAGCCACTGAGCCACCGCGGCGGGCGAAGATTGTTTTTTAACGCGGGAGCGTTAATGAGCTCTTGTCCCAGAAAAGCCGGTGTCGTCGGCGTCGACCGTGAGTGCAAAATCCCTCCTCCTCCCAGTGGGCGAGAAATTCCTCCTCCTCCTCGCAATATACGCCACTGCTCCAACAGATAGCGCGCGATGGCGGCGCGAGGAAAGGAAGAGACGCCTGTCACATATTTCGGTGGACAACCCGGACCGCGCCGCGAGGGAAGAAAAATGAAATGAAAACTGGTTTTAAGGAAAGGAAGTGAGGTCTGTCTCAGATATCTATGTGGACACCCGAACCGCGCCGTAAGGAAAGGAAAATGAAATGAAAATTGATTTTAAGGAAAGAAGTGACGCGTCTGACATATCTCTAGTCCGGGCGCAGTGGGGTCGTGCTGACACACAGTAATCAAGCGGTGAGCAGCGAAGAACGCAGCGCACATCCAAATCTCGTTCACCACGAAGCTTGTGGCTTGCTGTGCGTTTATTCAGCGCGGAAGCTGTGCTGGCGGTCGTGGCATCGGGTTTGTCAAGAACGATGTGCCGGCGGATTGCGACTGCAACTTCTGCCCTGCGCGTTTTGGCAAGGCGCTTGGCACCGCTTCTACGTGGTTTGCTGCTCCGCGCGTCCGTTTCACCGTACGTCGCTGAGCGATTTGCCCAACGGGCAAGGCGTCGCGCCAAACGGGCGAAGGCGTTCCGTGGACTCCCTGGCAGTGCTGCTACGCGCTGTCGCGTTCCTCTCTAAAAGGCGAAGCTTAAACGTCCTCCAATTTTTAGAACTGGTGTTGAAGAAAACAAATGGCGCAGTAACTCTCACAAATATCGGTGGAAGCCGGAAACGGTTGGTAGGAAAGGAAATGGTGTAGTAGTAACTGTCTCAGTTATATCGGTGGACGCCGGAACCACGCCGTGAGGGGTTTGACTTCTGGATCACTTGAAGATCAAAACCGCAAGCACCGCGAAATTGTTACGAAGTAGCGTAGTGAAGCTTTCACTTCAGAAGGGTAGGCTTGGTACACTTGTTCAGGCGTTAAAAGAAAAAATAATGTTGCTAGACCACCGTATACTCGTAGGCGAGCGATATTCTGCACTGCGCTTCCGCGAGATAGGATATTTGTGAGAACGGGTAACAGCGCATTTAAAACATTTCATTGCTGTTGTTTTTGCGGTGCAATAAATGAGTTCAGGGTGTTTTGATCGCGTAAGAAAGCGGTTAGAATCCCTTTTCTACAGGTAGACTTTTCTCGTTTCTTTTTTTTGTTTGACTAAATCATCAATAGCTTGAAAATATATTTTTTTGCCGTCGGGGAGTCTCACCTTTAAGGCTGCATTCTGGGATGTCTTTGAGCGGAAATTATCGTTTAAATCGTCCAGCCGAAATCAATTTTTGTTTCTTGCCTTTTTTGCTTAACCATCATAATCTAAAACCAATGAAAATTTTGCCTATCCGCACGGGATATGCGTTAGTTTTTTTTCATTGCATCCTGAGATATTTTGGAGCAAAATTCGCTGTATAAAAAGCTCGAGACGAGCCGGGAGGTGAAACCAGAAGGTGATGCACTCTATAGGTACTGAGCTGCGGATGCGCTCTATAGACGATCGAGCGCCCGAGAATGCCAAATGCCACATCCCCCGACTGCAGCACATACCACCGGGGCTCCTTTTGTAATGCTATGACTGGCAGTGATTTGAAATATATACCAAGTTGCGAAATTTATGCGCCGTCTTTTTTCATAACCTAATTTTCGTTCTCCATGCATATAGTGGCATAGAGCGAATCAGATCACTCAGCAATAAGCAAAAGAAATTCCTACCTATGATTTGTTTCATTCAGGGCATCACTAAAGAACAAAAAATTAATGTGGATTAGCTGGCGATATACAAAGCGAAAGATTTCGGCGTTCACTATGTTCATTGGCATTGGCGTTGACAATGTTCTAGACGGTGATGTCTTTGAAGAATGGAAGGGCGCATAACTGGCTCTCTGGATATACGAACGCCTCATTCGTGCTTTTATACATGAGCCGTTGGTGAGAGAGAGATGTGGCCTGAATGCATTAGCGCTGACAGCGTTGTGGTTTACATGGGGCATTGCAGGAATAGCTAGGCCGCAGCGTACATTCGGTGATCAATCTCTCGGGATCAACCATAACTGCAAGCCACCTCTCAGGGGGAAGGAAGGGAACGCTGCCTATCCAGCGTGCGGACCGCAATAAAAGCAAGATTTTGCAGTTGGACACCAACGCCACACACATGACAGCGAGATTGAGGTCTCCACTGACCCACGGAGCCGGTTGTGCGCTTTTCCTTTCGTGAAATTGAACGGCCTTTGCAAAGTTGTCAAAGGCAATGAACTCTATGAACGTCGCCGGCTTAATTGTTTTGTTAGGTTTTTGAGGAAAGGAAATGGCACAGGAACCGTCTCACATATTTCGGTGGACACCCTAACAGCGCCGTAAAGGTAGGAATACAGGAGAGAGGGAAAGAAGAAATAGGAAACTGAAAAGTGAAAGTTAGATTCTGAGGAAGAGCGTGGCGCTGCGCAGCGCCGGAACGCCTGTGGCTTGGTTCTACTAGTTGCGCATGCGCAGTAGTGACTAGGGAGCGAAAGAGAGAGAGAAATATGTGCGGCGTGGCGCGCGTTGTGACGTATTATGCCTCCTAGAAGCACCGCCACGGCGATATCACAAGTTAGCGAGCAGTAAAGCTTTCGCTTTAAAAACAAAGCCTTACTGAACCGTTGAGGTTGGTGTGTTGGTGTATGGTACGCTTTCGATGGATACCAGGAATCTGGCACAGCGTAGCATCTTCTCGTCGAGCGATACTTTTCAAAGAAGCCGCAGAGCAATCATGGACTAGATTAATATTCGCTTGGGAGTGAAGGTGAGTGACGTGTCAGATTTGAGAACGAGGTCAGGCTACTGCAGGCTGATTCATAAGATTTTTTTCCGGGTTCTATTAGGATGAGAGCAGTAAAAAAAGGAAATGTTCCTGGATACGACGCAGAAGCTAATTTCGAAATTCCATGTGCTGCATTAATGAAAGTCGGTGAAAAAGCCGACCTTGCCATTGAAAAGTTGAGCAAAGGAAGCATCGCTGACCACCTTGATCTCGCCCGATAGTCCTTGGACAGATATGCCACTTCAACCCAGGGCGGCCCTTTAGAAAATCCTGGAGTTGTCACTCCTGCCGATTCTGAGCCGGCGCCTCCCGGGACGTCAGGTTCCAGCAGCGTTGAATATTCTAATGCTGGCACGGAGCAGCAAGACACGACAGAAAACTGGCGCCAGTGCCTCCAGAAGAAAAAATATCGCTTTTCATGCCCAAGGTATTTGGAGGAATTTTAAAGCAGAGAGACTGCTATTTCGAAAAACTTGTCAAGATATAAAAGATCCGAAGCTAGATAAGGAGCACCGAAGGAAGTACACTGGTTGGAAGATTTGGATCAAGAACTAGAGGACGTCAATCTAAAGAAAGTTCAACTGGAGAGCACAGCCGAGGCGGCGGCAGGCAGTAAGCGTAACAGGTGGTGGTGGTGAAAACTTTATTTGAAACAGGAGAGTTTGGAACACGCAGGTCCTTGGGCCCCCGCACGGTCTCACTGCACTCAAGCGATCATGGCCCCGAGCCTCATAACGCTGGCAGCCCGGCATGTGGCGATGGCTTGCATGGCCGGGTCCTCGGAGCGCAGTAGGGTCTCCCAAGCCTCCCAAGTGGTAAGGTACTCCAGGCCCCGCGGACGAGAATCCGCCACGCAGAGGAAAATGATATGGCCGAGAGAGGCTTTCGCAGGAGGTTTCTCTGCTGCCATGGTTATTAGCCAAGCCTCAGCTGAGGAAGCAGCATCAGCTCATTATGCATGGCTTCGTCAGTGATTGAGACTTTTTAGCGTAATCTGAGTCTCTGAGTTCTTTTTGTGCATTTTCCATGTATTTCTGCACATTTTGCGTCTTTGTGTATTTGGACCCGCCGCGGTGGCACAGGAGTTAGGGCGCTCGGATACTGATCCGGAGTTCCGAGGTTCAAACCCGACAGCAGCGGCGGCGTTTTTATGGCGGCAAAACGCTAAGCCATCTGTGTGCTACGCGATGTCAGTGCATGATAAAGATTCTCAGGTGGTCGAAATTATTCCGGAGCCCTTCACTACGCCACCTCTAATTTTTTCTTTCTTTTTTCAATCCATCCTCTATCCCTTCCTTTAAGGCGCGGTTCAGGTGTCCGCGGATATATGAGAGATACTACGCCATTTACTTCCCCCAAAACTTTTATTATTTGAAATAATCATTCCTTTTTGTTTCTTCACTAAAGTATACTTCTAAGCATTTCTCCTTGACATGAATGTCTGCCTCACGTTAATTTAGCGAGAATGGCCAATTACTATTTAACGCGACAGCGTTAAGGAGCTCGTGTCGCAGAAAATCCGGTGTCGTCGGCGTCTTTGGCCGTGAGGGCAAAGTGGCGCATTTTGGTGGGCACCTGAACCCTGCCGTAAGGGAAGGAATTTTAACGCCACAGCGTTCAGGTGCTCGTGTCGTAGGAAAGCCGGTGTCATCGGCGTCGTTCGCCATGAGCGAAAAATGTCGCATCTCGGTGGACACTTGAACCGCGCTTTAAAGAAAATTTTCTTTCCCTTAAAGCGCGGTACGGGTGTCCAGCGAGAATTGTGGGACAGGGGTCACTTTCTTTTCTTAAAACCTATTTTCATTTCAAATTCCTTCCCTTACTGCCCGGACGGGTGTCCACCGAGATATTTGAGACGGGCTTCCCTTCCTTAAATTGTCCAAGGGGCCACGCGTCGCGCCAAACGGGCGTTGGCGTTCAGTGGACTCCTTGGCAGTGGTGCAACACGCTGTCGCGTCTCACTCTTATAGACGAAGCTTAAGCATCCTCCAAATTTCTTCCTCTCATTAATTCGCGGTACGGGTGTCCAGCGAGAATTCTGAGACAGGTGGCATTTCCTGCCCTTAAAACCAATTTTTATTTCAATTTCCTTTCCTTACGGTCCGGTTCAGGTGTCCACCGAGATATATGAGACAGGCGTCCTTTCCTCTCGATAACAATTTTTTTTTCATTTTCTTTGCCTTAAGGTGCGGATCGGGTGTCCACCAAGATATTGTTACCTTCGATATGTTTCCTTCGGGCAAGGTATCGCACCGAAGTAGGATGGCGTTCCGTGGATTCCTTGACATTGTTGCAATACGCTGTCGCGTCTGGCTCTTAAAGGAGAAACTTAAGCGACCTCCTAATTTTTTTCTTTCTTTTCACAATCATTCATTAGGTTAACCAGTTAATCCTGCCTGTCGGTGGAAGCTCCCCATCCCGCTGCTGCTTTTTTAACAAAATTGGGCCTAATGCGGAAAACAATTGGCTGAAGGCTTAGCTTGGTTAAGCCTGGAAGATTGCGAAAGCAATACCCTTGGCTTCGCATTGGTTCGGCTGATGGTGTGGACATGGTTGCCCTTTGTTAAACTTATGGCTATACATTGTTTGGCTTGGTTTCTGCTATTGATGTCCTTGGTACACGTATGACTTATCTATGTTATGCATGGCCATACATGGATTCACACTGGACACAACATGATAATGCTGTGATGTTGCTTTATTTAATCCTATGAATACGCTATTGTGATGACATAGTCATTGGGATGCCTATATATGACTAGATCTAAACCGCTACACCATTGGGTGGTGCTCTTTGGCTGCAGGGGCATAACTGAAGACAGTACTTCTCGTCAAGTGCTTGTATTAATCGATGGTCTCTTGTAGGATCCTTATTGTAGTCTCCCGTGCAGATAACCATCCGTTTATCACTTCGCTTCGGCAGCCCGTTGGACAGTATTGCAAGAGCGGCGTCGTCTCCTGTTTGGGGAAGCATCCATGATAGTCTCTTCGGCATTAAGAGCGTCCATGAAACTTGTCTCCGAACTACTGGTTGTCTCCCTAGTTTCGCTACCATTAACACCGCTCATTAACCTTGGCCCTGAACTTGTAGATGCACCCGCATCAAGCGATGTTGATCGGCGTGCTCGCCACGCTGCTGCATACGCACGTTGTTTAGCTCGCCGTTCTTCTGTTTCTTCAGCATGGCGCCGTCGCTTGGCCGCAGCAGATCGTTCCAGCATCGCCTTGTACACATCATCCGACATAGAGCAAGGCAGCGCTCCGACCACTGCGAGGAGCCGAGCTGTAGTCCCATTTATCCTCCTAGCGTGACGTCGCGCCAGCGAGCACCCTCTCTCGGTAGCGCCACAGCATCGGCGGGCAAGGCTTCGCCTCCACCATCGATGCCGCGAGCTGGGGCCCCGTCTCTCGGTCTGGCGTGATGTCAAACTAGCGAGCGCCCTCTCTCGGTAGCGCCGCAGCAGAGGGGCGCAATGCTTCGCCTCCACCATCGATGCCGCGAGCTGGGGCCCCGTCTCCATTCCATTCCATTCCAAAAACCTTTATTTCCACCAGAGAAGAGGCTCCCCTACTCCCCATCTCTGGCACGCAGGCCTAGGGGTGGGGGCCGGGAGCCTCGCATCTAAAGGCAGGCATAGAGTTCTTGGTCTCTTGCGGCCTCCAGTGCCAGGTGAATGACTTTTTTCTGCACGGCGGGGTCCGCGCTTTGCAGAAGGGTCGTGACGTCACACGGTCACGTGACAAGCAGCTGTGTAAGGAGGCGCCACGACCACCGATGGGCCGAAAGTGCGAGCAGTATTGCTTTCGCAATAAGAGGAACTCCATAAGAAGTATAATGGCCACTGGAATTGAAGAGACGTATGAACCGCATGACGTCCGATTTCAGTCGGTCTCTCGCATACTTACCCAGTGCAGGGTCACCGGCGATCAGCGAGGTCGGGGCTCCGTGCCGAGGCCTACCATTGCACTGCGGCAGGCTGAAACGCGCCACTACTGCAAAATGAAATAGATGGGGCATGTAATTTTTGGTAGTCGGGGCTCGGCGTTCACGCCAGCCCCTTTTATGAAATTCCAAAATAAGAATGGTACCACACATTGGTGTACGAAGTGCCTCCGAAGAGCTGCAGTCTTTTTCTTCTTTCACTCCTCCCTTCCTTTAAGGAGATGAAGGGTTCACTTTGCTGACCTAAAGTCTCGTGAGGAGGGAGGGGTTTTATTGGGCGCCGCTTTCCTACTCGGTTTTATTTATTAATGTTTCGGGGTTTTTAACGCAACGGCGTTAAGGACCCTGTGTGGCAGAAAGCCGGTGTCGTCGGCGTTGACTGTGAGCAAAAAATTCCTCCTCCTCCTCCTCGCAGTGCACGCCACTGCCCCAACAGATAGCGTGTGACGGCAGCGCCTCCCGCTCGGCTCGTTCGGGCGCAGTGGGGCCGTGCGGGCACGGAGGAATCACGCGGTGAGCGGCGAACAATGCAGCGCACATCCAAAGCACGTTCACCACAAAGCTTGCGGGCCCCGCCACGGTGGCTCAGTGTTTAGGGCGCTCGGCTACTGATCCGGACTTCCCGGGCTCATACCCTACCGTGGCGGTTGCGTTTTTATGGAGGCAGAACGCTAAGGCGCCCGTGTGCTGTGCGTTTTCAGTGCACGTTAAAGTTCCCCAGGTGGTCGAAATTATTCCGGAGCCCTCCACTAAGGCACCTCAATTCTCTCTTTCTTCTTTCAATTCATGCTTTATCCCTGCTCTTACTGCGCGGTTATTGTGTGCGCTAATATATGAGAGAGATATTGCGCAATTTCCTTTCCCCAAAACCAATTATTATTATTATTATTCTTATTATTATTTGGAATGATCTTTGATATTTGTTTCTTCACTGAAGTATACTTTCAAACCCGACCGCGGCGTCTGCGTTTTTATGGAGAAAAAACGCTAAGGCGCCCGTGTGCTGTGCGGTGTCAGTGCACGTTAAAGATCACCGGGTGGTCGAAATTATTCCGGAGCCCTCCACCACGGCACCTCTTTCTTTGTTTCTTCTTTCACTCCATCCTTTATTTCTTCCCTTACGGCGCGGTTCAGGTGTCCAGCGATATATGAGACAGATACTGCGCAATTTCTTTTCCCAAAAAAACAATTATTATTATTATTATTATTATTATTATTATTATTATTATTAAGTACACTTCTAAGCGTTTTTCCTTGATATGAATGTCGGTCTTACGTAAATTTAGCAAAAATGCTCCATGACTTCTTAACGCGATAGTGTTAAGGAGCTCGTGTCGCAGGAAATCCGGTGTCGTCAGCGCATTTGGCCAAGAGCGAAAAATGGCGCATCTCGGTGGACACTTGAACCGCTCTTGAAGGGAAGAAATTTTCTTTCCCTTGCAGCGCGGTACGGGTGTCCAGCGAGAATTGTAAGACAGGAGTCAAAATGTAAGGTGCCCGTGTGCTGTGCGATGTCAGTGCACATTAAAGATCCCCAGGTGGTCGAAATTGTTCCGGAGCCCTCCACTACGGCACCTATTCTTCCTTTCTTCTTTCACTCCCTCCTTTATCCCTTCCCTTACGGCGCGGTTCAGGTGTCCAACGATATATGAGACAGATACTGCACCATTCCCTTTCCCCAAAAACCAATTATTATTATTATTAAGTCATTTTGTTTCCTTAAAACCAATTTTTCATTTCAATTTTCTTTCCTTACGGCCCCGTTCGGGTGTCCACCGAAATATGTGAGACAGGCATCCTTTCCTCTCGTTAACAATTTTTTTAATTTTCTTTGCCTTACGGCGCGCTTGAGATTTACACCAAGATGTCGACTTTTCTTGGAACTTTCATGCCTAAATCTTCATCCCCTAGTCTATAACGGGCTACGTAGTTTTTTAATCGGCCGTCATTAGTTCGTTTTCGTAAATATCCATTCCTCTCCGCTGTCTCCTGTGATTTCTGGTGTGCCTCAGTGTTTCGTTCTCGGCCCACTGCTCTTCTTATTCTACATCAATGACCTCTTTAACGATATATCTTCTAACATACGTCTCTGCTGATGAATGTGTTATATGCATACCGATTAACGATTGTTCAGACGCCCTCATTCTTCAACGCGACTTACAAACAGTAGAAAAATGGTGTAAAACTTGGTTAATGTCTTTAAATGTCAGCAAAATGTCCTTAATTATTTTCACCGCCGCCGTTCTCACGTAGTGTCCACGTATTTTTTTGGTAGCACAGCAATATCGTCTATGACCTCTTATAACATCTAGGTCTTATTTTAACACAGAATCTTTCATGGTCCTCTCACATAGCGAAAATATCTAACGAGGCTAACCGCACTCTCTGATTTCCATGGCGAAATCTTAAATTCTGCTCCCCTTCCGTAAAAACTCTTGCTTAGAAAACCCTTATAGTTTGGGACCCTCATCAGACTAACCGTTCAAACTCTATTGAATATATCCAAAACCGGGTAGCTCGGTTTATTTTTAATGACTATTCTTCCTATACTAGTGTCACAGCTCTAAAATCTAACGCAAATCTTCGCAATCTAGAAACACGACGCAAAATTTCCAGGCTCGTTCTCTACCATAAGTTCTATCATTTTCCAATTGATAACAGCGTTATATCTCCGCCCCGCCGCGGTGGCTCAGTGGTTAGGGCACTCGACTACTGATCCGGAGTTCCCGGGTTCGAACCCGACCGCGGCGGCGGCGATTTTATGGAGGAAAAACGCTAAGGCGCCCGTGTGCTGTGCGATGTCAGTGCACGTTAAAGATCACCAGGTGGTCGAAATTATTCCGGAGCCCTCCACTACGGCACCTCTTCTTCCTTTCTTTCACTCCCTCCTTTATCCCTTCCCTTACGGCGCGGTTCAGGTGTCCAACGATATATGAGACAGATACTGCGCCATTTCCTTTCCCCCAAAACCAATTATTATTATTATTATATCTCCCGCTCACCGTCATTCATCCCGGACCAGTCATTCCAAGTCTGTATACCCGCCGCACGCGCGCACATCATCGCACCTTCACTCGTTTTTTACACAGAGAAAGACTAGAATCATCTCCCTGAAGAAGCGGTTCACCACTCCAGTGCGACAAATTTCAGGACAGCCATCGCCATATTTCTTTTGTGAATCGTCTGTGATGCTGCCCACCCCTCATGTAAAACCCCTGTCCAAGGAGCATTTCAGGACTAAATAAATAAATGAATATTGTTACCTTCGATATGTTTCCTTCGGGCAAGGTGTCGCACCGAAGAAGTGGTTTTTTTATTAAAATAATAGTAAAAAGGAAGTAAAATATTTTTGCTAGCCGCGGCATCTGCCATCGATACTGAAGCACCTGAGCTGGGCCAGCGCAAATAAAGGATAGCAGGCAGAATAGAGAAATGAAATGAAAGAGGTGACGGGAAAGAAAGAGGGGATAGAGGGAGAAGTAATATGTACAAACTATTTCCACAATAAGAAATGTGTCCAGGTTGTGCGCGTGATTAGTTCATGTTGGAGGAATTAAAACACGTGCACAGGACTGTGTTGGCTACAACTAGAATGGGGCGTCCAGCTATTATTCGTTCAAGTAAGCCCCCCTCCCTCCACACACACAAACACGCCGCGGTGGCTCAGTGGTTAGAGCGCTCTGCTACTGATCTGGAGTTCCCGGGTTCGAACCCGACCGCGGCGGCTGTGTTTCGATGGAGGCGAAACGCATAGGCGCCCGTGTCCTGTGCGATGTCAGTGCACGTTAAAGTTAATAATAATAACGATAATAATAATAATAATAATAATAATAATAATAATAATAATAATAATAATAATAATAATAATAATAATAATAATAATATTAATAATAAATGGTTAAGGGGGAAAGGAAATAGCGCAGTATCCGTCTCGTATATTGTTGGACACCTGAACCGCGCCGTAAGGGAAGGGATAAAGGAGGGAGTGAAAGAAGAAAAGAAGAGGTGCCGTAGTGGAGGGCTCGGGAATAATTTCGACCACCTGGGGATCTTTAACGTGCACTGACATCGCACAGCACACGGGTGCCTTAGCGTTTTGCCTCCATAAAAATGCAGCCGCCGCGGTCGGTTTCTAACCCGGGAACTCCAGATCAGAGGCCGAGCGCACGCATCGCGGAAGGTGAGCGCATCGACAGTGTCACCGGCTGTCGCGCACTTACACGGTCACAACGTGCAATGATTCTCCGCGCACGCATTGGCTGCGTGTGGCCCGAGGAACGAGGGGTGCGTCACGGAATCGCGACGAGGGATGTGTGTGACGGGTTCGGTGGAGTGGAAACACTAGAACACCTGCTCCTTCACTGTGCCGCGTTCGCCGATGCTCGTCGCGATATGCTCGCGGCCTATAGGGCGCAGGTCATACTACCAGACTCCATCAAGACGCTATTGTGGCCGCAAGACAGTGCGCGCACTCGTGAGCAAACTTTGGTGAGCCTCTGTGCATTCCTCGAACACGCGCGCTTGACGTCCTGTCTGTTCTCCATCAGGTAGTTACACGCAGTGACCGAACGCTCCGCGAGTGCTACCTTGAACGATTAATAACTGGACGCCCCACTCCAGTTGTAACCAACACAGTGCTGTGCGCGTGTGTGATTTAATTCCTCTAAAATGAACTAATTACGCACACAACCTGGACACATTTGTTATTGTGTAAATAGTTTGTACATAATAATTCTCCCCTATCCTCTCTTCCTGTCCCCTCACCTCTTTCATTTCATTTCTCCATTCTGCCTGCTATCCTTCATTTCCGCTGCCCCAACTCAGGTGCTTCAGTATCGATGGAAGATGCCGGGGCTAGCAAAAATCTTTTCCTTTCTTTCTGCTATTATTTTTAATAAAACCACTACCACCGAGCCCCGCATCTGCCATCGATACTGAAGCACCTGAGCTGGGGCAGCGGAAATAAAGGATAGCAGGCAGAATGGAGAAATGAAATGAAAGAGTTGAGGGGACGCAAGGAAATACGATGGCGTTCCGTGGATAACTTGGCAATGCTGCAACATGCTGTCGCGTCCTGCTCTTAAAGGCAGAATTTAAGCGTCCTCCAAATTTTTTTGTTTCTTGTTAAAATCATTTTTTAGTTTAACCAGTTACTCTTTCCTGTCGGCTGTCCCTCCGCATTACGCTATTACTTTTTTAACAAAATTGCACCTAATGCGGAAAAAGGATTTCTTTACGAAATATATTGGACACTGGTGCCGAACAGACGTATGAATCGCATGACATCCGATTTCAGCCTGTCTCTCACAATCTTACACAGTGCTTGGGTCACCGGCGATCAGCAATGTCGGGGCTCCGTGCCGAGGCCTGCTATTGCACTGCGGCAGGGTGAAGCACGCCACTACTGCAAATTGGAGTAGATGGGGCACGTAATTTTTGGTAGCCGGGGCTCGGCGTTCACGCCAGCCCCCTTTATGAAATACCAAAATAAGAATGGTAACACACTGGTGTACGAAGTGCCTCCAAAGCGCTGCAGTCTTTTTCTTCTTTGACTCCTCCCTTCTTTTACGGAGATGAAACGTTCACTTTGTTGACCTAAATTGTGGTGAGGAGGGAGGAGATTAGTAGGCGCCGCCTTCCTACTCGTTTTTTTTATTAATGCCTCGGAGCCCTTAACGCGTTAAGGGCCCAGTGTTGAAGAAAAGCCGGTGGCGTCGGCGTCGACCATGAGCGAAAAATTCTCTCCTGCCTCTCCTCGCATTGTACGGCACTGCCCCAAGAGATAGCGCGTGACGGCTGCGCCTTCCGCTCGCCTTGTTCGGGCGCTGTGGGGTCGTGCGGGCAAGGAGGAATCACGCGGTGAGCGGCGAACAATGCAGAGCACAGCCAAAGCACGCTCACTACGAAGCATGCGGGACCAACCGCGGTGGCTCAGTGGTTATGGCGCTCAGCTACTGATCCGGAGTTCCCGGTTTCGAACCCGACCGCGGCTGATGCGTTTTTATGGAGGCAAAACACTAAGGCGCCCATGAGCTGTGCGATTTACGTGCACGTTAAAGATCTTCAAGTGGTTGAAATTATTCTAGACCCCTGCACTACGACAACTCTTTCTTCCTCTCTTCTTTCACTCCCTTTTTTATCCCTTCCCTTAGGGCGCGGTTCAGGTGTCCGCCGATATATTAGTCCGAAATTGCTTTATTCCCTTCCCAAAAACGAATTATTATTATTATTATTATTGAGTTAAGCTGTGCACCCTAACTTTCTGTACACTTTGTTAACAAGAGGGAGACACCAGTGCAACTCAACACAAATCATTGAGACGGCAGTCAAACAACAGGCACTATTCTGACTAATGAACTGTTCAGGAACCACTGATGGCAGGCTATTGTGCAGAAGCTTGGCGAGCAGCCCGCGCTTTAATAGACCCGCCGCGGTGGCTCAGTGGTTAGGTGCTCGGGTACTGATCCGGATTCCCGGGCCCGAAGCCGACCGCTGCGTATGTGTTTTTATGCAGGATAAACGCTAAGGCGCCCGTGTGCTGTGCGATGTCAGTGCACGGTAAAGATCCCCAGGTGGTCGAAATTATTCCGGATTCCTCCACTACGGCACCTCTTCTTCCTTTGTTCTTTCACTCGCTCCTTCATCTGTTCCCTTCCGGCGCGGTTCAGGTGTCCAACGATATATGATACAGATACTGCGCCATTTGTTTTTCCCAAAATCCAATTAATATTGTTTTTAATACACAGGTTTATCTGTGCGTTTTTACGGCTAGAGGAAAGGAGCGGACGAGCGCAGACGAAACTGCGTGTGCGCACGACTCTAGGCCGTCCAGCGTTTTTACGGAGCGAAGTTTACGCCCGCTGTGAGTGAGTGAAAACTTTATTGGATCTTTCAAGGGTTTCGCGGTTATGAAGTCTCCGTCGTCTTCTCTAGCGCTGGCGACTTGAGGCTTCTCGTCAGCAAGGGTGGGCCCCTATTCCAAGGCTCCACTGAGTCGTGCTGCATCATTCACGTGCTGCACTAAGGCCCGCTGGGAATCCCTTTCCAGCGGAGCGATAGGCCGCGCGCGAGAGTGCGCTAGAGTGCGCGTTCATGTATAGGTATTAAGATTACAGCCGCCACATCGAGAATGCACGCGAAAAGGAAAGGAAATTGGTTTTTAGGGAAAGAAAATGGCGCAGTATCTGTCTCACGTATCGGCGGACACCTAAACCGCGCCGTAAGTAGTAGTAGTAGTAGTAGAAAGCATTTATTCCAAAAAAGTAGGATAGAAAGGCGAAAATACAGATTTTGGGTAGAGTCCTTATTTCAGGACCCCAATGTCCACCGCAGTTGCTCTTGCTTGGGATATCAGCTTTCGCTGCGTCGCCAAGTCAGAGCTGAGCAGGGCAGACTCCCACTGTTCCTCGGAGTGATGTTTGTCTAGTTCTGGGGGCTTGGGACTGGAGCAGCCCCATGTTACATGATATGTTGTTGGAATTCCGCGACACCAGGAGCAGATGCTGTCATATCTGTCGGGGAAGATGATGTGGTACTTGTGTAGGTTAGGAAAGACGTTCGTCTGTAGTTGTCGCCATTCCCTCGCCTCTGCCGCCGTTAGCTTACGGTGTGGGGGGGCAGACTTCTCTTTGTGTTCGGAGAAGGTGGAGGCGCTCGTCGTATGTAGAGGGGAGAGAAGTGAGGTCGGGGAGGTTAGTCGCTCGGTTAGTATATCCTCGAGCTAGACTGTCCGCCGCCTCGTTTCCCTCGAGCCCCTCTTGCCCAGGAGTCCAAGAGATTTAGTGCTTGCATGTGGAATTTTGAACTTGTGATGTAGTCAGAATGGGAGCGACGGAGTGTGGAAGTCTGCCAGAGAGGAAGAGGCGACACGCGGACTGGAAGTCGGTAATAATTTTTAGCTCATTTCCCGTACCATCACCGTGCTGGATTGCGAGGGCAATTGCAGCAGTTTCTGCTACTGTGGGAGAGCAGATTCGTAGGGAGGCGCTGGCGATTTCCTTGAAATTGGTGTCCAAGACGACCGCCACAGCGTTTGTTGAATCAGGGTGCATGGCTGCGTCGACGTATACAGCATTTTGTGCCTGTCGATGTCTGCGGCGCTGATAGTCCACTCGCGCCTTTCGTCGTCCCTTTTGTGAGTCCGAGTGCATGTTCTTCGGGAGTGGAGCTACATACATGCGAGTTCGCAGAGTTGAGGGTAGGTCTCGGTTGTCCTGGATGGCGCGTATGTCAGCCGGGGAACCCACTATTTCCAAGATTGCGCGTCCAGCTTTGTTGGTGAAGAGGCGTTAATTTTGCGATGCTAGGACGGCTTCTTGAATTTCTTCTATTGTGTTGGTCAGTCCCAGGTCGTCGAGGTGGCAGCTGGCCGTGTACATCGGGGGGCCTAACGCATGTTTGTAGGCGGTATGGATGATGGCGTCTGCTTTGCCTCGCTCATTCCCCAGAAGTGGTAGGAATGGGAGACCGTATGACAGGCGGCTCATTACTAGAGCCTGTATCAGTCGAATTGTATCCTCCTCTCTCATGCCTTTTCGGTTGAGGGTGATGCGCCGAATCATGCGAGAGAGCTGAAGGGCAGTTGTGCAGAGACGCTGTAACGTGTGGTTGGCTTTCCTGTCGCTCTGAAGCCAAAGGCCTAGGATGCGGATAAGAGGGACTTCCTTTATTCCTGTGCCTTCGAGGTAAACCTCGATGTCGCCGGGAGATTTGTAGGCATAGCCCTGAATGCGGATATTTTCAGATTTGTCGGGTGTGCAGCGGAGGCCGCAATTTGCTGCTTGTCTTTCTACGCAATTGACTGCCTCTTGTAGGGCGTTTTCTTTGTCGGCAAGGGAACCCCAGGAGCACCAGATGGTAATATCATCCGAGTAGATAGTATAGCCGATGCCTTCAATAGCCTCGAGTGGTTTTGTTATGCCGATCATAGCTATATTGAAGAGGAGAGGAGAGATGATAGAGCCTTGGGGAGTGTCGTTGTTGGGTGTCTGCTCTGTGCCAGAGCGGACATCTCCCATGCCAATCGTGGCCGTGCGGTTGCTGAGAAATATTTTGATGTAGTTTAAGGTCTTGGGTTCGCAATCGAGGGCGTTGAGCTGCTTCAAGATGGCGTCGTGAGAAACGTTGTCAAAAGCGCCTTTAAGATCAAGTGCCATAAATAATTGCTCGCCGCCTCTCGGGATGTTACTGTGTACTTCTTCCTTGATAAGGAGGAAAGCGTCTTGCGTAGAAAGACTTTTCCTGAAGCCGATCATAGTGGGTGGAAAGAGGTTGTTGTCCTCTATGTAGTTTTGGAGGAGGGTCTGGATAACGCGCTCATATAGTTTGCCCAGGCAACAGGTGAGGGAGATGGGTCGTAATGCTTCCAGGCTTGGTGGTTTGCCTGGTTTTGGGATAGTAACGATTTCGGAGTGTTTCCACTCTGCAGGGAGTTCTCCCGCCTCTCATATGGTGTCATTTATGTAGGTAATGAGGACCTCGATCTGCGACTTGCCCAGGTTTTGAATAATCCCATTTGTGATCTTGTCCGCGCCAGCTGCCGTGTTGCGTGTGGCAGATCTAGCCGCGGCGCTAACCTCGGCAGTGGTGATGGGGGCGTCTAACCTCTCATTTGGGCCTCCCGTGTACGAGATTGTGCTGGGAGGATGGGGGTGCCGGTGTGTTTTGTTTTGAGGGCGGTGAGCAGGGCCGCGTCGTCTCCGGGGTACAGATGAGCGATTTTCTTGAGTTTACGGTTAGTGGCAGACTGCGATGTTTGCGGATCGACGAGGCTGCGGAGGATCGTCCAGGTGCGGGAGGTCCAAAGCGTGCCGCGCAGTGACTCGAAAAATTCCTGCCAATTCTGTTGAGAGAGGTGTTGTGCATACTCTTGTGCTTCTGCCGTGATCTGTGATATGCGGAGTCTCAGGGGACGATTGAGGCTTTGGCATTTCCATCTGCGAACCAGAGTCCGTCGGGTCTGCCACAACTTCAGAAGGTGACGATCGACATCCGGATTATCGAGTGTGCATTGTACTTCGGTGGTGGCCTCCTTGTGTGCTTTCCGAATCTGTTCACTCCATTCGCTGATTGATTGAATGGGGTCTTCCGGAACGGCCTGTGCAAGGTATTTAGTCCAGTCCGTGATTTTGGCTGTTCCCAGGCTGCGATGAATGTTTGCGGAGGTGATAGACGTGCTTACGATGTAGTGGTCGATACCTAAGCTCTCTCCGAGATTTGTCCACGTAGCGTTGTGGATGTTCTTGACGATTGTAAGGTCAGGCTATGAATCGCGCGTGACGCTGTTTCCTTCGCGGGTTGGGTATAAAGGATCAGTAAGTATTTCCAGGCCCAGGGCACCCCGAGCTCGTACCACGCTAAGAACACGCAGCGTGTTCGTTTTGTAGCCCCATTCCCCGTGGGGGGCGTAAAGTCACCGAGTGCGATAAGGTGATGCGAAACAGCTAGCTGATCTGCCTCTTGAAGTATTCCAGAGAAATCGGCCTTGGTTGCTCATAGGGGGTGATACACGTTCAGAACGAAGGAGCTATTGCGGCCCCTCTTGTTGGGAATGACCTCGATCATGTTGTAGTTGATCTCCTGTTCTCTCAAGGAGTGTTCGATCACCGTGATGTCCTTAGAAACAAGGGTGGCAACTTTTGGCGAGCTCGCGTTGTGGACTGAGTAATATCCAGGGAGAGTCGGCGCCGGGTCGACTCCTACCTCTTGCAGGCAGATTATATCGATTCGAATGGGGGTGACATTGATGTATTGTTTCAAGAGGCTTTGTTTTCTCCTGAAACTTCGGCAATTCCATTGCCAGATCTCTAGGCGGTCAGGAGTGCCTGATTTATAGATCGTAGCCATCCTGGTTGCTGGTAAAGCTTCTTACAGATTCGTTGTCGCTACTCATAGCGACCGCCGCGGTCGCGGACCGGTAGGTTTTTGCTCGAGGGTTGTCAGAGCTGGTAACACGGTTTCAGCTAGGGGCTTTTGTGTTTATCAGTGCTTGTAGGGTAACAAATTTGGCGTCATGTGCGTCCAGGCGCGCCTATTTGTGCGATTTGGGCTGAGAGCTTTGAGGTGAATGTTGTGAGAAGGGGGTTTATGTTGTTCATAATGCTATTCAAGAGACGTCCCTCTATTTCTTCATATGTGTTGGGGAGGGGGTGGTTGTCGGTTGGCGAGGTGTGGGAGTGGGTGTCGCCACTGGTGGTAGAAGCGGTTTGGGGGAAGTCTCAACGTCCCGGGGCGCGGGAGGAGGGGAGGTTGGGCATGGGGATTGTGAGAGGAGTGCACTTGCGGGCTAGCTCCGCTACCTGAGATTGTAGCTTGTCGATAGTGTGTGCCATTTTTGCGCAGTCTGAGCATTTGGGTGGAGTGGGTGTGTTCGAAGGAACAATGGGAGAGTTCTTAACAAGCTCTGCCCAGCTCACCTTTTTGTCCGTGGCCTTGGCTTGCCCCTGGTGTGGCCGGCTAATTTCCTTTTTTTTGCTTGGGCGCAGGGGGAGGACGGGTTGACCGGTTGGTGGAAACGGATCTCTATCTGCTCCTACTGCTGCAGCTTTGGCTG
This sequence comes from Amblyomma americanum, assembly GCF_052857255.1. Lineage (NCBI taxonomy): Eukaryota > Metazoa > Arthropoda > Arachnida > Ixodida > Ixodidae > Amblyomma > Amblyomma americanum. The sequence continues at coordinate 74,083,972 of NC_135503.1, read as the reverse complement.
GATGACTCGTCGTACGTGCTTTACCAGCGCGGCGTCCGAGTTCGGGCCTGGTTGTCTTTTTTGGACCGGTGTTGTTCCTTGATGGGTGGGGTGGAGGATCGGACGGATGGTGGCTTTTTCTTGAGTGGTTTGAACCGATTGGGGCACTCCTTGCTGCCTGTTTCGTGTGTTCCTCCGCACGGAGCACACTTCGGCAGGCACTGATGTCCGTGCGGAGGATTTTGGACCCCGCATTTCCTGCAGGCCGCCTGGTCTGGTGAGGGGCACACATCGGAGCGATGACCCGGCTGCATGCACGCATAGCAGAATTGTCGTGCTGGGCGGTACAGATGGCAACGAAACTCCGCGATCTTGAAGTACACAACTTTGGGGGTGGTCGGGCCGTTGAAAGTGATCAGCATTGACGATGTTTTGCCCATGCGTCGTACGTCGAGTACGGTGGTCCCGCGTGAGCGGATGTATAGGCCTGCCTGGACACTTTCCGGTGTCACGTGGTCCGGAATTCCGTGGATTACGCCCCGTCTGTCGTGCTCTGTGAAAGGTATGTAGGCGTTCACGTCATGAGTGAGGTCTCCTAGGGTCAGTGTCCTGATTTGTCGATGTTCGTTGGCGACTTCTGTGTGCGGAGTGCTCGCTACGAGGATATTTGATCCGTAGTGGGGACGGAGGAGGTACCTTCCTTCCACCTGCTGCGGTTCTGGACACCCGATCAAAACGCACGACAGAATTTTTTGTCGCGCATCTGTCGCGCGACACAATTTTGTGTCGCAAGAGAAGCTGTCTTGTCGTGCCTTGTGTCGTGCGACAAGCTTTGTGTCGTGGGTTCTTTCGCGCGACAAAGTTGTTTGTAGTAGGTTCTGCCGCACGACAGACATCTTTCCTGCATTTTGTCGTGCGAAGAAGGTCCCTGTCGCAGCATTTGTCGCGCGACAGGTTTCTGTCGCAGGTACTGTCGCGCGACGGAGGGAGTCGTGCCGCACGAGAGAGATTGCGTGCCTCAGCAAAGTTGCCTGTCGTGGGTTCAGTCGCGCGACAAACTTCTATCGCGCCTCTTTTCACGCGACAAAAGTACCTGTCGTGCGGCCTGTCGCGCGACACAACAGCTTGTCGTGGGATATGCCGCGCGACAGATACCTGTAGTGGATTGTGCCGCGCGATAGATGCCTATCGTGGGATGTGTCATACGAATGATTCCTGGTGAGGGTAATTGTTTTACTGCAGAATTCTAGAAATACTGCCGTGCTGTCGTGTGACAGCGATAGGATCAAATTGACCAAAGTTGCTTCAAAGCGCGTTCACTGTGGCGAGTCGCGAAGAGGATGCGAGGTGCTCTGGTCTGTTGGTGACGGGCACCGAGCGAAATGAAGTGCTCATGCACATTGGCGAATCGAGTTTTCAACTCGCTTCCCGCGACCTGGCTCTCTCACCGAACGAGAATTGGCTTAGAGGAGAGGCACTGCTCGAGCACTCACCTGATTAATTCCCTTCTGTTCCCACATGACAATGTGACGAAAGTAGTGCATGCTCAAGAGTATAATGCGGCTTTGAAAGCCCAAAAAGCTGTAATGCACAAGCGACGAAGCCAGCGGTGCCTGCGTATCCGCACGCGCTTGCGGTGGCAGCATGTAGCTGCAGCCACGACAGCGCCTGCACACCAATCGGTGTGCGCAAGTCGAATGGCGCTACTGAAAGTCAGTGTACTCTTGGCTTCTGTGACATGTTCAAGCCATGTCACATAATGTACCGCTACTACTACATGCGCAGAAAAGGCCAAGGACACTTCTATGCGTCGCGGAAAAGAATATCGTTAATCGTCAATCAGGGAAAATTACTCGCCATAACCATCCGGCTACACAAAGGCAGCATTTGTGTACATGCACGCAGTTCTCTGCATAAATGTCCAAAGCAACCCCGATATCATTTTTCCGCATTTCAGTTTTAAGAGCGTCAGCTCTTACTACTTACGTTTGTCAAGGACACGTCTGTCTGCAGGGAAGGTCATATTGGCCAAGACAGTTACCACACTATATCACACAGCAGCAGCGGGCGCGTAGAGCCTCAGTTGTCACAGACATGTGCACCTTCGATCCGTTTTACATATGCCAGTATAGCGGCTATCGAAGTGGAACCACGGGGACCACCATTTGCATCAAATTTGGGAGCCGCCAGTTTGACGCATAACGATCGAAGTGGTGTCATCTGACTTGTCATGTTCCTGAGGATAATATAAATATTTAGATGAAGCCCAAAATATGTTTGGAATTCGCACCGACGACCTTTTCGCCCCCAAACCATGCATTCCGAAGACTTCCAGACAGCCATAAGGCCTAATCGTTTGTCGCAGAGGGTTCCGGATGCGGTCAAACAATTCGTCTTGTTGTAATGCACACGTTTATACAATTCGTTAACTGATATATAAGGAGGAAACATACCGGATATAGCGAAGGTGGCTGTAAATCGCAGTAGTAGTGCAAAATCTTTGAAATAGATGACGCTGCTTGTATCTTAGAACGAATGTTTCCGAAACGAAACGCCCTCAGATGTTTGTATTTTGTCTTCTCCACGTTTGCTGAGGACCCCGATCTAGCACCCCGATCTAAACACTTGAAGCTCTCGTAGCTAACGCTCTTAAGTCCAACGCTGATGCAGTGTTGGCGGAGAATTTTTTTTAGCGACAGTGACGTGGTGCTTATCATAAAATAGCAAAAAAAAATACTTTACGACGTCGTTCATTGCCTTCACTGAAAATTTCATGACGGTGACACGAAAAAGTCGCTAAATATAGACAGCAGCGTATGCAGCCGAAGGTGAAATGCGGCGGCCGGCGAGTTTGAACCGATTTGATTCTCGGTAGAAATGAGATTAAAGTCTTGGGACTGACGTCAACCGCGCGCTTTAAAGAGTTTCGCCTTCTTTGACACAGTCCAGCTCCTGTGCACCCGCGCTCGGTCCTCTAAACTACTCTGGTCCCAGTGTGACTGTGTGCTATGACAATGTGAGCGAAAAGGAGGATGTCTGGGGGTTTTGATGTGCACCACGGCCATACAGTTGAGCGACATGATAACGTACGGGCGCGGCATGCCAGCCTGAATACCGGCCCCCAGCGTCAGAAAAATTCGACAGTAATGTTTGTTCAAGTCCATACTAAGCCGCCGGATGGAGTATCGTTGGCCAATATCGAGTCGTTGGTAGAGGCGATAACAGGAATACAAACAAATGTCTCCCTACGGCGCCTTTAATTGCTGCTGCTCAATCGCGGCTCTCCTGGCCTCAGCTGGCTCCGCTCCTGAAGGTGTCGCGGAAACCGAGCATATCTTTGTTTTACTATGAGACGAGGTTCACAGTAAAACGATGACGAGAGCAGCACCTCAGCGCTAGCCAGTTTCGAAGTGAACTCAGCTGCTGCATCGATGTGAAACCGGCTAGGCTTAGCGACGACTAGGGCAGCCAGGGGGTAGCGCGTAGTTCATTGCCCGGCGCGCCCGCGGGCGGCGTCGTTCCCGAAAGCTCGCCTCGCTCACTCCGGCTGGCTCACTGATTGCCTCAACAGCTTGCGACCTTCACTCGGAAGGCTGGAAAATCGAGAAGCGAGCGACTGGCGCTGCGACTGAGCGATACTTTATGCCCACGTTTGCAGTACTGGTGAACAACCTTTAACGCCCATATGCTTGGGTTATCGGCTGCTTTGCGGCGAGTCTTAGTTAAGATGGTCCGCGACGCCATCGTCACCGTCCGTGACGCACAGGCTGAGAACTTTAATTCTAGTACGTGCCGAAACAGCTCGTATTTATCGTAACGATACGAACTCGAAAACACGGCTGCTTCGATGCGCTAGTGGGCTCTTGCTTGTTAAACTACACGCGATCAGGATGCGGCGAGTGCTAGCTGCTGTTGCATATTAGTTAAAGTGAGACGCAAGTATCGACGTAGTTTCGTAACGCAGTTGATATCAAAGCAATCCGCTTGTACTGGTCACCCATTAAGCTGTAAGTTTCATGATGTCCGGTGAGCGTGCCAGTGTCGCGCAAATGAATGCATCGCAGCTACTCTTCATCGTGCCAATTGCGTTCAACTTATCTACGATATTCGCCAGCTTGAGATGCGGCGCTTTTCTTCGCTGTTTTTGTCGCAACTTAGAGATTTTATCTGGCATCAAACGAAATTGCATTCTGTCAACACCGTCGTCTGCTCCGTCGTCCGCTCCGTCGTCTGCTAGGGCATCCGGGTCACTTCAGGGGATCACAGGATCGCAGCTTCTACAAACGACATGCCAGAAAAAGTAACTGAAAGCGCTTTAGTATTCTTAAATAATCTAAAAATAATTTAAAATAAATGCAGCGGCTTTGTTATGAAGATATAAATATTCATGGTTTAAAAAACAAATTTTTTTGTCGGTTGCAAATTTTCACTGACACGAAAGCGCAGCCGTCGGCGCCATTGCAGCGCAACCGACGCGTCGTGTTTTGTATTATTTGCCTCTTTGAGGCATTGCTTGAGTACTTGTACGGCGGACACGTGTGAAGAACTCATTCAATAGGAAGGTGAGCAGGAGTGTGTTTTGGAAGCCAACGACCAGGATTTCGGCCTGTCAACATGGGCGAGTTTCAACGGGTAAGCCATGAAGAAAGACAGCGCTGCGACGTCTTGTCATCTGTAAAGGGAACGAAGACTCCTGCGCCGTTTTACTAAGCCTGGATGAATCGCATGGCCGTTGAGTCCCGCTCTGCGTTTCTTTGCTAATGATCTGTATTCACACGCGCTATTTGTATGCGGCTATATAGGGATGTGAGTGGAGGCAGTCCGCCTGCGGTTGCCGCAGCTATAATGCGGCGCCAAAAAAGCAGGGCCTATATCCTGCATGACAAGTGTTGTTCTCATTGTCTTTATGTGCATTTAGTAGTCGCGTGCCGTGGTAAATAAAAAATAGCACCAGATATCACAACAGAGTTACGCTTTCGCTTGCTAGCGCTTCGACACTCGGTGCAAAAGCATGGATTTGCACTGCGTAGAAGACGATGAGCGAGAAGTGCCGCGCGGCGGAGCGCTCGCGCTAGGCCAGCTGCGATCAGACACCGCACTATTTTGCTCAGGGTTAGTACTCACTGGATTAGTGCTTGTGCCTTAATATGCGTCATTCTAAATTCTGAGACAGTGATCGCATGCGAAAGGCTAGTTCATATTCATCGCCTTGTCATTTGTAAACTTTTATGTGCTTCCCCAGTGGAACAGGATTTGAGGCAGTGTTATGTCAAAGTTAGATCAATCTTGCGTCTCCTGAGCTGTAAACGTTGATGCTTCCTCTCTTTCTGAGCACTGCGAGCTGTCGGAGATACAACTGCGCAATTATTTAGGATTTCTACCTTTTTGCTATATCTCTCGCTTTTGCGGCCCGCATTCAAGTCGTTCGCCATTGTCGATGGTTTTTTTGTTACTTATTTTCGCTTTGTTATTTATTCTTGGTTGCGTGCCATCAGCTGTGGTGCCGGCGATTCTCCGAGCTCGGAACTCTTCCCAGGCACGAGATCCTACCCACAGACCTCCCTTCGCCGCACTCACGAGTGTTCTTTGGTATTTTTTTTTGTTTCTCTTGCCCTTACATGCATTGCCAGTCGACAAATTTGTGCAGCTTTTAATTGTATGCAGATTTGTTAAATGCGCTAGCAATTTTTCGATGATGCTAAGCGGTGCTGTGAGATATCAAGCTTCTTGCTAGTGAAGGCATGCTTTTTTCCATTCTCTCTTCTCATTTCACCTAGGCAGACTGGTTGCAAATTTCAATTTAATACCTGGACATTGGTGCAAGGCACCATGATAGGAATTAATGAAAACCTGCACATCCTATATTCAAATTGGTGTGCGGTATTTCAGCCAGCTCATCTTTCAGTGGGGTTATAACAGTCATTGTGACTCTTCTCAAAGAATGTATATGGGTGCATTACATAAAATCTGTTCATTTGTTTTGTCATGGACTAGCTCATTGGTTTTTTATTTACTTATATTACGTCTAAGTTTGGTTTTTTAAAGCAGTAGACGATTTCCTCTCTTGTCATTCATGACATGGCTACAGCCATTGACAGCTGTTGCTCTGGATGTGTTTATGTGCAGTTGCCAGCAGCCAGCATCTATTGGGCCATGCGTGCTTCCTGCCTTCGGCTGTGTCATCCCTCCTGATCCGTTCATGGTAGTTATTCTTTATCAGTGATGCATATCTTAGCTGCCTATTTAGAAAAATATTTTCAATATAGGCTTGCAGCTAGGTTTAGAAATGCATGAAACTCTACATGCACTTCACAGCAGTACCTCAGCTTATAATTACCGGAACTGTAGACTTGTACAAAATATAGTCGCTGATGTAGCTCTTGACGCAGCTGCTGTTAACATACACGTGCTTTGACATTGCACACCTGTTGCCTGGTATGCATATGTGTCCTCGAAAAGGACCTATATGTTCATTTATCCCTTTAAAAACATTGTGCCCTACAATGATGGTTTACCAGTATTTCTGATACAGAGACCAAATTGTCAGTCAGTAATGTTACATTTGCAAGATGACACCAATCCTTGTATGGCATAGCATCCTTGCAATGCACTGGGCCAGCTGCTGTCAGCACAGATTTATTGCTGGTTTATTACCATAGCATATGGTTATACTGCACAGTTTGGACCTCTACCTTCTTAAAGCTGTATACTTGAAAAGTTTAAAATTAGTTGAAGGAAAATTCAAGAAATCTAACAGTAACTGTCTCACATTTTGGTGGACACTTAAACCGTGAAATAAGAGAGGGATATAGACGGGAAGTAATGAAGAGCTGATGCCCATGTTAGATGCCCCTCTTTAGTTAAACATACCTCGCAATTAACACATTTGGTGCAAAACAAACATGGGACTTGCACGTTCACAAGCACCCTCATGTCAGTAAAACAAAGTGCCAATGTTGCCGTACTTTAGAGTTTTGCTCTTAAAAGCGCAGCTGACTGCTGTTCAAATTTGAGAGCAAAAATATGTCTACTTTTCCTCATGTGCAGTCGCGGTGCTGGTGCCATTTGCAATGGTGATTGACATTGAGTTGCATGATGCGCAGTCCGTTCCTGGAGTTAGTGATTTTGTCTGTCGTGTGAATGTGCTGTTAAAATTAGTGCAGAACAATGGTTCTCTAGTTCATTTTAGGTAACTGTGTCCTGTGCCACATGCTACCACCCTTTTTCCAAAAATTTCCTAATCTCATTTAGCCATCTGATTGCCACCCATTCATGCATTCACCTACTCTTGGAATCATCCCAGTGTTTTTTAGTGTGGTATTGCTTATATCTTCTCTGCATTACACATGCATTGCACTTCCTCTTTTTTGATTTAGTCAAGATATCTCTGTTCCTGTTTCTTCCATAAGCATAAGAGGCGACTCAAGTGCACCATCTGGGCTTGTGATGCAATGTGTAAGGCCCTTCGTTTTTGAGTAAAACCTGGTTTATCCCTACTGTTGCACCAATAAAGATTCTTAAAGATCAGGTTCAACACAATTTCTGTGCAAATGTGCCTGTAAGAAAGTGTGGTTTGAAGGTGCACAAAGCCGAAGAACTGCTGGAGTGTAGTGGATGTCACATAATTCTTCTGACAGATTTTTAAACAATTCTGGTTATTTTTTCCTTTTAATGTTTATTGTTTGTTGGTTGCTTATAATTTATGGATAAACTGAAAACTACATGTACTGACTGGTATTTCATTCCAATAATTATACCCATTATTATGAAGCTGTGTTGGAAAGTAGGTGTGCAGTTAGTATGCGTGCTTTGAAATTTAGTCATTGTTTCTGCAATGCAAAATGGAGGACAGGTCTCTGCTGTGCGAGTTTTTTGCAATGGAGTGAAAGTAGCTGGAGCAGCATTTGCTACTGTGTCACCCAGCCAAAAGTTCTCCCACAGACCACTGAGTTTCTGAATACCTATGGCTTAAAGCTCGAAGCTCTGGTTGCCCTTTCCGAGGTTTTCTGCATTAACGAGTGCAAGCCCAAGGGCTCAGAGCTAACAAGCATTTGAAACCATAGAGCTATACACAGTAGTGCTGGGGCCGTGCAGCAAGTCAGTGTGAATTAGGTCGGGATAAACGTGGTTTACTGTAAAAAGCTAGTGTGAAAAAATAGTTGCGCTCACAGAAACCGCTGTTTTTTTCTTAGTCGGTCATTGAAACAAAGCAATGCATGTAAAATTTGATATCTCACTGATCCCTCATTTTTTCTCCAGCTAAAGACCAAGAGTTGCATGGAAGTTGTGCAAGCCACCAAGTTGCGTGTGATTTTTGCCAGGGACCTGGAGCAGGCTGGGAAATTAGTGGATGGCCAGTGGTATTCACTCAGTAAGGCAAGCTCTTTCTGTAAGTACAGTTTTTGGCATGGCATTGCTTAGGAACGCATGCACTAATCTGACTACTCTATGCCCGCCCATGTTTCAAGAATAATGAAGTACATGAAAAAATTAATTGCCGAAAACAAAATTGCCGCTTCTGTTTGTTTTTTCAGGAAAGTATTCGCCGTTTAAAGGGCTGTGAAAACCTTAAGAATTATTATGTGCTTGCTGTGGCTTTTTTTTTCAAATTTCTTCCACGTCTATGTTGGCCTGACCTTGTAGCTTGTCTGCATGAGATTGGCTGCTACCTACAGTTCACTTTTTTGTTGCTCCTTTATTGCCTGTCACAATCTTTACTTTGCGTGGCAGTGTCATTCAGTTTGGGAAGTAATCTGATAATATTTCTGCATTGGCCTGAAGTGCAAGCTTTTGCATGTGGGGCAGCTTTATGGTGTCCTTTTGTTTGCTGTAACTGCAGTTTGGTCATGAGGGTTAGAGGCTTAGTACTTTTTTTATTTTGATGCAGTGTCATATACTTCATGCATTATATAATGAAGTAAGCACTATTTTTGTAATAAAGGAACATTCATTATAGCTGTGGTCATAAGTGCACTTGACTCTAAAATGGCTGTCTTCCGGCATTCAGTATTACATCTTAAAACCAGCCGGAAGACACAAAACAGGAGAAGAGATGAGCACAAGATGAGGCTGGTCTAACAACTGAGATTTTATTGAAGGAAAGTGGCAAAAGAAGACCTGCAAAGAGATTCAAGCACGCAAAACCCCAAAGCAGTGAGATGGCAAAAAACAATCGAAAGGCACTGACGTACTAGTAAACCATCTAAAAAACTAATTCCTTACAGTGAAGGTTCACCGACGGTTTAGCCAGGCACTTGTTTTTAGCCTTACTTATGTAGAAAGCCTCAACTATATCAGGACAGATTTATCACTTCCCTAAACCACTGATGTGCCGCAGAAATCAGGCGTGCAAAGAGAAAGGTCGTCCTCCGATTGTATTCACGAGATTGAACGTGCAGTGTCAGGTGAAAATTCGCCTTCCTCTCTATACAGTGAAAGTGCTCTCAGCCAGGCGCACATTCAGATATCTGCTTGTCTGCCCATAGTAGGTTCAGCTACGAGGCAGTGGAATGCAAAAAACCAGTTTACTTTTGGAAGTGGTGAACATTTTTTATCTGCCACTGTGCATAGCGGACGATTACCCATAGTTGTATCAAGCCTAGATTGAACGAAGAAGCAAAGGGCTCCTACCTTACTTTTAGTGGTCAAGACAACAGCAACATCATACTTTGGTGCAACTTTCTTGGGACGGTGCGAAATGGCGTGGAGGTAAGGTATAGAGCCCATCTTTTTGTGCTGCTCAACTACGTCAGCATCATGTGAATGGTGTTCCGTTCCCTCGAGAGAGTAAAAACACAGTGACAGGTGCGCGAGATGGGCAAGTGGGAACCCAGGTGCCATGGCTTAGAAACCTGCTCCGAGAATGCATTCTAAACGCTGTGTTGGCATGACTTCCATAAAGCGGTCGTGATGCATGCGATTTCCAACCTGTCCTTCACCAGCCTCGAGTGGTGACAGGTGCGCGAGATGGGAAAGTGGGAACCCAGGTGCCATTGGCTTGGAAACCTGCTCTGAGAATGCATTCTAAACACTGTGATGGCATGACTTCCATAAAGCGGTCGTGATGCATGCAATTTCCAACCTGTCCTTCACCAGCCTCGAGTGGTTCAACTCGTAGCCAAGGGGCTTCCTGATCTTGGGCTGTGGCGCCAACATATGTGGTCGTCCGCAAAGCGCAGGTCTAAGTCAAGAAGCTACAAACGGTTATGCTTAGTGAAATTCAGACATAAAAGATAGGCTTTGACCACATGCCTAAAGATTTCTAAAACGTCTTGTGCCAACTTATCTGAGCCCTCCTTGTGCAAAAAAATTAGGTAGCTATCAACATAACGAAATGCTACTATGCCGAGGTCTACCAAACAGGGCTTTGATGCGGTATCGACTCTGGACAGAAGAATGTCGCGGAGGAACAGTGCAACCAGGGACTCTGCATATGCCTGATTTCTGATGTAAACTCACAAAAGTGGAGTTCTGTGGAGTTCGTTTTTTGTGGACAGCAACCTGGGCAGGTGCTCTGCAGTGAGCATCGACATGGAGTGCATGCACTATTTATTGTCACATGATAGACCTCTGAGGCATGTGTAAACTGCGTCAGGGTGAACAGTTAACATGCTTTTACAGATGATTGCGTGATTTCGGTTGCTGGCTTCATGGGGCTGTTGTCCTTTTACTGCAAATCCGCATTTGTCAGTTGGCAGGGCGGTATTTACACGCAGGTCGTACCTTTGCTCGGCAAAATTTTTTTGTCAAAAGTCGATAAGGCATTACAGCCCTGTTTGGAAGACCTTGGCATAGTAACATTGCGTTATGTTCATGACTATCTAATTTTTCTGGACATATAAGGCTCAGATAAGTTGGCACAAGATGTTTTAGGAGTCTTTAGGGCATGCGGTCAAGGCCTGTCTTTTACATCAGAATTGTCTAAACAGAACCGTTAGCAGTTTCTTGATGCAGACCTGCGCTTTGTGGACGAATATGTTTGTCGGGCCTACAGCTAAAGATCGGGAAAGGCTCTTTTTAGCTACGAGTCGGACCACTCGTTGCTGGGGAAGGATGGTGAAGAGGTGTATTTGTTGCTGGTTAAGGTCAGTAAAGGTGGAAACACTTGATGGGTGTGCAATCGTGTGCATGACATCAGCTTTACATAAGTCATGCCATCACTACTGAGGACGCATTCTTGTAGCAGGTTTCCAAGCAGCTGGGTTCCCACTTGCCCATCTCAACAACCTGTCATAGTATGTTTTCACTCGCTCGAGGGTAAGGAGCACATACTCCGATGATGCTGATACACCTTACCTCCACAGTATTTCACAGTCCCAAGAAAGTCGCGGGAAAGCGTAATGCTGCTGTTGTCTTAACAGCGAAGTGCAAGACAGGAGGCCTTTGTGCGGCCATTAAAAAGGCTTGATAAAACTGGGTACTTGTCCACAATGGACAGTGTCACAAAAAAAGGTTCACCACTTGCAAAAGTAATGGAGTTTATTGCGTTCCACTGCCTTATGGCTGCAACTAATATGGGCAGACAGGCAGATATCTGAATTTGCACCTGACTGAGCACTTTCACTCTATAGGGGGAAGGTAAATTCTAATCTGGCACTGCAGGCTCAATATTGTGAATGCAAATCTGAGGATGACCTGCCTCTTTGCACGCCTAATTTCCACGACACATCAGTGGTTTATGGAAGGGATAAATCTGTCGGTAGATAGTTGAGGCTTACTACATCAGTAAGGCTAAGGACACGTGTGGCTAAGCCATCGGTAAACCTTCACCGTAAGGAATTTGCTTTTTTAGATGATTCATTAGTATGCCAGTGACCTTTGATTGCACTTCGTCCTTTCACTGCTTTGGGTTGTTGTGCGCTTGTATCTCTTCGCGGGTCTTGTTTTGTGGCTTTCCTTCAATGATGCCGCCGCGGTGGCTCAGTGGTTATGGCGCTCGGCTGCTGTGTCCCAAAAGACGCAGGTTCGATCCTGGCCGCGCCAGTGAAATTTCAATGGAGGCAAAATTTTAGAGGCCCGTGTACTGTGCGTTGTCAGTGCATGCTATAGAACCCCAGATGGTCGAAATTTCTGGAGCCCTCCACTACGGCATCCCTAATAGCCTGAGTCGCTTTGGGACGTTAAACCCTCACAAATCAAATAATCAAAATCTTCAATTAAATTTTTGTTAGTTCCGCCTCTTGAGCTCATGTCTTGGGTGTTCTGTCTGGTTTTAAGGTGAGTCAGTACCAACTCGGCCAGTCATAAGCCTTGTTCAGTATTACAACATTTTGAATAAAGTGAGAAGTTTACTAGGCTATGTTGCCGGGCATCGTGTCCGCAGCAGTTGTGGGCAACTCAGAAGAGATAGCGTCATACGATTGGCTGTGTAATTGGCAGAGGATGATGTGAGGATGCTGCTGGAAAAGAAAATTTCATAATCGGATAATTATTTACAGCCAAAAATGTCCAAAAAGTGGCTGGGCCAGAGAAAAAGTGCCGCAAAATTTGAAAACGCTGAAAGTAGGTGGAGCTACAGCATAGTGCCAAGTTTGAAAAACTGGAAGTATGGACAAAGCCAAAGTTTGGCGCCAAGTTTGAAAACTCGAAATGAGCAATCACGTGACCAGTGATAAGTGTCCTATACTTAACCAGGAGATAGGAAAAAGAATGATAAATTAGAGGCAATTAGGTAATTATTGAGAAGCGAAAGGCAATGAACGGGTGATTATTCTGGGCGGGTATTCAGTGAGTGGGCAGGAACGATCCATGGAGGAAAATTTGAAAACTCGAAATTGTTGCTGGAATGAAATGAGGGTAAAATAAGAGTTAATTGATAACCAATCAAGTCAACGAGAAAACAACCATGGCGCCAAATTTGAAAGGCGACCAGTGTCGAGGAGGTGTCAACGCTTTCACATTTTTTTTGCGCAGGTAGCAGCGGTGATCTCTATTTTTTGTTTTTTCCAGTCAAGACAAAAACCATTTTTCTTGGCTCATGGGCGATGTATCTAGGAACCTGCGGCCAGGACAACACTGGACAACATGCATCAGCAAGCTCGAAAAAAAGCACGAAACAGTAAATAAATATTGATCATTTTCATTTCAATTCTAGTGGTTTTGTGCACGAATTACTCTGGAATGCACAAAGCTTGTGTTAATTGACAGGCGACCATTAACAAGCTGTGCATTGCCTACTCCAGAACACAAATCCTGTGTTAATTGACAGGTGACACAGTAACGACTGTTACACAGTGTACGAGCACTACACAAGACACACTACAGAAGACAGGGCAAACTACAGAAGACAAGACAGACTACAGAAGACAAGACAAACTACAGAAGTCAAGACAGACTACAAAAGAGAAGACAAACTACAGAAGACAGAATATTAAAGACAAGACAGACTACAGAAGACAGGACTACAAAAGCCAAGACAGACTACACAAGACATGCCCAAAATACAAGACTACAGACAACAGAAATTTTCTGTCTTAGAATCCTATAGTGCGTTTTGACTGGGCAGGCCTTGCTTACTGCTTGGGTAAGATCGAGATTTGAGAAGTTCTTTAAAGCGAGTCCTCGGCGAGGTCGAAACACGATTTTGATGTCCGTTTGCGGTTGAGGCGGGAGGCGGACTCGAAGGCCGCGTTTCTTTGGCGTAGGATGTTTGTGATTTGGTGGGGGGCGCTGGGAGTCGGTGCTGCCCTGCACTTGGCTGTTGGTTTCAGTCCGGGCTGCTTTGCGAAGCTTCCTTTCTTGATGTCTGCTCAAGGCTATCTTCCAGCTATCTTCCGAACTGGTCGTCGGACCGTTTTCCGTTCGGTCTTGAGAGTCGGTTAAGTCCATGTCGGAATCCAAGACTTCATCTGTTGTGGGTGGCAGGGATGCCTCCGAGCTCATTTTCAGCGCCGCGCAGCGTGGCGCGGGGCGAGGCGTGAGCTGGAGGACCGCCAATGTTGTGCTAGGCACAACGCGAGGCCTAGCGTTCCGCGCCTGGCTCGGAGCGTTAGTGTCCTTTTCGCGCAAAAGTGGTCGGACGTGCACGGAAAATGGTGGGAACGGGTGCCGAACACCTTCACTGACCGATTATGGGTGGTATCAGTCCATTTCACGTCGAAAATCTGCCGTCCCGAGTGAAAATCCACAGTGCCGAGGTGAAGCACGTGCGTCCGCTCACGGCGTTCCCCGCGCCGTAAGGGAAGAGATAAGGGAGAAAGTGAAAGTACAAAGGAAAAAAGAGGTGCCGTAGTGGAGGGCTCCGGAATAATTTAGACCACCTAGGGATCTTTAACGTGCTCTGACATCGCACAGCACACGGGCGCCTTAGTCCGGGAATCCCGGAAACGAGGCTGCCAACGCTTTAGCCCGAGGTTCTCTCAACCGGGCAGCGGCGGCCTCCGATCTGGGGTTCTCACGGAAGCGCATGCATTCCTTCAGTGAACTGACGCAGGCCTGCAAAGCGGAGCGTCGGCTGTACCCTCCACCCAATTCCTCCCTCGACAATTATCGTCAGACAACTTGGAGGCGGCTCCAAACACGCACCTTACCCTCCCGTTATATACGCTCCCGCTACCATCAGGTCCACACAAACCCCTCCTGTACCCTCTGCCACCACCCCAAAGTCACTCTCGATCATATCCTTTTCCTCTGCCCGGCGGATCCTCCTCCGCGGGGCCTGGAGCACCTTACCACTTGGGAGGCTTGGGACACCCTACTGCGCTCCGATGACCCGGCCAAGCAAGCCATCGCCACAGGCCGGGCTGCCAGCGTCATGAGCCTCCGGGACATGAACATTTGAGTGCAGTGGGGCCGTGCGGGGGCCCAAGGACCTGCACATTCTAAACTTCCCTGTGTGTAATAAAGTTTCCACCGCCTCCACCAGGCGCCTTAGCGTTTCGCCTCCATCGAAACGCAGCCGCCGCGGTCGGGTTCGAACCCGGAAACTCCGGGTCAGTAGTCGAGCGCCCTAACCACTGAGCCACCGCGACGGGGAACGCGCGCTGACTTTTGTTCCGGCTTGACTTGAATAGCACTGGCGAACATATACTGTTTAACAGACTGCTCTTTCGCACATCGAAAATGCAACAATTGCCATATAATTAACTAAAAACACAGAATCTACGTTTACTAAACAGTTTCAGTGGATTATTAGATTGCTTAATTTATATTCTTTTCACTCTAACTCGAATTGTGACCGATAGGTGGAGCAACAGAGTAAGCGACTCTACTACGCTCGAGAATACGGGCGATCCGTCCGGCTTAAACTCTTTTCTCGCGCGCCGCTCCGCTGGTGTATCTGCTCGCCCGCTCCGCCCCGCTGGCCGTAAAAGCGCTGACCTAAAATTTGCTAATGCTGATATGAGAAATGCTAAGGCGCCCGTGTGCTGTGCGATTTAAGTGCACGTTAAAGATACTCGGGTGGTCGAAATTATTCCGGAGTCCTCCACTACGGCACCTCTTCCTTTCTTCTTTCCCTCCCTCCTTTATCCCATCCCTTACGGCGCGGTTCAGTTGTCCAACGATATATGAGACAGATACTGCGCCATTTCCTTTCCCCCAAACCAATTATTATTCTTATGATATGAAGGTTTTGAAAATATATCAGTTATTGCGGAATGGAAATGTCGCAGTAACATCTCTGCGGCCACAAGAACCGCGCCGTAAGGGAAACAATACAGGAGGCACTGAAACAAGAAAGGACGTAAGAAGTATCGTAGTGGAGGGCGCTGGAATAATTTCGACCACCTGGGGATCATGACATCGCACACACCTACCGCCGTGATTGGCTTCGAACCCGTGTACTCCGAATCAGTAGCCGTGCGCGCTAACCACAGAGATACAGCGGCTGGTACAAAATATTCCTGAGCTGGTTTGCGGAGGTTCAGCATGCAACATTTACCCTCACCGTTCTTTTCTATTGTAGGAAGAAAACGCTGCTAATATATACAATTCAACGCTAGTTAGGCAGCTCCGAATTGTACTCGTCCTAGTGAGGTCGCGTTCCACCGAAAGCGGAACCTATTCACATGAGCGCCACTGGATTAGAGAGTAAAATGGGTCAGTTCAGCAGCGCAGTGCGCAAGGTTCCTGACAAACGGACGGCGCAGAAGGAACGCGTCCAGGGCAGGACACACGGCTTCATTGCATGTTTGTTGCTTTACCGTTGCCGCAGTCCTTTATGTGGTTGCTGTAGCGGTGGCTAGAAAGGCATAAACGGCTTCACAGATGCACACGAGGCTCGCCAGTGAACAACCTTCGGGTGCCCGCGTGCGTTTATTTCAAGTTACATTTTGAAGATACACAGCATCTTTGGTTCCAACAAGTTCATCTTCAATTAGTTAAAGCAGCGGTCCCCGGAATTAGAAGAATCTGTTTTTTTTTGGGGGGGGGACGAAATGGCGCAGTATCTGTCTCATATATCCAGAAACGCATTTGAAGGGTCTCTGGAACCGAGAGGAGGATTCTGAGAAGCTTTCGCTGAGGCAAGTTTTCACGTACCAGCCGATGTTTGTGATTGGCAGAAACATCTACGCTCCACTCCGGCCTGTTTTCTTGTTGACTCTTGTGAGTAAAGAGTGTACAATGTTAGTTGGCATATATATATATATATATATATATATATATATATATATATATATATATATATATATATATATATATATATATATATATATTGGAATGAAGATGAAACAGCCCCGAAGCCAACGACGACGAAGCGCTCGCGCCGCCGGTTGGATGCTCGTGCTGGATGGAACACTGCCGCTTGTGTCTGGCCTCTCGGCTCTCTGCCTCGTAGATTGCCTGTGCCAAGGTCTTCGTAGCCGGCGCTTCCATCGTGCCAATAAACCGCTCTACATTCGGTGGAGGTTGCTGTGTTCCCCTTTTCACCATCACCGTGGACCTTCGCAGCCGCACCATCCCGATGTCCACTACCAAGGCCAGTCAACAGCCCGCCGCCACGTCGCAGCCATTCATCTGCTCCGGTGCCGTCCGGCAGCGCGACCCCGCTGTCTTCAGCGGCCATAGCGACCAGGACGTCTAAGATTGGCTGGGATCATACGAATGGGTGAGCCGCCACAACAACTCGGACGACCGCGTCAAGCTTACTAACGTCATCTTCTACCTCAGCGATTTCGCGAACCTCTGGTTCCGCAACCACGAGGCCGACATTCCCACTTGGGCCGTTCTAAAGAGCACCCTTGCGGAGGTTTTCGGCCGTCCTGCAGTGCGGAAACTGCGCGCTGAGCAAAGCCTGCGCGTCCGAGCTCAGCACACGGATGAGACTTTCACCAGCTACATTGAAGACGTAGTAGACCTCTGCAAGCGTGTTGATCCGGCTATGTCCGAGGCTGACTAAGATCAAACACATCATGAAGGGTATCGATGACGATGCTTTTCAGCTGTTGTTAGCAAAGAGTCCCACCACCGTTACCTCGGTGTATACCCTTTGCCAGAGTTTCGACGAGTTGCGCAAGCAACGTCTTTGCGCTCGTCGGCCTCCTCCGCCTGCCGACTCCATCTCCGGCCTGGCCATCAATCCAGATCTACTTGCTACCATCAAAGACTTTGTGCGGGACGAGGTCGGCCGGCAGCTCTCGCTCCTATCTCGCCAACATCAGACACCGACCCCTCAGCGCTGAGATCCGGCACGCCATCACGCAGGCGGTCGCTGACGCCCTCCCTCCTCTTCCACAACCAGCCCCCTTGGATCCCCAGGTCGGCCTTCCCCCGACCCCACAACCGCCTGTTGCTGCTCCGTTGAGCTACGGTCCTCCAGTTGAAGTGCCGCCTGCCCCCACTCCCGTGCCTCTCACGTATGCCGAGGCTGTCGCGCGACCACCGCGACCGCAGGCTTATACGTACGTTCCTCAAGTGGTGCCTGCGCCTGCTGCTCCACGGACCCGCTTCACGCCCCCTACCTACAACCCTTGGCGCACGGCTGACAATCGACCGATATGCTACGCCTACGGTCTTCCGGGCCACGTCGCGCGCCTCTGTCGACGTACTCTGCATGCGCCTGTCCACCCTCTGCCAGACTACCCTGATGCAGACCGTACATTTCGCCCACGTTTCGGACAACAACCTCAGGAGACCTCTCCTGACCGCGAGCACGGTCGCCAGCCCTACGTTTCCCACCGCTCGCCTTCGCCTCGCCGCCGCTCATTGTCGCCCACGAGGCGTCGCAACGTCCGCGCCGATTCGGAAAACTAGCAGCCGCAGTTCCGGGGGCAAGAACTGCGCACTCATCGCCCTGCTTAAGTCCTCGCCTTTTCCCGCCGAACCTTCTTGACGTTTTTGTCGACGGAGTCAATACACTTGCGCTTGTGTACACTGGGGCCACCGTTTCTGTTATTCACGAAAACTTCTGCCGCTCGCTTCGCAAAGTTACAACCCCATCTTCTGGACTCTCACTCCGTACCGCCAGCGCCGATACCGTTCATCCCTCTGCCGCTTGCACAGCACGCGTCGTCATCGCCGATGTTTTGCATGTTGTCGAATTTTTAGTCCTCCGTGTCAGCTCCCATGACGTCATCCTTGGATGGGATTTTCTCTCCCTGCACAGTGCCGTCATTGACTGTGCCCGTGCGCACGTCGTCTTCTCTCCACTCTGCGATGCGCTCCTCGACGAGCCTCCGATTCGTTGTGCTGCTAAGCTTGTTGTCGCCGAGGACACTGACATTCCCCCTGACAGTGCCGTGCTTGTCCCTGTTTGCGCCGCCTCAGTTTTTGACGCCACCGTTCTCTTCATGCCTTCCCCTGTACTTGCCTCTCGCCGACACCTATGTCTTCCCTTCGCCGTCATCGACATTCACCACGGTGCTGCCGCCATCCTCGTCTCTAACACCTCATTCTCCGCGCTCTCCCTGCTCCGTGGCGAGTGCCTCGGCCATTTTGAAACCGCTGCTTTGATCTCTTCCTTCGACACTGATGTAACCTCCTCCAGTGCCGAAGTCGCTGCCCTCACCCCACGTGGTGCTACTCCAGCTTTGTCATCGGACATTTTCGACCGCTGCATTGACCGCGCTCTCGACACTGCTCACCGCGCGCAGCTCCTTGCCCTGCTCAACCAGTTTCGCTCATCGTTTGACCACCAGCCGACTTCTTTGGGCCGTGCGACCACTGTCGAGCACCACATTGACACCGGAACCCATGCTCCTCTCCGTCAGCGCCCCTACCGTGTGTCGCTTCCCGAGCGCCGCGTCATAACTGAGCAAGTTGACGACATGTTACAGCGCGGCATTATTCAACCTTCCGCCAGTCCTTGGTCGTCCCTAGTCGTCCTGGTTAAAAAGAAGGATGGCTCGATACAATTTTGCGTGGACTATCGCCGGCTCAACAAAATTATGCGCAAAGACGTCTACCCGCTACCACGTATTGACGACGCCCTTGACTGCTTGCAAGGCGCCGAGTTCTTCTCCTCCCTGGATCTCCGTTCCGGCTACTGGCAAGTCCCGATGGCTGAGTCCGACCGTCCTAAAACGGCGTTCGTCACCCTTTACGGACTCGTATGAGTTCAACGTGATGCCATTCGGCCTCTGTAACGCTCCCGCAACGTTTGAACGAATGACGGACCACATCTTGCGCGTCCTGAAGTGGACTGTTTGTCTCTGCTATTTAGATGATGTCGTATTTTCGCCCGATTTTCCGACGCATCTCAAGCGCCTGCGCCAGATACTGAGCTGCCTCACCAATGCTGGCCTTCAACTTAATCTAAAAAAATGTCACTTTGGTGACAATACTCGGCCACCTCGTCTCCAAAGACGGCGTCCTGCCCGATCCTGACAAACTCCGTGCTGTCGCTGACTTCCCTAAACCGACTTCTACAAAACAAGTGCGCCGATTTGTGGGTCTCTGCTCCTATTTTCGGCGATTTATTCCCAATTTCGCCTCCATCGTCGCGCGCCTGACGAAACTTCTTAATGGTCCCGCCGACCTGTCTACGTGGGACTCGGCCTGCGACGACGCTTTTGCTGCGCTCCGTCGTTTTCTCACCTCACCACCTATCCTTCGACACTACGACCCCAGTGCCCCTACTGAAGTGCACACCGACGCAAGCGGAATCGGCCTCGGGGCTGTCCTTGCCCAGCGCAAGCCAGAATTTCCTGAATACGTCGTTGCGTACGCCAGCCGTGCCCTCACTAAGGCTGAGTCAAACTACACCGTGACGGAAAAGGAGTGTCTCGCCGTAGTGTGGGCTCTAACAAAATTCCGCCCATACTTATATGGCCGCCCGTTCACCGTCGTCACTGATCATCACGCTTTGTGCTGGTTGGCTTCACTCAAAGATCCCTCAGGGCGCCTAGGCCGCTGGGCTCTCCGTCTTCAGGAATTCGATATCACCGTAGTTTACCGATCGGGCCGCAAGCACTCCGACGCCGACGCCTTGTCCCGCTCCCCACTGCCCTCTCCTGCGCCCTCTTCGCCAATATCTGCATCCCTACTCGCAGCGCTCACTACCATAGACATGCCCCATCCACAACGCCAAGATCCATGGATTTCATCGTTGCTCGACGTACTTCGTGCACCCTCTACGGCCTCCTTCCCTCGAGCACTTCGTCGCCAGGCTTCCCATTTTGCGCTTCGCGACGGTCTTCTGTACCGGCGCAACTATCGTCCAGATGGCCGCAAGTGGCTTCTCGTGATTCCCCGACATCTCCGCACTGAGACTTGTGAACACCACCATGCCGATCCTTAGAGCGCTCACGCTGGCTCGCTGAAAACGTACGAGCGACTACGCCAGAGGTACTATTGGCGGGGCATGTACAACTTCATTCGTCGCTACGTTCGCTCCTGCACGGCCTGTCAGCAGCGGAAGTCGACACCTCGCCCTTCGACTGCCCCGTTACAGCCAATACGGTGTCCGGCTCGCCCTTTGATCGTGTGGGCATCGACCTATATGGGCCACTTCCCTTCACGACCGCTGGGAATCTCTGGATCATAGTCGCCGTGGACCACCTCACTCGGTATGCTGAGACCGCTGCCCTACCTGCGGCTACTGCTCGCGATGTAGCCTTCTTCCTTCTTCATCACTTTGTCCTGCGTCACGGCGCTCCTCGCGAACTTCTCAGTGACCGCGGCCGTGTTTTCTTGTCTGAAGTTCTTCACGAGCTTCTCGCTGCGTGCCACACAATCCACCGCACCACTACTGCTTACCACCCTCAAACCAACGGCCTCACCAAACGCTTCAACCGTACTCTTGGGGACATGATCGCCATGTACATTCACTCCGACAGCTCCAATTGGGATCAGGTTCTTCCGTTCGACACCTATGCATATAACACCGCCTCTCAAGCAACCACCGGCGTTTCCCCATTCTTTCTTTTATTCGGACGCGAACCTTCTTGTATGTTGGATACGATCCTTCCCTACAACCCCGACAGCTCGGAAAATGCTTCCCTCTCTGACATCACCCGCCATGCTGAGCAGTGCCGCCAGTTGGCTCGCTCCTTCACCGCCGAACGTCAAGGTCTCCGTACCCATGCTTCCGATCAAGACACGCCCGCGGTTCACTTCACCACTGGCTTACTGGTCGGGCTCTCTGTTCCGAATACGTCCAAATTTTCGGCCAAGCACATCGGCCCTTGCCGCATTTTTGAGCGTACGTCACCGGTCAACTACATTATCGAACCGGTGACACCTTCTTCGGACCATCGCCGCCGTGGCCGCGACGTCGTTCACGTCAGCCGCTTGAAGCCGTATTATAGCCTCCTCGTAGCCTCCTCTCCTTGAGTCGCCAGGATGGCTCCCTCTTTCTGCCGGGGCACTTGGAATGAAGAAGATGAACCAGCCCCGAAGCCAACGACGACGAAGCGCTCGCGCCGCCGGTTGGATGCTCGTGCTGGATGGAACACTGCCGCTTGTGTCTGGCCTCTCGGCTCTCTGCCTCGTAGATTGCCTGTGCCAAGGTCTTCGTAGCCGGCGCTTCCATCGTGCCAATACACCGCTCTACATTATATATATATATATATATATATATATATATTAAAGAAGCCAACAGTAACCGAAATCAAGGTGCATATGGGAATCTAGTGCCAATCAATTAGTTTTTTTAAAAGAAAATTACTTATAAAGCAGCAGAAAAAACAACCATGCTGCCGGTGGGATCCGAACCCACGACCTCCGAATATCGCGTCCGGTGCTCTTACCAACTGAGCTACGGTGACGGCTGTCCAATCTGCTGCTTTCGTGGGTATTTATGTATTGCGTGTAAGCGAACCTTGAGAGTGTTCACCAGCGTCACTTTCGTCCATAGCGGTGGACGTAGCACGTCCTGTAATACCGCAAGTGTGACGTAGAACGTCATCTAACGGTGAGGGCGGAAACGGTGCGAGAGCCCTCTTATGCTACCTAAGGCGTCAACACTGCCAGAAACGAGACCCCCGTTAGGCTATTAGCAGACAAGGCAAATTAAGTGAGGGGCTCGTTTGACAAACATATTAAGGAAGCCAACAGTCACCGAAATCAAGGTGCATAGGGGAATGTTTTTTTTAATATCTAGTGCCAATCAATTAGTTTTTTTAAATTGATTGGCACTAGATATTAAAAA
Organism: Amblyomma americanum; assembly: GCF_052857255.1. Taxonomy (NCBI): domain Eukaryota; kingdom Metazoa; phylum Arthropoda; class Arachnida; order Ixodida; family Ixodidae; genus Amblyomma; species Amblyomma americanum. The sequence goes on along the minus strand of NC_135503.1, from coordinate 74,061,465 downwards.
TAAGAAACATTCCCCTATGCACCTTGATTTCGGTGACTATTGGCTTCCTTAATATGTTTGTCAAACGAGCCCCTCACTTAATTTGCCTTGTCTGCTAATATATATATATATATATATATATATATATATATATATATATATATATATATATATATATATATATATATATAGTTCAGTTAGTTTCTTAAAGCTCTTGCCGAATCATGATTTCACCGAAAAATCTCTGGGAGATCGAGGCCGCTACCACTAACTGAAGCTGGGGAGACGCAGGCAGATTTGACTTTCGTGCGATTCAACATCAACATCACTTTCATCAAGCCTGACTGGAAACTCGGTCATCTATTTTGTTCCTTACTGCAATACCTTGCCGCTGAACGGGTAGATCATTAGATTTTCTGGAAACATTTCATTGCGCTTACTATTGGAGATCGGCAAGGACCGGGTTAAGCACCTGCAGTACATTTGGGGCCGTAGATGTGGGCAGGCTAGGGGGCAGCACATGCCTGCATTCTTAAGAGCCTTTAGCATTGCAAATATTTTGCTTATCTGGGACATGGGCCAAATCCTAGCCTTCTGCTCTACCAGTAATATGTTCAGAACCAAAGGTGGACGGTAGCCGCTTCATCACTGAGTGTACATGGCGTCGGCAGGAATGGCCAAGAGACGCCTGCAGCTATCGTTCCTTCTTCGCCAGTCAGTGGGCCCCCATCCTTTACAGCGGAACGTGGAAAGGAAGTAAAAGTTGTACAAACAACTGTAGTAGATTCCACAATGGCCACAGCAGTTTTGGATGACTTTCGACGAGGGGGACGACGCGTCTTCGAAGCTTAGCAGCTGCCTGTCTGAATTTTCAGTGGTCTGTCATCATTTGTGAAAGCCCCGCCCGTTCCCTCTTCATGCGGGGACACTTTTTCGCGGAAGCATCATGAGGGCAACGAACGTTGGCACACCTGAGAACAGCTGGCCGGCAGGTGTCTTGCTGTGTAGCTCAACAAAGCTGGGAACACCTGGGCACAATTGCATCGGCTACTCACGAGTCTGATCTTCATTCATTTCCAGTACTGGAAATGCTTTGGAATGAAGGACCTAACCACGTATCGGAAGTTACCACATTTCACGTGCGCCTGAATGCAGAACCCCTGAAAAATAAAACCCTTCTACTACAGTTGTTTCACCCGCCGCGGTGGCTCAGTGGTTAGGGCGCTCGACTACTGATCCGGAGTTCCCGGGTTCGAACCCGACAGCGGCGGCTGCGTTTTTATGGAGGAAAAACGCTAAGGCGCCCGTGTGCTGTGCGATGTCAGTGCACGTTAAAGATCCCCAGGTGGTCGAAATTATTCCGGAGCCCTCCACTACGGCACCCCTTTCTTCCTTTCTTCTTTCATTCCCTCCTTTATCCCTTTCCTTACGGTGCGGTTCAGGTGTCCAACGATATATGAGACAGATACTGCGCCATTTCCTTTCCCCAAAAACCAATGAAAAAAAAATCATTTTGAACTACCGAAGTTATGGGGCTCCATGCTATTGCAACGTCCTTGGTAGATGGCGGGATCAATGTTAACAGGTCAGAGTGGTGATGAACACATCGACGTCTTAAGAGGGCGGCCATAGCGCCACTATCCTGACGGACCAGGGAGTGATCGCTTATGTCTTCGAGTTTTTTTATGTTGCTCAGAACATTGAAGCGCTCAACAGTTACGGCACTCGGCTACTGATTCGGAGTTCCCGGGTTCAAACCCGACCGCGGCTGCTGCGTTTCCATGGGTGCGAAACGCTACGGCACCGGTGTGCTGTGCGACGTCAGTGCATGTTAAAGATCCCCAGGTGGTTGAAATTATTCCGGAGCCCACTACGGCACCTTTTGCTTCCTTTCTTCTTTGATCCCCTCCTTTATCCCTACCCTTACGGCGCTGTTCAGGTGTCCGCCGATATGTGAGACAGACAAGCTGGGCCATTTTCTTTCCCCCCCAAAAATTTTCCATGTCTTGTCCGTGATATCAATGGCGACAAAGTTATCATTACGAATGAAAATTGAAAATTGATTTTTGAAGAAAGCAAATAACACAGTATCTGCCTCACATCGCATTGTACAACTAAACCACCCAGCCGTAAGGAAAGGGATAAAGGAGGGACTGAGACAAGAAAGGAAGAGGTGCCGTAGTGGAGGGCTCCGGAATAATTTCGGCCGCCTGTGGGTCTTTAGCCGCCTAAGGGTTGCCTCGTGTCATGCTAGCGGTTTTGCCCCCTCTGTATTTGGAAATGAGAGAGAGAGAGAAACTTTATTGTTGGAGAGGAAGTCGGGGCACGCCCGTGGGTCTCCGCACGACCCCACTGCACTGAAGTGTTTATGCTCCTAAGGTCCATAACACTGGCAGCCCGGCCGGTGGCGATTGTCTGCACGGCCGGGTCCTCCGAGCGCAGCAGGGTCTCCCAGTCCTCCCAGGTCTTGAGGTCCTCTAGGCTGCGCGGGGGAGGGTCCGCCGGGCAGAGGGAGAGGATGTGGAGGGAAGAGGCGAATGGTTCTGGGCACAAGGTGCAGGCAGGAGTGGGGAAGGAGGGGTGATAGTGGCCTAGGGTCAGGGGTGAGGGGAGTGTGTGTGTCTGTAGTTTGCGCCAGAGTGTTGCGTGTTTGTTATCTAGGGAGGGGTGGGAGCGGGGGGTAGAGCTGGCGCGAGGCTCTGTAGGCCTGCGTCATCTCGCTGGACGAGTGCATTCGCTCTCTCGCGAATCCCCTATCCGAGGCCACCTGAACCCAATTTAAAGATCCTCGGGCTAAAAGGTTGGCGGCCTCGTTTCCGGGGTTCCCGGAGTGCGCAGGCACCCATATAAGCTCTACATGGCGAGATGGGGGTGCATTGGGCGAGCCCAGTATGCCAAAAGCAGGGACGTGAACTCGGCCTCGCGCAAAATTTAGAATTGCAGTTTTAGAGTCTGTTAAAATGTACTGGGCTTCCATGCGGGTGATGACAATTGCGATGGCGGCTTCGTCTGCAGCGTCTGGGGTGGTGTCAGGGGGGAGAGGTAGTGTGAGGAGGGCGGATGAAGAGCAGTCCACCACTGCTGCGGTTGCTCCGTCACCCGTGCAGGCGGCGTCCACCCATACGGCGTCCGGCTCGGAGCCGTACACTCGGTGGAGTGCCTTCGCATGGGCTCTGCGGCGCTGCTCATGGTGGGAGGGGTGCATCTTTTTTGGCAGTGGCTTGATGACCAGCTCTCGGTGAAGGGATCGAGGAATGGGGAGGAGGGTTGGGTCGTTGGCCGATATTCTGATTCCGAGGGAGTCCAGGATATACCGGCCTGTGGAGGTTTGTGTAAGCCTTATGTATTGGGCCTGTCGATGGGTATCCACGAGTTCCCCGAACGTGTTGTGGAGGCCCAGGCCTAGTAATCTGTCTGTGGGGGTGTTGAGGGGAAGATGAAGTGCGACTTTGAATGCCTTGCGGATCAAGGCATCCAAAGTATTTATGTCGCGTTTGGATAGTTCTAGGTATGGGGTAGTGTAGAGCACACGGCTGAGGATAAAGGCATGAATGAGGCGACAGAGGTCGCACTCCTTCATGCCTCTATGATGGCCCGAAACTCTGCCGATGAGATGCGATATGGCGCCTGCAACCTGCTTGAGTTTCTTGAGGGCGGTGGTGTTTCTGCCATTGTTCTGGATATGCAGGCCCAATACGCGGAGGGTGTCAACCTCGGTACCGGGTCCCCATTCAGTTCGATGGCAATGGAAGAGCGGGGGGAGCGTTGGTGCTTTGGCCGGATGAGGAGCAGTTTGGACTTCTCTGTGGAACAAGACAGTCCGATGTTCTGTGCATAAGTTTGGGTGAGGGTGGCTGCTTCCTGTAAGGTGTTCTCTGTGTCGCCGTCACTGCCGTGGGTGGTCCACAGTGTGATGTCGTCGGCATAAAGAGTGTGCTTAAGGGGGGATAGTTGGCAATTTTCGGGCGAGGGGGATGAGGGTGATGTTAAAGAGGAAGGGGGAGAGGACGGACCCTTGAGGGATTCCGATACTCTGAAGCGTGTAGGAGGGGGAAAAGAGAGGTCCAAAATGTATCTCAGCCGTGCTGCCAGTGAGGAATGCTTGAATGTGCGCGCACCCACATTCAATGAAGATAGGGCAGTCATGATCGCCTGATGTTCGGTGCGATCAAAACCTTTGGAGAGATCCAAAGCTAAGACGGCCTTTGTGTGACCAGGCAGAAGCGGGTCGAAAATGTCATGTGTGAGTTGCAGCATGGCGTCCTGTGCGGATAGATGGGGGCGGAATCCCACCATGCTATGTGGGTATAGATTGTCGTCCGCCATGTGCGTTGTGAGTCTTGCTAACACAACATCCTCGAAGAGCTTTCCGAGGCATGAGGTTAGCGAAATCGGCCGAAGGTTTTGAAGTGTAAGTGTTTTGTTGGGTTTGGGTATGAATACTGCCTTCGCGTGGCGCCAGGACTGCGACCACATGGAGATCTTTAACGTGCTCTCACATCGCACAGCATACGGGCGCTTTAGCGTTTCATTATCCTCAAAAATTACTTTCTGAATTTGTTTGGCTGTTCCTTTCAATTGGTTTTCTGAGTAAAAATTCCCGTCTGATTGTCCATCTGGCTTCATTCCTACATTGGTTTTTCTTCTGAAACTCAACTTGATACGTTTGATGTCACTTCCTATCATCTAAGCTAATTACTCCTAATTTATTATGCATCCTATCTGACATAATTGCATAATCTATCGACGAGTGCAGACTTCCTTTCTTCCATGTTATGAGCCCTTTGCACTTCTCGGTACTGTTGCCTACAACTAAATCGTGCCTGTCACCCATATCCAGCAGCATGATTCCTGTCGAATCTGTGTATCCATCCAGATCTTCTATGTGGGCGTTCATGTCGCCTAATATAATTATCTCGCTCTGTCCTCCTAGATCATCAATGTCGCTTGCAATCCATTCAAAGATTTTCTGCTTTCCTTTCTTGCATTAGCTCCTCTCCACAGGTATACAAAGCAAAGGAGTGCTTCCTCCCTGCCACTTTTGTTTTTAGCCATAAATATTTCTTGTATCCCAGTTTAACCTTTTGAAAATTCTTGCTTTGATGAATAAATGTCCTGATTCCTGCCCCCCTCCCCCTTTCTGCTGCCCTCTGTTTTATTGCATTATTCCCATGTGTAGTTTGGGTTAGAGGGTGGTTGTTCCATGTCCCTAAGAAGTTTTTCTACTAAACCATATACCATTAATTCCTCCTGCCTTAACTGTTCTTCTATTTCCTCTAATTTCAGCTTACTCCTGCCACCTTGATTGTTAATGTAAACTATGTCTGAAATAATTTGGGCCCTAGCTGTGTCTATTTCTTCTGTTATGGTTTCATCGTTTGTTTGGCCTTGGTTTTTCTATGTGTACACTGGTTTCCTCAGAGCTCTGGGTTCCCCCAAAAAAGCTGTAGCCTGGCGACCAATCCTACTCCCTACTTTCTTGCCAGTGACACCATTGCAGTGAATGCCATTATGTGCAAAAGAGTGGGAGCTGATCTCGTACACGTCCCTGTTAACTTCCATTACCCCGTATCCTTGTCGTCGACACATTAACCTAATTACACGGTTAGCCTCAACGACCCTTTTTTCCTTTCCGCTAGGCTGCCTCTGGACCTCTAGGGTTGTGCATATGGTCACATGCACCCTCTCAGAGGCCTCTCTAAGCCTACGCATCTCCACTTGTAACTGTTTCTCGAGGTTCTGGCTGCTCCCCTTAAGTACACCGTTGAGACCTGCATGGATGACGACAACTTGTTCGTTATCCATGTTGTCCCCTACCACTTCCTGGGCTTTGACTGAAGAAACCCGGAGAGCTCCCTCTGGTGACGAGCGGACTTGTTTTAATTTTTTTTGTATGACTTCCTTATTATCTATTTCAGTTGTCGAACACCAAAGAGTGGTTGTTTTTTTTTCTTGGCAATTTGGTTGGTTAACTGCCTTCGACCGGTACCTCATAATGAGAATGGGTATTTCCCCCACAGGATGGGGCCAGTCCCGTATGACTTCACTAACTACAATTGTTTCCAAAGATGCATAAATAGGGAGTGACTCTTCCACTTAGGTGGCTGCTAATAAACCCTACTAAGCCTAAGTAAGCAGGCGGAGAAATTTGCGCCATAGAGGTGGCTGCTAATAAACCCTACTAAGCCTAAGTAAGCAGGCGGAGAAATTTGCGCCATAGTTCTTAGTCTCGATTTTGTACATCCCTGTTCTTCCTCATCCCTTTTAACTCATGCTGCTTTCTACCTGAAAGGCCAATTGGAATTTCTCGCCGATGATAGAAGACGGGACCACAAGTCAGCAAAGTGTTAAAGATAGTAATGCATGCCGCAGGAAATCATTAGCTCGATCAGACATGCCTATTAAATTAAGAAAATCACCTTGCTTTTCATGGCGTCATAATTGGAATATATGGACACTTGTACTTTTTTATTTGAATAATCTGCTCTAAAACGCGTGTTTCAGAAATTTTATGCAGCGCCATACCAATTGTTTTTGTCTCGAAATGATAGTCAGGACAAAATTCTTTTTTATTTTTCTCAGTTTTCTTTATATGAGGAACATCGCCTATACGCTAGACTAGACCGTCAGGTGCCATTGACGATAAAGGCGGAAATTGCCTGATGGAGAAAACAATGTGAACTGCGTAGCGTTTCGACTTGTGACCGGAGAAAAGTCCATGCGACTGCGATAGAGAGTTGCAAAAAGACCGCCAGTACTCTGGAGATAAATGCGGCGATGGCTTAAAATCATTTAATTTCGGTAGCGTAGACATTTTTGCGAAAATCCGGCTTCACGGATAGGTATCACAATAAAGCAAAAACATAACATAGAGATGAGATAGCGATTAGAGACTGAAGATCCGCAAATTATTCATTGAAATGCGCGGTGTACTGAAAATGATAGACTGCCTTTTTTTTTCATTGCGACTATAGCAAGGGCAGTTCGCCAAGAAAGATTACGACCATGCCTAACCAAAAAAAGAACTTGCCACCTCCGTCACTCTTTGCCGCGCAGCTGACCATTTATACCTCTTTGCCACCACGACACTGATACAGTCGAGTGACACAGAAATGTCCACGGATGTCGGGCGCCACCTGCTGTTGTTGATGAATGGGCCTCGAGATGTACAGCACGGCCAACCATTAATCAAAGACGACGACGCATCGCGACGACCTCTTTGCTGGCCGCTTGTCTTGATTTCGGAACCAGTGGGAGTGGTTTTATGTCTTTTTTGCACATCTGCGTGCAAGAGCTCATGATTGCTGAAGCCGACGTCTTTATCATACTAAATGGTCATTGCTTGGGGTACTCCATTGTGATGGTTTGCATGAGTAAATGGGACGGCCCCACTCATAGACTGGCTTTCAATTCCTTTTACCTTCGGCGCTTTTATTCCAATGGAAACTATATGACAAGTATCATTAGCAACGTTTGATGCAATTCATTCGAGTTGCCTATATATGCTTATTACATTAACGTCAAATGGAGGCAGGGTACGAAGAACCACTGGCATTTTGCACTTAAAGCTTAAAAGCAAGGAAAGACCGCGAAAGATCACTCCCAATTCTGGTGTGAAGACCACTGATGTGAACACCCAAAATTTGTTGCCTATTCTGTGTAGCATGAACAGCAGTACTTGATAAGTAGTGTTGCAGAAATATGTGACCATTTCTACAGGCTTGCAGTTGCTAACCCTCTACGAGTGATTTGTGTTCCTCCTGTTCAGTCGCTCGCATATCGATGATTTTTTTCATGATTCATAGCGTGATGGGATATTCTTCTTAGAAGAAGTCAATAAACAAGCCTTAAATAATGTTTAAAATATACTACTGCTCGCGATTATGGTTTTTTTAAGCCTAGCCATTAGTTCTATAAATGATTTGCTTTGCTTATGTGGTTCCATAACAGAAGCGAGGAGCACAACTACAACATATATAATATAACACGTATAAACAATGGTAAAATTACTGCTGGTACCAATGCAGGCTGTGCTTTGAGAAAATACGAGTGATCAAAACCCTTACAAGGGCTAGAAACGTGCTGTAGAAATAGACAAAATTCAGTGTCAACCCTTGTGGGACCATTTTTCTACTCGGCCAATATAAATTGCTACCAATACTAATGAATCCATGACATCTTGTTTCATAATGCCATGTCTTCTTATGCACATCATTAGTGTAAGGGTATATGATGGTGAGGAAGCAAAATGGCGGCGCTTCTCAGCTGTTCATTTGCATCCCGTACCGTCTTTTCTGTTTTGCAGTGTATTACGTATCGCGCATTCACCAAACTAACATTAATAGCTACGCTGTGTTCACTGCGACTAATCCAACAGTTGCAGTAATATATTTCAGAAGGGTATATGCTTGGGCTTGTTGGTTCATAACTTCAAGGTGAAAAACGTAGCGCAAAGAAACGAGGACACAGAAAGACGGACAACACACGGCCGTGTGTTGTCCGTCTTTCTGTGTCCTCGTTTCTTTGTGCTACGTTTTTCACCTTGAAGTTGCAGTAACGTAGCAAGCTGCTCTCTTTTTACATCTGAGTGAGTCTTGGTGAGCAGTTCTGTGTACCGGTAGTGCAGACAAAGCATAATTCCCTGATAGCTGCTAGTCACAAAAATAATAAAAGAAAGATAATGTCTTTCACTTATTTCTAATAAAATTATTCGACCATTATGAAACGTTTTTGATGAAGTTATGCCACCAGAACTATGATTTAAGTGCTTCTTAAAGCACCTCACTAAGGAAACGTGCGGGAGGGCGCTTCGGGCACGTGCTTAGTAACATATGGAGTACATAGTCTGCTCTCCGTTTGCTCTATTCCTCTTATGTATACTTAACCTCTTCTGGTGTGAGAGTACCTGTAACGTAATGCATTGCATTTATTCTTACGAAAATGTAAAGCAGGTGTATATATCTTCTCGAAAAGTTTTTTTATTTTCAAACCTCAATCTCGCGATCGCGCTTCTGCAGTTTTTCTGAATGCATAATACACAGATGTAAGTTCGCTGTCGCCGAAAAACTCATTGGACAGTGTTCCCCCGAACGATGAGACGCTGAACATGGCCCAGTGGCAATTGCACTTATGCTGAACAGAACACCGTGAAGGACGAGAAAGACCTGTCCTATTTTCCCGGTCCTTTGCTGTGTCGTATTTGTGTGCACGAATAAAAATTCGAGGTCATAATACATAGAGTAATTAGGGTGGCCATTTTTTCTAGCACAATCTTCTCTGAATCCTTCAAGAGATCTTCAGCCACCGGACCCTGACCAGCTGTTTTTCCGTTGTGCATGGCTGCTTTCTCCATGTGTCTGCAAAAGAAATGGACAACAATCACACAACATATTTTACCAATAGAGCAGTGATGGCAGTTCGAGTAGAGTCAAAGCTTTACAGCTTCGTCACTTCGCGGCCATAACGGGTGACTTAACCCAAGGATTTGCACCATTCACTGCTGCTGCTGGAACTGCGCATTAGAAGTTGAGGTTATAGGCGCGCAGACTAGAGCGTTCATCTTGAAGTTCCACAGACACTATACTTGCTGATGTTCACAATGCGAACTACGGAAAAGAAAAAAAAAACAGCCAACAACCACAAGGTATTGCCTCTAGTTGAAATAAAACTGACCCGCTACTGATTTATGTCAGGGAAAACAAAGTATTCTGACGGCGCTACTGTTTCTGCCCTCCTATACGCCATTCAAATAACTCTGGGAAATTAATCCCAGCAGTAACTCACTCCGAACTTATCCGCAGTCACCGCGCAAATTCGCGTATGTAAGCACGTGATTTCTCTACGCCTCGACAACCACGGCCACCCGTTATGGCAGCAGCCCTGAACACCCTAGGACGACGAATCGCCTTCGTGTTCCAATCGCACCTTATTACCAAATATGCTGCACACACCACTTCGCTGACACAACCTTGCAAAAAAAATTGGTTTGGTTTGGTTTATGGGGGTTTAACGTCCCAAAGCGACTCAGGCTATGAGAGAGGCCGTAGTGAAGGGCTCCAGAAATTTCGACCACCTGGGGTTCTTTAACGTGCACTGACATCGCACAGTACACGGGCCTCTAGAAATTCGCCTCCATCGAAATTCGACCGCCGCGGCCGGCAAAAAAAAATTGAAACCTCACCAGGCAACAACCACCAACACCAGACTGATTTCTTGCCTAGGCCTTCGAAAAAGGGCGCCCGTCGCGACAATCTGGTTCCTCGGGACATTGCATGTCCAACATTTTCGGATAAAAGTTTTCAATATTGGGAAACTGTAAGGCACACTAATGGAAATAATGAAGGAAGTGATCGATTCTTCTCACATGTAACCAAATCTTTCTTTCACAGCGTTTCCAACGAACGCATCGAAAAGTTAAGACTGCCATATTAAACCAATGGGGAACGCTTTTGACCATAGCAAAAACGTTAATGGAAAAAAAGAATAGAAGACTGCCGTCGGATGATCTGCGGATATATTGATTGTTATAGTCAAATAATAAGTGAGTAACTACCGATTGTCATCCACCCAAGCGCACCGATATGGCTACAAAGGAAAGCTATAGAGCTTTCTCAGAAACTTCTCAGTTAAACAAAAACTCGTCCTAGTCCGAGGTTTGGAACTGGGACCAGCGCTTCACCAGAGCAGTCGATCTACCAACTAAGCTAACCGGAATGGCAAGCTTATGGTAGGACGAGGGCGAATTGAACAATAACTCGGAGTGGGAACAGTGTTGGTCCCATTACCATTCGAAGTTTCTGAGAATGCTGTATAGCTTTCCTTTGCAGCAGTATGGCTGCGCTTGGATGATGCCAATGAGTAATAACTCCCTTATTACAAATCTATTTCACCCTTGAGGTTTTGCCCAAAACATTTGACCAACATAATCAAATCTTACATTATATGAAAAAATTTTGCTCATAAAGGGTTCCCCGCTCAAAAATGTCTTCGCCCAGAATCGTTGGGTATGAAAATGGCGACAAAAAACCACCACAATTTCCCAAGAAGCGTAACGAGAGGCCTGCGATTGTTCTCACAGCTGAAGTCCAGCCCTCTTAGTACCTTATCAGGCGTTCGGCGGGCAACTTCCAAGCCTGCGCTTCTTTTTTTAAATATTCGCGTACCTCTTCTCAGTGGGCGTGAAAAGCGGGAGAGAAAAGCAACAGCCCGTGTCAGCCAACGTAACTGCATTTGCACCTGCATCGCCACAACGCCGAATGAAGGCAATGTCCGCCGATGAGATCGCTGATAGCATGTGATTCAACTTTACAATGCACTTTGCTGACGACAACAGTTTTTTCAAAGAAGCAAACGCTCTCTCATGCGATTGGCCAAGATTCCACCCTTCGCGAGCAGTTTACGGCGGTTATAAGTAATTTTAAGTCAGTTATAAGCATTTATAAGTATTTGCTCATAGTTCAAGGCTTTGCTTCGTATTATGTCATTTGAATGTATTACCAGAGATCCCCACATAGCCAAAGTTTTATGACTACTTTCTGACTGCGTTATTAAATTCCTCACACTTCTTCAGGACGAGACTTGAATTGGCAAATAATCTGAAGTTGCCATTTCAAAGCGCTTTTTTTCACGGACACATTGCAACAGTTATGATGGTTTGAGTTTGACCTTATAAGTCAGTACCATGCCTATGTAACAGTTTTCTCTTTACCTCTAGCAATCTGTAGGCTTTCGCTAGATGGTGCTGGTAGTTTTAAGGGGATAAACTGCTCCTCTCTGTCGGCAATGAGAACTGTTTCCGTGCAGCATAGCTCATTGCAGCATGTCACAGTTTAAAAATGTGTCAGTGACACATCTTTTCATCTCTATGAGGCTGAAGAGAAATTTCTTCGAAGAGTGCTACGATAAGGCGTTTTGGATGTATTTTTCTGTTGCCGTGTACTGGTGCGCATGCGCAAACGTTTTGGAAGGGAATACAAGTCCATTGCTTCCGCCCATTTAACACTTCTGAGCAAGCGCCCGTGTTGTCTTCTTTCTTCTTTTTTGTGTGCTGTACGTCTCGGCTCTAGAATACTTTTATTACGTGGTGCCTGGATTAGCGAAAACATGGCAGTGACAGTCAGTCAAAAGAGAGAGAAAAAAAAAAGCAACTAGCGCGATAAACGCAACAAACGTACTAGAAGGCTGGTCTGTGGTAGAAACGAGGTTAACATTTCAAGACAGATAGCGAAGGCTGCAACAAAAACACAAATTGAAACAACCGCAATGCGCGGAAGAAGGAATAGCGTTCTACAACATTCTCAAGTGTATTTTTCCGTTAATGCACCTCCTTCAAGTACCCGAGCCATCGCAATCAGTGGCCACAGCGTGAGAAGACCACAGAGAAACGGATTGCTATTAGGGCTTATTGCTACCAGTCGCTCTTCTGCTGCGGCTTATTTCGTTCCATCTGTCTACTTGTTGCAAAGTTCGATAGGAGCCTGCTCGAGGGCGCAGCGAGGTTCAGTAGCAAAGAGCGCAGCGAGGTCGCTGGAGACAGTGACTGACGGCTTTGTGCACTCACTGCTAGATTCCCTTGTGTACACTCTCGCTAGAGGCCTCCAGCCCGAGATTGAACACACACCCATGACAAAACATTGGAATTGGTTCGATAGACGAAATACAAAGAGACAAATGTATAGACTAGGGCAAAAACTGTACCATTAAATAGGCGCTCTCAGTGACAAAAACGGGGTGCTGCGAAACAGAGGTACAGTCAGCATGGCCTTGCACACAATAAAAGACACACATAAAATTCGGAATAATCGGTTAGTTATTTGTACTTTATTTTTAGTATCTTCACCTTGACACCGTCAGCACTGAGGAAAGAACATAAAAGAAAAAAGCAAAGGCGATGAACCTATGAACTGATGTTACAAATCTGCTTAAGCGGTATTGACTGCATTTACTTTTGATTTTGCATTGATCACCTTTTTATCCCATCACACGATTTGATTTCGTCATTTCTTTTCCGTTTCGGAGCTGAGCGTTCTTGCGGCGGGTGAAGGCTTCTGCATTGTGCAAGATGTTGATGTGTGCAGGCAGAAGGGTAACTCCAGTAGAAGCTTTTTCATTTATCTGTCTTTCCTAGAAACTGGTTTTTTCGCAGGGATTTTGTTTTAGTGGCTGTCAAAGCTTGTTACAGCAAATGGCATGGACAGGCTGCGATGGTCAGGCCTGCGCACCTTATTGGTGGACTCAAAAAGAACAGAATAGAAAACCGGTCCCGTGAATGCCTGCTTCTTAGAAAACTAAGCGTTGAGTTTTCGCGGTTTTGGGAAGCGCAAATATTGATCGAAAACTCGGGAAAATGGGCCAACAAAGCTGTACAAGATTTTCTCCCGGGTCGAGGTCTAGAGCAGCTCTTCATTCTAAAGCAGCTTTTTATGACCGAATCAGGTGTTTTGTCTTTCCTAGGGTTCATATTTTAGCAAGCACCTTTTTCACTATTCCGGTGTAGAAAGACAAATGCGTGCGAGGCAAAAAAAAAAAAAAAAACATCTACACGGCGCTAAGCGCGTTAAGGTGCGTTAAGGTTAAGAAACGCAGACCTAAAATTCGCCGTCCGCGCATCTGGTCGCTGAGATATAGTGCTACCCCAACATCTTTGCAAGAGCAGCACAACGTATTGAAAGGCGGGTCGCAGATGTTTATAGCCACTCGCCGCAGATACGCTGTCTTTTCTAGTATGTCGGTTTTGCGCGGCGTGTAGTTTTACGGCAAGCTTGAAATCCCGATTTCCATGTGAACAACGACGGCGTCCTAGTGCAGCTCTCAGGGATTATTTCAACTAACCGGGGTTATTTAACCTAAAGTTAAAGAACTCAGCAAAAGGGCGTTTTTGCATTTCGCCTCCACCACATCCCGCCCTTGAGACCTTTGTCCAATCCAGTGACCTTTGGGTCTGCAGCGGAACTCTTAACAAGCTGAGCCAAATCAGCTGATTTTTCAATGCTCGTGTGGGTAAAGCTTGCAACCTGCCGTTCACAAGAGGAAGACTCTAGAGCATCTACACAGTTGCCGGTGCATTTTTAAACACAGAAAGCTGTTTATCCTGGCAGTGCTCAATTATTCGATATCTGGTGGCTGTGTTTTAGATAAAAGTTCTCACTTTCAACTTTGTATTTCTAAAGATATGTAATACTTTGTATTCTGTCGATACAGAAGCAACTCGCAAAGAACAGATTTTCGACTTTGCGTACACGTAAAAGTTTTTCTCTACCTTTCTGTGCGTATTGCTCCGTTTAGGAAAAAAGGCCTTTTGATTAGGAAATTATGCAGAATAAATGCGGTGCTTCAACTTTTCTCACCGAGTTTTTTGCACTGCTCTGCAATGCCCTGCAATTATTTTGCTGCTTTTGTTTATATTAATATTTTGTTATTTTATTGGCCTAACGCTTTCTTTATACAGTATACAAAGTACTTTCATTCAATCTAACGCTAACCCCCCCAGAACCTTCCTTTCCACAGTTCCCTGCGTTGTATCCAATTCGATTTTGACTCTTTTCGTAAGCCTCCACGTTTCAGCCGCATAGTGCTGCTTTCTCCCCTTCACTGCGCAATTACCGTTTACTTAGCATTCCCGTGAGAAGCGCTCGTATCTCTAAGGAGCTGGTCTACTGGCTTTGAAACCTGGCTGCCGCAGCGGCGAGCACTTTAGGCTCGAGACACGCGTGTCCTATATATATATATATATATATATATATATATATATATATATATATATATATATATATATATATATATATATATATATATATATATATATATATATATATATATATATATATATATATACATATATATATATATATATATATATATATATATATATATATATATATATATATATATTAAATCAGGGCTGCTGCCGCCCTGGAAGTACACGTATACGCCACGAACGACGGTGACCCAGACGGACTCACTGGTCGACGGCGCCGCCGCCGCTACAGGTCGACACCGCGAACAACAGGATTCGTCTTCAGCGCGCACCTCCCGAGGCGACAAGAAAAGGCAATTAGGAATCTCGGTGCAAAAAGAGAAAAAAAGATAAAAGAAACCCCCCCCCCCCTCTTTTGCAATAATGCTGGTGGGTGCCACTGATTTGTACAGCAAATGAAAAATATTGGACGGAAGACGGGGGTCAATAATTGCACAATTTGTTTTCGTATCATTGCGATGAAGAGCTTTGTGTCACGCTTATTACAAGGTGCCGCAGTGTTTTCAGTTTATTTGAATCGGTGGTCGCCACCGGCCATAAAACTGTCATCGACGAGGCCTGCGAGAGCGCCCCGTCACCAATTCAGGCGTCTTGACGAGAGAGGACGAGACGCTGTACTAGATCTTGCTGTTTTTCTTGAAGCCTTCGCAATAAGATGGCACTACAAGCCTCAATTGCGAGATGGGCTGTTTTCTAGTTCCTGCCACAGATCGCACTGTGATCTTAGGGTGGTAGCAGTCCCCACGAAATCTCGAAATATGATGAGTAGTTGCTCCCACAGATGGCGCTGTGGTTTTAGGGTGGTAGCAAACCCCACGAAATATCGAAACGTCATAAGTAAGAGCTGATGCTCTTAAAAGAAATTATGATTGGTATAGGATCTCTCAAGGCTGCCTATCAGGATTTTTGAAGCGCTTGTGAGTACAGAGAAAAAATGCGTAAATATAGTGATTTTAAAGAAGCAAGGTAGCCTCCATGGTGACCAGGAAAATCAAACCCAACACTAAAAATTTTCTTCGGTTGTACTAAAAAGAAATGCGAAAAATTAACTTAATTCCTAAACTTTTCATGTTTTCATAGTCATGTTCGTTCAACGATGAGCAAATAAGAACACAATTTGTTCTTCAGGAAGATATTTTCTTCCTATCTGAAAGACATGAAAAAAATGCTCAATCTGGGTTCTCTCTACGGCTTACAATATTGATTTACTCATTTTAAACATTGACTACTCTATTTTCCGTCCCTGTCCGCGGCACATCTCTGTACTCGGGTGTGATTAAAAAAAAAACTTTGGAAAAATAATGTGTCACGCAAAACTCCAGCAAATTCTCCGTCAGTTCAATATGGGAAAAATGTGCCAGACTAGTTACTACTGGATTATGATTTGATTAGGCCGATGTAAAATTGCCCTAAGCACTGCTGTATCGACTAAGGTATCCTGGGGAAAGGATTTAGTAATCAGATTTCAGTTGCAGCAATAATACACCTTAATATCGATCTTTGAAAGTACCATGCGCAAAGCTAATGCTAAATGACAAAACCTCTGCTCTAATTTTGTAAGTAGCCTTTATACAACGTTTTTTTTTTAAACGCGCGATGTAATGCACATCTTCCACGTCTATACCATTTGCCAGTTTGCCATAAATATCTAGCATAATTATTGTTCGCATATTGAAAACAGCAGGTTCTGGGCACCGTAGCGAACTCCTTTAAGATCTTCAGTTCAAGGCATCGCACCGACCATATCAATTAAAACAAGCGAAAGAAAGCCCTCAAGCAATATCTAATCCAAAACCTTAGCCTTCAATCTTCCTGATATTCCAGACAAGTCTGTTACTTGTCTCTATGTACTTTTTTATGGAAATATTTCGATGACTCTACAGGCTTTCGATATATATAGAGACAAGCTTTCGTTAGAGGTAAATAAAAAAAATTGACTAGTTCAGTGCTATTACGAAATTAAGTAAGCAGAGCTGTGTCATAGCTCTGAATGAAAACAATGAAACCCAGCCTTCGGAAGGCAAGCTAAAAAAGTGTGGCTGCCTCCGAAATTCTGGACACATCTGTGCTGCTCTCGACACATCTGTGGAGACACCTGTGACACGTACATCTGTGTGGCAATATCAGGCGCCTCATCGGCGACCGTTCCGTTCGCTAATGCACTCCTGTGCGAGGACGATCGCGAGGCCGCGACCATCTGTTCTGCAGGTCCTAAAAATGAACGTTTAGAAACGCCTGATAGAACATCAATGGCAGGTGATTTCTTAAGGTTATTTGTGGGGATGAATAATCGAAACTGCGAATTGAATATCCTGCTATTTGATTCGGCGAATCAAATGGAGCAAGTTCAAATTATTGGAAACGAATTGAATAAATTCTCAAGTTTTCGGATAGTTTTCCAGTAGCAGTCGCGAAGTTCGAATAAGCCTCGTCGAAATTTCATTGGACGGATGTGTCAGAAACTAGGCACAATTCGACGCCGCAGGGCACGCGGTCGCGATTGATCTGAGTGTTCAGCGCCGCGACGCGCTCCATTCGTAGGACGGCGTTCAGTATGTTCATAGGTATATAGCTTCAAGGACGGGACTATGCGTCAGAATTTCGTCACAACCGATGAATTACACCTAATGCCTGATATCATAAGCAATTACGCATAACTGGCACTCCATTAATCAACTGAAATATGGCACTAGTTAGACAGCCATCTTCGTCAGTACCAGAAGGCAATTTTCTTGTGCTAATAATAGGCTGCCCAAAGACATAATATGTTGACCTCACGTTCACTTCGTTGCATAGATTAGCGCTGTGTCTTTTCATAACTGAAGCTTGAACTCCATGAGATAATGCGCTCTTAACAAGAAAGAGAGTCAAAAGGGAGAAAGCTGCCTTCAAGCACACTCCCTTTTAGGGGCAAAGAATGCTGCCCAATAGATGAGGTTGATTTTCATTAATAAAAGTATGAAATACTTAATGTTAGCAGCAGAAGTAAATGTCCGCTTCAGAAGCATGCTAAATTCTATCAGTTATGTAGAATATAAACGAGGTTTCAGCCTCCTTCATTTGCTAAGATGGAGAACTCCAGCAGCGCGTTTAAAAGCTTCCTAACATTGCTAATGGCATCAAGTTAAAATGTTTTGCAGCGGGAAAATAGCTCTTAAGTCAAGAGCGAGCATTCCGTATATTTAGTGGCCAAAATTTACCAAGGAACTTGGGCAGCATACCCTGCTCCTAAAAGAGAGTTCACGAAAGGGCACCTTACCCTCGTTTTACTCCCACATAGGCTCACTGGCGTTTTGAGAGGGCGCCATCGCTACCGCTTTGTTGTTTTGCAAGGATAATCTTTTTGTACAAATATCCGCCGATGTAAAAAACATTAAAAAATTTCTTTCGCATTCGACTGGTGCTTCGTCACTGTTCGTTTCGTATCCGATTTGCTCTTTCTGTAAAGTATTCGGATCCTGCATGAAAGCTAGAATATTCACATTTGAATCGGTTTCCTAAAGATACTTCCCCATATCGTTACCATCAGCTGAAATATACTAAATGCGATTGCAGAAAGAAACAATCGATAATTCAGAGGGTAGGATTGCTTGACATGTTTTGAAGCATGCGCAAAACGGTGCAGTGAGGAAAAGTGTCGAATGCCTTCATAAGTTTATGGCTGACACCATGAGTGATTTCTGTAGCTTTCTTTTTGATGCAGGCGCCTCCATCAAACAGCCCCTAAAAATTACAGTAGTACTGTAAAAGGACAGTAGTTCGTGTGTCAGCAATAATTTTCAGTGATTGCATGTTAACTTATCTACCAAATTAGGAGTCTGGGCGAGTTGGTAGGTACTCATTCTAAAAGAGCGCAAATCAAGACAAGAACGAAGCGCTCGTGTTTAACGTTTCCTTCGTCCTTCTCTTGGCCGCGCGGTTTTAGAATAAATAACTTATCTGCATGGAGGCAGAATGCTTCTTACGTTCTGTAATAAAAGTTAACGGCACTTTTTTATTTTGTGGTTAGATGAGTATCAGTACGTATTCAATAACGCGGAGGAAATTGGTTCCTCGTGAAGTCCATAGCTCCGATCTATAAATTTTTCTGAAAACACGTTCATTTAACTCCTAAACCTCAGAACCTGCGAGGCATGCGTTTTTATTCAAATAAAAAAATTCCAGAGTGCTAGTTACAAAATCTAAGAGAAAAATTTGAATAAAAGAAACGGCTACGATAAGATGCTCAGAGTGAGGCCCGTGGATAATTATGCCGGCATTTTGTTCAGTGCTACTGCTGAACATAGTACACTTTCCTAACATCACGGGTTTCGTTTTTGCAAAACGTTTTTAGCAATGCACTACACTAAAAATACCTCGTGGAACTGGCAGGCATTCGAAGTTCATCCTTAGCTTTCTCAAATAATTTTCGTCACTTCACTTTCGTTTCCTTAAACGCGGCTTCTTTGGCCTTATCATTAGAGGCGTGTGGTGTGCATAAGAAGCTTAAAATGACTTGTTTGTTTGGAATTAAAATGAAATATCACTTTATCAAGGAAGACTGGTGGGCAGCGAACGGCTGCTATTTCTTTGGAAAGGGAGTGCCCGTCACTTGCTGTTGGGGGGAAAATGACTTGGAAATGTAGTCGCATGGGAAGGTTGGCATGAAACATGCAACGGGTCAGCGATGGTGTGAACGTCCTCAATGTAGGAGCGAGATGTATGGTGCCTGTCTTAACTGGGAATAATAAAATTTGCGCAGCACGCACAGGCTGGAATTGCAGCGAGAGAATGAATTACTAAATAATGCGGGCTTTAGCTTGAGAAATAAAGTGCTGCTATCGCATGAGTATGGAGATAGATGAAATGTACGGGTTCGATTTACAGTGCTCCTAATGAGTCAATGTTGGTTTGAAATGGCGGAGGCGTACTCATATTTAGAACGTTATCAATGAGTTGTAAGCAAGCAACATTACACCTTGAGGAGGGTCGCGCAGATGACATTTAAGGAAGGATATTTTTAATTACTCCTGGATCACTAGTACGCTTGAAATTATGTTACCTAGCAACGTGCACTTTCAGTTCCATTATCGCTTTGTGGCAAGTAGTCTCCAATTGCGTCCGTGAATTTTTACAGTTTCGAACACCTAGCGGTGCTTTCATGAAATCAGTCATGCCAGCTACATTTGAAAATCCTACTGGTCACAATGGGTAGCTGATTTTGCGTCTGAAAAAAGAATTGCTTTTCCAAAAACAAGAAGTAAGTACAGACACCGCTAAGTTCGACGGCGTGCCTAGGAAGCGCTGTCTAATGCTGTCACTTATTTCGTGTCTGCCGCTGTCCAATGTTTTACCAGCTGACCCTGAAACTGCCTTTTAGTTGCTGAAACAGTTTCGGATGACAAGACAAAATCATTATCTGGCCGAAAATGTGCTTGAAAGAAAAATAAGGCTTTGATTTCGTGTGCGTGAAAGTATGTGGTGCGACGATTCCTCACCTTTGTATGGCACTGAGGCACTTTGTGAGAAAATAAGGGCTTGAACTAAGAAAACTCAGACGTTCATGTTTTTCTGGATAACTCAATATAATCCGTGTCTGAAATTTTTTAAATTCATAGAAATTCTATAACTTTTATTACTTCGAGGGCAATGAAATGCAGGAGAAAGTTTTTCAATCATTTAGTAGAAACTTAGAGGGCAGTCGGTGCATTTGCAGACGGTATTCCTGCAAATATAGGCAAGCTGTCACTCAAACTGTCAATAAGACCTAAATTACATTCGCAACTACAAGCGCAGTATGTAGAGTTCTTAGTTATCTATTAAAGCCACAATGCAACAAAACAAGGAAGCAGGCACATATGTGAGGCTGGTTTGTTGCGTCTTTCTATTAACCTTTGTGGGTGCTTCTTTGCAAAACATGCTGAACCAACTCGCCCAACAGTTAGCAATATCACACGAAATTGAGATAATCCCTTCCGGTTGCTCATGAATGCTTTCATCGCAAGCTCACTGAAAGCAATGGTTCCAGCGGATATGTTAGAAACGGAAAAGAAAAGCAATCATTTACAAGTGCGGCCTAAGAAAATTTTACTTAGGACAGAAGCTGGGCCAATACACATGCGATGACGTTCAAAGGCACCTTGCCAACGTATTCCTTTGTGATCGTTGTAGCCCCTTTTAAACTACGCTGTAGTGGTGGACTAACAGTTCACAATAAACCAATCTTCCCCACTAAGAAACTGTGTTCTGAAAGCGGCAGGTATAGCTATAACGGACTCTTTCGGTATCGAATTCTATATCTGCAAAAATGCGTCTGGAGAGGTGCTTCGGAAGCATAGTCGTTTCATTCCTGGGGCAAAAGTAATGTTCGAACCAGAATTTGCGCAGCATGTGTAACTGATCAAAGCTAAAACAACGAAAACAACGTCCGCGTGATGCATATTTTCTTTTGGCACCGAGAATCATGCAAAACTTATCAACTCAAAGTTTGACAAAGAAACTCATGCATGTGATATATCGTTTTCTCGTGACCTATTGCCGCCCATCGCCCTAAGTGAGGGCTGTGCGATCGCTTTCAGCATGAAGTCCTCTTCAACACCTGTGTGGTGTACCGAACAACTTCTTCCACGAAGGAAATTACGAAACACAGGTTTTTTTCTAAGGTTCCGGCAAGCGTGCTGAACGAGCAAAAAACACCAGAAACGAAGGCGCAGCATTTGACACGGCACACAGAACACAATTTTCTATTTTTGTTTGAACCACTATATATAAGAGTATCGATCGGAAAGCTTTCGAGTAGCGAACAGGGACAGATCGAACGGTTTGATGAGATTTAGTTTTTCCAGTTATCGGCGCCACAAGGAAAACTGCGTCACAGTACCACCCGAGCGCTTGAGATTCGCACCACATTGGGGCGCATCTCGTGACTCCTTGGGGCGTGGCACAATTCCGTCTGCACACTGTAATGCGAAGCTGCACCTTCTGTCTGTGTGGACGATTTACACAACAATGCTGAAGACTCTTTAACAGCGAGCAAAGCCAGTCAGGAGAACTCCACCCTCAATCGTTGCGTGCAGTGCATTGGTTTCTTTTCGCTGCTCTGGCAAACCAATAGAGGCTGGCAAAATTGCTTAGAGACAACAGCGGGGGTTTCGTTATAAATTGGTTTTCCGAGCATCTATCGGTGTGCCTTTCCCGTGGAGAAGGCCCGCGCAGCTAGAAGGATTTTGCTCCCTCAATAGAACGGACCACCTCTCCCTCGCTCTAGAATCCAGAAGCCCTCACGAAGCGAGACTGTCGGTGTTCCAGGCAATGGATGGCAGGATAAAAACCTACCACAATAAAGAAAGGGGCGTGGAGGGAGATTGTTTTTCGAGTTAGGGTGAAATCGAAGCTATCTTTTAGGCCACGCTTGAGCGCTTCACGGAAACGCTGCTGCAGCGTGCTCAAAATGCTGACCGCCGACCGGGATGAAGCTTGAGTACTTCCTTCACTCTCCCCCTTTGTCTATTATACGCTATCTTTGCGCTCATCAAGTTTCTCGAAAGGAAACCTTTTCACGACAGCACCCTCCATTGCTTAAATCAACCAAGTCGCCAGGCTTGGCTCAGCCTGCTCCTCGTTCGGAAAAATATGGGCGCAGTAAAAAAGCGATGCCTCTCAAACTGGATACTTTCTGAGTTTTGGGGCCTCCTTTTGACTGAAGAAAGACTGGGCTATATGATTTCTGCCCTATGTCTTCCTGTGTTGTTGTTCGGGCTTTGCATATCAGGACGTTTGTCAGTAGACAAATAATGAGGGATGCCCTCTAATTTTATTGGATTTTAAATGGCTAATTTATAAAATGGATACCCGAATAATATTTACGCTCAACTCCTTCCCTCGCTATGCCTCATTAATTGCGAATTTTAAAAGTAGTGTCCTTCGTAACATTATTGCACGAATAACCTCGTTTTTTTAATTTCGCGTTTTGCAACATCTGTGTTTGCTCTATAGTCGGTTTGATTGGCGCAACTTATTGTATTACATACAGAAAAGTTCGAAACCACCGTACTTTGTTCTTTATAACCGCTCTCTAGCTTTAAAAACCGCACGCTCACATTACTGTTTGCGTGAGAGAAAAAAATTAGGTTTTTTCCTACTTTATTCGTTGCTTTCCATTCCTACAAAAGCCTGAAATTTCGCAGTAGCTCATTGTCGACTCTTCTCCGTATCGCATATGCTTTGAAACACAATTCGTGAGCTATTTCATTAACAAACATGTTACATTCCTAAAGGCCGAGAGAAATTAGTAGTCATTATTTTTGGTCCAGTTATCTTGGACAGATTCCACACATTGCCTTTATAATCTGTCACGTTCATGCTGTCGAAAGAACACACTTAGCGCATTTGGAGGTGGGGGGGAGGGGAGGCTTCATAACTAAATGCTTCAATCACCAACGCTTGCTCAGGTTGAACCCCCCATGGGAAAAGTGCGGATATCAAAGAAATATTATGCTTAACAAGAGCGTGGTTTGTGTAGGTGGGGCCAGCAGATTTCATTCAAATGGAATGCATTAGAGAACATAACTAATAGAACTGCACTGATATAGGGCACTGATAGAAAAGTGTTAAGAAAGTCAGTGTCAGCCGTGGCTAGTGCATGATCGGCCGAATTATTCGCGGTTGGCAAGGCTAGATTTCAAATCCCACAACTGTGTTTTATTGTACTTGTGAAGGTAATCTCACCGCTAAATGCATACGATGAAAAAGCTGAGGGCACTCGTAAAATGCGTTTGTAGCAGCCTGCTATATTTACCGACTCTTAGAAGCGCACTTTTCTAAGCATAACGCATGCCGTTGCGATGCATTATGTTTCAGAAATGAATCTGCACTTTCGAACGCTTCTTAAACTGCGCTAAGAATTCAGGAAATTCATTGGTACTTATTCTGACAATGTTGTGCACGCGCTTAGTCTGAAGTGCGGCCAGGATTAGGCGTAATTTTTTTTTTGCTGAGCCCCAAGGAGCCAGGAGCGCTAGCCTAATTATTTTGCTCTCCTGATGGTATCTATGAGCATTTCTTAATTAGGTTACTTTTGATTTCAATTCCAGGACAGAAAGGAACAAACCTAAATATCCAGCACAGGAGACAAATGATGATGTAAATAGCAAATTCCGCGCCGGTCAGGTGACTATTATGACGTATGAATTCCGGTCTAAAATCGCTGTTTCAAAGCGCTGTGCAGCCGCATCTTATCATCCCGCTTCTTGTAGCTGACTTCCTGGCTAAGACACGCGTTGTATCCAGCGCCACTCGTCTTTCGGCCGGCAGCTCCACAAGAGCTGGGCCGACTTATTGCTTTCGCTCGGTGACTCCAAGCGCGAAATCAAAGCTGTGGTTGCAATAAAGTTCAAAGCCCTATTATTTCTTCGAAGCGCAAAAAAGGCCACCGCTGGAATCCTGCCAAAGAGCGACTGCAGTGGTGAGCTTTCCAGGAATCATCCCGCGTTGAGCCCGCCTTGTGTAACTTGACTTATATGCGAGGGCAGAGGTGCAACGAATAATGTGGAGCATTTTACGTGAAATTAAACATCATGATTTTCTCAAGGTTTTACCGAATCCGAAACATAGAGAGTAGCAGCTTCGTTACAGCTCTTTAGAATAACGTAGTACATTATTACGAATATTTGCCAGCCTTCATCGAAGTAGAGAATGCAAATATCGCTTGTAAATGACTTGAACAGAATTTGCTTCAAAGCGCGGCTTCTTTATCAACAGGAAATAACTGAAAAAATATTAATCTATGGTGTGCAGTGGATTATCGTCATGTTTTGTTTTCAGGCGCGCTCATAGAAAAATATTTGTAAAAAAAACTTTTTGTGGATAGCAGTCCTTTACCCATGTCCATTAGTGAAGTTCAGTGAGCACTGCTAAAATTTCATACGCAGCTTATAGGAAGCCTCGCGTTTTATATTTAAATAAAAAAAACAAATACCAGACAGTCTTAGTCCAAGTCAAACTTACACTATAATCAGAACAGGAAACAAAGATGTGGGGATTCGGAAGCAAAATTCTCTTTTTTTTGCGTTTGTAGAAATAGTTTAATTTTACTCCATATATTGCGCATATAATATTCATGAACAATAGACAATACCTATGTTCGGGAACCGCCTGATTAGAGCTGTTTAAAGGATAGGATAGCAAAAAATGACATCACTACAAACAGTATTTTCGAGAAGCAACGGCTTATGAAGGCGTTCGGTACAGCGTTCTGACCACCTTTCTACGTGGCGATTTCTATTTGTACCATTGTTCGGCGTCGTGATAAATTTCATACTTTTTCCATTGGCGTAAGGCAAGGATCGCTGAGCTCTTTGTTATATGATCGGTTATAAAGGGTTTTCAAACTTCCCATAGCTTACCTGCTTCTTGACTCGGCCAGAACTGTAACTACTAACTCAGGGTAACATGCGCATCAAGTGCGGTGCAATGAGAGAAGTGTTTTGGTATTTGCAATATTGCTTATATTGTAACGCCCAAGAAGAGGCTATGCCTTGTCTATTTGGTCGGTATTACGACTATGCAGAAGAGGAGGAGAACGAGGTGGTTGGTGGCGTCTCGTGCTCGGCAAGCGGACCCCAGCTGGTTTCAGTCGCCCGTCGTGGTCTGAATACACCCCCGGTCGCAACATCTTGGTGGAAGGTGCCGGGTATACTGGTTCCTCGAAGACGAATCCCCTGCCTCACCTTCGCTGGGGTTGTCGAATTGCTGGTCCGCCACCTTCTGTGGCCATGATGTCCCTGGACGACGGCGCTCCGAGGTATGTGCCCAGCCGTTCGTGGCAGCATTACCGGGAGCCACGGTCGTTCACGGGCTCAACCAGCGACGACACGGATTAATGGCTCACCCACTACCTACGCGTGAGTCGCTACAATAAGTGGAACTCCTCCGCCCGACTTGCCAACATCGTTTTCTCTCTTACCGACACTGCCCTATGGTACGACAACCACAAGGATTCTTTCACGGCGTGGGACCGCTTTGTAGAGGAGCTCAAGAAGTGCTTCGGCGACTCAGTCGCGAAGAAGAAGCGGGCTGAACAAGCGGTTGCGCAAAGAGCTCAGCTTCCCGGTGAGACGTGTGCGAAGTACATAGAGGAAATCTTAACGTCTGCAAGGTCGTCTCTGCTGTCATTACAGAAGAGGACAAAATTGGCTATTTACTTAAAGAATTCTTCGGAGACGTTTATAATTTTCTTATCGGAAAAGAAAGTCTTGAGTCTGTGGCCTACGTCATCCAGCACTGCCGCGCGTTTGAGACATTGAAAACGCGTCACATTACACCGAAATTTGGCCGTTTGGCCGGGGTGACTACTGTAGCAGCTGTAGAGACACCATCGTTATGTGATCTGGGTTCCACAATTCATCAGATCGTTCGCTAAGACCTTACCAGGTCGCTAGAACTCACACGAAATTCCTCAGCTCTCCCTCCTGCGTATCCCACGCGCCTTCGCCCGCCAACCGCCGTTTACGCAGCGGACTTTGAGGACCACCGGGTACCCCGAGGGCTGCGGCCGACCAGCATACCGCGATCGCCTCGGAGCACCGGTCCCGCTTTTACCAGCCTACGCAAGCCACATACGACGAGAACTTTCGGCCCAGTTCTTCGTATGGTGACTACTTGCCGGCGCAACCTGCTGGTGGTTTTTATATTGTGTGTTACCGCTGCCGTCCACCCCGTCACATCTCGTGAGTTTGTCTTCGCCAACGACAGCTATCTCATTACGGCTCTTCTACCTATGCTTCACGGCCGGTTATATGTTTATAGCCGTTTACGTTTCTGTTATTGAAGCCGGGCCAGACGAAATACGCGGCTGGGGAACAAAGAATGAAAATTTGCCGAGCATCTAAACAGAGGGTCATTCACCGGTTATGCTTATTAATATTCTCACGAAGTGGTGACGGCAGTCCGGAGAGCAGCAAGGCTGTGAAGATGGCGTGTAAAGAAAACTTTTTATTTGGGCTGAATAGCGCCCACAATGGACTGAATCACTCGACGGCGGCGAAGCAACAAGCGTGCTTGTGCAGTCGTCGAACAGAATTCCCGCCGCTGTTGGCCGTGCTCAATTTAAAGCTGATAGCGAACTTTCGAGATAAAGCGTGCAAAGTTAGAATATTCCGGAACCACGTAGAATCAGCTCTGCCTGGAGGCGATCAATCGAGATAAATCTGGTCGCGTATTGCATCGCAGACAAAGCGATAATACGGCGTGCCTGCAGCTTTGAAGAATGAGCAGACAAACACTTTTTGTCCTTGGCGCTCGCCGGTCGGCCGCAGCAGCTATCCTTTGGAGCATCGCTTTCGTCTGCCACGACAACGTCGGCTATTTCCTGCCGAACCACCACAACGGATCGGCCTGGAACCTACCGGCCAAGCATTATCTTGAAGAAGAAGCCATTGACCGGCCGCCGCTTCCAGCACTTTCCACATCGTTCGTCTGGCAACATCATTCAGCTATCTTCCTGGGATGTGCTACCCGGTCACTACAAAAGCCACCGACGCCTTGGAACCAGTTGGGGCACGACACCACAGTGAACTTGGTCACGAAAATGCCCTTTCTGATGCAGGTCAGTTACTTACCACACGCTACTTGCGTTTGCACTAGTGATCCGTTCGTTATAGCGGTGTCGTGCCCCCCTGGCATACGCGACGCCTGTCGTAGGATGTTACGCTGCGCATGCATGTGTTCGCTCAACGCGTGTATTGTCTACTTACAGCTTATTATGTCAGGCGATGTCGAACTAAACCCCGGACCTGTCGACAGTCATGCAGATGTCACACTTGAAACTATTGCCAACGCAATAGCACGATTAGAAGCCACCCAGAACTCCGTACTCGCAGAGCTTACACTCATCCGCACAGCTCAAACGAAATTTGACAAACTTGTAAACGACCTTTCTTTGCGCGTAGACGCACTGGAAAAAAGCATTGAAAATCCCAAGTCAAGCAGGGCAGACTCAGATTCAATCGTGAAATTGACCACGCACATTAAACAGCTAGACGACAAATGTGATGACGCGGAAAATCGACTTCGCCGATCTAATCTAATATTCTTTGGGATTCCAGATGCCAGTGACGAAACATGGACACAGTCAGAACAGCATATAATATCACTCTGTTCACAGGAACTAGACATCAGTATCAGTGACACCGCGATTGAACGCGCTCACAGACTGGGCCGTTTCAAGCCTGGAAAGAACCGTCCAATTATTGCTAAGTTTTCTCATTTTAAAGATAAGACCAAAATTTTGTCAGCTATACCGCAGCTCAAAACATCAACCTATGCAATACGTGAAGACTACTCTGCCCGAGTCCGATTAGCCCGCCAGAAATTGTACGCTTTTGGCAAGGAATGTAACAGCAAGTTCAAGATGCGTTTCGACAAACTTATCATCGATGAAAAGCAATTTATCTACGATACCGAATCCGATTTTGTTTTAGAGGTCAAATCATAGCGCTCACTGCCGACGGCTACGCTTCCATTTTCCACTCCCCCTCACCAACAGTCTAGCCGGAATAGAATACCTGCTCATAAGGTCATGTCAGTAATGTACACAAACATCTGCAGTTATTTATCCAAAAAAGAGGCCATTGAAACCCTCCTTCATGACAACGACACCGACATTGCCATTTTCACAGAATCGTGGCTGAATTCTGACGTTGATAACAGCGAGTTACTTGACGATGAAAACTTATTCACTATTCATAGGCTTGATAGGGTTGGGCGCAGAGGAGGCGGAGTGCTGGTTTTTGTAAAATCTAGTATACCTTCATTTCCAGTCAAGATTACTTGTAGCCACGAAATAACATGCGTCCGAATATTTCTACCTTCTAGCACTGTTATCCTCACAGCTTGCTACCGTGCGCCTGATTCCGATAGTACCTTTGTTGACGATCTTTGCAGTGTCCTTTCAAACTTGCATTTTCGCTTTCCAAATGCTGAACATGTGGTCTGTGGGGATTTCAACTTCCCAGACATTGACTGGAACAATCTGTATGCACCTTCCCGTCAGTCCAACGAATTTCTTGACATGGTACTCACATTTAACCTCATGCAAACAGTTAAAATAGCAACCCGGGGCACTAATATTCTTGACCTTATCCTGGTATCAAATCCAGATTTTATCCGGTCACTGTCACGTGTTGATTTTCTCAGTGATCATAAATTGCTGTTGTGTGATCTTTCTATTCCAATCCCCATGAAACAACCGTCAATAAAATACATCCGTAGTTACAAAAGAGCCGATTTCGCTAAGATTAATTCCGAGCTTAATAAGTATTTTCCGTACTTCCTAAATTCTTCTCCTGCTCGAACAATAGATCCAAACTGGCTACTCTATAAAAATAAAATTTTATCGCTTATTGATGCTTACGTTCCCCTCATACGTATTCGCGGTGATGCTAGGAAACCGTGGTATTCCAACACACTAAGAAGACTATCGGATAAAAAGAAACGCCTCTACCGTGAAGCGAAAAATTCTACTTTCGCTTCTAAATGGCAAAAATACCTGGAATGTCTTCACCAATATACACGGTTATTACGACACAGTAAAAAAAAATTCTTTCATCAGGACTTGAAGAACATTATTCGTAATAATCCAAAGAAATTTTGGTCCATACTGGCACCACACACTCACCGTTCACGAGACATCACCTTGTTTGACAAACGTGGTGCATCTGTTCCCACAGAACTCCGCTCAGATACAATGAATTCATATTTTTCATCGGAGTTCACCCATGAGCCCCCTCAAAATATACCACCAGTTCCCAATTCAAATTTTCCTCAAATGCCCCCCATTCACATTGCAGCGGAAGGCATTGTGAAAATAATTGATGGGCTTAAAACGTCGAAAGCACCAGGCCCTGACGGAATTCCTGCAAAATTTCTTAAGAGCACTAAGGAAAGTTCTAGCCTATTCCTTCAAGTTATTTTCGAGCAGTCATTGACTACGGGTTTGCTTCCGAAAGACTGGAAAATAAGCAAAGTTGTGCCGGTGTTTAAAGCAGGTAACAGATCAGATCCCTCAAATTATCGCCCAATATCTCTTACATGCATTGCCTGTAAGCTTCTAGAGCACGTCATATATTCACATGTTGCATCACACCTCGATCAAAACAATTTCTTTTTTACTAAGCAGCATGGTTTCCGTTCCGGGTTTTCGTGTGAAACTCAGCTATTTGAATTTACCACTGACCTCCACTTAAATATGGACTCTTCATTCCAAACTGACATTATCTTTTTAGATTTTTCTAAAGCCTTCGATCGCGTACCCCATCTTCGCCTCATGTCTAAACTCTCCGGACTGACTGTCCATTGATCCTCTCGTTTTATCATGGATACATTGCTTTTTAACAGGTCGCTCCCAATACACAGTAATCGACAATCATCCTTCAGGCACTACTAACGTTATCTCTGGCGTTCCCCAAGGTTCCGTTCTTGG
The DNA here is from genome assembly GCF_052857255.1 of Amblyomma americanum. NCBI lineage: Eukaryota > Metazoa > Arthropoda > Arachnida > Ixodida > Ixodidae > Amblyomma > Amblyomma americanum. The sequence goes on along the minus strand of NC_135503.1, from coordinate 74,031,274 downwards.
CCCACTTCTTTTTCTAATCTTCATTAATGACCTTCCTTCCGGTGTTTCATCCACTATTCGGCTTTTTGCGGATGATTGCATCCTTTATCGTCGCATTGTCACTAACAGGGATCAACTATCGCTTCAGAACGACTTACACATAATAGAACGGTGGTGTTCCGACTGGCTTATGCAGCTGAATGTCTCAAAGTGCCAATTCATGCAAGTATCGCGAAAACGTTCCAACATCAGATCTGCATATTCACTCCTGTCAAACACGGTAACCCAAGTCCAATCATATCGGTACCTTGGAATCACCATCTCCAGCAAATTAACCTGGTCGGAACACATCTTATATCTAGCATCTAGAGCATCAAAATCACTTGGCCTCATCCGAAGATCCCTGTACCTAGCCCCTCCTTCTGTTCGAAAATTAGCATACGAAACATTCACCCGTACCATACTTGATTATGCAGCGGCTATATGGAATCCTCACCAAGCATACTTAATTAACACCTTAGAAGCCGTTCAAAACAGAGCAGCCCGTTTTATATCCTCAAATTACAATAGACATAGCAGTATCACCAGTATTAAATCTTCACTTAACATCCCGCCACTAGAGCTCCGACGGAAAATCGCACGACTCTGCCTCTTTCATAAGTTATATTACAATTTTCCTGATCTTCGTGACACATTATTACTAGCTCCCATCAGAACATCGCGCCGCCTGTTTAACCTCCTCAGCATTCAACGTATACATGGATCGACCTTGGCATTTAATAAATCTTTTCTTCCAACTGCAATAGAAAATTGGAACCTGCTACCCGACTACATTGTTAACGAGCGCGACGCTACTAAATTTCGACAGGCATTAATTAATCGCTGTACTGAATAAAAGACACTTCTCAAACTTCACCCAGTTAACTTATTATTTTTCTTGTTGTTGTTGTAGTTGTTACCGCCTAATTCAGCCTTGTGCCCTTCATTATTGACCAACGTTGTATTGTGATGTATCGTTTTTCATTTTATTGTATTGCATTATGTTTTGTTGTATTAACGTATTATTCTTAGTTGCATTTGCTTTGTCCCCCCCCTTATGTAATGCCTCAACAGAGGCCTTTAAGGGTATAATAAATGATGATGAAATGATGATGGAAAGATTCGTGTCTCAATGTCTCAGACCTAAATTCGCGTTTTCATTGGTATAATATTCTCACTGGTTGCGGACATTGGAAAGCAGTAGTGAAGCTCAGCAAGCATCACGAACGTAGCTTTCCGTGCCATGCTTGCGCACACAGCACTCTATCAGACCGTAGCGCCTGCCAGCAGACAGTACAGTTCCTGCAATTCAGTTTCGTGTGGTCAGGTCACGCGTTGACGAGAGCACAATGGGGACTCGAAGTGAACGATTAACGTGTGGTTGCAGCGCGTTGCTTTGACAGGGAAGCAAATGGCCGTTTCTATCTCGAGGTATGTGAGACTGCGCTTAGAGCAGTGCCACTTCTACTTAGCCATAACTCCGAAAGCGTCCCAAGAGCACTACTCCATACTGCATTCAGCATGTGGCATGCACAACTAATCCTGCACATCTGATTCATGTTGTTTAATGTGATGAAGGTGCACAGGGCTTTGAGAAACGCCGCAATGGAGAGCTGTGCATAAATTTCAACCACGTTGTGTTATTTATCTTGGAATGAGATAGCATAGCAAATGGGCGTCTTTTCACTCCACCTCCGACTTGTATATTAAATAAAATGACAGAACAGGCCTCTCACGCACTAGCGGAAACAACAGGTTTTCCAAAGCAAGAACTTTGTAATCTGGGTGTACCATGAGGTGAAACAGACGCACATGAATGTTAAAACACAGGGCACTTTCATTTTGGCTTAAATATGTCACCGAAAGAAAATAAACCTTTACCTTTCGCAGGATTTCATTCCTTCTTATGAAAATAACTTGAAATGAGGCGTATTGTGGCTGTTACCAATTATTGCATGAAAGCAGGCTGCTTCGGAGGGTTTTGTGAGCGTGTTTGTAGAGATTGTGAGAAAAACAAAAGTACCTTTACTGCCTTTATTCTTTTGAACAAGCACCAGCCACCTTCCGAACAGCCGATACTGTAGGTATCCGCAAATACTGCATATCGCACTCTCCGTCTTTTGAATACGTCGGCCGGGAAGTGGCAGCTCGTAAGAGATTTTCCGAAAGTGTATGGCAGGTCGTTTCGGGGGCCCTTTGCCAATAGGCTCCGTCACATAGACTCAAAATAATTGGTTAATGTTACATGGAGAGTTTTACTGCGGTATAACACATCTTACCGCTCATTGAAAGTGCACGAAACATTAAAATAAATGAAAGCCAAGAATGAGAAATCGTACAAACAAAAACAGAACGAAATTAATGAAATGCTCTTAGATAGCAGCACATTCTATTCAACATTTGCCATGCCACAAATCCGCCTCCTTCTGCGTTCTTTGCCTGCAGTGCATAAGTGGAGGAAACGAAAAGTCTCAAGGGAGAAGATAATTCAACTTTGAGTTTTGTTGACTGGTTACGAAAAAAATTATTATTGTTCCCGTAAACTCTTTCAACTATGTGTTCAGTTTCTGAGAGCCCGCTACAATGTGGAATGAATAAATCCATCTAGAGTGAATATAAATACTTCACTCTCCAGACCCTTTCCAGCCTTTCGTGTCATCCATTCCATGTGAACGACGCCGTTTATCGAGCGCCGCTGATGTGTTTCCTTCGCCCTCCAGTAGTGCGTTGTGGTCTCATCGCACATTTTCGGGCTCAGCCTCATAATTTGCAAGGCAGAGTTGATGATCGGATGCGCCGATAGGGACGATGCCATTGTGTGCGTCGATCGACGTCAAGCCTTTCAGCCTGGCGTACGCAGAAGCAGGCGCAGCTGCAGCCCTACAAGCTGAAAGGCGCAGTAGGTAGCAACGCCAATGATGCCCGCACTGTGGAGCGAAAATGGGCAAGGAACAAAAGAAAGATGTTAAGGCCCAAAGGAAATCAATTCCTTGCACCTCTATGTACGAGCACGCTGCTGCCGACGCACAAATAAGCATCACGAAAATCAAGCAAATAAGAAAAACAACAAAAGTGCAAGGTGGAAAACAGTTGGAGGCTTAAGGCGCCGGTAAGTCCCAGGAGCACAAAGGAAAGGGGAACTGACTTCGCGCCCGACACGTGGCGTCCATCCCTTGATGAGCTTTTAATGCAGATAGGACGCGTGCAGAAAGCGCACTTGGATTTCGACAGCGGGGGAACGAGGCGTTGCGCACGTATCGACGTGGCGCTGTCTCTGTCTTTTCACTCACTCTCTTTCAGAGTGACATCTTACTGGTGCTGCCTCTGATTTTTTTTTCGATACTCAGAGTGGTCCGCCTTTTATGTGTGCATTGTGCTTCCCACCTCCCTTTCAGTCAATAAAAACCCGCAATGCTCTTGTCACAACGCCACTCGTTATAGCTGATTTATCGATTTCACAAGTCATTTGGACGTGTAGAAATCGTGTCTATGCGCCCATCGATCGTTCAAAAACATCCTGCAGAATAGCGTTTAAAGAGTGATATGGGCAGTGGCTTGGATTTATAATTTCCTGCTATCTCGTGCCGACTATTGCCATCTCTCATTCAAACTATCCAAAAGAAGTCTCGTATACTTTAAGGTTTAACTGGGATGCGAAACAAAAATAAAGCATGATTTTAGAGGGCTGAATAATTAATCTTGCGGAATTTTGTGCCGTCTATTGTACCTCTGCAGGCAGATACGAGAAAGTTTCCAAGAACGTAAGCCAAGCCTGAGCGTTCAAGGCAACCTGCAGCCGGGACAGAGACATAGGAGATAAAATAAACGTTCTTTTCTGTTTTAAATGTGTGTAGGGCGCCTCAAAATGTTTTAGCCAGAGGGCCGGGGCGAGCAGCATTTTTGTCGCAAGTGCGCAAATAGAAAAACTGTGATGAAATTCGCCATGTTAATTGCAGCGCGGAACACACATACTAGCAGTGAAAACAAGCATATTTTTGGCGCACCTACAGTGTGTTTCCCCGCCGCCCACATGCGTATAAACGCATGAGCGTCCGTAGCTTGCTTAGTCACACCTGGCATTCTTCGGCTAAATGCGCTACGTCGAAGCAGCTTGGCAAGGAGTGCTATCGCCCAAGTGCTCGCCTCTAATCGTTTTGGACGGGGTCTAGCTTTTGTCGCGGCTCAAGCGGCTGACGTCAGTAATTTGTAGGCGTGCAGTGGAGCAATTTCAGCGCCGTGGGGGTACTACAGGTTGCCTATAGGCATCCATTTTCGAGTTCGCAAGTTGCGCCAGGCACAGACGCGGCTATTAGAGCTCTGGGTTCACGTTATTTTGAAAACTGTCCACAACCTCTGAGCGCAAATTTCATGCATTGTGGGAATATACATAAAGAACAAGTCCAAAGCGGTAAATCTCTGTTTACTTCAACTTGATATTTCGATTCGTATGCATGACTATTGCATTCCGGTAGGCGCCATTTATCTATTTGTTCACGTAGCCCCGCGATAAAGAAGAGCTTTGCCGATAATTCATATGTCATATCTTTTATATACCACTCATTGTTTTGACATTTTAACAGGACTTTGAAGTTCCAGGTAGCCTGACATGTGGTGTTCTCTCGAGAGCTTACCCAAACACCACCCTGACGCTCCTAACCCTTTCTTTGGCAGAAAACATTGTATGTGCGGACGTTTATACAACAAACAGTAATAAAAATAATTCGATGCTATTATTATTATTATTACGTAGCGCACATACATGTGGCCGTGTCGAACTCTCTAGCTAGGACAACGTTATTTACGCGAGCAACAGTATGGATATCTCGGAACAATAAGGCTGAACTCAGTATCCGTCAAGCTGCCTGCACGTCACTCGGTTAGAATCCAGCACGCATTGAGTATA